>NC_053044.1:17047590-17672590 GCF_003473485.1 Medicago truncatula | reverse complement strand
CAGTGCATTTCTCTTCCGTCGAAGAGGAAAGTGGTGCAGAGTTTTTATCTACTAAGCAGCTGAAGCAACTGGAACGCGACGGTATCTTGATGTTTACGTTAATGGCTACGTTATCTATTGAGAATCAAGCAGTGATTGACAGGTTACCGGTGGTGTGTGAATTTCCTGAAGTTTTTCCAGATGAGATTCCTGATGTACCTCCAGAGAGAGAAGTTGAGTTTTCTATTGATCTTGTTCCTGGAACGAAGCCGGTCTCGATGGCACCTTATCGTATGTCTGCCTCCGAGTTATCTGAGTTGAAGAAACAGTTAGAAGACTTGCTTGAGAAGAAGTTTGTTAGACCAAGTGTTTCACCTTGGGGAGCGCCGGTTTTGTTAGTAAAGAAGAAAGATGGTAGTATGCGGTTGTGTATTGATTATCGACAGTTGAACAAGGTAACTATCAAGAATAGGTATCCACTTCCGAGAATTGATGATTTGATGGATCAGCTAGTGGGTGCACGAGTTTTCAGCAAGATTGATTTGAGATCAGGTTATCACCAGATTAAAGTAAAAGATGAAGATATGCAGAAGACAGCTTTCAGAACGCGTTATGGTCACTATGAATATAAAGTTATGCCTTTTGGAGTTACCAATGCACCTGGAGTGTTTATGGAGTATATGAATCGCATCTTCCATGCATTTTTGGATCGGTTTGTGGTTGTGTTTATCGACGATATTTTGATTTACTCCAAGACTGAAGAAGAACATGCTGAGCATCTGAAGATTGTTTTGCAAGTGTTGAAAGAGAAGAAACTTTATGCTAAATTGTCTAAGTGTGAATTCTGGTTGAAAGAAGTGAGTTTTCTAGGCCATGTTATTTCTGGTGATGGAATTGCAGTGGATCCGTCTAAAGTTGAAGCGGTATCACAGTGGGAGACTCCTAAGTCAGTTACAGAGATTAGAAGTTTCTTGGGTTTAGCTGGTTACTATAGAAGGTTTATTGAAGGATTTTCTAAGTTAGCTCTTCCGCTAACGCAGTTGACTTGTAAAGGTAAAACTTTTGTGTGGGACGTCCATTGTGAGAAAAGTTTCGGTGAATTGAAGAAGCGTTTGACAACTGCTCCAGTGTTAATTTTGCCGAAGTCAGATGAACCTTTTGTGGTTTATTGTGATGCGTCCAAGTTGGGTTTAGGAGGTGTACTTATGCAAGAAGGTAAAGTGGTAGCTTATGCTTCAAGACAGTTGAGAATTCATGAGAAGAATTATCCTACGCACGATCTCGAGTTGGCAGCCGTAGTCTTTGTATTGAAGATATGGAGACATTACTTGTATGGTTCGAGATTTGAAGTGTTTAGCGATCACAAGAGTTTGAAGTATTTGTTCGATCAGAAGGAATTGAATATGAGACAGCGAAGATGGCTTGAATTGTTGAAGGATTATGACTTTGGTTTGAATTATCATCCAGGTAAAGCTAATGTTGTTGCAGATGCCTTGAGTAGGAAGACATTGCATATGTCCGCCATGATGGTCAGAGAGTTCGAGTTACTTGAACAGTTCCGAGATATGAGTTTGGTTTGCGAATGGTCACCTCAGAGCGTGAAACTGGGTATGCTGAAGATTGATAGTGAATTTCTGAAAATTATCAAGGAAGCACAGAAAGTTGATGTAAAGTTTGTGGACTTGTTGGTTGCTAGAGATCAGACTGAAGACAGTGATTTTAAAATCGATGATCAAGGTGTGTTGAGATTCCGAGGAAGAATTTGTATCCCAGACAATGAAGAGATTAAGAAGATGATTCTTGAAGAGAGTCATAGAAGTAGCTTGAGTATTCATCCGGGAGCTACGAAGATGTATCATGATTTAAAGAAGATTTTCTGGTGGTCTGGTTTGAAACGAGATGTGGCACAGTTTGTGTATTCCTGTTTAGTTTGTCAGAAGTCGAAAGTTGAGCATCAGAAACCTGCTGGAATGATGGTACCTTTAGACGTGCCAGAATGGAAATGGGATAGTATATCGATGGATTTTGTGACGAGTTTGCCGAATACTCCGAGAGGGAGCGACGCAATTTGGGTTATTGTTGATAGGTTGACGAAGTCAGCTCATTTCCTACCTATTAATATTAGTTTCCCTGTTGCCCAGTTGGCAGAGATTTACATTAAAGAGATTGTGAAGTTGCATGGTGTTCCTTCGAGCATTGTATCAGATAGAGATCCAAGATTTACTTCTAGATTTTGGAAAAGTTTGCAAGAGGCTTTGGGTTCGAAGTTGAGATTGAGTTCGGCGTATCATCCACAGACAGATGGTCAGTCGGAGAGGACAATTCAGTCGCTAGAGGATTTGTTGAGGATTTGTGTTCTTGAGCAAGGAGGAACTTGGGATAGTCATCTTCCGTTGATCGAGTTCACTTATAATAATAGTTATCATTCTAGTATTGGAATGGCACCGTTCGAGGCTTTGTATGGTCGGAGATGCAGAACTCCGTTGTGTTGGTTTGAATCAGGAGAAAGAGTGGTCTTAGGACCAGAGATTGTTCAGCAAACTACTGAGAAAGTTCAGATGATCCAAGAGAAAATGAAGGCGTCGCAGAGTCGACAAAAGAGTTATCATGATAAGCGTAGAAAAGATCTTGAGTTCCAAGAAGGAGACCACGTGTTTTTGAGAGTCACTCCTATGACTGGTGTAGGACGTGCTTTGAAGTCAAAGAAGTTGACCCCGAAGTTCATTGGTCCGTATCAGATATTGGAAAGAGTTGGAACGGTGGCTTACCGAGTGGGTTTACTACCGCATCTTGCGAATTTGCACAACGTTTTCCATGTGTCGCAACTTCGGAAGTATGTTCCGGATCCATCTCATGTAATTCAGAGTGACGATGTGCAAGTTAGAGACAACCTTACGGTAGAAACTTTACCATTGAGGATTGATGATCGTAAAGTGAAGACGTTGAGAGGCAAGGAGATACCTCTCGTGAGAGTCGTTTGGTCGGGAGCGACTGGTGAAAGCTTGACGTGGGAGCTTGAGAGTAAGATGCTGGAGTCTTATCCAGAGTTGTTTGCTTGAGGTAAATTTTCGAGGACGAAAATCCTTTAAGTGGGGGAGAGTTGTAACGCCCACTTTCGTTTAATCGTTATTTAATCGAGTTTAGGTGATTATATTATATTTATATAATATATGTATGATTTTGATATGTTTTGATAAATTGTGGTGATTTTGATGATTTGATCGATGACGTGTTAAGTTATGAGTATTGAAGGATTTGATTATGATATGAGATTTATTTTATTGTTAAATAAAATAAAGATTTGAAAAATATTTAGTTGAGGGCTGTTTTGATATTTTAGATAGTTTTGGGGGAGAAAGTGAGATAAGATAAGTTATTAGAAAGAGGTATAAATAGGAGAAGACCTAATATTTTAGAAACTCATTGTACGTGAAAACTTTTGGAAAAGGGAGAAAAAGCCAAGTCTAGAGGAACCAAGGTAGAGTGCTGCGATTTTCTTCATAACCAGGTAAGGGTGAGACTAGTAATTCAATAGCATTGATTGTTGTAATTCTGATGATTAATTGACAAAGTTAGGATTGATTTAGAAAAGTTTTGGAATTAGGTTAAAACCCTAAAAATTGATGATCAAACGGTAAAACTTGTTTAGATTGATGTAGAAACCGTCCTTTAACCTTAGAATATGTTTAGGATGAATTCTGGAATCAAAATTAGGCTTTGAACCATGTTGTGTGTTGGATTTTTGAGAAAAACCCTAGTCTGCCCGTGCTTCTGTTCATCGCTCGCCACGGCGAGTGATGATCCTCGCCTCGCGAGTGATGAACTTCATCGCTCGCCACGCGAGCCCCTTTCCTTCGCCTCGCGAGTTGTTTGGTTCAACTCGCCATGGCGAGCAATCTTCCTCGCCTCGCGAGCTTAGGCAGAGTGCATGTCATATGTTGTATTTTCGACTTTTTAGTTGGACCTTGAGTGCCTTTAAGTGCCTAGACATACCTAGAGATGACTAGGAATGATTTTAGGACAGGATTGAACCCAGAACAACATCAGTTTGGGAGATTAGTGTTACTCGCCATGGCGAGTAAGTACTCTCGCCTCGCGAGTACAACCAGAATGTAGTTGCTTGAGTGTTTGTGCGATCTGTGTCGCATGTGTTGATCAAGAGTGAACCCCTAATTGGTATTGAGACCTAGTGATGACGTTTAATGCAGCCTGTAGAGTTGTCTAGGTTATATTGATATTAATTGAATATGAATTAATGTATCGTATATTCATGCAAGATATGAAGGTTTGATAATAATGCAATTTACGTGCTATTGATATAATAATATCATCTTGATATGTGACTTGTTTATGCTGCTTCCGTTGTTTAACTAAGTGCATAAGTATATGATAAAGTTTAGCTCCAAATTATTGGATGCATGTTGATTACGTTGATTACGTGTTTTGTTGTTAAGAGTCCATGCATAGCATATCATTGAGCTTAGTCCTCACCACGAAAATTAGGAGCTTTGTCCTCCGCACGATTTATAGGAGCTTTGTCCTCCGCACGATTAAAGTATATTAATACTTATGATGACGATTGGTACCACATGCATATAAGGAGTCTAGGAGCATTGTCACATTGTCATGATTAAGATGCCTTGTTGATAATGAATGAATATGTGATTATGTGATAAGTGTTATTTGATTATGTTTCGTTGTTCATAATGAATTGGATATATGATTACGTGATAACTGTTTAGCATTTATGCAAAGTTAATAATGGA
The DNA here is from genome assembly GCF_003473485.1 of Medicago truncatula. Classification (NCBI taxonomy): domain Eukaryota; kingdom Viridiplantae; phylum Streptophyta; class Magnoliopsida; order Fabales; family Fabaceae; genus Medicago; species Medicago truncatula. Next base: position 17,667,845 of record NC_053044.1, on the reverse strand, counting down.
ATGTTTATGATGTTAATCATGATTCGCAATTACATTGATTAATGTTATTTTATTACGAAATCTCACCCCTTCTGCTTGAAAATGTTGCCCTTCGTATGGGTAACTTGCAGGTGATCGTGCTTAGTGTGCAGTTGCTTCGTGAGTTGGCCTTGCCTTCACTGTGTCGTCTAGGTCGCTCTGATACGTAACGGGATGGGGTTATATGCTATAACATGCTTCATTCTTTTACGTGAACTGCTTATGTTTTGATAAACTCTTTTGAGATACTTATTGGGCCTGCGTGCCAAAATCGTTTTACGAATTATGATTATGATTTTCCGCTGCTATGTTAAAGATAATTTGTGAAGGTTAAATCATTATTTAACTGTTTTGGATTACGATTCTATGTGATATCCCGTTTATGGTTTTTACTCTGATAATTGTTTAAGAAATTTGGATATTGGGAAAACGGGGTGTTACAATAAGCGATGGAGGGTCTCACTTCATTTCAAGACATTTTGAAAAACTTTTGCAAAAACTTGGAGTGAGGCACAAAATTGCGACACCCTATCACCCCCAAACTAGCGGACAAGTGGAGGTCTCAAACAGACAAATTAAAGCTATCCTTGAAAAAACTGTTTCCACCTCTAGAACAGATTGGTCAAATAAGCTTGACAATGCTCTTTGGGCCTATCGAACGGCTTATAAAACCCCCATTGGGATGACCCCTTTTAAACTTGTCTATGGGAAATCGTGTCACCTTCCTGTTGAGCTCGAGCATAAGGCCTATTGGGCAATTAGAAACCTCAACTTAGATCCCAATTTAGCCGGTGACAAAAGAAAACTTCAATTAAACGAGCTAGAAGAACTTAGGATGGATGCCTATGAGAATGCCCGCATTTACAAAGAGAGAACTAAGACCTGGCATGACAAGAAAATCATCAAAAGGCACTTCAAAAGTGGTGACCTTGTTCTGCTCTTTAACTCTAGGCTAAAGCTCTTTCCAGGTAAACTGCGATCACGATGGTCCGGTCCTTTCCAAGTTCGCACAGTCTACCCTTATGGGGCGATTGAAATCTTTTCTGAAGAAACAGGATCCTTCACGGTTAATGGCCAACGGCTTAAAATCTATAATACCGGAGAAGTAAATGAAGTAGTGGCTGATTTCACCCTTAGTGACCCACCTTAAGGATTTTCATCCTCACCTTCGTCAAGCTAGTGACGTTAAAAGAGCGCTTCGTGGGAGGCAACCCACCAATTTAATTGCTTTCTTTGTTTTCTGTTATTTATCTTTATTTTGTAGGTAAGTGTCCAAGATTGATTAAGAAACGCAAGAAAATCAAAGTTCCAAGAACCAGAAAGGTGGCACGGCCGTGCCAAGAAACACAACCACATCTTCAATAAAGTTGGCAGAATGATGGCACGGCCCGTGCTACATCTGGCACGGCCGTGCCAACCTGAAGGCCTCCGGAGTTTAAAATTTCGACAAATTGTGAGCTTTCCGCACCCTTTCTCACTTTTTCCTTATTTCTTTCGTTTCTATCATTTGAATCATTGAGGACAATGCTTCTCCTAAGTGTGGGGGGAGCCTAATAAAGTGTCTTTAGTCGTAGTGTTTCCAAACTCCCTTGAACTTTATTCTTTTGTTTCGTTTTATTGTGAAAGGCATGTTTAAGTAGCTAATTTTTATTGAAAATATCGTGACACAAAAATTTTCATTGTCTCCTCTTATTTTGTTGATTCTTGTACATGAAAGCAAAATCTTGTGTTTTTAGTCTCCTTGATATAACCACATCTTGTTTTAAAGTGAATAAAATTCTCCAATGAGAAAAACACAAAGTTGCTTCCCTTGAGTAAATGTATGAATAGGTATTTTAAGGAAACGCGTTCTAATCTTAGTGGTGCATTAACCTTTAAAAATTCTCAAAGCGCCAGTAGTATAAGTGAGTATAAGGGAGATCATAAAAAGCCAAAAAGCCAAATAATTCCAAGATCTCATCACTGAATCTAGATTGGGGAAGGAGGTAGGCCCTCCGACTTCCTACGTGAAGGTGATTGTTATCTTGAGAAAAACTTTAAAAAGCATTGTTGAAACTAGATTGGGGAAGGAGGTAGGCCCTCCGACTTCCTACGTGAAGACGATGTTTTAAGGAATACCATTGAATCTAGATTGGGGAAGGGGGTAGGCCCTCCGACCTCCTACGTGAAAATGTTGTTCCTTAAATAAAGAACATAAAATGTGCATATGGCAAAAGAACAAAGATTCTCAAAAACTCCCATCTCTCTTATATGAATTGTAGAAGGAATTTTTCTTGGTTAGTTTAGTGCTAGGATTAGACCATGTTTCCTCATTATACCTATCTTATACAGGAGCAAGAAAAGGGTTGGACTTCACACACACACTCACTTAAAACTTGATTGTTGGGTAGAATAAAGATTTCAAGAAATACTTGAGTTTGTGATTAGTGTACATTTTGGGATTTAAGCCCTTGAGGAGACATGTGCTTTAATTAATTGTCATTTGATTTAACTGTTGATGCTACTATGTTTATGCCTTTTGCTTGAGGACAAGCAAAGATTCAAGTATGGGGGAGTTTGATGAGTCATTTATATGTTATTTTAATATGCTTTTTAGTTTAGTTTTAATTAGATTTTATATAATTTTATATTAGTATTATTTCCTTTTTAGGATAGTTTACTTTAAAATGCAATTTATTATATTTCAGGGAAGAATATTGGATGGAGAGAGTCTTGGAGCAAAAGAAAGGAATTTGGAGCAGATTGGACACAAAAACATGAAGATTGGGAAACAAAATATATCTCCCACAAGTCAGAAGCTTGGCACGGCCCGTGCTAGCCTTGGCACGGCCCGTGCTAGCCTTGGCACGGCCGTGCCACCCTCCAGATGCCTTTTGCTGCTTTTGCTTTGACTCCAAGCTATTCTATTTTGGCGCACAATCTACCGAGGAATATTCTAGGAATATACTTGCTTAGATTTTAAGTCAATTGTGTACTATAAATAGAGTAGCTAGCCATCACTAAACATTCATCTTTACTTGGAATACAATAAGTGACAATTGCTTTTCTAAATAAAGTTCTTTTCCTTTCCTTTATTTTCCTGTCTTTTATGCTTTCTCTCTTCTCCCCCATGTCTACGATGAACATGAGTGAGTAGACTTCTTCTTGTCTTGGGATTGTTGGATAAGTCTAAATGACATAATCCTAATCAAACCAAGCCCTAAGCCTTAATCTTATGTAACCCTAGTTTCTTATCTGAATTCACCGTCTTAACATGGATTAACCATTATCAAACTGTGGAAAGGAAAGTGGAGGGTTTGATAATTGTTCGTCCATTATTCCAAATATCAATTCATAAAACGAAAGTGGAGCTTTGATATTCGAACAAGTGAATTCAGACAAGGATTGCAAAGTCAGCGAAATAGGCTTTGCAATCTTTGAGACATATAGTTTCGATCTTCAAGGGAACTAATAACAATCAAGTCAGCGAAATAGGCTTGGTTGTTAGAGGAACCAAAATCCAATAGTAATCAAGTCAGCGAAATAGGCTTGGTTGCTAGAGGAATTTAAGAGAAACTGTCTTGAGAAATTAGGTCTAACATAACATTATAAGCTTATGCTTTTGGTTTGAGAAGGACTTGTTATTTAGATGAAACCAACGATCCCAAGGCTCTTTTATTATATTGCTTTTTAACCGTTTAAAAATCCCCAACTTGCAATTCTCTTCTCTCTTCTAATCATCTCTAAAGGTTAATTAAATTGAACTACTCCCTGTCGGAACGATACTCTTTTATACTACTTCGGTAAGACCGTGCACTTGCGGTTTTATCTCATCAGCATGAAAACTGTTGTTGTAAGTAAACTCAATCAACAGTAAACATTCGTCCCAACTGACACCTTACTCCAAGACACAAGCTCTCAACAAATCCTCCAAACTCTAAATAGTCCTCTCTGTCTGACCATCTGTCTGAGGATGGTAAGCAGAACTCAATCTCAACTTAGTTCCCAAAGCAGCTTGCAAACTCTCCCAAAACTTAGAAGTAAACCTCGGATCCCGATCCGACACAATACTAGAAGGAATACCATGCAATCTAACAATCTGCTCAATGTAGATCTCAGCCAACTTCGCTACAGTTATACCCGTCTTGATAGGAACAAAATGTGCTGACTTCGTCAACCGATCAACAAACACCCAAATCGAATCAAAACCCTTACTAGTCTTAGGCAACGCTCCAACAAAATCCATAGAAATGTTATCCCACTTCCACTCTGGCACAAACAACGGTTGCATCAAACCCGACGGTCTCTGATGTTCAATATTCGATTTCTGACAAACCAAACAAGCATAAACAAACTCAGGGATCTCCTTCTTCATTCCAGGCCACCAAATCAACCTTTTCAAATCTCGATAAATCTTAGTTGCTCCTGGATGAATACTCAAACTACTTCTATGACCTTCGTCCAAAATTTGCCTCTTAAGCTCAAACACATCCGGCACACAAAATCGATCACGAAACATCAAAACACCATTCTCATCCAATCTAAAGTCTGCACCTTTACCTTGATTAACTAACATCACTCGGTCCACAAGTTCCAAATCTTCCTTCTGACCATTCTTGATCTCTTCCAAAATATTGCTTGTTAACTTCAACATACCCAACCTCACACCATCCGGCGTCAACTCACTAACCAAACTCAAGTCTCGAAACTACTCAATCAATTCCAATTCTTTAACCATCAAAGCAGACATATGCAAAGTTTTTCTACTCAAAGCATCCGCAACAACATTAGCCTTTCCGGGATGATAACTCAACTGAAAATCAAAATCCTTAAGATATTCCAACCATCTCATCTGCCTCATATTCAACTCTTTCTGATCAAACAGATACTTCAAACTCTTGTGGTCACTGAACACCTCAAACTTAGAACCATACAGATAGTGCCTCCAAATCTTCAATGTATACACAACAGCCGCCAATTCCAAATCATGAGTCGGATAATTCTTCTCATGCACTTTCAACTGCCTCGAAGCATATGCCACAACCTGACGATTCTGCATAAGCACACCACCAAGACCCATCTTTGAAGCATCACAATACACCACAAACGATTCCTCCAGATTCGGCAAAATCAACACCGGAGCTGAAGTCAACCTCTTCTTCAACTCTTGGAAACTCTTCTCACACTTGGCAACCAAAACATAAGCTTGTCCTTTCCAAGTCAACTGCGTCAATGGCAACGCCAAATTAGAAAATCCCTCAATGAACCTTCGATAATAACCGGCCAAACCAAGAAAGCTTCTAATCTCAAAAACAGACTTAGGAGACTCCCATTGCAACACTGCATCAACCTTAGAAGGATCCACAGAAATACCACCCTTAGAAATCACATGACCAAGGAAACTCACTTCTTTCAACCAAAACTCACACTTAGACAACTTAGCACATAACTGGTTCTCCTTCAAAACTTGCAACACAATCCTCAAATGACAACAACCAATCCATACCAAAAATCACATCCATATGCTTCAACGGAAGACACGCAAGATCCAACTCAAAATCAACACGAACCTTAACACAAAACACAACCAAAAGAGCCTTCGCAACCAAAGATACCTTCCCTTGCTAGACTAACACACTAGAAGCAACCTGCTACTCCCCCACTACGCTCAAACCCACCTAAAAGAACGAAACGACACAACAAGTACCGAAGGTAACTCAATACCATTCGCATACAAACAGGGAAATACAACAAGCATTAGTCTAGACAAGACTGACCACGGCTCTGATACCAACTTGTAACACCCTACTTCTATTAAAGCAATTAAACATGCGAATAATACATTTATTCAAGAAATAGAGGCTACGCCACCTTCAAAATTCAAAAACCAATAAACATGTATATAAACCTCAACAGTTGCAGCGGAATATAAACCAGAGTAAATTCAAATATACATGTTAAGAATAAATAAATTACATCAACATAGATGCATCTCAAAAATCCCAACAAACGGGTAATCTCCAAACATAACAAAATCGAAAATAAACTAATCTAGACCGACACAACGACACCTAGATCAGAGCCGACTAATTCTAAACACCGATATCGAAGAAAGCTCCCGATATCCACCAAGCACAAGAACTCACCAAGCAACTAAACCTGCTCAGCATCTACCCATCCATACAGATAGGCAGGCGGTCCATAACAGATCCACTGGGGGTAAGTATTACATTATCATAATCCAAATAACAGTTATCATGAATATTTCAATTTAAACATCATGCACTTGATCAATAATAATATTCTCATATCAATACTTACATCAAACCCCAATATCTCACATCAATGATCACCAATTACATGTGTCATGAACAAATATCAATTCACAGTTATTCATACACAACCACCAATCATATACATCATGAACAATCACCGATCATATACATCATGAACAATTATCAATTCACAAATATTCATTCACAGTCTCCAATCACATTTCCAAATATGACTCATGTCATGATATGCACTTATTGACACATAAATGCATGTGGTACCAAATCTCCAAAAGGTCGTCACCTCCAAATCCAGATCTCAAAAGATCTCTGCCAGGCCGAAGCCCTATAACGAATAAAACATCGTATCCAGATCTCAAAAGATCTCTGCTCGACCGAAGTCCAAAACTAGATCTCAAAAGATCTCTGCCAGGCCGAAGCCCTATAACGAATAAAACATCGTATCTCAACACGACTATGATGCATGGACATGTAACAAGACTCGATAATGCGACAACAATCACAATTTTCTCCACAATATATAGGACGACACCCAATTATATTGTTCATCTCCACATCATTTGCATTATCAAGAAAACATGTCCATACACAATTAAATCATAGTATTCACCATTCACACAATAACTTATTTATCAATAATCAACAATGTCATTCAACATCAACTATCACAAATAGTTCACCAATTCAAGCATTCTCATATTCCAAGTAAGATAGCATACACATCTCATGATAAACATCATATTCAATACAATCATTCATTCATACAACTTCACTTAGTCATACAAGAATAATCTCAATAACTCACAAGACAATTTGCTCAAAAAACATTTCCAACAAAAATCCAAATCATGTGGCAAACGGCCAACATTGATAATTTTCAAAGTTAGGTAACTTATTCAAATTTGAAATCCTACAATTCAATCTTAATCAATCATGTAGCCAAGTACTTAAGCCACTTACAAACTATTAGAAGTTAGTTCAAAGGATAGCTTAAGTTGATATGAGAAAATCCAAGACAAACGACATTTTAGCTCAAAACCCGTTTTCACCGATTCAACTCCGCCCAAAATATTTCTTAAACCATCAACACATTCACATTCTCAAATACATAAATGCATACTCAATTTTTCACTCTAAGTACTTCATTAAACCCAATATTAAGTTTGGAAAAGTTCCACGGCTCATAGTAAAAGTTACGATAAGTTTTCACAAAAATCCACATGACCCATATGTAGTAATTTGATCATAACTCAAGTTCTAAAAATCATTTGGACGTCAAACCAAAGCCATTAGAAAGCTAATAAAATTATCTACAACTTTCATGTTTACACTAAAGTCCAATTCAAAACAGAAATAGGTGAAAAAGACGCAAGAACGCGAAACAGGGGATGCTGGAGCTGGCAATTTCGCTTCTTGAGAAGTTTCTGGCCTGCTTCTGAAGTATGCTTCAGAAGGACGCTTCTGAAGGGTGCTTCTGAAGTACGCTTCTGAAGGGTGCTTCTGAAGTGTGCTTCTGAAGTACGCTTCTGAAGGGTGCTTCTGAAGTGTGCTTCTGAAGGATGCTTCTGAAGTGTGCTTCTGGCCTGTTCGCTTACAGCTTTTCCAAAAAGTGCGTTTTTCACCATTTCGCGCGTAAAATGCGAACCGTTAATCGGATTTTGATGCCGTTTTCACCTATACGATCCTGACACTTGATTCTAACATAATCTATAAAAATTTCATGTTTCAACCATCCCAAAAGTCATTTTCCAAAACCTCACATAATCACTTATTGGCGAAAACGCTTAAACATCGACATTTCACACGGAAAAACCCGTTTTCTCCCAAACGACTCAACTAACATAACCACAACATGAAAACAGAAATTCTCATAGGTTCAATTCACCCAACAATAACAAAATTTCAGTCAACAACCATATATATATCAAAAAGTTCGTTCTGGTCCTTCACAGGAACACTTAACTCAACTTCACCAATTTCACAAAACCACCAACAACAATTTATCTCTCATCATCAATCCACAATTAAGTATACCCAAATAATAATTCACTTACAATAGCATCAGTTAACAATAACCACATCAATGGAATATGAATCACATCTCATTTCAATCAAAAAATATCAAATTTCATCAATTAAGCATAATTTCATAACTTAACATTTATACTTACTTTGAAACATGTAATTTCACCCATAAACATACCATAATCATCAATTCATGCACAAGAAAATAGCATCACAGCAAGAGCACGAATTTAACAACAATTGTTCATCAACCCATTTTCATACAACATGAGAAAATGCAAAGATTGTACATGATTATGATAATAACTAACCCCCTTACCTTTGAAGTTGATTATCCTTAATCCTAGCTTCACTTCAGCTCCTAGGTCACCCACTTGATCCCTCAAGCTTCCCCTCCAACACTCTTGTTCTTCTCTTCACTCTTTCTCTCTCTACCTCTCCTTCTCTCTAGGAAAAAGTTTTGTAGTGAATGAATACAATTCTAAGACAACCCTAGTGTTATCCCCCTTAATGGGCTTAACTCAAAATGCTAATGGGCCTAACCCATTCTAACACAATTCAAAAGTTTCTATACACTCAACGGTAATTACTAACAACGGTAAAATATAACCAACGGTCACTAACGGTAAAAACTAATCACTACAGTAGTAACTTAGTAAAATAAGGGTTCTCACTAATTATTAAAATAATTCTCACCAAAATTACCATTTTACCCTTACCCGCCAAATGACCAAAATACCCTTCTAATATGGTAATCCATGTAAATGCACCCGATGACAATAAAATATACACAATCACAATTAATCACACAACAACACATAATAAAAGTAATTAAAATAAATCTAGCTAAAAATCGGGCTGTTACAGGCCCCACTTTAGTCCTTTTGCTGCTTTTGCTTAGATTTTAAACTACTCTATTTTAGTTTTGTGATGGAACATTCTAGTGATGTAATTGCTTAGATTCTAAGTCGAATGTAAACTATAAATAGAGTTGCTGACCATCACAAATATTCATCTTTTGTTCTTGGAAATATTAAGTGACAATTGTTTCTTTGAATAAAATTTCAACCTTTATTTTATGTTCTTCTTCTTCTTCTCTTCTATGTCTACAATGAACGTTAGTGAGTAGACTTCTCTTGTCTTGGGATTGTTGGATAATGTGCTCGTGATTTTCGAATATCAAACCATTAATTGATTTGAATCGTCAATCTTTGAACTCTCGATTTTTATTCGTGGTTACCCGAAGGGAAGGTGCTAGCACCCTAAGCGTCTATGGTATTCCATAGGAACCTCTTACCTAGATTATCTTGTGCTAAATTCATTTGCTTACTTGAAAAATTATTACCTAAAAATCTAAGTGAATGAATGGAGGGAGAAGAAGTATGTTTTTGGTTATTTTTATTTGATTTGGAAGGACAAGTGTCCTCTGCCTACGTACCCGTGAGGGATTAAAACCTCGTAGTTCGGGGTAGAAATTGACATTTGATTGGTTTTGTATTTTTTACATGTTTTGAAAAAGGTTTTAAAATGAAAAGCCAAGTGGCAAATGAGAATGTGTTTGTATTTTTTATATTGAAAGATAATAGACTCAAAGTAGAATTAAATTGATTGAAAATTTGATTAAGAAAAATAAAATAAAAAGACGGTTACTTGATTGAAAGTCAAGGTTTGTTATAAAAATATTTTTTGTGATTTTTTTGATATTTGAATGTTTTTGTTGTTTTTGAATAATGAATGAAAATTAAACTAACAAAGCAATGAAAATAAAAACGTGTGGGCGTGAAGAAAAGATTTTTGGTTTTCGTTAGTTCAACAAAATAAATAGTATTTAATATATATATAGGACCAGAACATTATCGAGAATGATTAAATTAAAGAAAGTATAATATTAACAGTTAATCTAAGACCAGAGCACTCTGGATTAATTTAATTAACAAGGACCAGATTGTTCTGGAGAATAATTAAATCAAACAATAATATAATATTAACAGTTAACTTAGAACTAGAGCACTCTAGATTAACAGATAGAAAGAGAATTAAAATGCATGAAAAAGAAACAAAAATTAGATGCTGAGGGGTAAGCAAGAAATAAAGGGGGTGTACGAACAAAACAGAAAGAAAATAGAGAAAAGGAAAGGGCCAAAGCGCAAGGCCCAGTAGAGTATTGGGCTTAGAGCAGACCGGTTTGAGGTCCGGTTTGGTTTGGGAAGAACCGGACCGGTTTTCATCTATATATATGTAGTGCCGGTTTTTTTTTCTCATTTTTTCTTTCCCCCTCTCTCTCTACCTTCTTTTAAGGTGTGTTTGGTTTAGAAGAGAAGTTGTGAAGAGATAAATAGGTAAGAGAGAGTATGAGAAGAGAGAAAAAGGTGAGAAATGGAGTAGATTTGATGGGTTGTTTGATACAAGAGAAAGATAAAAGAAATAGAGAAGAGAGAAGTTTTGATTGAATCAAAAAGTACAAAAATACCCTTGAGATAAAAAATCTCATAAAAATAATTTAATTAATTCAATCACTTGATATGATTTTGAGTTGTTTAAATAACTAGATTAATTTAACTACTTATTATATTACTTATTAATTAAAATTTTAAATTAATTCAATCACTTAGATATAATTTTGAGTAGTTTGAATAATGGGTTAATAGGTCTTTACCCCCTGTAATATAGGTCATTTCCAGTTTTCTCCCCTGTAAAGTTTTTATTTTGATTCACCCCCTTGTAAAATATTTTTGTTTTGATTTACCTAATAGGCCAAACAAAAACGAAAATTTCTTGAAAAAAAAAATAAAATTGGTTTTTGTTTAGCCTATTAGGGGGGTAAATCAAAACAAAAATATTTTACAAGAGGGTGAATCAAAATAAAATTTTTACAGGGGTGAAAACCAGAAATGACCTATATTACAGGGGGGTAAAGACCTATTAACCCTTTAAATAATTAGATTAATTTAACTTATATTACTTATTAATTAAAAGTTTAAATAGTTTAGTTATTTTAATTATTAATTAATTTGATGAATTTAATGTTTTAATTAAAAAAATAACTCACGCCTTAAAAAAATAAGAAAGGAACTTGTAAGAAAAATAATAATAAGGGAGAAGTCACACCTTAAAAATATACTCACGTAAAAAAAGAAGTTTGAAACAATGAATAAGACAAGGAAGGGCAAATATGGAAATCTGAGAAAAGTACCCCTTTCTCAACTCTTTCTTCGCTCATGAGAAGAGAAATAAAAAACATGTGGGTCCCATGTGTTTTAACTCTCTCTCCCCTATTTCTTTGGTTTCCAAACAAGAGAAATTGTCAATAAGAAATCACATCCCGTACGTATCAAAGCCCTAGACACTTGAGCCACCACCTACTACTCAGGATCACCTGCAAGTTACCCATAGGAAGGGCAACATTTTCAAGCAGAAGGGGTGAGATTCACAACAACAATATAGATAATAAATTCATCAATTGAATCTAACACCCTATCATAATATTAATTATTCAATATAAATGTATATTTCAAAATCAACACATCAACAACAATGGTATTTACAACCAACCATAAAGACTCATGCAACAACTCGACAACACCACTAAGACTCCTCGACAATGCACATGCATGTGGTACCAATTTTACAGGGCAGTAGCCCTCACCGGATATTGAATGGTTAAAGCATTCATCAGGGCATAAGCCCTCACCGCTTTGAACAATAAGTGTTCCAGGACATGAGTCCTCCCGCTTTGAACGACAAGGCGTTCCAGGGCCAGAGCCCTCCCGCTTTATATGCTTATACAACTGACTCCACTTGTGTATATCTACATACAACTCGACAAATGCATATATATGTATATGACTCACAAACCACAATTCATCAACATGTATGATTTAATTAAATAAAAGCATACATCACAGTCAACAACAGATCATCATAATCAATCCAACAATCCAGCAAGATACACAATTAATCATAATTATGCTTATACATTCAAGTTCTCCCATTTCTATTCAATTATATAACAATCAGCTTCTGAACTGGGCAACTCGCCTCGCGAGTACATCTACTCGCTATGGCGAGCACAAGAAAACGGGTTGCTCGCCGTGGCGAACTCAAGGCGAATGAAAATATGGTGCTCTCGGGAGTTTTGACATTTTTCTCACTAAATCTTCATTTTTAAGTTCCCTATTCATCTTTTTAATCTAAAAATTGTTCCAGACCTCTCTAAAATCATCTAAGCGCTCAAAACTATCCATCTTACACCTTATAACAACAATTCAAAAATCATGATTTTCTCACAGGTACTCGCCATGGCGAGTTGTCTTGCTCGCGGGGCGAGCTATGAACATTGCTCACTCGCGAGGTGGGAAAGTCCACTCGCCTAGGCGAGCGATGAATGTCAGCACGACCAGAATGCAGGTTTTTACCCAAAAATCCCATTTTCCTCAAATTCACTCCCCAAATTAGTTTACAGATGCAAAACTAAGTGTTGTATGCAACCAGAACCTAATTCTAACATCAGAACAGTAATCTCTACACCCAAAACCCAATAATTCATCATAAACCTAAAATTCCCAATTCCTAACAAAACTTGTTAAACCCAAAATCAAAATCAGACATCTATACTACTGAGCAAACCTCACCCTTACCTTAATTCAGAAGGAAAAATGCATAGCAATCAGATTCTCTTGGCTCTTCTCCCTTGTTCTTGGTTTTCTCTCCCAAAGCTTGGTTTCACGTAAAAGCAGTTCTGACTATTTCTTTTCCTAACTCCTCAAAATATAACTCCCCTTATTTCATTTACTCCCCCTTAATTCTATTAATTCTAATTAACTCCCCAACCTCCAAAATAATATTAATTTCCCACTTATTCTAATTTTTATTAAAATAAACTGTATAATAAAATAATACACACCACATAAATCACAAATATTATTTAAAATCATATAAAAGACTCTAAATAATTCAAAATAAATAAAATAACGACTAGGGCGTTACAAAGAGATCATGCCTATTACCGTGAATTAGGTAAAGACGAATATGCAAGAAAAAGAATCATGCCTATTACCGTGAATTAGGTAAAGACGAATATGCAAGAAAAAGAATCATGTCTGTTACCATGAATTAGGTAAAGAACGAATATGCAAGAAAAATATCATGCCTATTACCGTGAACTAGGTAAAGACGAATATACAAGGAAAAGATCATGCCTATTACCGGGAACTAGGTAAAGACGAATATGCAAGGAAAAGATCATGCCTATTACCGGGAACTAGGTAAAGACGAATATACAAGGAAAAGATCATGCCTATTACCGTGAATTAGGTAAAGACGAATATGCAAGAAAAATAATCATGTCTATTACGGTGAATTAGGTAAAGACGAATATTTAGCGGGACCTGCCCCTTGAAATTAACTAGTGGCAAACTTTGAAACAGACATATTGAGGATGATACTTTTATGAGACACAAGAGAAATAAGACATTGGGTAACAATGCAACCATGTATGAATGGTATTTATATGCATGCTATGTATGCATGAATGAATGAATATGCCTGAGACTCGCATGACGGTATACTGGTAAGACTGTTGAGACAAGGTTCGGCAGGTCCAAAAAGAAGTGGCCCAGCATCACAGCACAAACACTCATAAATCTTCAACGGGAATACCATTACTAGAGATTAGTCAAACATTGTCGGGGTAGAGCCCTTCAAACAAACCACTGGTGGGATAAAGCCCAATAATCTTAACACTGATACGGTTTAGCTCAATAATCAAAACACTAGCCGAAGTCGCCATTCCAGAACTGAAACTGAGGTACTTTTGCAAGCTTATGCTTCAAATAGTCATTGCTTTTTTCTTTTTGTATATTTTTTTGAATTCCCTAACTTTTGCCTGGACTTCCCTTTTGGGTTTTCGATCCACCATGATGCTCATTTTTGCCTAAGCTGCCCTTTCGGGTTTTCAACTTATCGAGCTTTTCTTTTTCTTTTTCTTTTTTTTTTATTTATTTTTTAGCAATGACTATGTTCCATACAAATGAATCTACCTGCTTTCGAATCGAATGTTGACACATGCTTTTATGATACATGAATTAAAGATAATATATTTGTCATCATTTTGTTCTTTTCAAAAAGAAAACATAAAGCTTTTAAAAGAATTTTCAGAGTTTTTACTTCAAATATTAACAATAAAAATGGAAGAAATTTTGCACATAGAATATATAAGAACTTCAAATAAAGAGGCACAGGCTCAATTTGATTTGAAAGAAATGATAACCGGCCAGAGGCATGGCTCCACAGATTACAAACTTGGAACATGGTAATTAATATGGGGAAGGTACATTGAACACCATAACCACTATGTTTCCTAACAACTTTGAATTCCACTACCTATATTGCTTTGATATCGGAGAACTTCTGACAGTTAAGGTGCCCCAAATGAGTGATGTTTCATCTGATGCAGTTACTTATCACAATCCTTAATTTTTACATAGATTTCCCTTGAGGGTTTTCAATCTATTAGGATAATCATAATTTTTTTTATTTTTTATTTTTTTTGTCTCTAATTTTTGCTTGGACCGCCCTTTCGGGTTTTCTGTCCACCGAGACGCTCATTTTTGGTTTAGGCCGCCCTTTCGGGTTTTCGACCTACCGAGCTGTTCTTTTATATATATATCTAGACAAAGTATTTCTTGACTGCATCAGAATTCACAGGACGAGGTAACTCTTCTCCATCCATAGTTGTAAGAATTAAAGCACCACCAGAAAAAGCTCTCTTCACCACATAGGGACCTTCATAATTAGGTGTCTACTTGCCCCTAGGGTCTGGTTGGAAAGACTTGATACTCTTGACCACCAGGTCACCTTCTTTAAATTCACGGGGACGAACATTTTTATCGAACGCTTGTTTCATCCTTGTCTGATATAGTTGTCCATGACACAAAGCAGCCATGTGTTTTTCCTCAATCAAATTCAACTGATCATACCTATTTTGACACCATTCAGCCTCTGACAGCTCAGCTTCCATCAAGACCCTCAATGACGGGATTTCAACTTCTACCGGAAGTATCGCTTCCGTCCCATATACCAAAGAAAAAGGGGTTGTCCCTGTTGAAGTACGTACTGAAGTACGATAACCATACAAAGCGTAGGGCAACATCTCATGCCAGTCTTTATAGGTAACCACCATCTTCTGCACGATCTTCTTAATATTCTTGTTTGCAGCTTTGACCGCACCATTCATCTGAGGTCTATAAGGAGAAGAGTTATGATGCTCGATCTTGAAATCATCACATAATTCCTTCATCATCTTATTGTTCAAATTCGTGCCATTACCTGTGATGATCTTGTTGGGAACGCCATAATGGCATATGATATTGTTCTTGATAAATCGGACTACCACTTGTTTGGTCACATTAGCATAAGATGCCGCTTCGACCCACTTGGTGAAGTAGTCAATAGCCACTAGTATGAAATGATGTCCATTGGAAGCTTTCGGTTCGATTCGACCAATCATATCAATGCCCCACATAGAGAATGGCCATGGAGAAGAGATAACATTGAGCATAGACGGTGGAACATGAATCTTATCAGCATAAATTTGGCACTTGTGGCACTTCTTGGCATAATGATGAAAGTCAGCATGCATCGTTATCCAGTAGTAGCCTGCTCTCAACGCTTTCTTAGCCATTGAATATCCACTAGAATGAGTCCCGAACGAGCCTTCGTGTATCTCATGCATTAATAAATCTTCTTCACGTCGGTCCAGACATCTGAGCAAAACTGAATCAAAGTTTCTTTTGTACAAGACGTCTCCACTCAGGAAGAAATTGCCAGACAATCTTCTTAGAGTTCTCTTATCTTTACGGGATGCCTCTGGAGGGTACTCTTGAGTTTGAAGAAACACTTTAATATCATGAAACCACGACTTATGATCAAAAACTGCTTCGGCTACAAACACATAAGCGGGCCTATCAAGGAACTTGACACTGATTAGAGGCACGTTGTTGCCTCGATTCACCTTGATCATTGAAGATAAAGTTGCTAGGGCATCTGCCAATTGATTCTCATCCCGAGGAATGTGGTGCAACTCCACCTTGTTGAAGAAAGTCAATAAACGTCTTGCATAGTCTCTGTAAGGTATCAATCCAGCATGGTGAGCTTTCCATTTTCCTTTGATCTGGTTAATCACAAGAGCTGAATCTCCATATATTTCAATATTTTTAATCCTCAAGTCAATGGCTTCTTCAATGCCCATGATGCAAGCTTCATATTCTGCAATATTGTTCGTGCAATCAAACCGGAGTCTTGCAGTGAAAGGGATGTGAGTACCCTTAGGAGTAAGGATAACTGCCCCTATTCCATTACCAAAGACATTGACGGCCCATCAAAAATCAAACCCCACTTAGAGTCTGGATCAAGACCTTCACCATACAACGGTTCATCACAATCTTTCATCTTTAAATACACGATCTCTTCATCTGGGAAATCAAACTTGATAGGCTGATAGTCTTCAATTGGTTGATGAGCCAAATGGTCAGCAAGAACACTACCCTTGATGGCTTTATGAGTGCAGTACACAATATCATACTCGGACAATAACATCTGCAAACGAGCAATTCTTCCTGTTAACGCCGGCTTCTCAAAAAGGTACTTGATCGGATCCATTTTGGATATCAACCAAGTAGTGTGGTAAACCATGTAGTGACAGAGACACTTAGCGGCCCATGCCAAAGCGCAACAAGTTTTCTCAAGCATAGAGTATCGGGACTCACAATCAGTAAACTTCTTACTCAAGTAGTAAATGGCATGCTCTTTCTTTCCAGTTTCGTCTTGTTGACCAAGCACGCAGCCCATAGAATCATCCAACACAGTCAAGTACATGATCAAAGGCATTCCTTCAACTAGAGGGACAAGAATCAGAGTTTCTAAAAAATACCCTTTGATGCTATCAAAAGCTTTCTGGCAATCTTTCGTCCAAACGATCCCTTGATCTTTACGGAGTAACTTGAATATCGGTCCACATGTGGCAGTCATATGGGAGATGAATCTGGAGATGTAGTTCAATCTTCCCAGAAAACCTCTAACTTGTTTCTCTGTCTTTGGAGCCGGCATTTCGCTGATAGCTTTGACTTTGTCGGGATCTACTTCAATACCTTTCTGACTGACGATAAAACCCAAGAGCTTGCCAGATCTAACACCGAAGGTACACTTGTTAGGATTCAACTGGAGTTTGTACTTTCTCAACCGTTGAAACATCTTTAACAAATACTCATCATGTTCTTCTTCGGTGCCTAACTTGACAATCATATCATCCACATATACTTCAATCTCTTTATGTATCATATCATGGAATATTTTAGTCATGCCTCTCTGGTAAGTGGTGCCAGCATTTATCAATCCAAATGGCATTATTAAGTAGCAGAAAGCGCCCCATGGCGTGATGAAAGACGTCTTCTCTCTATCTTCCGGAGCCATCTTGATCTGGTTATACCCGGAGAATCCATCCATGAAGGAGAACACCTTGCATCTAGTTGTACTATCAACCATTACATCAATGTGAGGTAAAGGGAAATCATCCTTCGGACTAGCTTTGTTCAAATCCCGATAGTCAACACTTATTCTGACCTTACCATCTTTCTTCGGAACGGGCACTATGTTGGCCAACCATTGAGGATATTCAGAGGTAATCAAGAAACCTGTGTCAATTTGCTTTCACACTTCCTCTTTGATCTTGAGAGCCATATCTGGATGAGATCTTCTTAACTTTTGCTTGACTGGAGGACACTCGGGCTTTAGAGGCAAACCATGTTCAACAACACCAGGTTCTAACCCCGGCATGTCTTTGTAGGACCACGCAAATATATCATCATACTCTTTGAGAAGCTCAATTATCCTATTCTTGACAGATGCTTCTAACGACGCTCCAATCTTAATCTCTTTCTTATCTTCCTCAGTACCCAGGTTGATCAGCTCTATTTCTTCCTTATGAGGCTGAATGGCTTTTCTTTCTTGCTCTAACATCCATCTGAGCTCATCAGGAATCTCTTAAACAGGGAACTCAAAGTTGGGCAGAAGCATAGGGTCACTACGTTCAACGGGCTCACTTATGTTTAGTCTGCATATGATTCATGATTGATTTTTAGCAAAATAGTGGATGCAAACCTTTGAAATTGATTTTTTTTTTTTAAATAAAAAGAGAACAAGTTTTTGGTTTTTTGTATTACCATTTTTTCCAGAAAAAGCACTAAAATAAAATAAAATAACGGCCGTGACAGAAACAACAATTTTTATTAATACTGAAAACAACTTAAAGTAAAAACAAACCCTGCAAGATTTCACTTTCGTCTAGGGCAGGACGAAAGGAGTTTTCTTAAAAAAACAAAAACAAAGACAAACACATTACTTAGAAAAAGGTATCGTAGAGGGGATGTTAACAGCAATCCAGTTGCAGCAGTTTCCATCAGGAGTCACAAAGTCAGGTGCCACCTCTTCTGATTGATCTTCCAAAATTGCATTAGTCTCAGGTGGCGTATTAATGAATCCGGCACTGTGAAAAGTGCCCCTAGTTAGGTCGAACACCACTGGCTTATTGCCAGAGAAACCCAGACGTTTTTTGCGCTTGTTCTCGAGCAACTGTACTAACTGCCCCCAGCCTTCCGCTTTTCCTTCTTGAATTACTCTCTGAGCATCCCTTAGAGAGGCCATGCATGTTTCACCTTTTGTAGTACCTCTTTCAACCGAGAGCCCTTGGAATGACGTTCCATCCGAACTTTCACGACCAATGAAGGAAAAGGCCGACAAATGGCTAACCAAAAGAGCTGACTCCCCACTCACTGTAAGAAGCTTTCCATGACTTACAAACTTTAGCTTTTGGTGAAGAGTGGATGTTACTGCCCCTGCTTCAGGAATCCATGGTCTACCAAGTAAACAGCTGTAGGAAGCATGAATATCCATTATCTGGAATGTAACTTTAAACTCTTGGGGCCCAATAGTGATATGTAAATTTACTTCTCCCCACACGGTCTTCCTGGATCCATCAAATGCCCTTACTGACAGGCAACTAGACCTAATAAATCCGTCTGAATACGTCAGTTTATCGAAGGTAGTCTTCGCCATCACATTGAGGGTAGAACCGGTGTCTATCAAGACATTGGACAGAGAATCTGTTTTGCACATAACAGAGATATGCAAGGCCATGTTATGATTTTTCCCCTCCATTGGGAGGTCTTCATCACTGAAACTTAGATTGTTGCATGCAGTCACATTTCCATCAATGCTCCCAAATTGACACAAAGTCACATCATGGTCTACATAGACCTGATTCAACACTTTCATCAAGGCCTCCCTATGAGCATCAGAGCTTGTCAATAGAGACATGATAGAAATCTTGGATGGAGTCTACAACAACTGGTCCACTATTTTATAATCACTTTTCCTGATCAGCTTCAGAATCTCATCATTATCAGTTCCACTAGGCTGAACCACACTCTTACCTTTGTTAGGATCTTGTACTGGCACTGATTCTATCACCGAAGCCTTGGTCTTTGCTTGCACAACAGCTGGAAGAATACGTCCACTTCTCAGAATTTGACTGCTCTCAGCAATATTATCTAATGAAGTTGAAGGACTCAAAAGTATCCCTTTACCATCCTCCATGCCTGTAGATTCGTAGCTATATGGAATAGCCTTCTGGGAGAAAAACGACTCGGGTCTTGGTACACAAATTACCAGAGGATTGACAATTGTCTTGGCATTGTCTTTGAATATCGGAGTAGCACCGCCGATTGGTTTCACAATATCCTTAAACACAGGGATTACAACACAGATGCTCTTGTCCTCCCTTGTGACAACCAACTCTCCTCGATCCATTAGCTCTTGCATGTCGTCTTGAACATGCACGCAACCACGGGGATCTATAGAACATACCTCACAATTATCATGATTGTGGCTAAACATAGCCGCCTCACACATTTTCACATGTATTGGAACCAACGGGGTTTTGATATCCTGAGCACGGGTGACAAGACCACCTTTTTCAACCATGTTAACAGTAGGCCCATGGGGTGGCAGAGGGTTGTTTTGAGCAACAGGGCCAGGGTCAGTGAAGGATAAGTCTTTGCTGTGAATCAATCTTTGAACTGCGTCCTTGAGAGGGTAACAGTGCTCAATGTCGTGCCCTGGTGCCCCTTGATGGAATTCACAAGTGCGGTCCGGGCGATACCAATGAGGTAGAGGATTCGGCACCGCGGGACGTGGTTTAACCTGAACAAGACCCCTAGCGAGTAGAGAGGGTAACAAATCTCCATAAAACATAGGGATAGGAGGGAATTGGGTTCTCTGACGGCGAGGTTGCTGTTACTGAGGACGATGCTGCTGTTGCTGAGGACGAGGCTGTTGTTGTTAAGGTGGTGGAGGTCAGTATGGTTGCTGGTAAAACTGTTGTGGCTGGTGAGGTTGTGGTTGATATAGTGGTGGATAATATGGAGAAGGTATTTTAGGCTTTTGTGGAGCTGGGATAGGTGATGGAATGTTTGCAACATAAGGGTAGTTAGGGTAGACAGGCAGGGATCCGCCATGGGCCACCATGCCGACCTCTTGGACGTTCTTCTTTGGGTACCCGTTTCCAAACTTCCTATTACCATTGGATGAACCACTTGTCACATTACCTGACGAACCACCTGAAGAAACACCATCCTTACTCACACGTCCCTTGCGGACCCATTCTTCAATGCGCACACCCATATACACCATATCGGTAAACTTTTGTGAAGCACAACTGATGAGTCATTTATTACCTATTTCTAGATATTATTTAGTTTAGTTTTAATTAGATTTTAGTTTATTTTATATTAATATTATTTCCTTTTTAAGATAGTTTACTACAAATTGCATTTTATTATATTTCAGGAATGAATATTGGATGGATTGAGTCTTGGAGCAAAAGAAAGTGACTTGGAGCTGATTCGGTACGAAAATACAAAGATTGGAAGACAAAATATGTCTCCTCTAAAGTCAGAAGCTTGGCACGGCCCGTGCTAGCATTGGCACGGCCGTGCCACCCTCCAGAGTTGCTTTTTCTGCTTTTGCTTAGATTTTAAGCTACTCTATTTTTAGCCCGAATGTAATTGCTTAGATTTTAAGTCGAAAGAATGCTATAAATAGAGTAGCCATCCATCACAAATAATCATCTTTTCTTGGAATGCAATATGTGACAATTGTCTTTCTAATAAAAGTTCATTTTACTTTCTTGCTATTTACTTTTATGTTTTCTCTCTTCTTCTCCTTGTCTACAATGAACGTCAGTGAGTAGACTTCTCTTGTCTTGGGATTGTTGGATAAGTCTAATGACATAATCCTAATCAAACCAAGCTTTAAACCTTAATCTTATGTAACCCTAATTCCTTATCTAAATTCACCGCTTTAACATGGATCAACCATTATCAAACTGTGGAAACGAAAGTGGAGGGTTTGATAATTGTTTATCCATCATCTCAAATATCAATTCATAAAATGAAAGTGGAGCTTTGATATTCGAACAAGTGAATTTAGACAAAGATTGCAAAGTCAGCGAAATAGGCTTTGCAATCTTTGAGACATATAGTTTTGATCTTCAAGGGAACTAATAACAATCAAGTCAGCGAAATAGGCTTGGTTGTTAGAGGAACCAAAATCTAATAGTAATCAAGTCAGCGAAATAGGCTTGGTTGCTAGAGAAACAAAAGAGAAACTGTCTTGAGAAATTAGGTCTAACATAAAGTTATAAGTTTAATAGATTGGTTTGAGAAGGACTTGTCGTTAGGATGAACCAATAATCCCAAGGCTTTTATCTTTTCTTTTATTTTCTTGTAATTAAAAATCCAAACTTTTATCTAAAATTCTTTCATCTAATCATCATTAAAAGTTAATTGAATTCATAACTCCCTGTCGGAACGATACTCTATTTTTACTACTTCGATAGAACCGTGCACTTGCGGTTTTATCTCATCAACAACCAAGCATTTTCTCTGAGTAAAAAGGGCTCAGAGTCTCATAGAATAAGTCAGACACTTCTCTTTCCTCCAGAGGCGGACGAATTTGAGCAGATTTCTGAATAAAGCGCTGAGCTTACTCTTTGAAAGATTCTTTATCACCTTGAATCATGGATTGCAGCTCTTTCCGGTTGGGTGCTAGATAAGAGTTATATTTGTACTGCTGGATGAAGGCATTGGCCAATCCTTCAAAAGTAGTGATGCCCTTCAAATTCATGTACCATGTATGTGCGGGACTAGCCAAGCTGTCCTTGAAACAATGGATAAGTAGAGGTTCATGTTTCTTGTGAGCTATCATCTTCCTAACATATGTGACTGAGATTACGGTTTTGGACTTGTGTGTGTGTGTGGGTTTGTGATATGGTGATGGATTTGTGTTGAATATGTTGTGATGGAAATTTTTGTGTCGTTTTCTCTTGCTGTTTTGTTTGGTCGAGAAAAAAAATATATTAGTCTGTGTTGTTTATAAATTGGTTTGAGCGTGTCCTCCCCCTTTTGGATGTGCTTGTATGTTGTATTTATAGAGCTGATTTGAGCAAAATATGTTGCTTGGAGAGGAAATTGACAGGTTGTTGTGGCTTGGAGAGGAAGCATGGCAAGCTGTTTTGAGGCTTGGAGAGGAAGCTTGGCAAGCTGCTGTGTTCACCTTGGACATTATCGGACAAAATTTTGACAATAATAAAAATAATAATAGTAAAATAGAATAAAAAAAAGTAGAAGGACTAAAGTGAATAAAAATGAGATAAAAAGATAAAAATTTAAAATGGATTTAAAGTTAATAAAAAATGGAAACTGAAATTAAATGAAATTTGAAAATTGAGAGAAGAGGGTCCGACTCGGAATCAAACATGAGGTATTTTAAAATACTTCCCTGCCGAATTTTTTTCTGAAAAGGCTGAGATCGGTCGGGGTTAAAGGACACGTGTCAGTGGTATCTTGGGTCAAAAATTGGGGTATGACAGATAAGTATAATGAAATAATCCTAATCAAACCAAGATATTAACCCTAATCTTATGTAACCCTAATCTCTAATCTAAATTCACCGTTTTAACATGAACTAACCATTATCAAACTGTGAAAACGAAAGTGGAGGGTTTGATAATTGTTAATCCATCATCGCAAATATTAATTCATAAAACGAAAGTGGAGTTTTGATATTCGAACAAGTGAATTTAGACAAGGGTTGCAAAGGCAGCGAAATAGTCTTTGCAATATTTGAGACATATAGTCAGCAAAATAGGCTTGGTTGCTAGAGGAACCAAAATCTAATAGTAATCAAGTCAGTGAAATTGGCTTGGTTGCTAGAGGAACATAAGAGAAACTGTTTTTAGAAGTTAGGTCTAACATAAGGTTCTAGGTTTAATAGTTTGGTTTGTGAAGGGTTTGTCACCATGATGGTCCAATGACCCCAAGACACCTCTTTTATTATTATTGTTATTTTCTTTTAAAAAAAAATACAACTTTCTACCTTCTAAACTTTCAATCTAACCATTATTTAAAGTTAATTGAATTCATAACTCTATGTCAAAACGATAATCTATTTTTACTACTTCGATAGAATCGTGCACTTGCGGTTTTATGCCATCAAGTTTTTTGCGCCGCTGCCGGGGAGTTATTGTAATTTGATTAAAAAAAATTTAACGATTAGATTGAAAAAAAAATACTCCTTTTCTTTATATTTATTTTTATTTCTTTCTTTCTTTTTCTATTTCTTTGTTTTTACCGTAAACAAAAGTCTTGGTGAATTCGTTCCCAAGATCGAAAGATTCTTACGTACAAAAAGATGAAAAAGACATAATAATAACCATATGGCTGAGGACCATGCTCTCAAAGAGTATGCAATCACATCACAAAGAAATGCTTAGGCTTTGCTGTAACGCCCTCTTTAATTATTTAATTATTTTATTGAGTTTAGAGTCCAGTTTGATAATTAATGTGATTTTATATGATTAGGTGATGTGTAGATATTTTATTGATAGGCTTATTTTAGTATTTAACAGAATAAGGTTTGAAAATGAAATAAATATTGAGATGTGGGGCTGTTTTGAAATTTAGAAGAGTTTAGTGGAAAAAGAGGAATAAGATAAAGTAAATAGAGAGATATAAATAGGAGAAGACCTAGTTTAGAAAAAGGGGTACGTACGATCAGTTTTTGAAAAAAAGGGAGAAAAAGCCAAGAGAAGAGGGAGAACAACATAGAAGCAGTGATTTTTGATTCTAAGGTAAGGGTGAGACTAACTTTGCAATTCTATTAAGTATGTGAATCAATGGTTAGGTTTAACATGAATTAGGATGAGTTTAAGAGGAATCGGAAATTATGTCAAATTGATAGAATTGATGATTAAACGGTGAAAAGTTGTTAGATTGATGTAGAAACTGCTCCTAGACCTTAGATAATGTTTATGATGAATTCTGGAATCAAGATTAGGCTTTAAACCATGAGAGTTGATGATTTTTAGGTTAAACTGCACTTCTGCCCGAAGCGACATTCATCGCTCGCCTCCCGAGCTATGATCCTCGCCACGGCGAGTGATGAACTTCATCGCTCGCCTCGCGAGCAACCTTTCCTCGCCTCGCGAGTTGCATGTCGCAGCTCGCCATAGCGAGCAGATGAACTCACCTAGCGAGCTTGACCAGAGAGCATGCAAGATTTCGTGAGTTTGACTTTTGAGTTGATCCTTAGATGCTTTTGAGTTCCTGAACATGTTTAATAATGAGTAGGAAAGAATGTAGAATGAGATTGAACCTGGATTAATTAAGAATGAACTTTTTGGAAGCTGACCTGAACTCGCCATGGCGAGTAGAGGCTCTCGCCTCGCAAGTTGCCTAATTACAGAAGCCTTGTTTAGGATTTTGCGGTCTTTGTCGCACGAGTCGTTGAGAGTTGAACCTTGGGATAGTTATGAATATTGTATATAATGTTAATGATGATCTGTGAAGCTGATTTATGATGATTTGATGTTTTATATTGTGATATAATTGTATATGCATTACTTGAATTATATGTGAATAATTGAGACGTTGTTGACTTGCATTTGATATTATTATGTCATGTTGTTTTGTATACTGATGTGTTGCTGTTGTTATTTAACTAAGCTGCATGAGTCGGTCTAAGATGAAGGATGATGTTCCAACTTATTGGATTTGTATTAAGAAGTCGATGTTCTAAAATGTTAAGAAGTTGAGTCCATTGCATACGCATAATACGAGATGGTAGAGAGCTTGATGCTCTATAATGTATATTTATACATAATACACGATGGCAGAGAGGTTGATGCTCTGTAATGTATATTTATACATAATACGCGATGGTAGAGGGCTTGATGCTCTAAGAGCCTATTTACGCTCAATACGATGGGGGCTTGATGTCCTAAATGGTATCACATGCATGATTTAGAGGTCGTAGTCGCATTTCGTCTAGATGGTTCAAGAGGTATGAGATGTCTATGTTGCATTGTCGAGTTGAAGTCGTGTCGTTGTGGTTAAGTTGTTAATTACCCACGTGTCATTAATGAAACGCTTATGAAGATTATGATATTGATTACGATATTGTTATGCGATAATTCTTATGTTGTGATGCTTATATTAATATATGATGATGATTATGATTTGATTATTATGTGCTAAATGTTGATGTATAAAACGTGATGAATAAGGAGTTAATAATGAATCGAAATTGATTTGAATTGTTAATGCAGTGCTATATGATTATATTACCATCTATGATTAGTTTATAATGTTGTTAAATATAATTGTTGAATTATATGTTTAATATTATTGTTTTGTGAAATCTCACCCCTTCTGCTTGGAAATGTTGCTCTTCGTATGAGTAACTTGCAGGTGATCGAGAGTAGGTCGCTGTGTTTGCTGTTGTGAGTGGCTGTCCCTCACTGTGTCTTTTAGGTGCTCTGATACGTAACGGGATGGGATCTTCTGTGGCTATTTTCTATTCCTTTACATATTGTTTATGTTTTGATAAGGCCTGCGTGCCAAAGACTTATCTATGTTAATGAATTTAATCCGGTGCAAAGTTTGAATTAATATGTTGACAATTTTTGGAAAGATAATTAGTTAATTATCTCATTTACAAGTGTAGCATTCCGTTATATGTTGTTTACTTTGATAAATGTTTATGAAATTTTTAAGTTGGGAAAACGGGGTGTTACATTTGCCCTATCATGGTTTAGAGAAATGGCTTATTATCCACACTTTCTATAACGGTCTTTTGTTTACCACAAAAATGAATGTTGATGCAGCTGCAGGTGGAGCTTTGATGAATAAAACTTACACAGGAGCATATGCTTTGATCGAGGACATGACCCAAAACCACTATCAATGGACAAGTGAGAGAATTATCACTGATGTTACTCCTCCACCCTCTAAGAAAGAGGAAGGTATGTATCAGGTTTCTACCCTTGATCATCTATCTGCTAAGGATGACGCACTTCTTCAAAAATTTGATAAATTAAGTGCAAGTGTCGTCACACCTGCTCCTGTTTCACAACCTTGTGAATTTTCTGGAATACTTGGCCATAATGGTGTTGACTACCAACTAGGTAGTGTTACTGAAAGTCCCGAGCAAAAATTTTATAACAAAACTCCTAAAAATCCCTTTGGACAACAAACAACACCACCCGGTTATGCAAATAACCAAAGAGTCCCTCAGAAATCTAGCTTGGAAATTTTACTAGAAAAATATGTTATGGATCAATCCAAGCAATTTCAAGAACTTAAAAATCAAACTGGATTTTTGAATGACTCTCTTGTCAAGCTTACATCTCAAGTGGACTCCATTGATACTTACACTAAGAAACAATGTCCTAAGGGGCGATCAAATAAATGAATAAAACAATCAAATTCTCCGAAACATGATGCAACACCTTCACCTCTTCTTCTTCTTTTTCTTCTTAAGGATACCCCCTTGCTCACTTCCTACGTGAAGATGATTAATTTGTAGCACTACTTAGGGTGATCATGGAATCTTGGAGGAAAGGATACCGCCTCGCTGACTTCCTATGAGAAATGATATCCTCTAAGCAATCTGCAAGCCCCCGTGTACTTAAACTGTCAAATTTAATTTAACTAATTCCCATCTCTCTTATATGAAATGAAGAAAGGATTTTTCTCGGTTACTTTAGTGTTAAGGTTAGAACCTGTTCCTCATAATATATGTCTTATACAGGAGCAAGAAAAGGGTTGGACTACACAAACACACTCACTTGAGACTTATTGTTGGGTTGAATAGGTTCACAAGGAATACTTGGAGTTGTGATAAGTGTACATTGAAATAAAGCCTTAGAGGAGACATAAGTTTTCAATTAAATTGTCATATATTAATCTTATTTTTGCTGCTATGTCTATGCCTTTGCTTGAGGACAAGCAAAGATTCAAGTGTGGGGGAGTTTGATGAGTCAATAATTAGTTATTTTAATATAATATTTAAGTCCGTTTTATTTATATTTGAGTTTATTTTATTTAAGTTTATTTCTTTTTTAGAACTCTTTTACTACAATTGCATATTATTATATTTCACGAACAAATATTCTAAAGATTGAGTCTTGGAGCAAAAGAAAGGAGAATTGCAGCTGATTCGTGCCAAAAATATAAAAGATCTTATACAAAAATATCTGGTGCAAGGATTGAGGACGAAAATATGAATATCTCATACAAAAATATCATGTGCAAAGAATTTGAAGATCTTGTACAAATACATTTAAGAGGCGGCCCCACTTTAGTCCTTTTGCTGCTTTTGCTTAGATTTTAAGCTACTCTATTTTAGTTTTCTTATGGAACATTCTAGTGATGTAATTGCTTAGATTCTAATTTGAATGTAAACTATAAATAGAGTAGCTAGCCATCACAAATATTCATCTTTTGTTCTTGGAAATAATAAGTGACAATTGTTTCTTTGAATAAAAGTTCAACCTTTATTTTATGTTCTTCTTCTTCTCTTCTATGTCTACAATGAACGTTAGTGAGTAGACTTCTCTTGTCTTGGGATTGTTGGATAAGTATAATGAAATAATCCTAATCAAACCAAGCTATTAGCCCTAATCTTATGTAACCCTAATCTCTAATCTAAATTCACCGTTTTAACATGAATTAACCATTATCAAACTATGAAAACGAAAGTGGAGGGTTTGATAATTGTTAATCCATCATCGCAAATATCAATTCATAAAACGAAAGTGGAGTTTTGATATTCGAACAAGTGAATTTAGACAAGGGTTGCAAAGGCAGCGAAATAGTCTTTGCAATATTTGAGACATATAGTTTCGATCTATAAGGGAACTAATAGTAATCAAGTCAGCGACATAGGCTTGGTTGCTAGAGGAACCAAAATCTAATAGTAATCAAGTCAGCGAAATAGGCTTGGTTGCTAGAGGAACATAAGAGAAACTGTCTTTAGAAGTTAGGTCTAACATAAGGTTCTAGGTTTAATAGTTTGGTTTGTGAAGGGTTTGTCACCATGACGGACCAATGGTCCCAAGACACCTCTTTTATTATTATTGTTATTTTCTTTTAAACAAAAATACAACTTTCTACCTTATAAACTTTCAATCTAATCATTATTTAAAGTTAATTGAGTTCATAACTCCCTGTCGGAACGATAATCTATTGTTACTACTTCGATAGAACCGTGCACTTGTGGTTTTATCCCATCAATAAACTACTGAACTGATTTAAAACAAGGGAGAGCGAATCTCTGTACAGGTGAATGGTTTCAAACCAAGTTGTTCTCTGGTCTTCACTTCAAGGCTAGGATAAATAAGAACTTTTTCATGCTCTTCTAACCTAGCAGCATGAATATTTTAAATTTCACCCCTGACCCATAAATGCTTGACCAAATTCTCATAAGTAGGACCATTAAGCATAGAGAAGTAACCATCCAAGTCTTGAGCGTGAAAGAAGTTTCTGAGCTCGCAACCATGATGAGCTAAAGAGAAGAAATCCACTGGATTCTCCACCTGAACTGTTAATTCCCATTCTTCTAACTTCATCGTTCTTCCTTTAATCTGATAAGATTCACCAGTAGCTATTTACATGGAGGTTTCTTGATTTTAACTTGAATTTGCCATTGATCTCATTGATACTTTGCAACTTGATTCTCTTATAATCATCAACAAAAGTTAATTGAATTGAACAACTCCCTATCGGAACGATACTCTTTTATTACTACTTCGATAGAACCGTGCACTTGTGGTTTTATCCCATCAAGTTTTTGGCACCGCTGCCGAGGAGTTAACTGATTTAATTATTTTTTTTATTGATTAGAATCTTTTCTTTTCTCTCTTCTCTTTTCTTCTACTTCTGTCTTTCTTTGTTTTACCGTTAACTTCTAGGGTTCTAAATTTCTTATGCGAAGAAGTAAAAGTCTCGGAGAATTCATTCCTGAGATCGAAAGATATTTGCATAAGAAAAGGAGAGAGGCACAAAATAATACCTCCATGGCTGAACGTACTCTCAAAGAGTATGCAACACCTTCTACGGAAGAGCCACAAGCTATTATTGTGCACCCGATGGTTGAGGGTAACAACTTTGAGATCAAGCCTGCACTACTCAATTTGGTGCAGCAAAATCAGTTTTCTGGATCACCCACTGAGGATCCAAATCTCCAATTTCTTCCTTCTTAAGACTCAGTGGCACTATAAAAGAGAACCAAGAAGCCGTAAGACTTCATCCCTTTCCCTTTTCCTTAAGGGATAGAGCTAGCTCTTGATTCCATTCTCTAAAAGTTGGTTCCATCACTTCATGGGATCAAATAAGGCGAGCATTCCTTGCCCGATTCTTTCCCCCCTCTAAAACCGCTAAAATAAGAGATAAAATCACACGGTTTAATCAAAAAGATGTGGAGTCTCTTTATGATGCGTGGGAGTGTTTCAAGGAAATGCTTAGGCTTTGTCCTCACCATGGTTTAGAGAAGTGGCTCATAGTCCACCTTTTTTATAATGTCTTATCATATACCACTAAGATGTCTGTTGATGCAGCTGTAGGTGGAGCTCTAATGAAAAAGAACTATACGGAGGCTTACTACGCTTTGATTGAAGACATGGCTCAGAATCACTATCAATGGACCAACGAGAGATCCATCACCACTTCTACACCCTCTAAAAAAGAGGCAGGTATGTACGAAGTCTCTTATTTTGATCACCTTGCTGCTAAGGTGAATACGCTAACCGAAAAATTTGAAAAACTTAATGTTGGTGCTATTACACCTACTCTTACATCTCCTCCTTGTGAAATATGTGGTATATTTGGTCATATTGGTGTTGATTGTCAGTTAGGTAGTGCTGCTAATGGTGTTGAGCAAATGAACTACGCTCAATACAACCAAGGAACGAGGCCAAACCAAAACTTTTATAAAAATCCTCAAGGTCCTATGGAAAAGTAGCACCACCTGGCTATGCAAACAACCAGAGGGTGGCTCAGAAATCAAGTTTGGAAATTTTGTTGGAAAATTGCATGATGAACCAAAATAAACAACTTCAAGAGCTCAAAAAGGACATGTATTACCTACTACCCGTATGAAAGAGACACCGCCTACTATCTGTAAGATAGCTGTATGAAGACAGATGACATGTATTACCTACTAACCGTATGATGGCCGCATGAAGGTAATATGAAAGAAGAAATTGTCTACAATCTGTAAGATAGCCGTATGAAGACAAATGACATAGATTACCTACTACCGGTATGATAGCTGTATAAAGGTAATATTGAAAAGGACATTGTCTACTATCTGTAAGATAGTTGTATGAAGACAAATGACATGGATTACCTACTACTCGTATGATAGCTGTATGAAGGTAAAGTGGAAGAAGACATTGTCTTCTACCCGTAGGAAGCCGTATGAAGACAAATGACGTGGATTACCTACTACCCGTATGATAGCTGTATGAAGGTAAGATTGAAAAAGATATTGTCTACTATCTGTATGATAGTTGTATGAAGACCACTGAATAAGACATACTTTGACCAGACACACTGGGATGAAACTTGTGAGAGCATGAAGGGTAAACTCAAGATGTCCATTTTTAGGACTGACCACTTCAAACAAGATAAAAGGTGAAATCAAGTTGTCCATTGTTTAGGACTGACCACTTGAAACATGATAAAATGGGGACCGAAATGAAAGGTTACGACCAAACAAGACTTCGGGTGACTGATGCAATCATGTCTGAAAGTATTAATGTATGAATGTATGAATGTAATTTGTATGATTGTATGAACTGTAATATGACAGGTGACTCGATCAGACGAGACAAGACAGATAAGCTGGGTAGTGGACTGACATTGCGGTATAAACACTCCGCAAACTTCTTTCTATATGTTATCATTATGAACAGATCGACCCGTTGACAAGATGAAGTCTGACACAAGGTAGCAACTGATGCCTCCTGGGGATAAAGCCCATTATTGACCAAAAGTCTGAAAGAAGACGCCATTTATAAACTAAACGCAGAGTGTTCCACCATTGGTGCGCCTCAGCAGTCACGTTTTTTTGTATATATTTTTCTTTGAAAATCCTAAAGTTTTGTCTGGACCGCCCTTTCGAGTTTTCAGTCCACCGGGAGTATCTTCCTTTTTTCTGCCCCTAATTTTTGCCTGGACCACCCTTTCGGCTTTTCAGTCCACCGGGACACTCTATATTTCCTAAGCCGCCTTTTCAGGTTTTCGACATAGCGAGCTTTTATTTTTGTATATTTTTTTTTACTATGACATCATCTTGCTCGAGGCAGAGGTCCTTTCCATAGTGCTTAGCCCTGTTTCTCTTTTGAAATTTAACCATTCTCGAGGCGAATGTTGATGTACGCTTCAACTACTCACGAGTTCAAAGAGAGTGTGTTTGTTGTCCACACTTTTCAAAAGATGTAAAAAAGTTTTATGTTTTGAAAAAAAAAAAAAATTGCTTCAAGTATTGTCATCAAAAATAGAAGAAATTTTTGCAAATAGAATAAATGAGAGTTCCAAATAAATGGACACAGGCTCAAATTTGATGAATTGAGTGGTGGCCTGCCAATGGCGTGGTTCCACGTATCTTTGAAATTTTTAAAAAAATGGTAAATATAACGGGGAGGTACATTGAACAAATATTACTTCTATTTTCTCTACCAACATTGAATTGCCCTTGTTTTGAGTCTTTGATTTGTATAGCCCTCATATTGGAGGTACTTTGATAACTGGATGCCCCATGTGGATCGTGTCTGAACTGATGCAGTTACTTGTCATGATCCTTAACTTTTGCATAGATCGCCCTTTCGGGTTTTCAATCTATCAGGATAATTATTTTTGTCCATGTCTCTAATTTTTGCCTGGACCGCCCTTTCAGTTTTTCAGTCCACCGAGACGCTCATTTTTGCCTAAGCCGCCTTTTTAGGGTTGCAACTTATCGAGATTTTAGTTTTGACAGAGTATTTCTTGAGTGCACTGACATTCATAGGATATGCGGGTTTGTCACCATCCATAGTTGTAAAATTCATTGCACACGTGCCTTCATAGTTAGGCATCCACTTGCCCCTAGAGTTTGGTTGAACAGATAGTACCTTTTTGGGTACAAAGTTTTCTTCTTGAAATTCACAGGGATGAATCCTTTTGTTTGAAGCTTGTTTCATCTTCCTTTGATATACAAGGTCGTCTTGCATTTAATTCAATGAAACTTAGATTTCAGCAGAACTTCTATTGACTGGACTTCGACCTCCACGGGAAGCACGTCCTCCATGTTGTATATTAAGGAAAAAAAAGGGTTTTCCCTGTTGAAGTGTGTACTGAAGTACAATACCCATGTGAGGCAACGGTAACATCTCATGGCAGTCTTTGTAAATGAATGCCATCTTCTGGACAATCTGCTTTGGTATGTTGTTTGCAGCTTCGATGGCTAAGATGCCCCAGTAGGCGAGAGATCTTGACGATAATCTCTTCATTCTCCTCTTCTTCATCTTTGGACACAGGGAATTCAAAGTCGAGAGAGAGAGTGTATGGTTAATGTGTTCAACGGGTTTTATCAATGCTTAATCTGCGTATATGATTGATTTTAGAAAATGAATGACTGTATGCAGACATTTGGAAAAGATTATTCATTTAAGGTTCTTTATATTACCATTTTTCCAGGAAAAGCACAAAATAAAAACAAAGTCGGGATCAAAATGACTTTTTATTAATGATGGAAAATACATGAAGCAACAGCCCAACACAAGTTCACTTTTGTCTCAGGCAGGACGAAAGGATTTTTTTTTTTTTGAAAAACATAAGATAACAAACACACATTATTTGAACAAAAAAGTAGCAGAAGAGCATCAACATCGACCCAATTGCGGCAAACCACTCCATGTATCACACTACTAGGTTCCAAGAACTAGTAGTGGGTTAACTTGAACGTCCGAATTTAATCTTGGAAAGACAGGATATTGGCTTCAAGCAAGGCAGGAAGCAGCTCCACATACGCCATAGGGATCGGGTCAAATTGTGGTGCCCTCTGAACACGATTCTGTGGGGCGAGCTGTTGGAGAGCCTGTTGTTGAGGCTGCTATTGATGTGGGCGTTCGTGCCTTTGCTGGAACTGTGGCTGATTATGTGAAACCACCAGCAAGACTACCAAGGTACTCAGCTTCTCTATCTCGGCCCGAAGTGTTGTCACCTCTTCACGAAGCTCGTGGACCGCTTGCTCGATCTTATCCATTTCCTTTTTTAGTGTTTGCCCGAGTGCTGTAAATGCGAGTTGGTTTGGACGAGGACAGTCAGACCACTTTTAAAACGGGTTGACCTTTTATGGAAAAGAAAAAATTATGAGACTCGGAATTGGGACTATGAAAAGCAAAATGATGCATGATGTTTATGCAAAAAACAGACACATTTTTTATTTATCGAAGGACTTGTCAAAGTAACTGTAAATATCATAAGGAACACTGTTTCATTTGATAATTGAAAATATTACAAACAGTTTCCTTTTTAAAAGCAAAAGCAAAGTTAAGGGAAAAGTCCCTAACAAAGCTAAACTCATAGTTAATACTTTTGAAGTTGTACTTCTTGGTGTTCCACTTTATAAGGTCTATACCTCTGATGTTTACACGACGACTTATCTAAGTCCTTCGATGATAAAAAGTTTTATGAATGTATGCATGTATGAATGAATATGCTAAAGAACGGAGAAAACATGGTGTGGTGAGGTCCATAATGTTGTGGCCAATGGTAAACATGCCATTTGGTAAGGACTATGATTTTCAAATGTACATGTATCACGGGTTCTACCAAGTTCCCAGAGTTATCAACCACTTCTGAACACTATCAGGTTACGGAAATACTTCTAATCCAACAATGTTCCTAAGAAAGTCTCGTCTTAGTGTAGTATCGCGTATCAACTAAACCAAGATTACTCATGATAAGCCACCGCACTACGTCCTAAAAGGCCAAGAGGGGTTAAAGGTAACTAAAGGTTCTCAACTTTTAGCGGTCACTTGAAAATAACATGTCAAACACGAATACTCATGCAATTAAACATGCGAATAAGCATGTGAATTAAACATGCGAATAATACATTTATTCAAGAAATAGATGCTACGTCATCATACAAAATTCAAAACCAATAAGCATGCATATAAATCTCAACAGTCGTAGAGGAATATAAACCACAGTAATCCAAATATACATATCAGGAATCAATACTACATCAACATAGATGAATCTCCAAATCCCAACATAGGGTAATTCTCTAACATCCAAGAAAATCCAATAGATAAATCTAACAGACGCCTAGATCAGAGCAAGCCTAGACGCAACTAACACCGATACCGGAGATAGCTCCCGATATCCCCCAAGCACAAAGAACTCACCAGAGCAACTAATCATGCACAACGTCTACCCATCCATACAGACAGGTAGGCGATCAAAACCACTAGGGGTAAGTATTACATCATCATAATCTATATAATAATTAACATGAATAATTCAATTCAAATATCATGCATTTAATCCGATAATAATATCACATATATATTCATACTATAATCCCCATATCTCACATCAATCAATCACCAGTCACATGTGTCATGAACATTCTTCAATCACATTTATTCACACACAATTATCAATCATATTTCACCAATAAGACTCATGCATGATGTGCACCTAGCCCGACACATATATGCATGTGGTACAATTTCACTTCAAGGTCATCACCTATATCTAGATCGTCAAAGGTCTCTGTAAGGCCGAAGCCCACAATCTAGATCACTAATGGATCTCTGCAAGACCGAAGTCCACAAAACTAGATCACTAAATGATCTCTGCTAGGTCGGAGCCCAATGATGCACCAAAACATCATATCAATCTCAACACGACTATGATGCATGGACATGTAGCAAGACTCGATAATGCGACATCAATTCACAATTTTCACCACAATATAGAGGACAACTTCCAAATATATTGATCATCTCCACAACATTTGCATTATCAAGAAAACATGTCCATACACAATCAAATCATAACATTCATTATCACCACATGAACAAGATCATCAATAATCAACAATGTCATTCAATATTAACTATCTCATTGTCCATACACACATGAAAACAGTTGACAGTAGGACCAATTCACCAATTTTTACCAAAACACCAACAACATCTCATTTCTCAACAACAAGTCATGAATCATGCATACCCAAGCCATAAATTATCATCAAAAACCTCACATATCAGCAACAACATCAATTAATCATGAAACTTATCACAATTCAACAACTACAAACATAACTTAACAAATTGAGCATATTTTCAACATATACCATTTTCTTATACTTTGAACATGAATTCAACTAACCACAATTCAATTATCCATAACTTCATACATCCAAACATGTCATCATAATTAGAGCACGAATTTTATCATTTATGAACAAATAATCAATTCACCCAATTAAGCACTTTTCATACAATAATTGAAAAATTGCAATGAATGATTATGATGAATTCTAACCCCCCCTTACCTTAGTTAGATTAATCTCCCTAGCTTAGGCTTCAATTTTGATCCTAGCTCTCTTCCAATCCTTGATTCATCAAGTTCCCCCTTCTCTCTAACCCTTTTCTCCTTACTCCCACTTTCTCTCTCTAACTCTCTCAAAAATATCTTGTGAAATGAAAGTGTGAGGAAATTTCCTCTAAGACAAGGTTTTTATAGTAAGTCCCCTTAATGGGCCTAACTCTAAAGCTTAATGGATTTAACCCATTCCAACTTAATTCTAAAATGTTTCTACACACACAACGGTAAACCACTAATTAAGGCCACTAAACGGTAAAATTCTACCAACGGTCACTCAACAGTAAACTATTGATTATTACTCTAGTAACTTAGCAAAATAACGGTTCCCACAAAATAATTAAAATAATTCTCACCAAAATTGATAATTTACCCGTTCTCACAAAAATGACCAAAATATCCCTAAGTCCAAAATTACTAAATTTCCCTTCTAATACGGAAACCCACAAGAATGCACCCAATAAACAATGATCACACACAAGCACATATAGACACATAATAAAAGTAATTAAAATAAATAAAGCGAAAAATCGGGTTGTTACATGCCACAACCAAAATTCACTCTTGGCAAGGCACTATGATTATACCACTGTCCTATCCTAATATTTCTCTCAAGTCTGGGTAATGGACTTATCTCACCACTCACGTTAGAAAGAATAAAGAAGAAAGAAGAACATATATACACGTATTTTCATCTTTTTTTTTTTTTAAGTAAGCAATAGCACAAAAATTTAAATAAAACCAAGTTAGGCATAACCCTCTTAGGGGGTGTCCCCCAGTGAAGTCGGCATTTTTGTTGCGTCATTTTTTTGGAGATCAAGGCTATTTGATTAGCTTTTGACTCACTAATTATTTCACGACTGAACATTTAATTTTTTATGAAAAGGGGAAAAAGTTCAAACTACCCCATATTTTGAAAAGATTTAGGGTTCGGGGATTGGTTACATAAAGGGAAAGTATAAGCACCCTTTATGTTCGTAGTACTCTACGAGAACCTCTTGATTTTATTTAACTTTTTGTGCTTAAACTTGCTTGCTTTTCAAAGAAAAGAAATTAGTATGGTGATTAAATAAAAGAAAAATAAAGTTTTTTATTTACATTTTTTGTTGATTTGGAAAGACGTGGTCCTTTGCCTACATACCCATGAGGGATCAAAACCTCGTAGTTCGGAATAGAAATTGACGTTTGATTGGTTTTGTGTTTTTTATTAGATTTTGAAAAGGTTTTAAAATAAAAAGCCAAGTGGCAAGTAAGTATGTTTGTATTTTTTAATATTAAAAGAAAAAAAGACTCAAAGTAGAATTAAAGTTGATTGCAATTTGATTAAGAAAGAAAAGATAAAAAAGGAATCACTTGATTGTAAATCAAGGTTTATTATGAAAATATTTTTGGTGATTTTTTTTCGTTATTTGAATGTTTTTGTTGTTTTTAATATTAATTGAAACATAAAATAATACTAATGTGATAATAAAATAAAAGTGTGAGGAATTTCCGTAGTGACGTTGGACACACGCACGCACACTTTTTCTCATTTATATTTACATTGAATCTAAATACTTTCTAATTGCTGGAAATAAATGACAATAATTAAAATCCTAAATAGAATTAAAATGAAATGCAAAAATGCTAAAAAGAAAAAAAATGTAAGAAAAAAAAGGAAGG
Organism: Medicago truncatula; assembly: GCF_003473485.1. Classification (NCBI taxonomy): domain Eukaryota; kingdom Viridiplantae; phylum Streptophyta; class Magnoliopsida; order Fabales; family Fabaceae; genus Medicago; species Medicago truncatula. Next base: position 17,629,813 of record NC_053044.1, on the reverse strand, counting down.
GACAACCAAAGGGACAAAATTATCGAAGGGACAAAATTCCAAAGTGACTTTTCCGAAGGGATAGAAAAAGAGGGGGAAGAAAAGAATAACTTGTCAACACAAGCTAAATGAGGGAGAAGAGAGAAAAGTTCTTTGACAACTCAAGAGAACTTTTGGTGTGTGAAATTGTGTGGAATGAGGGCTCTATTTATAGGTGAGGAGGTTGATGAAAATGGAAAAGTGGTTTATTGGTTTTTGATGGTGATTAAAAGGCTTTGATGATGATTTTTTTGGAAGAGAAAGGTTGACATTGCATTGATTGTGGCGTGGAGCAAAAAAGTTTTGCACCTTGGACATATTATTTTTGGACCTATTGACACTTTGGTTTTTTGGACACTAATTAATTAAAAAAAATGAAAAAAATAAAATAGACCTAATAAGAAATAAAATAAAAACAAATTAAAATGAAATAAAATAAAGTAAAATAAAATTAAAAGATGAAAAATAAAAGGTAAGATAAAACTAAAAGACTAATAAAAAAAAAGTAATAAGAGTGCCCGAAATCGGAACAAAAATGAGGTATTTTAAAATACCTATCTGCCGAAATTTCCTTTGAAAAGTCAAAGACTATTCTAGGTCAAACAACGTATGAATGTAGGATGTTAGGTCAAAAATTGGGGTATGACATTTGTTATCATCAAAACTCAAAGAGTAATGTTTAACACATTTTGTTTCAACAGAACCATGTAAAGGTATTCTTTGTTAGAGAATTTGGAAAATATTTCAACCTCAAATTCTCAATATTTGCTAGATCTCATGCCTCTGTCAAATACCTTGCGATATATTTGACAGTGGACTCACTGGTATCCCTTGTAAACTTGGTGAACTTAGAAATTTTGTAACCCCTAGGAAGTTCGGATTGTAATACCAATTCCGACAAAGGAGAAAAGAAGTTTGGCCTATGTAGGCCAATATTCAAACCAATTTGAGCCATAATATATTCGACCAAATTGGCTATACTGTTATGCACTTCTATGTTTTGTTGTTGGACATTCCTAACAACTTCATCGGCATTATTATTTCTATCCACCAATATCACTTCAGGTTGACCCTGAATTACTGGTTCGACTGGTTGGGGTTTAGGTACAGGTTGTGGCCTTTGAACCATTGCTTCGACCAACCACACTGGTTGTTGATTTTGTATTTGTGTAACCGGTTGTGGGGGTGCAAAGAAATCTGCTATCCTCCCCAAGCGAGTGGTTAGAGCTTGGTAACTCTAGTTTGTGTCCCTTATTAAAGGAGTAAACACGGTACCAATTTGTTGTGTTAACAAATTAACCATTTTGTGGTTACTCTCATCCATTTGTTGTCTTAACAAATTCATCAAATCTGTTGTCAACATTGGTAGGGTATTCCGACCAAAAATGCTAGAACTTGAGGGACTATGTACATTGTGCATTGTGAACGGATTTGCTTAATCTGCAAATCTAGACGCACTATTATGTACATTGGCCATCATCGAAGTTGGCATACCATACAGTTGTTCCCTAGAAAGGTTCTACATACTTGTATTTCGAACATCAAGCCTATGCCTGACTAAAGGAGAACTTTGAGTACTGGCAGTCGAAGGAACACCAACAATGAATGGGGGTATAACGGTTCCCATTTATGGTCGTGTCATCAGAACAGACGTATAAAAGTTTGAGGGAGCGGTTACTCCCATTTCTGTCGAAACTGGCTTAGCCATAGCTGCCCCCACAGAGGTCGATGTAACGCCCTTTCTAATTATTTGATTATTTTAAAGAGTTTAGAATATACTTATATGATTTGTATGATTTATTTTGATGAGTGGTATTTTGTTATGTTATATGTTAATATTTATTAGTATAATATATATATTATTTGTTGTATAAATATATATAATTTGTTATAGAAATATATGTTATTTGTTATAGAAATATATATGATTTGTTGTAGAAGTATATATAATTTGTTGTAGAAATATATGTTATTTGGTGAAGAAATATATATGATTTGTTGTAGAAATATGTATGATTTGTTGTAGAAATATATATATGTTATTTGTTGTAGAAATATATGTTATTTTGTGTGGAAATATATGTTATCTAGTGTAGAAATATATTTCTTATTTGGTGTAGAAATATATATATGTTATAGAAATATATTTGTTATAGAGATATAATAGGCAATCTAATATATTTCTGTACTGAATAATATATTTTGTACTTAATATAATATATTTTGGTACTTAATTGATATATTTAATTACTAGATCTAATAGGTGCATTACTTGTTTCCAAAGTTTCTCACTTATTAGTTGTAAACAATCTCTATAAATAGAGAACTCACACAGTGCATTCTACACACCGAAATTCATAGTTGATGCTTTCTGTGCTTTTCTTCTCTTCTCCCTCTTTTGACTTGTGTTGACGAGCCTTTCTTCTTTTTCTACTCCTTTCTGTCCCTTCGGAATTAAAAGTGTTCTTAAGACCATAATCCCTCTTCGGTTTAATATCCTTTTGGAGAAGAGAAAGCGGTAGAGTCCTTCGTCGATCAATCCAAGGTAAGGTGGGACTAACATTCAATAATCTTAAGTCATTGATTCTGAAAATTGGATTTAATATGTTGTAAGTTTTAGTTTTGAGAATTTGGGAATTAGGGTTAAAATTGATTATTTGATGATTTTCTAAAATAATGTTTTGGGTCAAGTTTTATATGATTTTGAGTCTCTTTTGATGTATATAAATGTTTAGACAAACTTTAGGATCAAATTTGGGCATAGGGAAGTTAAAATTGGGATTTTGGGGTGAAAAATGGGTTTTTCCCGAGTTGCTATCTGACAGCATGTCCTGTTTCATGTTCTTGCGTCTTTTTCACACGTTTCTCTTTTGAATTAGCCTTTGGTGTAAACATGACAGTTGTAAATAATTGTATTAGCTTTCCAGTGGCGTTGGTTTGACTTTAAAATAATTTTTGGTTTAGGAGTTATGATGAAAATACTCCAAGTAGGTCTTAGTGAAATTTTATGAAAATTCAGCATAACTGTTTCTAAGTTAATCCAAAACTTATGGAATGATTCCAAACCTCAAAACTATAACTACTAGGAGTTTAATTAAGGGGTTTAACAGTATTTAACATGTGTTGTGATGGATCTAATTTGGTCGGACGTGAATATCTTTGTTGAATAATTTGAGATACATATATTATGTGAATATTGTATGATATAGACATAATGTTGTTCATGATTGATGATTTATTATATGAATGTATATGTTGATGAATATGATTTGATGTTGATGGTAATGTAATATATTTGTATATGCATTATGTGAATTATATAAGATGTTTAAGTTGTTGTTGATTATCATTTGATGTTGTTATATCTTGAGATGTTTATGTGCTGCCTATGTTGCTGTTGTTGGTTATGTGAAATATTTATATGGCTTATGTGGAAAATATACGATGTTTAAGTTGTTGATGATTACGATTTGATCTTTGTCCTAACCACGATTTGAGCTTTGTCCTCACCACGAATTGAGCTTTGTCCTCACCATGATGCCTTAAAAGTATATTAATACTATGATGTTGAGGGCTCATGCCCTGTATTGGTACCACATGCATATAAGAGGTCTAAGTTGCATAGTCGAGTTGGAGTCGCATTTGTCGAGTCAAAGTCGTTGTTGATGAATTATCATCCATGAGTTGTTAAGTTGTTGATGAATTATCATCTATGAGTTGTTGAGTTGTCTTCTACCCATGTGTTGTTAAAGAAGTACCTATGAAGATTATATGATGTTTATGATGTGAATTATATGATGTTGACTAAGATGTTGCTATGTTGTCTATGATATTGATTATGATATTTTTATGTTGTTATGATGTTGTTTATGATACTGATTATTATGTTATGTTATTATTAAGATAATGTTTATGTTGTATTGTATATAATTATTATTATTAAGTGATGATTATGTTGTATTAGATATGATTATTATTATTAAGTGAATATTATGTTATGTTGTTGTTATATTTTTATAAGATGATGAATATGTTGTTGTATATTTTTATAAGATGATGAATATGTTGCTATTATAAGATGATGAATAGTTGTTGATATATTATTATAAGATGATGATTATATTGTGTGGTCTAAGTTATTATGAGATGATGATTACATGATGTTATCTATGAGTTGTTAAATGTACTTGATGATGGTTATGTTAAGTTGATAAGTTGTCTTTTATTCATGAATTGATAATTAGAAGTTGGTTGAGTTATTAAGAATTATTACATGAAGGATTATTATTATTAATAGAGGAAGTTATTTATGTTGTTAAATATAATTAATGAATTATATGCTTGATATTATTGTTTTGTGAAATCTCACCCCTTGTGCTTGGAAATGTTGCTCTTCGTATGAGTAACTTGCTGGTAACCAAGAATAGTTGATGTCGTGTGAAGTTTCTCTCTCGTGTGTCTTAGGTGCTCTGATACGTAACAAGATGGGAACCTTGTTATTGCTTTTCTATTCCTTATGTATTATTTTGAAGATTTATGACTAGGTTTTTAGATTGGATTTTTATGGGACATTTATGAAGAGGCCTTCGTACCAAAAACTGTCTTAGTTATTGAATAAATTCCGCTGCGAAGTATTAAAGATTTTTGAATTTTAAAGATAAATAGTTATTTATTCAGTTTATGATTTTAAGAAAAAAATGTGACATTCCGTTTATGTGGAAAACTCTGATTATTTTTATGAAATTTTTATCTTGGGAAAACGGGGTGTTACAGTCGACACGTTTAAATCTCCCATAGAAGAGGTCGCTTGTAAAGATTGTGTTTGTGAAGAGGATGAACTGGCACGAGCCATAGATTTATCAATTCTCAAATGCATACAGAAACAAATTGTTGTTTTTAGCAATAAAGTTACCCGGAAACAGTAATGAAATCCTAAAAATGGATCTCACCAAGGAGATGGATATTGAAAAACAATTATTTTATGAAAATTTTTTTGAAAATCAATTGCAAAAATAGGGTCCCATTGGGCGTGCCAATTTGTTTGCCTGTGCTTTCGGCAAACTACGGGCTAGTTCTGATTATTACAAACGAGACCGAACTAGAAATCTCAGGAGCATGTTGTGCAAAGATTTTGATTCGAAAAAAGGGTTTAATAAAGAGCCACGAGATGCACTCAGGTTACTTAGAGAGCAGGACGGGTTTCTAAAGAAAAGGCACTGTCTCTCGACAGGTTTGAGATTGCAAACAAAATCAATATAAAGTAAAAAGAAAAAGAAAAGTATAAAGTAAAAAGAAAAGATTCCCTAGACGTCGGTAGTTTGAGTGTTGTAGAATTCTATAAATGATTTGCGACCCATTTTCCTGATTGGAAACACTTATTTATACTAAAAAACCTAACTGGCGAGCCACTAATCCCATGATTAGCACTTCCTGCATCTTAGGAAACTATTTGCCCCATGTTCCCACTAAGGAAATCGTCTCCAAGCTTGAAATCATGCTTTCCCGCCTTCATTGCTTGACTTCGATGCAATCTTTCTTCTATTTTGTTCTATCGAACTTCAAATCACACGCGTTAGCTTGTCATTTTGTCGGAATACTTAATTTAAAGTGAGAAAAGCCTTTGATTCCAGCAAAGTAAGAGGTCAAACAAATGTTGACCATATTAAATGAGTCTATTGAATTTACAAGTTAACAACGTCAACCCAACCAAAAGGAAAAGCTGCAAACAAAATTATTTTGGAATTTTTTTTTTCAAAAATTGTAAACCAATTTCAACATGAATTTCAATCTTTACATGTTTGGATATATGGTTTCACAAATAATTCAAAAAAAAAAATTCAATTTGGGAAAGAAAAAAAAACCATTTAAACTACAGACAGATAAACCATCATCATAAAAAAATCAAATGAAATATGATATAAACCCCGCCCTTAAAATTCTAATTTCTTCACCAAATGCAAGGTTTAAGAAAAACATCACCTTTAACGGAGAGATTCAGCGACGGGGACTTTGACGCGGAAGGAGAGCCGGACGTTGGAGGATATCACCACGCAAATACAAATGTAAGAGATTGCCATAAACACTACATTGTAACAACAACGTGTAGGAAAATCGATTGCATAAACAGACAACGGAATAAAAAAATTTGATTTTCTTTCTTTAGATCATTACGAATTTGACATGATAAGTGATTTGAATGTTACCACTCGAAGTGCAGACATGAGACAGGAATCTCGATCACAACAATGCAAACAGTAGAGCCTCTACTAGTCCACACGAACAGTGCTCCTCCAATTCCCGGTGCTAGCCAAGCGATCAGAGGGTTGGGAGGATTAGGGTTTTTAAAACGTGTAACATCTGAATTCAGCACAAGGGTTCTATTGATAGAACTTCTGTAAGTCATAATTCACTATTGGGCTTCCATAAGTCCATTAATTTGTTTAACATTTTGCTATCTAATTAGCATTATTTTCCAAACACACCCATCATATAAGTAATATAGATTAATATTTATCTTTTGACCATTCTTTTGTGTGTGACCCTATAGGTTCTAGTCACGTTGGCAATAATATTAAATGTAATATTTAATATTATAAACAACGAGCAGTATCTAACAACACAACATTGCTACCCAAGTGACAAGAATGTCAAGTGATCTGATGAAACTTTTTCATGATAATATTCATATGTGTACTGTTACTCCTTTGTCCTCATATCTATATTGATCACAAGTCATAGATTTTGTCATCCTTGTATAGATCAATATTTATATTTCTTGATCCCGAAATATACTGAATAACGAACAAGCCGGATATCTCATATTTACTTGATTCGGCATGACAATGCAATTTTATAGTCATATTTCATCAAGAGGCCTAAAGATATATCTCCTGTTATGAGGAGGGACAAAACTCTTCTAAGACACTCATGTCCCTCAACATGATTCATCAAGTAACCATTAGCCAACTTTATGGTTATCCTTTTACAAACAACGTTAGAATGGAAATAAAGCACTTGAGTCCATATTTAGGGATCATAGTGGTTTCAAGTCTAAGAGTTATATACACCATTATCACTGTGAGAATATCTTATGACATTTTCATAACATACTATGTAGTATTCTCACAGTGGGTCAATCCGGTATAAATATTACTCCTAATATTTATACCTATGTATAGACTTAATATCTCATATCCATGACCCATGAGATGTGGCCATCAGTCTACATACATAATAGTCTCGGCGCTTTATTATTATCTCAATTTATATTAAAGCTTGACTATGGATACATTTAAGAATAGCGTTCTTTACGTTAATGTATTCTCATGATTAAGTCACACTTAATATACCATTACATGAATTATCTATTCCAGAGACTTTATTAATATTACAAAAAATATAATAAAGAGTGTCATATATTATTTAATAATAAAAGTCATGCTACATAGCATAAGTTTAACATAAACTATTGGCCTCTAGGGCTTACACCAACACAACGTACAAATACAATCACTACAAAAACGTAATCAAGTTGTAAATAACAAAATTAATCGGACACTACGCCATCAGATGAACAACTAAAGAGAGACTAAATGATTGAAGAAAAACTTGTGATTTCTTTACTGTGAATACAACAATGACATGTGAATGTTATTCTGCATATGACATGTTTGACACAAACCAACTAAAGAATGACTTAACTTAACCAACACAAATTATCATCCCAAACCCATTTGCGATTACCAACAAATAAGACAGTAACAACAACATAGCATCTTAATAGGCAACGAGCCAAAATGCAAATATCAGACAGTAGCAAATAACAGAAATTTTAAGATAATTATGAAGTAAACTTTTAAATACTATCAAGTTTCATTTAACTCAAAGTTCTCACTAAATCAGTATCATAACCTAATTTGATTGATTTCTTGATCATGAATTTCTAATTTAAGATTACATCACCTTCAATGGAGAGATTCAGCGATGGAGACTTTGACAAACTTGGAGGAGATGGCGACGACAAAGAGACGGAGAGAGCATGAGATCGCGTAGTCTTCTCAAAGAGGTGAGACAAAGTATCAATTTTTTAATTTGCTAGATCTATTTTTTTTAATCATTCTTTACAAAGATGCATTTTTTAAAGTATCCATGCCATGTCATATTCGATGGTATAAAAGGTGTACACGTGTTTGGTATACCATCACATTTTCCAAAATCACGTTTAAAGTCACGTTTGCATTGAAGCTTAGTATTGTAGCTTCTTGCTTTTAGCGTTTGAGGAGCATTGGGATGCGAGAATATCCTGAAAAAAGCTTTGCCAAACAAGCTAAAAAGAGTGGTCTAAGTATCTTTTTCCCCACTCAATACTATCCTCTAAAGATGTAATAATGACCAAATGCAACTAAAGTCACATAATAAACTATCCTACAATTACAAAGAAACCCTATAATATTATTCTCCTTAATTTTATAATAATTATTATGCTGTATCAATTTCTATCAAAACAAATAAAAACAGAGCCAATTTATTGCACCAATGTTTGTGTGCTCTCCCCATTGTCCAGATCAGGTAGGTCAGGACTAACAGAGAACTTGATCCATTTCTTTCTCTCCACAAATTTGAGACAAGGCTGCATCACAAGACCAATCACCATAGCAATGACACTTATAACAAACACTTTTAGAGAAGAGAAAGCCAATACAAAACCAATCAATATTGTAGGAGGGATACATAGAAAAATTGCTCCAACTTTACCTCCTGGTACCTTATAAGGCCTTGATGCATTTGGTTTTTTAATCTTCAACAAAATGAATGCAATAAACTCAAGAATCATTCCGAAACAGTACAAGAAATTTTCAGCAGCCACAATTTCATCAAAACTAAGCCATGAAAGTAAAATCACACCGGAGGCCGAAAAAAGTATCCCTATAATAGGCGTACCGTAGCGCGACCTTTTGGTAAAGAACTCAGGCAACATTCCCCTCTCAGCCATTCCTAGAAGCTGAAATGAGTCGGCGCTCATTTCAGCAACAAACAATCCCATATTCGACACCGCAGCTGCAGCATTAAGCCACCATCTCAACCAAGCTCCACCAATGATCATAGCAATATCTGAAAAGTATCCGTCACTCCAAGCCGCGCGGTCCACTGGAACCGCGCCGGTGCCAACAAAAAGAGGAAACAGATATCCACTAACAACCAAAATCAAAGCATAAAACAAACCTTTAGGAAGTGTTTTCCTTGGATTTTCAACTTCACCAGCAAGAGTACTTATAGAATCCCAATAATTAAGATTCCAAAAAAGTGTATTCAAATACAAACTCCAATCAATATCTTTTAAATCCACTTCAACCCATCTTGATGGTTCCAACTTAGGAATTGAAATAAATCCCATAACAACAAAAGGAAGTAATGAAAAAATCCCTAAACAAACAGCAACAAATCCAACAATAGTTAAACCTCTATAATTCAAAATAGTTAGAAATATAGTAAGACCTAATGTTGCCAAAACTCTAGGCCAACCACTTTCGAAAGCTGGAATAGTTGACTTAAGATAATCAAGAAACAAAACTGGATACAAAGCATTGTCTATGACACCACTAATCCATTTCATCCAACCTTGTTGGAAACCCCAATAAGGTCCTAAAGCTGATGAAACCCAAACAACATAACCACTGTTTTCAGGGAACATTGTTCCCATTTCAGCAGTGATCAAGGCTTCAGGGATACTCCATATAAATGGGAAAACTATGAATCCAAGAAGGGTTAAGAGAGGACCAGCTGCTTTTACTGCATCCTCTGAACCAAATGGTCCTCCAGACACTTCATAGAAGATGATGAAGATGAGTGGTAGAATTGAAATTTTCTTGATTTTGTTTGTTGTTGTGGTACTGGTAGGTAATTCTGTGACTGCCATAGTTGGAAGATAGATACCTTGTTGGATTAGATGCTTGACTTTTATAGGCTATGTTCCACAATAGTTTTTATTTTTAATTTTTTTTAATTTTTTTTTTATAAGTAATTTAGTATAGTAGAGGTAACCTTGGCGCGCAACTGGTAAAGTTATTGTCATGTGATTGAAAGGTCACGAGTTCAGGTCCTAGAAACAGCCTCTTGTGTAAAAACAGAGTAAGACATTTACAATACATCAAATGGTGGGACGCGGCAGCTTCAGTACACCGAATTGTCCTTTTATAAGTAATTTAGTATAGTAGAGACACACTCTTTAATTTCATTCATTTGTAGATAAACTAAAATCAAATAAAAGAGAGACACCCTCTTTGACTCTATTTTGCACCGTCAAGGCGATAGCTTATAATGGATAGTGGACAGGTCGTAACATAGTATGGACAGATATTTGCGGTACGGTTTGGTAAAGTTAAAAGTTATCCAAACTATAAGATAAGCTAAATATGCAATTTGTTCAGTTATGTTTTTTTTTTTTAAAACTAAACCAAACCATCCATCCAATACGATATGAAGAACAATTTTAATTGATTTTCGGCATGAAAATGGAAGCATGAGAGAGCAATAAAACTTTTTTTTATTTTTTTTATCAACAGTCATATTTAAAGTTAAAAAGTAAACTATAAATAACCAACAAAGTATATCGCATCATGAAGATCTTGTGTTCTGACTCGTGTTTGTCTTCTTGACAAGGACGTTCAATGTCTTACAAATTGTGTTAGTTGTCCATCGCATCACGTAGATCTCACTCATGTATTTTTCAATTGCCTTTTTGATGTCCAAGTTTCTCAAATAACAGACCTTTCGAGAGCTATCCAACACGCCTTGTCTTCTACTACTTCGGCAACTGATACTTTTTTCTGTTGTTGGAAACTTTGTCCGTTGAATTTGATCAACGATTGGCATCCACGCTTTCGAATATTTGAAAGAACTGGAATCTTCGAGTTTGGGATGATGTTACGGAGGTTAGCGCCACGGTTGTTGTGCGAGCTACGCATTTGGTCGTTGATTGACAGCTTGCTAATGTTCCCACCGTAATTGATCGTATTCCCCAGCAGCAACCGCGGAAGCCTGTTGGAGGAGGAGATCCGACCGTAGTTGGCACTTCGGCAACAGTGATATTTTTTAGTTGCCAGCACCTTATGCCAGGTAGGTATAAGTGTAATATTAATGTTGCGTCTTACCCTCATCTTAATCGTACTGGTGTGGGTATCTATGTCTGGGATTCAAAAGGTACCTTTGTGTTGGCTAAGGTTATTAGTTACCATGTTCTTATTTTGTTGATATTGGTGAAGCATTGGGTCTTCATTCCGCACTGCAATGGTTGAGTGATATGCAATTTGATAACTTCGATTTTGAGATGGATTTCAAGCTTACTTGTGATGCCTACTCGAGACAACATTTCTGAATTTGAATGTATTATCTCATCATGTCGATCTCTTTTCAGTTCTTTCTTTACCAATTCTAGGATGTAGTTTGTTAGGCGACAAGCACACGGGATCACTCATATTCTTGCAAAAAGAAATCATATTACTAGCTAATCCTGTTGTTTATTTTAATATACCCGATTGTATTGAACCTCTTATTATTAATGAAATTCTATAAGGATATTTCCTTTAAAAAACAAAGTGTGTGGGTATATATATGATGTTTTCTCAAATTTGATTATTCCTAAAATTTTATCTTCTTATATATTAAAGTTAACAAGTAAGCCCTAATTTTAACCTAAACCCTATTGCATAATTTTACTGTTTTAACCCTAATGTTCACACCTAATCTCCTATTTTCATGAACAATCCTAATGCTCTCTCCTAATCTTCTTATATATTAAAGTTAACAAGTAGGCCCTAATTTTAACCTAAATCCTATTGCATAATTTTACTGTTTTAACCCTAATGTTCACACCTAATCTCCTATTTTCATGAACAATCTTCTTATATATTAAAGTTAACATGTAAGCCCTAATTTTAACCTAAACCCTATCTTCTTATATATTAAAGTTAACAAGTAAGCCCTAATTTTAACCTAAATCCTATTGCATAATTTTACTGTTTTAACCCTAATGTTCACACCTAATCTCCTATTTTCATGAACAATCTTCTTATATATTAAAGTTAACGTGTAAGCCCTAATTTTAACCTAAACCCTATTGCATAATTTTACTGTTTTAACCCTAATGTTCACACCTAATCTCCTATTTTCATGAACAATCCTAATGCTCTCTCCTAATCTTCTTATATATTAAAGTTAACAAGTAAGCCCTAATTTTAACCTAAACCCTATTGCATAATTTTACTGTTTTAACCCTAATCTTCTTATATATTAAAGTTAACAAGTAAGCCCTAATTTTAACCTAAACCCTATTGCATAATTTTACTGTTTTAACCCTAATGTTCACACCTAATCTCCTATTTTCATGAACAATCCTATTGCTCTCACCTAATCTTCTTATATATTAAAGGTAACCCGTAAGCCCTAATTTTAACCTAAACCCTATTGCATAATTTTACCGTTTTAACCCGAATGCTCACACCTAATCTTATATTTTCATGAACAACCCTAATGCTCACACCTAATCTCATATTTTCATGAGCCCTAATTTTAACCTAAACCCTGTTGCATAATTTTACCGTTTTAACCCTAATGCTCACACCTAATCTTATATTTTCATGAACAACCCTAATGCTCACACCTAATCTCATATTTTCATGAGCCCTAATTTTAACCTAAATCTTGTTGCATAATTTTACCGTTTTAACCCTAATGCTCACACCTAATCTTCTATTTTCATGAATAACGCTAATGCTCACACCTAATCTCCTATTTTCATGAACAAAGCAAATCGGCATCGCTTTATTTCCCCTATTTCTTCAAAACAAATCGCCCTATTTCTTCAACAAAACAAATCGCCCTATTGGAATAAAAGGGTTTTGAAAGATTATAGCAACATTTTTTTTTGTTAATATTACACTTTTCATCCAAATTAGAACTGAACTCTCTTTGTTAAATATTTACCACAAAATGCACCTGAATTTTGCAATCTATTTAAATAGGTGGAAGAAACATTTCAACAAACAGTTAAAGGGTATCATTTACGGTAAAGACCAAATATTCGATAAAAGGAAAATTATTTAAATAAAACATTTTACATGTTGAGTTTAAGAATGAACTATTTTTAGGTACATAATATAATTTTTACAAAAGAATGAAGTAAAATTTTTTCAAAAAAAAAAAAGAAAAATTTGAAGTAACATACCAATAATATAATATTGACATATAATTTTAACAAAAGAATGAAGTACCACACGATTGATAAAAATTAATATTTTTTTGGTGAATAAGCGTGGTGTCTGAGGTTCGAATTCCAACATCTGCATATATTTGGGACCACATATTTCATTCTCTTTGATATGCATTGAGATTTGTTTTTGTCTACTATATCTACAATGTATATGACCCGTGCGGCAGCACGGGTGGAAAGTCTAGTTTTGATTACCTTTTAACCAGAGGATCAAATTTAGGGAAACATCAAATCATTAACTGATATACTCAACTAGCAATACCTTAAAAGAGTAGTGATTTTTTGAAATAACATATTTAAGGCTTAAATATTTTGTTTGTGCCGTGAATTTTTTTTCTCAACAAACAAATACATGGGGGATTTGTTGAATATTCTTTTCTATCACATTAGATCTAAAAACAAAATAATTTTTTAATTCTTTAAAACAGATTTCGTGAATACTTATAAGCAGGGTGGCTATGTAGATGGGCGGAAGGACGACAACCTATGACATCTTTTTTAATATATATCATAATTATTATTTTTACTTAGTATTTAATATTATATAGACTAACGAAAAGATCGACACTCACGTGTCCATCTTTCTGCTCTTTTATTGCGCTAACGTTTTAAAATTATGAACAATAATTTTTTTTCTATTAAATTTTGATTTTGATTAATACTAAAAATATAAATGTTTGTTGCTTTCAAGTTATAACAAACCAAATGAATTTTTGTCAAAATCAGACCAAATTAATTATGATAATCTATTTCAATGACACCAACACTATAACAAAAAAAATAATCTAAATTCTCTTTTTTTTTTCCTCAAAAAAAATCTAAATTCTTTTTTTAATGACACCAACAAAAAACTTTTATAGAAAAAGTTGTTTAAGGCTATAATTTGGATAATAAAAAAGTAAGTATAAATACTCATCTAGTTTTTTTGGTGGTGGCAGACCTTGCATATTTTATGCATTGTCCATACCAACTGAGCTAAGCTCACGAAAACAAAATTCATCTAGTTTGTTACACTTTTTAAATGATAAAGGAAAAAAATTGACATATATATTTATATCGTGTTTGTTACATTTGTTTTAATATTTAAATTTATTTTTATCTATTTGATACATGTGTTATTTGTATTGAAAATTGAGGGTAGTTTTGAGAAGAAAAATTCAACCCAAAAGTGCTGAAAGGGGTAGTTTTCTTTATGTATAGTATATAATAGATTTTTTTTTTTAATTTTCTTTAATTAATTTTATTGAAAATATATTTGTAGCAAACTTTGAATATGAATGAATTTCTTGCAACAACAAATGCATGAAGAAAGACACTCAGAATTTAAAATGTACAACTTTATTGATTCATCCAGAGCACCAAAAATCTTAGTACTGACCCAACATATAAGTTTGATTTTGCAACTAACATATAGTTTGGAGAAAAATACAAAGACACATAAACCCAAAAATTTGAAGATGAATCAAATTTGAAAGAAAAAAACCAGAAGATGATCAATTTAGTCGAGAGAAGAACTTATTAGTGTGAGAGTGGGGGTAAGAAAGAGAGACGATAGAGGATAGGGTTCTTGGGAGAGAGACGGTTGAGAATCGATATACGTGTGATAGAGATTGAGTGGTTGTTTGGATTGAATGAGTGTTTTGGCCGAGTGAGTGGGAATAAAGAAGGGCTAAGTGAGTTTGTTAGAGTGAGTTGGGTTGAGTTGAGCAAGTGTTTATAAAACTACGTGGTTAGCTTTAGTTTGATTCAGGTGGTAAAACAAAAACTGCAAACTGAATCGATTGTTCAGTTGAGTAAAAATATTGACCTGAACTCATCCAAATCAAACACGATTTTCAGTTGAGATTTGTTCGGTTTGCAATATTTTATTAATTTAGTTTGATTTTGAATACCTATAAATTAGGGTATAAGTTTATATATGCTATATATAAAGAAAGTATATTGCTTTGGACTGACTTTTTATCCTTTCAATTAACATTTAAACAATTTTTCTTATAATAATGTTATATTGTTTTTTTTTTTTGAAGGAATAATGTTATATTGTTGATGTCATTGAAAATATAAAATTTATATTATATTTGTTACATTGCTAGTGTAATTTAAAATGATAAGTATGTTTCAATTTAAAATCACAAATATTTATACATATAATTTTAATTTACACGTATTATTGCAATAAAAAAAATGGACAAACGAAACGAAGTGCCTATTTAGTTTTGACTAAAGTAATATTATTTCGTAGCGGTTCATCACTCACGAGTTTACACACTTTACCTTCAATTAACATCCCTACTAGTTTAATGTATAAGTTTATATGATTAAACTCTTAAAAAGAAAAGTGTGTGTGCGAGATTAAACTTTAAAGTAATTTTTTTTAAAGTGATTAAAGTAATGTTATTGGGTTTTTTGTTTTTGATCAAGTGTAGTGCTCAAATATGAGGTGCTCCACTCACACTAAAAAATAATTACATACTACTTTTTATTATTTAAACATAATTTACCAAAGGAAAGTCTTATTGTTTGAAAAACTTTAAAGTTATATATGTTGTTATTATATATGATGTACGATTAAAACGTGACAGAATCAAAAGAAATCAAAAGTGTCCTACCAAATGGAGGAAAAAAATATATAAAGTACTTACAACAACAAGGAATGCCAATATTCTATGTTTGGTCATATTAGAGTGTCAAAAGGAATGAAATGCATCATAGTTATATCAAGACCCATGTGCAGTGCGTATTCCAAAATTTAAAATCAAAAGTGTTCCATGTCATTTCATCATGTGTATGGAATTTTATTTTATTTTAGAGAAATGTTAATTACGTTTTTAGGAAATTATTCAAGAAGTTATAATTTAAAATATTTTTAATAGATTCGTAATTATATTTATAGTCATTCATTTGATTGAATGTGATTTGCTCACTGTGCAAAACTTTTTGAACCAAAAGTGAATACAAATTTTTTATATATGATTAGAAGGCAAGCTAGCAACAAGTTGCGCCGCTAGACCGTTTTAGATGGAAAAATCAATTCTCGTAAATACTACATTCATGGACATAAGAGACATGACATTGTTATGCATGATCCTTTGAACTCTATGTTGACCTCAACCTTTGGTGTTAAGAAGTCGAAAGTGTCAAAAGCAAATGGTATAAAAGCACGTTGATTGTCAGAACACGATTTCTCACATTTGACCACTTTGTTTGATGCAACTTTTAGGGCTGCTTGTCTAGCTGCAAAAGCTCTGACCGACCCCTAATCCCACAAGTAGTGAAACTCAATCAAGTCCACACATGCATGTTTTTCTCATGTTCATCTGTACACCATGACACATGCATGTCTAAGCATTGATTTTCTATCTAATAGGTCAGTTAGAAAGTACACATGCGTCTCCTTCTTCATTGATACTTCTGCCAATCTGAATACATCAAAAAGAACATCCTATTAAATTGTAATTTTCAAAATTATTTTATAATGAACAACATGACACTTCCCCCTCCTCTCTAACAATTTACTAACAACTAACATTTGTCTATAAAAAAAAATTAACAAGATGAAAATATTGATTAATAAAACGCTTACTTCTTTCTCTTTAAAGAAAACAAAAGAACCTTACTTTTTTTGTTTTGGTTAAGTAGTCTAGTAGTTAGAGCTCACACAATTAAATTGTGGAGAAGTAGAGTGTCCGGAGTTCGAACCCTAACCCCTACATATAATATGCAATATCCCTATCAACTGAGTTAAGCTCACGGGAATAAAACATTACTTCTTTTTAAAGGAAAACCAAAAACACGTCTAAAACTATTTAATATTGAATCATGTTCTCGTTCGTATTGAATATTTAAACTTTAGATGGTAGCATTGACCCAAAACACGTCTACAACTTTTGATTTCGTAAGGTAATGTGTTTCTTTCCTTTGTAAATAAAAAGTGAAAAGCGATTCAGTATCGAAAGCAAGTTTAGGTGGGGTCCTATATATGTTGAACGTAGTTACGATAAGTACATTTTGGCTTGTGATTAGAATATAGAAAGATTCCAAACCCCACGTTGCATAAAATGATATAAACAACAAGACACATTTGATATAAACCGAAACTAATGCTTTGTTATATATGTTATACTTTGCAAAATCATGTGATAAACTTGCTTGGTTAAGGAATTGTTTTTGAAAAACAGCTAGACATTGATGCCTATGAATTATGGTATTTTTCTATCAAAATCTTGTATCACCACGGCACCAAAACCATACGGAATATTTTCTTTTTCTAAAACAAGATTTCATTGCGTTGCTTAATTATTTTCCGAGAGAAATCAACAAAGAAATACCCCTGAGTAAATTATTTATTAAACCAATAGTATAAGTATGTGACTTCCCTAAAAAAAAGTAGTGTAAGTCTGTGGAAAAAAAAACCAATAGAGTAAGTTGGCGCATCGATATCAATATTGTGTGTGACCGCTTTGTCCTTATTTAACAAGGATCACTCCCTGTTAAGCATCCTCATTGGAGGAAAAAAAAAGAGTATATATTAAGTAACAGATAACTATATAAGACTTTATCTCTCCTGAACAACTAACAGGTTCCACGTTTAAAAAAAGTAATAAAATATGTTAATGTTGGTCCAACTTTAAAAAAAAGTAATATTTTATGATGTAATTTATAATTTAATAAATTAATTCTCTATTTTTAATAATGTGGGCCGCTGTGTATCATTATTTTTTTAACAAATCAAAATGGAATTTCAATAGTACCTCAATGATTCATCCTGCACAAGGTGTGCAAAAAGAGAACCATCGGAAAGTAATTATCGAGTCAAAGTGCCAAAAAAAAAACAGCGGCACCAAAAGCACAAAAAAAAAAAAAATATCAGTAAATTACACCTGAACACCCATACAAAGAGTTGGATGTTTCCACCAATCCGTAAAGCTATAACAAAAGGAAGCTTCCTTAGATTTCAGCCATAAGAATGTATACAACTTAACCTTTTCAATAAGATCAACGGAAGTAGAGACCATATTTTGGAATATACGGTAATTCCTTTCCTTCCATAAAATCCAAACTGTTGCAAACCAAATTTTCGTGAAAAATAAATAGGAAGATCTGAACCAACCCGCCATCTTAGTAAATTGCATGAAGTGATGTCGCAAAAATGATGGCATAACGAAAGAGATACCTAGCCAATTAAAAACATTATTCCAAAGCTCTCTAGATATGTCATATTGCAAAAATAAATGTACATCCGTTTCTGTATTATCACATTCTCAACAAATTGTCTTTCGTCCGAAGTTTGTTACGTAAAAGACGCCAAACCAACAGAGACACTTTTGAGGGAATCTGCCTATGCCAGACATCATCCACGAGAGACCTATCAACAAGCTCGCCTGAGTGAGTAATGAATTTATAAGATTCCCACACTGTATAGCCATCAAAAGGGTCCAACAACCATCTCCAAGTGTCAGTAACATTTTCCTGCAAAACAATGTTATGTAATAAAGAAATACACTCCCTATTACTGTCCTCCTCCCAAGCTAACAAGCGGCGTCTCCACACCCACGCCCTATGTAACGCCCACTTTTAATTAATTAATTATTTAATTGATTCTAGACGAGTTATATTATATTTATATAATATATGTGTGATTTATGATGATTGAGATGATTTACGATGATTTTAGATGATTTATGTGATGTGACGATTTTTATGAGGAGATGAGACTTATTTTGTAGTTTAATAAAATAAGATTTGAAAATAAAATAAAATATTTAGTTAGGGGCTGTTTTGAGATTTTATAGAGTTTTGGGGGAGAAAGTGAAATAAGATAAGATGGATGGAGGAGGTATAAATAGAGAGACCTAGGTTTTAGAAACATTTTGTACGTACGATCAAAACTTTGGAAAAGGGAGAAAAAGCCAAAGAAGGGAGAAGACAAGAGGAAGGCTGCGATTTTCATCAATTAAGGTAAGGGTGAGACTAACGATTCAATTTTATTAATCCATATAATTCTGATAATCAAATTAACAAGTTAGGATTGAATTAAGAAGTTTATGAAATTAGGGTTAATAGATGAAATTGATGATCCAATGATGATAAGTTGTTAGATTGATGTATAAACCGTCGAAGAGGAAAGTGGTGTAGAGTTCTTGTCTACCAAGCAGCTGAAGCAGCTGGAACGCGATGGTATGTTGATGTTTTCCTCGATGGCTTCCTTATCTATTGAGAATCAAGCAGTGATTGATAAGGTACAAGTGGTATGCGATTTTCCTGAAGTTTTTCCAGATGAAATTTCTGATGTGCCTCCAGAGAGAGAAGTTGAGTTTTCTATTGATCTTGTTCCTGGAACGAAGCCTGTGTCTATGGCACCTTATCGTATGTCAGCTTCCGAGTTAGCTGAGTTGAAGAAACAGTTAGAAGATTTGCTTGAGAAGAAGTTTGTTAGACCAAGTGTTTCACCTTGGGGAGAGCTGTAACACCCCGTTTTCCCTATATAAAAATTTCTAAACATTTATCAGAGTAAAGATCAAATAACGGGATATCACATTCAAACATAATCGCAAAACAGTTAAATAACAATTTAACTTTAACAAATATTTCAAACGTTGCAGCGGAAATTAATTCGAAAACCATAAATCATTTTGGCACGTAGGCCCCATCAAAATATTTCCAATGAGTTAATTCAATATCATAAAATAACATAATTGTTCACGTAAGAGAATGAAGCATGCATATCATAACACCCCATCCCGTTACGTATCAGAGCGACCTAGTCGACTCAGTGAGGCAAGGCCACTCACGACAGCAAACTGCACACTAAGCACGATCACGTGCAAGTTACTCATACGAAGAGCAACATTTTCAAGCAGAAGGGGTGAGATTTCATAACACAATAATATTAATCAATATAATTCGAAATCATAATTAACATCATAAACAGTCTTAATCATCATTGCATCTTTGATAACAATTATCAAGTAATCACAACATTCAATCATCATCAATAACATAACATCTTTAGACTCGACAAATGCGACAATGCAACTTAGACCTCTTATATGCATGTGGTACCAATCGTCATCATAGTATTAATATACTTTAAGCATCGTGGGGAGGACAAAGCTCCAATCGTGGTGAGGACAAAGCTCAATGTATGCTAATGCATGGACTCTATCAACAAAACATCTTAATCATCAAATCTCTTATACATCCAATAATTTGGAGTTCATCATCATTTTAATTATCTTATTCAGACTCATGCAACTTAGTTAATTAACAATAGCAGCATAATTAGATCACATCAACAGCTTAATATCAATTCATCTTCAACAACTTCTTGATCATTCAATAATAATTCAAGTAATGCAATCAATCAATAAATCACATTATAATCACTTAACATTTCATAATAGCTTCACAGTTCTCAGTTAATATCTTAAATAGGTCTCATTAGTACCTAAAGTTCCTTTCCTAATCAATCCAAGCAACTCAGGTCTCAAAATCCTCAAATGCACTCAGTTCTGGAAGTGCTCGCGAGGCGAGAGCATCTGCTCGCCATGGCGAGTACAAGCCAGATTCCCAGCTAAGGTTGTTCCAGGTTCAATCTTGTTCTAAATCATCCTCTAATCTTTAGTAGACACCTAAAGGTACTCAAAGGCATCTAAGGTTCAACTCAAAAGTCAAAAACTCAGAATTCGACATGCTATCTGGTCATGCTTGCTATGGCGAGTAGGGTTGCTCGCTGTGGCGAGCTATGACATGTAACTCGCGAGGTGAGGATCATCGTTCGCCAGGGCGAGCGATGAATGTTGGCTAGTTTCGGTTCCAGAATTCATCCTAAACATATTCTAATGTCAAGGGACAGTTTCTACATCAATCTAATCAATTTTTACCGTTTGATCATCAATTTTAGGGATTTAACCTAATTTCAAAACTTTCTAATTCAATCCTAACTTTGGCAATTAATCATCAGAATCATAGAAATTAACATTACTGAATTATTAGTCTCACCCTTACCTTAATTGATGAAAATCGCAGCTCTCCTAGGTGTTCTTGCTCTTCTCTTGGTTTTTCCTCCTTTTCTCCAAAAACAGTCGTACATACAAAACGTTTTCTAAACCTAGGTCTTTCCTTTTTATATCTCTTCTTAATATCTTATCTTATCTCACTTTCTCCCCCAAAACTCTCTAAAATCTCAAAACAGCCCTCAACTAAATATTTTATTTTATTTTCAAATCTTATTTTATTTAACAATAAAATAAGTCTCATAATCTCATCAAATCATCAAAACACATCAAAATCATCCAAATCATCTAAATCGTCAAAATTCACACATATATTTTATAAATATAATATAATCGTCTAAACTCGATTAAATAATTAATTAAACGAAAGTGGGCGTTACAAGCGCCGATTTTGTTAGTGAAGAAGAAAGATGGTAGTATGAGATTATGTATTGATTACCGTCAGTTGAACAAAGTAACTATCAAGAATAGTTATCCACTTCCTAGAATTGATGATTTGATGGATCAGTTAGTGGGTGCACGTGTTTTCAGCAAGATTGATTTGAGATCAGGTTATGACCAGATTAAAGTAAAGGATGAAGATATGCAGAAGACAGCTTTCAGAACGCGTTATGGTCACTATGAATATAAAGTTATGCCTTTTGGTGTTACCAATGCACCTGGAGTGTTTATGGAGTAATTGAATCGCATCTTCCATGCATTTTTGGATCCCTTTGTGGTTGTTTTTCTGGATGATATTTTTATTTACTCCAATACTGAAGAAGAACATGCTGAGCATCTGAAGATTGTCTTGCAAGTGTTTAAAGAGAAGAAACTTTATGCTAAACTATCTAAGTGTGAGTTCTGGTTGAAAAAGGTAAGTTTTCTTGGCCATGTTATTTCTGGTGATGGTATTGATGTAGATCCGTCTAAAGTTGAAGCGGTATCGCAATGGGAGACTCCTAAGTCAGTTACTGAGATTAGAAGCTTCTTGGGTTTAGCTGGTTACTATAGAAGATTTATTGAAGGATTTTCCAAGTTAGCTCTTCCGCTAACACAGTTGACTTGCAAAGGTAAAGCTTTTGTGTGGGATGTTCAATGTGAGGACAGTTTCAATGAATTGAAGAAGCGGTTGACGACAGCTCCAGTTTTAATTTTCCCGAAGTCCGATGAACCTTTTGTGGTATATTGTGATGCGTCCAAGCTGGGTTTAGGTGGTGTATTTATGCAAGATGGTAAAGTGGTAGCTTATGCTTCAAGACAGTTGAGAGTTCATGAGAAGAATTACCCGACGCATGATTTAGAGTTAGCTGCCGTGGTTTTTGTGTTGAAGATGTGGAGACATTACTTATATGGTTCGAGTTTTGAGGTGTTTAGTGACCACAAGAGCTTGAAATATTTATTCGATCAGAAAGAATTGAATATGAGGCAGCGAAGGTGTAACGCCCTCTTTGAATTATTTGTTTTATTTAATTATTTAATTGAGTCTAGAATTTATTAAGAAGAGTTTAGAATATATTTATATGATTATGTGACTTATTAAGTGGTTTATTATATTATTTAATAGAATAAGATTAGAAAATAGAAATAAGATTGAGTTGAGAGTTTGTTATGAGATTTTAGAGAGTTTTGGGGGAGAAAGAGAAATAAGATAAAATAGAAAAAAGGTTATAAATAGGAGAAACCTAATTTAGAAAAAACATAACGTACGATCAATTTTGGAGAAAAGGGAGAAAAAGCCGAGAGGGGGAAGACCTAGGAGTGCTGCGATTTTCATCTATAAGGTAAGGGTGGGACTAACATTCAATAATCTTGGGTCTATGATTCTGAAAATTGTATTTAACATGTTGTAGGTTTTAGTTTTTGAGAATTTGGGAATTAGGGTTAAAAGTGGTTAATTGATGATTTTCTAAAATAATGTTTTTGGTCAAGTTTTATATGGTTTCGAGTCTCTTTTGATGTATATAAATGTTTAGACAAATTTTGGAATCAAATTTAGGCATTGGGAAGTCAAAATTAGGATTTTTGGGTGAAAAATGGGTTCTTCCCGAGAGCTGCACAGTGACAGCATCTTCTGTTTCATGTTCTTGCGTCTTTTTCACATGTTTCCGTTTTGAACTGGGTTTTAGTGTAAAAATGAAAGTTGTAGATAATTTTGTTAGCTTTCCAATGGCTTTGGTTTGGCGTAAAAATGATTTTTGGTTTAGGAGTTATGATGAAAATACTCCAAGGAGGTCTTAGTGAATTTTTATGAATTTCAGCACAACTTTGTCCGAATTTGAAATGAAAACTGGTATTGATTAGTACATAATTGGTCTTAAGTGTAAACACGAAATTTGTAGGTATAAATGTTAGCTTTCTAATGCCGTTGGTTTGACTTCAAAAGGATTTATAGAACTAGAGTTATAGTCAAATTACTGCACGTAGGTCAGAGTGAATAATTGAATATGATTGATGAATTAGTATATGAATGTATATGTTGTGAATACGATATTGTCCATGATTGATGAAGTGTTATATGTATATATGATGTTTTAAGATGTTGATTATTATTTGATGTTGTTATACTGTGATGTAATTGTATATGCATTACTTGAATTATATGTGAATAATTGAGACGTTGTTGACTTGCATTTGATATTATTATGTCATGCTGTTTTTGTATACTGTTGTATTGCTGTTGTTATTTAACTAAGCTGCATGAGTCGGTCTAAGTTGATTAAGATGATGAAGTTCCAAATTATTGGATTATATAAGAGGTTGTCGATTTAAGATGTTAAGAGGTCGAGTCCATGCATTAGCATTTCATTGTTGGGGGCTTGATGCCCTGGAGCCTTTGCTCAATTAAGTTGAGGGCTTGATGCCCTGGGAGCCTTTTTACGCTCAAATAAAGTTGAGGGCTTGATGCCCTGGGAGCCTATTTACGCTCAAAGATTGGTACCACATGCATGATTAGAAGATTAAGTTGCATAGTCAAGAGGTTAAGTTGTCAAGTTGTCAAGTTATCAAGTTGTCGAGTTGTTAAGTTGTTAAATCATGAAATTGTTTAAAGCTGTGATATGAACTATTAAAGAAGTGAATTATGATATATTATTATCTATGATGAATATTATGATGATTACATGATGTTGTCTATGAGTTGTTAAATATGATTGATGATGATTATGTTGTTAAATGTAATTGATGAATTATATGCTTAATATTATTGTTTGTGAAATCTCACCCCTTCTGTTTGCCCACCATGGGTAACTAACAGGTAACCAAGAATAGTTGATGTCGTGTGAGCTTTCCTTCTCGTGTGTCTTAGGTGCTCTGATACGTAACGGGATGGGAACTTTGTTATTGCTTTTCTATTCCTTACGTATTGTTTTTGAAGATTTATGACTATGTTTTTAGATTGGACTTTTATGAGACATTTATGAAGAGGCCTTCGTGCCAAAGACTGTTTTAGTTATTGAAATAAATTCCGCTGCGAAGTATTAAAGATCTTGTATTTGAATTTTAAAGGATAAATAGTTATTTATTCAGTTTATGATTTTAAGAAAAGAATGTGACATTCCGTTTATGTTGAAAAACTCTGATTATTTATGCGAAATTTTTTATGTTGGGAAAATGGGGTGTTACAATTGGTATCAGAGCAGGTCGGTCCGTCCGGCCAAGTAGTTGAGTCGTGTCAAGTCGTGTGACAATTGAAATACTGTCTTATGTTGTCTTGATTGTTGTTGTGTTTTCTGACTAATGGTTATGTTTATTATGTGATCATGTTTGATTGACTAAATTTGATGTGGTTTACTTTTTTTGTTGAAGTTTCTATTTAGCTATATATGGTTTAAGATGGTTAGGCAATAATTGAATTCATTTCTTTTGTGCTCTGAATTTCGAGGACGAAATTCTTTTAAGGGGGGGAGAGTTGTAACGCCCTCTTTGAATTATTTGTTTTATTTAATTATTTAATTGAGTCTAGAATTTATTAAGAAGAGTTTAGAATATATTTATATGATTATGTGACTTATTAAGTGGTTTATTATATTATTTAATAGAATAAGATTAGAAAATAGAAATAAGATTGAGTTGAGAGTTTGTTATGAGATTTTAGAGAGTTTTGGGGGAGAAAGAGAAATAAGATAAAATAGAAAAAAGGTTATAAATAGGAGAAACCTAATTTAGAAAAAACATAACGTACGATCAATTTTGGAGAAAAGGGAGAAAAAGCCGAGAGGGGGAAGACCTAGGAGTGCTGCGATTTTCATCTATAAGGTAAGGGTGGGACTAACATTCAATAATCTTGGGTCTATGATTCTGAAAATTGTATTTAACATGTTGTAGGTTTTAGTTTTTGAGAATTTGGGAATTAGGGTTAAAAGTGGTTAATTGATGATTTTCTAAAATAATGTTTTTGGTCAAGTTTTATATGGTTTCGAGTCTCTTTTGATGTATATAAATGTTTAGACAAATTTTGGAATCAAATTTAGGCATTGGGAAGTCAAAATTAGGATTTTTGGGTGAAAAATGGGTTCTTCCCGAGAGCTGCACAGTGACAGCATCTTCTGTTTCATGTTCTTGCGTCTTTTTCACATGTTTCCGTTTTGAACTGGGTTTTAGTGTAAAAATGAAAGTTGTAGATAATTTTGTTAGCTTTCCAATGGCTTTGGTTTGGCGTAAAAATGATTTTTGGTTTAGGAGTTATGATGAAAATACTCCAAGGAGGTCTTAGTGAATTTTTATGAATTTCAGCACAACTTTGTCCGAATTTGAAATGAAAACTGGTATTGATTAGTACATAATTGGTCTTAAGTGTAAACACGAAATTTGTAGGTATAAATGTTAGCTTTCTAATGCCGTTGGTTTGACTTCAAAAGGATTTATAGAACTAGAGTTATAGTCAAATTACTGCACGTAGGTCAGAGTGAATAATTGAATATGATTGATGAATTAGTATATGAATGTATATGTTGTGAATACGATATTGTCCATGATTGATGAAGTGTTATATGTATATATGATGTTTTAAGATGTTGATTATTATTTGATGTTGTTATACTGTGATGTAATTGTATATGCATTACTTGAATTATATGTGAATAATTGAGACGTTGTTGACTTGCATTTGATATTATTATGTCATGCTGTTTTTGTATACTGTTGTATTGCTGTTGTTATTTAACTAAGCTGCATGAGTCGGTCTAAGTTGATTAAGATGATGAAGTTCCAAATTATTGGATTATATAAGAGGTTGTCGATTTAAGATGTTAAGAGGTCGAGTCCATGCATTAGCATTTCATTGTTGGGGGCTTGATGCCCTGGAGCCTTTGCTCAATTAAGTTGAGGGCTTGATGCCCTGGGAGCCTTTTTACGCTCAAATAAAGTTGAGGGCTTGATGCCCTGGGAGCCTATTTACGCTCAAAGATTGGTACCACATGCATGATTAGAAGATTAAGTTGCATAGTCAAGAGGTTAAGTTGTCAAGTTGTCAAGTTATCAAGTTGTCGAGTTGTTAAGTTGTTAAATCATGAAATTGTTTAAAGCTGTGATATGAACTATTAAAGAAGTGAATTATGATATATTATTATCTATGATGAATATTATGATGATTACATGATGTTGTCTATGAGTTGTTAAATATGATTGATGATGATTATGTTGTTAAATGTAATTGATGAATTATATGCTTAATATTATTGTTTGTGAAATCTCACCCCTTCTGTTTGCCCACCATGGGTAACTAACAGGTAACCAAGAATAGTTGATGTCGTGTGAGCTTTCCTTCTCGTGTGTCTTAGGTGCTCTGATACGTAACGGGATGGGAACTTTGTTATTGCTTTTCTATTCCTTACGTATTGTTTTTGAAGATTTATGACTATGTTTTTAGATTGGACTTTTATGAGACATTTATGAAGAGGCCTTCGTGCCAAAGACTGTTTTAGTTATTGAAATAAATTCCGCTGCGAAGTATTAAAGATCTTGTATTTGAATTTTAAAGGATAAATAGTTATTTATTCAGTTTATGATTTTAAGAAAAGAATGTGACATTCCGTTTATGTTGAAAAACTCTGATTATTTATGCGAAATTTTTTATGTTGGGAAAATGGGGTGTTACAATTGGTATCAGAGCAGGTCGGTCCGTCCGGCCAAGTAGTTGAGTCGTGTCAAGTCGTGTGACAATTGAAATACTGTCTTATGTTGTCTTGATTGTTGTTGTGTTTTCTGACTAATGGTTATGTTTATTATGTGATCATGTTTGATTGACTAAATTTGATGTGGTTTACTTTTTTTGTTGAAGTTTCTATTTAGCTATATATGGTTTAAGATGGTTAGGCAATAATTGAATTCATTTCTTTTGTGCTCTGAATTTCGAGGACGAAATTCTTTTAAGGGGGGGAGAGTTGTAACGCCCTCTTTGAATTATTTGTTTTATTTAATTATTTAATTGAGTCTAGAATTTATTAAGAAGAGTTTAGAATATATTTATATGATTATGTGACTTATTAAGTGGTTTATTATATTATTTAATAGAATAAGATTAGAAAATAGAAATAAGATTGAGTTGAGAGTTTGTTATGAGATTTTAGAGAGTTTTGGGGGAGAAAGAGAAATAAGATAAAATAGAAAAAAGGTTATAAATAGGAGAAACCTAATTTAGAAAAAACATAACGTACGATCAATTTTGGAGAAAAGGGAGAAAAAGCCGAGAGGGGGAAGACCTAGGAGTGCTGCGATTTTCATCTATAAGGTAAGGGTGGGACTAACATTCAATAATCTTGGGTCTATGATTCTGAAAATTGTATTTAACATGTTGTAGGTTTTAGTTTTTGAGAATTTGGGAATTAGGGTTAAAAGTGGTTAATTGATGATTTTCTAAAATAATGTTGTTGGTCAAGTTTTATATGGTTTCGAGTCTCTTTTGATGTATATAAATGTTTAGACAAATTTTGGAATCAAATTTAGGCATTGGGAAGTCAAAATTAGGATTTTTGGGTGAAAAATGGGTTCTTCCCGAGAGCTGCACAGTGACAGCATCTTCTGTTTCATGTTCTTGCGTCTTTTTCACATGTTTCCGTTTTGAACTGGGTTTTAGTGTAAAAATGAAAGTTGTAGATAATTTTGTTAGCTTTCCAATGGCTTTGGTTTGGCGTAAAAATGATTTTTGGTTTAGGAGTTATGATGAAAATACTCCAAGGAGGTCTTAGTGAATTTTTATGAATTTCAGCACAACTTTGTCCGAATTTGAAATGAAAACTGGTATTGATTAGTACATAATTGGTCTTAAGTGTAAACACAAAATTTGTAGGTATAAATGTTAGCTTTCTAATGCCGTTGGTTTGACTTCAAAAGGATTTATAGAACTAGAGTTATAGTCAAATTACTGCACGTAGGTCAGAGTGAATAATTGAATATGATTGATGAATTAGTATATGAATGTATATGTTGTGAATACGATATTGTCCATGATTGATGAAGTGTTATATGTATATATGATGTTTTAAGATGTTGATTATTATTTGATGTTGTTATACTGTGATGTAATTGTATATGCATTACTTGAATTATATGTGAATAATTGAGACGTTGTTGACTTGCATTTGATATTATTATGTCATGCTGTTTTTGTATACTGTTGTATTGCTGTTGTTATTTAACTAAGCTGCATGAGTCGGTCTAAGTTGATTAAGATGATGAAGTTCCAAATTATTGGATTATATAAGAGGTTGTCGATTTAAGATGTTAAGAGGTCGAGTCCATGCATTAGCATTTCATTGTTGGGGGCTTGATGCCCTGGAGCCTTTGCTCAATTAAGTTGAGGGCTTGATGCCCTGGGAGCCTTTTTACGCTCAAATAAAGTTGAGGGCTTGATGCCCTGGGAGCCTATTTACGCTCAAAGATTGGTACCACATGCATGATTAGAAGATTAAGTTGCATAGTCAAGAGGTTAAGTTGTCAAGTTGTCAAGTTATCAAGTTGTCGAGTTGTTAAGTTGTTAAATCATGAAATTGTTTAAAGCTGTG
This sequence comes from Medicago truncatula, assembly GCF_003473485.1. Classification (NCBI taxonomy): domain Eukaryota; kingdom Viridiplantae; phylum Streptophyta; class Magnoliopsida; order Fabales; family Fabaceae; genus Medicago; species Medicago truncatula. The sequence goes on along the minus strand of NC_053044.1, from coordinate 17,600,531 downwards.
ATATGAACTATTAAAGAAGTGAATTATGATATATTATTATCTATGATGAATATTATGATGATTACATGATGTTGTCTATGAGTTGTTAAATATGATTGATGATGATTATGTTGTTAAATGTAATTGATGAATTATATGCTTAATATTATTGTTTGTGAAATCTCACCCCTTCTGTTTGCCCACCATGGGTAACTAACAGGTAACCAAGAATAGTTGATGTCGTGTGAGCTTTCCTTCTCGTGTGTCTTAGGTGCTCTGATACGTAACGGGATGGGAACTTTGTTATTGCTTTTCTATTCCTTACGTATTGTTTTTGAAGATTTATGACTATGTTTTTAGATTGGACTTTTATGAGACATTTATGAAGAGGCCTTCGTGCCAAAGACTGTTTTAGTTATTGAAATAAATTCCGCTGCGAAGTATTAAAGATCTTGTATTTGAATTTTAAAGGATAAATAGTTATTTATTCAGTTTATGATTTTAAGAAAAGAATGTGACATTCCGTTTATGTTGAAAAACTCTGATTATTTATGCGAAATTTTTTATGTTGGGAAAATGGGGTGTTACAATTGGTATCAGAGCAGGTCGGTCCGTCCGGCCAAGTAGTTGAGTCGTGTCAAGTCGTGTGACAATTGAAATACTGTCTTATGTTGTCTTGATTGTTGTTGTGTTTTCTGACTAATGGTTATGTTTATTATGTGATCATGTTTGATTGACTAAATTTGATGTGGTTTACTTTTTTTGTTGAAGTTTCTATTTAGCTATATATGGTTTAAGATGGTTAGGCAATAATTGAATTCATTTCTTTTGTGCTCTGAATTTCGAGGACGAAATTCTTTTAAGGGGGGAGAGTTGTAACGCCCTCTTTGAATTATTTGTTTTATTTAATTATTTAATTGAGTCTAGAATTTATTAAGAAGAGTTTAGAATATATTTATATGATTATGTGACTTATTAAGTGGTTTATTATATTATTTAATAGAATAAGATTAGAAAATAGAAATAAGATTGAGTTGAGAGTTTGTTATGAGATTTTAGAGAGTTTTGGGGGAGAAAGAGAAATAAGATAAAATAGAAAAAAGGTTATAAATAGGAGAAACCTAATTTAGAAAAAACATAACGTACGATCAATTTTGGAGAAAAGGGAGAAAAAGCCGAGAGGGGGAAGACCTAGGAGTGCTGCGATTTTCATCTATAAGGTAAGGGTGGGACTAACATTCAATAATCTTGGGTCTATGATTCTGAAAATTGTATTTAACATGTTGTAGGTTTTAGTTTTTGAGAATTTGGGAATTAGGGTTAAAAGTGGTTAATTGATGATTTTCTAAAATAATGTTTTTGGTCAAGTTTTATATGGTTTCGAGTCTCTTTTGATGTATATAAATGTTTAGACAAATTTTGGAATCAAATTTAGGCATTGGGAAGTCAAAATTAGGATTTTTGGGTGAAAAATGGGTTCTTCCCGAGAGCTGCACAGTGACAGCATCTTCTGTTTCATGTTCTTGCGTCTTTTTCACATGTTTCCGTTTTGAACTGGGTTTTAGTGTAAAAATGAAAGTTGTAGATAATTTTGTTAGCTTTCCAATGGCTTTGGTTTGGCGTAAAAATGATTTTTGGTTTAGGAGTTATGATGAAAATACTCCAAGGAGGTCTTAGTGAATTTTTATGAATTTCAGCACAACTTTGTCCGAATTTGAAATGAAAACTGGTATTGATTAGTACATAATTGGTCTTAAGTGTAAACACGAAATTTGTAGGTATAAATGTTAGCTTTCTAATGCCGTTGGTTTGACTTCAAAAGGATTTATAGAACTAGAGTTATAGTCAAATTACTGCACGTAGGTCAGAGTGAATAATTGAATATGATTGATGAATTAGTATATGAATGTATATGTTGTGAATACGATATTGTCCATGATTGATGAAGTGTTATATGTATATATGATGTTTTAAGATGTTGATTATTATTTGATGTTGTTATACTGTGATGTAATTGTATATGCATTACTTGAATTATATGTGAATAATTGAGACGTTGTTGACTTGCATTTGATATTATTATATGTCATGCTGTTTTTGTATACTGTTGTATTGCTGTTGTTATTTAACTAAGCTGCATGAGTCGGTCTAAGTTGATTAAGATGATGAAGTTCCAAATTATTGGATTATATAAGAGGTTGTCGATTTAAGATGTTAAGAGGTCGAGTCCATGCATTAGCATTTCATTGTTGGGGGCTTGATGCCCTGGAGCCTTTGCTCAATTAAGTTGAGGGCTTGATGCCCTGGGAGCCTTTTTACGCTCAAATAAAGTTGAGGGCTTGATGCCCTGGGAGCCTATTTACGCTCAAAGATTGGTACCACATGCATGATTAGAAGATTAAGTTGCATAGTCAAGAGGTTAAGTTGTCAAGTTGTCAAGTTATCAAGTTGTCGAGTTGTTAAGTTGTTAAATCATGAAATTGTTTAAAGCTGTGATATGAACTATTAAAGAAGTGAATTATGATATATTATTATCTATGATGAATATTATGATGATTACATGATGTTGTCTATGAGTTGTTAAATATGATTGATGATGGTTATGTTGTTAAATGTAATTGATGAATTATATGCTTAATATTATTGTTTGTGAAATCTCACCCCTTCTGTTTGCCCACCATGGGTAACTAACAGGTAACCAAGAATAGTTGATGTCGTGTGAGCTTTCCTTCTCGTGTGTCTTAGGTGCTCTGATACGTAACGGGATGGGAACTTTGTTATTGCTTTTCTATTCCTTACGTATTGTTTTTGAAGATTTATGACTATGTTTTTAGATTGGACTTTTATGAGACATTTATGAAGAGGCCTTCGTGCCAAAGACTGTTTTAGTTATTGAAATAAATTCCGCTGCGAAGTATTAAAGATCTTGTATTTGAATTTTAAAGGATAAATAGTTATTTATTCAGTTTATGATTTTAAGAAAAGAATGTGACATTCCGTTTATGTTGAAAAACTCTGATTATTTATGCGAAATTTTTATGTTGGGAAAATGGGGTGTTACAATTGGTATCAGAGCAGGTCGGTCCGTCCGGCCAAGTAGTTGAGTCGTGTCAAGTCGTGTGACAATTGAAATACTGTCTTATGTTGTCTTGATTGTTGTTGTGTTTTCTGACTAATGGTTATGTTTATTATGTGATCATGTTTGATTGACTAAATTTGATGTGGTTTACTTTTTTTGTTGAAGTTTCTATTTAGCTATATATGGTTTAAGATGGTTAGGCAATAATTGAATTCATTTCTTTTGTGCTCTGAATTTCGAGGACGAAATTCTTTTAAGGGGGGAGAGTTGTAACGCCCTCTTTGAATTATTTGTTTTATTTAATTATTTAATTGAGTCTAGAATTTATTAAGAAGAGTTTAGAATATATTTATATGATTATGTGACTTATTAAGTGGTTTATTATATTATTTAATAGAATAAGATTAGAAAATAGAAATAAGATTGAGTTGAGAGTTTGTTATGAGATTTTAGAGAGTTTTGGGGGAGAAAGAGAAATAAGATAAAATAGAAAAAAGGTTATAAATAGGAGAAACCTAATTTAGAAAAAACATAACGTACGATCAATTTTGGAGAAAAGGGAGAAAAAGCCGAGAGGGGGAAGACCTAGGAGTGCTGCGATTTTCATCTATAAGGTAAGGGTGGGACTAACATTCAATAATCTTGGGTCTATGATTCTGAAAATTGTATTTAACATGTTGTAGGTTTTAGTTTTTGAGAATTTGGGAATTAGGGTTAAAAGTGGTTAATTGATGATTTTCTAAAATAATGTTTTTGGTCAAGTTTTATATGGTTTCGAGTCTCTTTTGATGTATATAAATGTTTAGACAAATTTTGGAATCAAATTTAGGCATTGGGAAGTCAAAATTAGGATTTTTGGGTGAAAAATGGGTTCTTCCCGAGAGCTGCACAGTGACAGCATCTTCTGTTTCATGTTCTTGCGTCTTTTTCACATGTTTCCGTTTTGAACTGGGTTTTAGTGTAAAAATGAAAGTTGTAGATAATTTTGTTAGCTTTCCAATGGCTTTGGTTTGGCGTAAAAATGATTTTTGGTTTAGGAGTTATGATGAAAATACTCCAAGGAGGTCTTAGTGAATTTTTATGAATTTCAGCACAACTTTGTCCGAATTTGAAATGAAAACTGGTATTGATTAGTACATAATTGGTCTTAAGTGTAAACACGAAATTTGTAGGTATAAATGTTAGCTTTCTAATGCCGTTGGTTTGACTTCAAAAGGATTTATAGAACTAGAGTTATAGTCAAATTACTGCACGTAGGTCAGAGTGAATAATTGAATATGATTGATGAATTAGTATATGAATGTATATGTTGTGAATACGATATTGTCCATGATTGATGAAGTGTTATATGTATATATGATGTTTTAAGATGTTGATTATTATTTGATGTTGTTATACTGTGATGTAATTGTATATGCATTACTTGAATTATATGTGAATAATTGAGACGTTGTTGACTTGCATTTGATATTATTATATGTCATGCTGTTTTTGTATACTGTTGTATTGCTGTTGTTATTTAACTAAGCTGCATGAGTCGGTCTAAGTTGATTAAGATGATGAAGTTCCAAATTATTGGATTATATAAGAGGTTGTCGATTTAAGATGTTAAGAGGTCGAGTCCATGCATTAGCATTTCATTGTTGGGGGCTTGATGCCCTGGAGCCTTTGCTCAATTAAGTTGAGGGCTTGATGCCCTGGGAGCCTTTTTACGCTCAAATAAAGTTGAGGGCTTGATGCCCTGGGAGCCTATTTACGCTCAAAGATTGGTACCACATGCATGATTAGAAGATTAAGTTGCATAGTCAAGAGGTTAAGTTGTCAAGTTGTCAAGTTATCAAGTTGTCGAGTTGTTAAGTTGTTAAATCATGAAATTGTTTAAAGCTGTGATATGAACTATTAAAGAAGTGAATTATGATATATTATTATCTATGATGAATATTATGATGATTACATGATGTTGTCTATGAGTTGTTAAATATGATTGATGATGGTTATGTTGTTAAATGTAATTGATGAATTATATGCTTAATATTATTGTTTGTGAAATCTCACCCCTTCTGTTTGCCCACCATGGGTAACTAACAGGTAACCAAGAATAGTTGATGTCGTGTGAGCTTTCCTTCTCGTGTGTCTTAGGTGCTCTGATACGTAACGGGATGGGAACTTTGTTATTGCTTTTCTATTCCTTACGTATTGTTTTTGAAGATTTATGACTATGTTTTTAGATTGGACTTTTATGAGACATTTATGAAGAGGCCTTCGTGCCAAAGACTGTTTTAGTTATTGAAATAAATTCCGCTGCGAAGTATTAAAGATCTTGTATTTGAATTTTAAAGGATAAATAGTTATTTATTCAGTTTATGATTTTAAGAAAAGAATGTGACATTCCGTTTATGTTGAAAAACTCTGATTATTTATGCGAAATTTTTTATGTTGGGAAAATGGGGTGTTACAATTGGTATCAGAGCAGGTCGGTCCGTCCGGCCAAGTAGTTGAGTCGTGTCAAGTCGTGTGACAATTGAAATACTGTCTTATGTTGTCTTGATTGTTGTTGTGTTTTCTGACTAATGGTTATGTTTATTATGTGATCATGTTTGATTGACTAAATTTGATGTGGTTTACTTTTTTTGTTGAAGTTTCTATTTAGCTATATATGGTTTAAGATGGTTAGGCAATAATTGAATTCATTTCTTTTGTGCTCTGAATTTCGAGGACGAAATTCTTTTAAGGGGGGAGAGTTGTAACGCCCTCTTTGAATTATTTGTTTTATTTAATTATTTAATTGAGTCTAGAATTTATTAAGAAGAGTTTAGAATATATTTATATGATTATGTGACTTATTAAGTGGTTTATTATATTATTTAATAGAATAAGATTAGAAAATAGAAATAAGATTGAGTTGAGAGTTTGTTATGAGATTTTAGAGAGTTTTGGGGGAGAAAGAGAAATAAGATAAAATAGAAAAAAGGTTATAAATAGGAGAAACCTAATTTAGAAAAAACATAACGTACGATCAATTTTGGAGAAAAGGGAGAAAAAGCCGAGAGGGGGAAGACCTAGGAGTGCTGCGATTTTCATCTATAAGGTAAGGGTGGGACTAACATTCAATAATCTTGGGTCTATGATTCTGAAAATTGTATTTAACATGTTGTAGGTTTTAGTTTTTGAGAATTTGGGAATTAGGGTTAAAAGTGGTTAATTGATGATTTTCTAAAATAATGTTTTTGGTCAAGTTTTATATGGTTTCGAGTCTCTTTTGATGTATATAAATGTTTAGACAAATTTTGGAATCAAATTTAGGCATTGGGAAGTCAAAATTAGGATTTTTGGGTGAAAAATGGGTTCTTCCCGAGAGCTGCACAGTGACAGCATCTTCTGTTTCATGTTCTTGCGTCTTTTTCACATGTTTCCGTTTTGAACTGGGTTTTAGTGTAAAAATGAAAGTTGTAGATAATTTTGTTAGCTTTCCAATGGCTTTGGTTTGGCGTAAAAATGATTTTTGGTTTAGGAGTTATGATGAAAATACTCCAAGGAGGTCTTAGTGAATTTTTATGAATTTCAGCACAACTTTGTCCGAATTTGAAATGAAAACTGGTATTGATTAGTACATAATTGGTCTTAAGTGTAAACACGAAATTTGTAGGTATAAATGTTAGCTTTCTAATGCCGTTGGTTTGACTTCAAAAGGATTTATAGAACTAGAGTTATAGTCAAATTACTGCACGTAGGTCAGAGTGAATAATTGAATATGATTGATGAATTAGTATATGAATGTATATGTTGTGAATACGATATTGTCCATGATTGATGAAGTGTTATATGTATATATGATGTTTTAAGATGTTGATTATTATTTGATGTTGTTATACTGTGATGTAATTGTATATGCATTACTTGAATTATATGTGAATAATTGAGACGTTGTTGACTTGCATTTGATATTATTATATGTCATGCTGTTTTTGTATACTGTTGTATTGCTGTTGTTATTTAACTAAGCTGCATGAGTCGGTCTAAGTTGATTAAGATGATGAAGTTCCAAATTATTGGATTATATAAGAGGTTGTCGATTTAAGATGTTAAGAGGTCGAGTCCATGCATTAGCATTTCATTGTTGGGGGCTTGATGCCCTGGAGCCTTTGCTCAATTAAGTTGAGGGCTTGATGCCCTGGGAGCCTTTTTACGCTCAAATAAAGTTGAGGGCTTGATGCCCTGGGAGCCTATTTACGCTCAAAGATTGGTACCACATGCATGATTAGAAGATTAAGTTGCATAGTCAAGAGGTTAAGTTGTCAAGTTGTCAAGTTATCAAGTTGTCGAGTTGTTAAGTTGTTAAATCATGAAATTGTTTAAAGCTGTGATATGAACTATTAAAGAAGTGAATTATGATATATTATTATCTATGATGAATATTATGATGATTACATGATGTTGTCTATGAGTTGTTAAATATGATTGATGATGGTTATGTTGTTAAATGTAATTGATGAATTATATGCTTAATATTATTGTTTGTGAAATCTCACCCCTTCTGTTTGCCCACCATGGGTAACTAACAGGTAACCAAGAATAGTTGATGTCGTGTGAGCTTTCCTTCTCGTGTGTCTTAGGTGCTCTGATACGTAACGGGATGGGAACTTTGTTATTGCTTTTCTATTCCTTACGTATTGTTTTTGAAGATTTATGACTATGTTTTTAGATTGGACTTTTATGAGACATTTATGAAGAGGCCTTCGTGCCAAAGACTGTTTTAGTTATTGAAATAAATTCCGCTGCGAAGTATTAAAGATCTTGTATTTGAATTTTAAAGGATAAATAGTTATTTATTCAGTTTATGATTTTAAGAAAAGAATGTGACATTCCGTTTATGTTGAAAAACTCTGATTATTTATGCGAAATTTTTTATGTTGGGAAAATGGGGTGTTACAGAAGGTGGCTTGAATTGTTGAAAGATTATGACTTTGGTTTGAATTATCATCCAGGTAAAGCTACTGTTGTTGCAGATGTCTTGAGTAGGAAGACGTTGCATATGTCCGCTATGATGGTTAAAGTGTTCGAGTTGCTTGAACAGTTTAGAGATTTGAGCTTAGTTTGTGAGTGCTCATATCAGAGTGTAAAACTGGGAATGCTGAAGATTGATAGTGAATTTCTGCAAAGTATCAAGGAAGCACAGAAAGTTGATGTCAAGTTTGTAGACTTGTTGGTTGCTAGTAATCAGACTGAAGATGGTGACTTTAAGGTCGATGACCATGGTGTGTTGAGATTTCGAGGTCGGATTTGTATTCCTGACGATGAAGAGATGAAGAAAATGATTCTTGAAGAGAGTCATAGAAGTAGCTTGAGTATTCACCCGGGAGCTACGAAGATGTATCACGATCTAAAGAAGATATTCTGGTGGTCTGGATTGAAACGCGATGTGGCGCAGTTTGTGTATTCCTGTTAGGTTTGTCAGAAGTCGAAGATTGAACATAAGAAACCTGCTGGTATGATGGTATCTTTAGATGTGCCAGAGTGGAAATGGGATAGTATATGCATGGATTTTGTGACGAGTTTGCCGAATACTCCTAGAGGGAATGACGCGATTTGGGTGATTGTTGATAGATTGACGACGTCGGCTCATTTTCTACCGATTAATATCAGTTTTCCTGTTGCTCAGTTGGCAGAGATTTATATTAAGGAGATTGTGAAGTTGCATGGTGTTCCTTCGAGCATTATATCAGAAAGAGATCCAAGATTTACTTCTAGATTTTGGAAGAGTTTGCAAGAGGCTCTGGGTTCTAAGTTGAGATTGAGTTCGGCGTATCATCCGCAGACAGATGGTCAGTCGGAGAGGACGATTCAGTCGCTAGAGGATTTGTTGAGAGTTTGTGTACTTGAGCAAAGGGGAACTTGGGATAGTCATCTTCCGTTGATAGAGTTCACGTACAATAACAGTTACCATTCTAGTATTGGAATGGCACCTTTTGAGGCTTTATATGGTCGGAGATGCAGAACTCCGTTGTGTTGGTTTGAGTTAGGAGAAAGAGTGGTCTTAGGACCAGATATTGTTCAGCAGACTACTGAGAAAATTAAGATGATTCAAGAGAAGATGAAAGCGTCGCAGAGTCGACAAAAGAATTATCATGATAAGCGTAGGAAAGATCTTGAGTTCCAAGAAGGAGACCACGTGTTTTTGAGAGTCACTCCTGTGGCTGGAGTTGGACGTGCTTTGAAGTCAAAGAAGTTGACTGTGAGATTCATTGGTCCGTATCAGATATCAGAAAGAGTTGGAACGGTGGCGTATCGAGTGGGATTACCACCGCATCTTTTGAATTTGCATGATGTCTTTCATGTGTCGCAACTTCGGAAGTATGTTCCGGATCCATCTCATGTGATCCAGAGTGATGATGTGCAAGTCAGAGACAACCTTACGGTAGAGACTTTACCGGTGAGGATTGATGATCGAAAAGTGAAGACATTGAGAGGCAAGGAGATACCTCTTGTGAGAGTCGTTTGGGACAGAGCGAATGGTGAAAGCTTGACGTGGGAGCTTGAGAGTAAGATGGTGGAGTCTTATCCAGAGTTGTTTGCATGAGGTAAATTTTCGAGGACGAAAATCTTATAAGTTGGGGAGAGTTGTAACGCCCACTTTTAATTAATTAATTATTTAATTGAGTCTAGACGAGTTATATTATATTTATATAATATATGTGTGATTTATGATGATTTAGATGATTTACGATGATTTTAGATGATTTATGTGATGTGACGATTTTTATGAGGAGATGAGAATTATTTTGTTGTTTAATAAAATAAGATTTGAAAATAAAATAAAATATTTAGCTAGGGGCTGTTTTGAGATTTTAGAGAGTTTTGGGGGAGAAAGTGAAATAAGATAAGATGGCTGGAGGAGGTATAAATAGAGAGACCTAGGTTTTAGAAACATTTTGTACATTCGATCAAAACTTTGGAAAAGGGAGAAAAAGCCAAAGAAGGGAAGAAGACAAGAGGAAGGCTGCGATTTTCATCAATTAAGGTAAGGGTGAGACTAACGATTCAGTTTTATTAATCCATGTAATTCTGATAATCAAATTAACAAGTTAGGATTGAATTAAGAAGTTTATGAAATTAGGGTTAATAGATGAAATTGATGATCCAATGATGATAAGTTGTTAGATTAATGTATAAACCGTCCTTAGACCCTAGATAATGATTAAGATGAATTCAGAGATCGAAATTAGGCTTGAAACCATGAGAGTAGATGAATTTTCGTAAAAACTTCACTTCTGCCCGAGCCTATATTCATCGCTCGCCCTCGCGAACGATGATCCTCGCCTCGCGAGTGATGAAGTTCATCGCTCGCCACGCGAGCCAATTTCCGTCGCCTCGCGAGTTGCACGTCGCAGCTCGCCACAGCGAACAACTGAACTCGCCATAGCGAGCATGACCAGAGAGCATGTAAGATTTTGTAGTTTTGACTTTTGAGTTGAACCTTAGATGTTTTTGAGTGCCTGAAGATATTTATTAAAGATTAAATGATAACTTAGAACAAGATTGAACCTGGTTTAACCTAGAACAACCTTTGTTGGGGATCTGGCTTGTACTCGCCATGGCGAGCAGATGCTCTCGCCTCGTGAGCACTTCCAGAACTGAGTGCAAGTGAGGATATTGCGATCTTTGTCGCATAATTTGATTAGAGATGGACCCTTGGGTAGTAATGAGACCTATATAAGAAGTTAACTGCAACCTGTGATCCTGTTATGAGATGTTAGTGTTGAATATGATGTGATATAATGTTTAATTGCATTAATTGAATTATGAATGAATGATTGAGATGATGCTTGTTTTATTTGATATCCTTATATGATGTCATACTGTTGTTGTAATCTGCCTATGCTGCTATTGTTATTTAACCAAGTTGCATGAGTTGGTAAAAGATGATCAAGATGATGTTGAACCTCCAAATTATTGGATAAATAAGAGATGATGATTATGATGTTTAAGAGATCGAGTCCATGCATTAGCATACATTTGTTGGGGGCTCATGCCCTGGAGCTTTGCACTCAACACGATGGAGCTTTAGCTCAAATAGCGATGGGGGCTTATGCCCTGGAAGTATATTAATACTCAAATAGTGATGGGGGCTCATGCCCTGAAATGGTACCACATGCATAAAAGAGGTCTAAGTTGCATAGTCGCATAGTCGAGTCAATGATGAAAGATGTTAAGATGATATGAGATTTATGATGTTTTAATGAAGTGATTACATGATATATTATTATCCATGATGCTATGATGTTTAAGATGCTTATGTTGAAGATTTATGTTGTTAATTACGATTGTTGAATTATATTGATTAATATTATTGTTTTGTGAAATCTCACCCCTTCTGCTTGGAAATGTTGCTCTTCGTATGAGTAACTTGTAGGTGATCGAGCTTAGAGTGTTGTGTTGCTGTCGTGAGTGACTTATTCCTCACTGAGTCGATTAGGTTGCTCTAATACGTAACGGGATGGGGTTTATGATTGCATGCTTCATTTCCTTTACGTATTGACTATGATATTTATGATTTAAGTTGTTTAAACTGAATTTATTGAGATGTTACGATGAGGCCTGCATGCCAAACTTATTTATGATTGATGAACCAATTCCGCTGCGATGATTGAAGTATTTTTGTTGAAAGTTAAATTGTTATTTAACTATTTATGATTATGTGAAATGTGATATCCCGTTTGTGATGTTTACTCTGATATTTGTTAAGAAATTTTTATGTTGGGAAAACAGTGTGTTACACCCTACCACCTTCCATCCACCCCAACCTCCACATCTCCTCCATCGAGCACTCCTTACTAACCGCCAAATCAAAAAGATGAGGAAATTTTAATTTCAAAGGCATTTCCCCCACCCAACAGTCAAACCAAAACAACGTATTACGACCATTGCCAACTACCCTACGAAGATTCTCCTCAAACCAACTCCCTACACCCTCCCCCACCCCATCACGGACTCAACAAATCGCCCTCCACCACTGAGAACCACGCCTATCCCTATCCTTTATGCGCTCTCTCGACTCACCATAACGAGCTTTCAACACACTATACCACAACCCCTCCCTCTCACTCACCAACCTCCAACACCACTTCCCCAACAAAGATAAATTAAAAGCTCCTCCTACCTTTCTAACCCCCAACCCTCCTTCCTCCTTTAGTAAACAAATCCAATCCCATTTTATCCAAGAGATTTTCCTAGAATCCTCACAACCCCCCCAAAAAAAATTAAAAATAGATTCGATAGAGGAAATTATACCTGCAGGGACTCTGAAAAAGGAAAGAAAGTAAACCGGAAGAGAGGACATGACAGACTTCAGCAATACCAAACGGCCACCATATGACAAAAGTTTGTTACTCCAATATGTAAAATGTGCTACTATACGATCAATAACAGGTTTCCAAAAACTAATCTTCCTCGAGTCCCCACCAATGGGCAGGCCCAAATAAATAAAAGGAATAGCACCCCTTGGACAGTTCATCACCAAAGCGGCCTCAGATAACCAAGAGTCAGAAACATTTACACATGTCAGCATACTTTTGTGAAAATTGAATTTCAATCCCGACGCCTCCTCAAACAGAAGCAATACTGCCGTCATAGAACGAACATTCGGCCATGATTTTTCACCTATTATAAGAGTATCATCCGTGAACTGAAGATGAGTTACCCTGACATCATTTGCACCTCCCACACCATAGCCAGTAAAAAGTTGCGCCCCCACCACAGCTTTCATCAACACATTCAACCCTTCAGCAGCCAATAAAAACAAGAATGGCGACAAAGGTTCCCCTTGACGAAGACCCCTCTCAATATAAAACTCTTATGTCGGTCATCCATTAAAAAGAACTGATGCCTTTGCTGTCCCAACGCATTCTTTTATCCACTTCTGCCAAATAGTAGGAAAATTCATTTTCACCATCACCGCATCAAGATATTTCAAATCTACGGAGTCGTATGCCTTTTCAAAATCAACTTTGAATAAAAGAAGTTCCTTATTCATGCGCTTTGCTTCATCCACCACCTCATTTGCTATCAAAATTCCATCTAATATTTGTTTCCCTCTAACAAACGCTGACTGAGTGTCGGAAACCACACTGGAAATAACACAACGCAATCTATTAGCCAGAACCTTCGCTAACACCTTGTACATGCACCCTGTAACACTCCTATTTCTATTAAAGCAATTAAACATGCGAATACTACATTTATTCAAGAAATAGATGCTACGTCATCATACAAAATTCAAAACCAATATGCAAGCATATAAACTTCAACAGTCGCAGCGGAATATAAACCAGAGTTATCCAAGTATACATATCAGGAATCAATACTACATCAACATAGATGAATCTCAAAATCCCAACATACGGCTAAATCTCCAATCATTAACAATAAACCAAATAAATAATTTAGACTATGACAAACACCTAGATCAGAGCCTCCTAGACTCTACAACACCGATACCGGAGAAAGCTCCCGGTATCCACCAAGCACAAAAGACTCACCAGAGCAACTAATCCTGCACAACGTCTACCCATCCATATAGACAGGTAGGCAGTCAAAACCACTGGGGGTAAGTATTATGTCATCATAATCCACATAACAGTTAACATGAATAATTCAATATAAACATCATGTACTTGATCAATAATAATATTCGCATATAAATACTTATATCATAATCCCAATTTCTCACATCAGTTAATCACCAATCACATGTATCATGAACAATCACCAAATCACAGTTATTCATACACAATCACCAAATCATAGTTATTCATACACAATCACCAATCACAATTCAAAACAAGACTCATGTCATGATGTGCACCTAGTCCGACACATATATGCATGTGGTACCATATCACCTCAAGGTCGTCACCTTCGATGCAACAAAAACATTGTATGTAAGATTTCACACCCGTCTTACATAATCTCCCAAGTAAAAGAGTTGGCTTAAATATGTATTTCATCCTTGCAATTAGGGGTCATTTAAAAATTGGTCCCTGTAATCACTAATCCTGGCAATTTACCCTTGCATTGTTTAATCATTTAAAATTTCGTCCCTCTCCCCACTTAATCACTGCCACGTCACTAATTTGATGACGTTGCAATAACTGCCATACATGAAATTCCAATTTTACCCCTAGGTTTCCAATTCTTTCTTCAATATTTTGTCCTCTTCTTAAGGGCAAAATTGGAATTTCATGTGTGGTAGTGATTGCCACGTCATCGTATTAGTAACGTGGCAGTGATTAAGTTGGTTAAAGGACGAAATTTTAAATGATTAATGATTGCAAGGCTAGTTTGCAAGGATTAGCGAATACAGGGACCAATTTTTAAACGACATCTAATTGCAAGGATGAAATACATATTTAAGCCAAAAGAGTTCAACCCTTTTACAACTACAAACTCAACATGACTATGATGCATGGACATGTAACAGGACTCGATAGTGCGACAACAATTCACAATTTTAACCACAATATATAGGACAACTCCCAATTATATTGATCATCTCCACAACATTTGCATTATCAAGAAAACATGTCCATACACAATCAAATCATAGGATTCATCATCACACATCATCATGATAATCAATAATCAACAATGTCATTCAACATCAACTATCTCCTGATAAATATCATATTCAACATCCACGGTTCATCATACACCTTCATTTAGACAATTAAGGCTAGTCACAAGGATTCTAGACAATTGGCTAAAAGCATCATATTTGGTAAAAATTCGTATCAAGTAGCACCGGCTAACATTAATAATACCCAAGGTAAATAACTTGTTCAAGTTTGTAGTTCACAAGATAGTATTAATCAATTATGAACTCATAAGTTTAAGCCGCTTATAAACTATTAAACGTTAGTTCAAAGTTTAGCTTAAGTCCGTATGAGAAATCCAAGTTCTACATTTTCCAACTTCCCACCCGAAATCCAAATTTGACATGATTAAGACAACCAGCTAACATTACAAGCTTTGTCTACGTCTATAGGAACTGTAGACCCAACTTGCAACCTTAGTTAGTTCACAAAAGTTCGTTTCAACAAAATTCAACATTACCCAAAATTCCAAGTTTCAAACTCAAATGAAAAATCCCAATTTGAATGAGCAAGACTTGTTCCAGTTGAATTAGGAGTCCAAATAGATGTTAAATAAGTTGGAGAAATAATTTTTCAAAGCTTGGATTGGCCCCCTAAGACCTGGTACCAAAAATCAAAAGTGCTGGAAAAAGGGCAGTTCGCTTAAGCGACCACCTGGTTCGCTTAAGCGAACGAGTTCCAGTGAGCTCAGTTTTGCTCGCTTACCTGGTCGCTTATGGCTTGCTTAAGCAACCAGTTTTATGAACGTTCGCTTACGTGTTCGCTTGGCGCTCGCTTAAGCGACCATTCATAAATTTGCAGAAAAATGTTACGGGTTCCACCCCTTTTTCACCCAAAACCCCCAATTTTGATCCCATGATGCTCAAACGTGTTTCCAGAAAATGTTTATAGGTCAATATGACTAAAAAGACTCACAAAGATTCAACAAACATGAGAATAATAGGCATGAGAACCAATTCACCAATTTTTACCAAATCACCAACAACATCTCATTTCTCCACAACAATTCATAATCATGCATACCCATCAACAACATCATATATCAGCAACAACATCAATTGATCATGAAACTTATCACAATTCAACAACAACAAAGCATAATTCAACCAATTAAGCATATTTTCAACATATTCCATTTTCTCATACTTTGAACATGAATTCAACTAACAACAATTCAATTATCCATAACTTCATACATCCAAACATGACATCATAATTAGAGCACGAATTTCATCATTTATAAACTATTAATTAATTCACCCAATTAAGCACTTTTCATACAATAACTGAAAATTACAATAAATGATTATGATGAATTCTAACCCCCTTACCTTAGTTAGATTAATCTCCCTAGCTTAGGCTTCAATTTTGCTCCTAGCTCTCTCCCAATCCTTGATTCTTCAAGTTCTCTCTTCTCTTTAACCCTTTTCTCCTCTTGCTCCCACTTTCTCTCTCTAACTCTCTCAAAAATATCTTATGAATGAAAGTGTGTGGAAATTTCTCATAAGACTAGACTTTTATAGTATGTCCCATAAACGGGCCTAACCCTCAACTTAATGGACGTAACCCATTTCTATTCAAATCAAAAATGTTTCTACACACACAACGGTAATTCACTAATAACGGTCAATTAACGGTAAAATATCACCAACGGTCACTAAACGGTAAAATACTAATTATTACTCTAGTAACTCGGTAAGACTAATGCCTCTCACCAAATACTAAAAATAATTCTCACCTAACTTTTAATTTACCCGTTCTTACAAAATGACCAAAATACCCCTAAATCCAAAATGACTAAATTACCCTTCTAACACAAAAATCCTTGAAAATGCGCCCAATGATGAATAATCACATACAAGCACACATAAACACATAATAAAACAATTAAAAGATAAATCTAGCAAAAAATCGGGCTGTTACACACCCTACCAGCGAGATAGGCCGAAAATCGTTCAACCGTTGCGGGCTAGACACCTATGGGATCAAAGATATAAAAGTAGAATTAATTCCTTTTGATAGCTTCCCATTTCGATGAAACTCCACCAAAAATGTCATGAAATCACCCTTCAACATGTCCCAAAATTGTTTAATGAATCTGAAGTTTACACCATCCGGTCCGGGACTTTTGTAACTGTCATAGTCCCAAACCACTTTCTTCACTTCGTCCAAGGTAAACAACTTTGTTAAACTACCCGCTTCAATATATGAAAGTTGTCGAAAATGCGGGCCATCAACACTTGGCCGAGATGTCCCACTAGATTTGTAATGTGAAGAGAAATGATTGAACACCGTTGCTCTAATATTATGCACACCTTCAATATTAACACCATTTACAGACACGACACTGATAGCATTACGACACCACCGGTGTGACATATAACCATGTTTTTTTTTGAATTTGCATGTCCTTCTTGTAACCAATGCATTCTTGATTTCTGCCAATTAATATTGTTTGGAATCCGAGCTAAAGAATGTAAATTAACTGATAAAGCATGTAACTCTTCAATTTCAACATCAAGAAGAGGCACTTTTTCCGCCTTTGAATCTAATAGAGCCATACGATTTTTAACTTCAAGAATCTTACCATCCAAATTCTTCGAATGCTGCATATGCCAACCCTTTAGATCTGTCTTCAACACTTTCAATTTTTGTTGCAACACAAAGCCACCCCATCCATAAAAATCAAACGAAGATTATTTATCACGAACAAAATCTTCATAACCTGGGAAATCAGCCCAACACTTAAGCATTCTGAGAGAACGCGGTCCCCAATTTGCATCATCAACATCTAACATGTGAGGAACATGATCAGAAAGTCCCCGTTGGAAAGCAACCTGAATGCAATTTGGCCAAACATCACACCACCTTTCAGACAGTAAAAATCGATCCAACCTGCTCATTGAAATACCAACACCATGGTACCAAGTAAACAATAAAAGCACCACAAATAGGTAAATCAATCAAAGCACCATCAACAATAAAATTATTAAACATGTCAGCATTTGCCTGTCTAAAATAATCCCCTTTCCTTTACATTCTTCTTCATGTCTGACAGCATTGAAATCCCCACACAAACATAAACAATTATCACCAATATTATTAATAATATAATTCAACTGTTCCCACAACTCCCTTTTAGCCACTGCATCACACGGAGCATAGACATTGCAAATTGCAAACTCTTCAGCTGAAGCAATATCTTTTAGTTACTAAACGACAAACTTCCACTCTCTTCTCCCCCCCGCCATGACCCCTCACATTATAAGACAAAATTTTCATTGAAACCACTCTCCACCCTAACCGCCTCCAACTCCCTCATCAACACCCCTCGCCATCATCCCCACCACAACCAACACCTCCGCTCCCTAACTCGCTAACACCTGCTGCCCGCCACTCCTTTCTCCCATCTTTAGTTAACAAATTGAAGCTATTGAGAGTTTCACAATTATAATTCACCCCAATAACCTTTCCAATATCTCTAACATCTTCCGACACCACCTTTGGGTTACCATGAAACACTACCCAGTTCTCCCAATCCTTATTAACTGAAGAATATGAATTTTTAAGGGAATCAGAAGTATTCGCTGCTGCCTTTGAATTTTGCTCAGACATCCTACCCTTACCTTTCCTTCTTTTTTTATTTAAAATTTTCAAAATATCCTTTCTATGGACATCCGACATTCTCGCTATTCTTTTCATAAAACCAACAGAAATTATTACTTGACCCTGTTGCTTCTTCTTAGTTAAAACTTTCGAAGGCAACGCATTATTTTTCTCCAAACGTGCATCAGATTCAGCAATAAACTCAACAGAACGAGTAGATGTAAAAATATTACCACCTTCCTTGATAGGAACTTTGGACAACCAATCAAGGCTCCAAGGTCCCGTGTCTGTAACAATATTCGTACCTGTAATTTGTGGAGGAGAAGATTCATGAACCGGTGAAAGAGTTGGTGAAATAACTGCTACATCAGTTGTTGCTTGCGGTTTTGAGTTACAATCATGCATAAAATTTTGCTTTGTCTGTGACAACTCGTTAACATTATTAGCTTGCTGAGTCTGACATGAATTTTGTGGAGGAGAAGATTCACGAACCGGTGAAAGAATTGGTGAAAGAACTGCTACATCAACTGTTGCTTGCGGGTTTGAGGTACAATTCAGATTTTGCTTTGTCTGTGACAACTCGTTAACATCTCACTCGCCTCGAGTTCGCCTCGAACTCGCCATGGCGAGCAACCTGTTTTGTGAGTTCGCCATAGCGAGCAGATGTGCTCGCGAGGCGAGTTACCCAGTTTTGTATGCTGATTGTGCTTGTTTGAATGGTGATGATTGATGTTGTTGTTTGAGCATAATTGTGATTGGTTGTGCATCTTTCTGGATTGCTGGATTACTGTTTGTTGATGTTGTTGATGGCTGTTATGTATGTTACATTATTAAATCATACATGTTGAATGGATTTCGGAGTCATATGAGAATGTATGCATGGTCAAGTTGTATGTAGATATACACAAGTAGGTCCATAGCATATGCATAAACAGCGGGAGGACTCATGTCCTAGAGCACTAGTTGTTCACAGCGGTGAGGGCTTCGGTCCTGATGAATGCTTTAACCATTCAAAAGCGGTGAGGGCTTCGGTCCTGTTTGGTACCACATGCATAATTGCATTTATTGAGGGGTCTTAGTGGTGTCGTCATGTCATGCATGAGTCTTTGTTGTTGGTGGTAATTGTTATAATGATGATGATGATGTTGTTGTTGATGTATGTATAATTATACACCTATTATGATGAAATGATTTGAAGATAAGTTGTTGTTTTGTGAAATATATATTTATATTTACAAGTTAATGTATTGATGTTTAATAGGGTGTTAGATTCAATTGAGGATTTTAATATCTATATTTTATTGTTGTGAATCTCACCCCTTCTGCTTGAAAATGTTGCCCTTCCTATGGGTAACTTGCAGGTGATCTTGAGTAGTCGGTGGTGGCTCAAGTGTCGTGTCTAGGGCTCTGATACGTGGGATGAGATTTCTTATTGTTTTCTTTCCTATGTATCAATTTTTGGAACTTGATGATGTGGCCCTTTGTTGGTTGATTTATTCCTGTTAAGGCTTAATGCCAAAATATTATTTTGGAGGTTTAAACAATTGTTGATGTTTGATGATAATATTCCGCTGCTGATTAAATGCTGATTACTATGGATGTTTAATGAATAGATTTTATATTCTATTTAAGAAATTTTGATAAATGTAGTGTGACATGCCCGTTTGGGTTAAACTCTGATGTTGTGTATTTAATTATTAATTGCTTTTGGGTAACGAGGTGTTACAATTAGTTTGCTGGTTCTGACATAAATTTTGTTTAGTATTTGACCCAACATGCTGCCCTCCATGATCCCCCCATTCTCTATGCAAATCAGTGACCAACTCATCCAACTCCCACTCCCCTTGCACCATATCTAAGTCATTCACATTACTCGGATTCGACAAAGTTTCTGGTCTTGAATCGATCACCTCCTCCGTCATAAATGCATCCTCACCCAAGTTGCATCCCCACTCCTCCACCAACATAACAATGTAATTACAGTTATCAATAAGAAATGCAGCTGTTGTGTTCGCAATTTCTATATGTGGTGTCGAAATAAGAACACGTGCAAAATCCAACCTTGCCTTATCAACCGTGCATTCATCAGAACGTATAAATCTGCCCGTATCCAAGACACATAATCTGAAAAAAAAATCTTATGACCTAGCATTAATAGGAATTCCATAAACATGCAACCAAGCTCCCCGTTCATACATAACCTCCGACGGCGACCACTTTCTAATTGTACTAAACATCATCCCAAAGAAATGAATAGCGTCATTGAAAATTGTCCACATTTCCTCACCTTCATTACAATGAAGAAACACACGATCCCCCCCGATTGGTGTAATGACAACTTTGGGAAAACCAGCATCCTCCATTTTTTGTTGAATAGCTAATGTCGACTCCTCCTCCAACACCGTTGCGACCAAACCAGAATGAGCCCATTTCAAGTCTTGGCTTCGAGAATGAAATACTGGAATGTAGTGTGATCGTTGCTGCTCCTTAACAATCACTGACGTATCAGCCTCCTTTCTCTTCATCTCGCAACGAATAGACTTGCTAGGACCATCCATGCCTTCCGCCACACCAACCTGATCCGTACTCTTGCTCACCTCTGCCACCTCCTTCCCTCCCGCATTCTTCTCCACCACAGCCACTTTTTTGACCTTCGCTCCCCTCTCCTGACCTCCGACTGGTACGTCAACATCCCCCACTCTCAAAGAAACCGCCCCAACGCCCTGTACAACCTCCTTCTGTTTTGCGATTCTGACATTTCTTATTCCATCACTCTTAACCACAATAAAAACCGAATCCTTTCCTCCCTCCTCCATCCCTACAGCATTCACAACCCTAGCTTCCCCTTCAATGTGCAAACTTGTCAAACCTCGCTTCACGAGCCCAAACACGACAATCACCGAACCAAACATTGTTCAGAGCCTTAGACAATTTATCCTTATTTTTCACCTTTACGTACCTCACAAAACCAAATTCCTGCCCACGAACATTGTGGTGTCTTGCTATGAAAACATCTGTTAAAATTCCACATACTTCAAAAGCTTCTCTCAAATGGAACAACGACATATTATCAGGAAAATTGGTAACATAAAAGGATGCCTTGTTCATGTACTCAACAACTTCAGAACCATGCCATTATGCTGAAGCTACATGACTCCCATACTAATTGGAAACCCTACCACCAAATTGCACCTGCTCATCATAACGCAACCCTGACCTGCCATCGGAAAACCTAACCATGTCCCTATGCCGCACCTGCCCACACTACAAGAAAGAAGGTTTTTGACAGCGACATATATCGTTGAGAAAAATGAAAAGTTGCTGTGAAATGTGCTTTTCCCAGCGAAAAAAATATCGCCTGCATGTTGTTGGCATAAGTGTGGTTGCGAAAAGTTTTGCAACGACATTTGATGTCACTGTGAAAACTAATACTTTTGCAACGACACTTATTGTTGACTTATGTCACATGTCACAATGACTATATTCGCTGCGATAAAGTATTTTCCTCAATAACTAAAGTTGTTGTGATAAGTTGCTTTTTGTTAACAATACATGTTGCTGCTATTTTTTTTTTTTGTCACAATGACTATATTCGTTTCGATAAGTTGTTTTTAGTCAACAAAACAAATTGGTGCTATTTTTTATTAATCGTAACAGTCAGAGTAGTTGGTATAAATTACATTTCCCAACAACTTATGTCATTTAATAAAAATGCTTATTTTTTAACTTTTATTTTCTAATAAAATTAGTATCAATCACATTTGTAATTTAAATTGTTATAACTATTCAAAAGTAAATTATATTAGAATATATATATAAGTCACAATATTAAATAACGGACAAGCAAAGTACTGTAACATTAAAATATAAAATGACATAAATTATCCTTCTTAACACAAAAAAACTAATAATCACAATGGTTTTCTCATAAAAAAAGAAAAACTAAAAATTAAAAAAACATAACAAATAAAATTGTGGCTCCAGCTAGAAACAATATCAATTCTTCTTTTTTGTAGCTTTTCTTAGAATCTTTTTTTTGAAGCAATTGAATCATTCTTACTTAACCTGAAATTTTAACGTAATCGAATTAATATTTGGAAAATGTTAACGAGTGCCTCCGGGGCACTGGTTAAGGAAATCAAATATAGTATGAGTATCTTGAAACTTGTGTAGTGATGAGTCATAAATTAGTTATTTTAGTATAATATTTGATTGCGTTTTATTTAAATTTAAGTTTATTTTATTTAAATATTGTTTCATTTTAGAACTATTTTACTTCAATTGCATACTATTATATTTCAAGAACGAATGTTTGATAGATTGAGTCTTGGAGCAAAAGAAAGAGGATTAGGAGCTGATTCGGGATGAAAATACGAAATATGGGACAAAAATATGTCACTCCCCAAGTCAGAGAGGTGGCACGGCCCGTGCTCCCACTGGCACGGCCGTGCCAAGCTTCAGGGTTCTCTTTTGCTGCTTTTGCTTCAGAAACAAGCTACCTGTTTTGACCAAAGAGCCCGTGATTTCTTGTAGAACATTCTATTGAATAGTTGCTTAGGTTTTAAGTCGATATAAGACTATAAATAGAGTAGCTAGCTATCAATAGCATTCATCTTTTGTTATTGGAAATAATAAGTGACCATTGTTTCTTTATATAAAAGTTCAACCTTTATTTTATGTTCTTCTTCTTCTTCTCTTCTATGTCTACAATGAACGTTAGTGAGTAGACTCTTCTTGTCTTGGGATTGTTGGATAAGTCTAATGACATAATCCTAATCAAACCAAGCTTTAAACCCTAATTTTATGTAACCCTAATTTCTAATCTGAATTCACCGTTTTAACATGAATTAACCATTATCAAACTGTAGAAGCGAAAGTGGAGGGTTTGATGATTGTTAATCCATCATCTCAAATATCAATTCATAAAACGAAAGTGGAGTTTTGATATTCGAACAAGTGAATTTAGACAAGGATTACAAAGGAAGCGAAATAGTCTTTGCAATCCTTAAGACATATAATTTTCGAACTTCAAGGATTCTAATAGTAATCAAGTCAGCTAAATGTTCCTAGAGGAACCAAAATCTAATAGTAATCAAGTCAGCGAAATAGGCTTGATTGCTAGAGGAACATAAGAGAAACTTGTCTTTAGAAATTAGGTCTAACATAAGGTTCTAGGTTTAACGTTTTGGTTTGTGAAAGATTTGTCGCCATGACGGACCAATAATCCCAAGGCTCTTTTTATTTTATTATTGTTATTTTCTTTTAATTAAACAAAAATACAACTTTCTACCTTTTAAACTTTCAATCTAATCATTGTTAAAAGTTAATTGAATTCATAACTCCCTATCAGAACGACACTCTTTTTACTACTTCGGTAGAACCGTGCACTTGCGGTTTTATCCCATCATGTAGTCAAAGTTTAAAAAGTGTATAGAATGATGTTTTTAATGCAAATATTTCCTTTTTTGTTTCCTTAACTAGTGCCCCGGAGGCACTAGTTACCAAGACTCTATTTTTTTTGAATAGGAGGGCAATGCGCACTAGATTATGGACATAATTTGAGATATTTTTAATTGAATGTAATCATGTATTAATGTCGTGGTGTCCAACACCAATACATGTACAAAGCTTGGTGTTGTAGTATGACTTAAAATTTGATGGATGGAGAATATTGTTGCTAAAAATATAAAAGATTTGTCTCAAATATATTTTCTGCTAAAAATATATTTATGGATAATAAATATATTTTTGTACTGTATGAAGAACGATTTGATGCAAATATATTTTGAAAGGGAATATTATATTTTTGATGCAAATATTCTTTCACTGAAGGAGGAAAAAAAAAATGTATCTTCAGTGTGGTATTCGTTCCAAATTTATGAGTTATACCTTTACTATAAATATAGACCTTGAATCAGAGTAAAACTTGAGATAGAGGGGGCTAAAACAAGGGTTTAGAAAGGCAACAACAAAACTAGGGTTTGTATAGAGTTTGTCTCTTTGGAACAAACACTAGGGTTTAAGGGTTGATTCACCTTGGGAAACACTATTAGGATTGAGTCTCTTGGTTACGGGAAGAGGCTGAGAATTTGGGTAGAATTAGGCGGGAGACTTATTCTTGTAACCCATTGATTTCTCTTTTGTAACGTTACTCATCATATAGTGGAACGGAGGGCTGCTCTCTCCCCCAGACTAGGTCAATTTGGACCAAACTGGGTCAACAAATTATTTTGTGTTCTCTCTTCTTTTTCTCTTGCTGTTGTTTTCTACTTTTGGCTTGTGATTATAATTGTTCCATACACTTTGATTTTGGTTGCCTAATTATCCCTTGCTCCACACATCAAGTTTGTTATTGGTGTGATTTTTCATTGAATTCGCAACACTTGGCATAAAGAAAGAACATCACATTAGTCCCACATGAAAAGATTAGAGTAATATTTTATTAAATTATACATACAAATACAATTTAACGTATTAGAATAATGGTAAAACAAAATAATTAAGAATGTTGAGGCTTAAATGAAATATTATACACAGTGAAGCAGGTCTTAGACCATGTACCTAATAAGCCAGATACAACATGAGATATTATTTGATTGAATTTTACAATTCCACATTTAAGCCAACGACAAAGTCTATTTTTGTTTGTTAAATTATTTGACTCTAAAGTTTCTTTTAATGCACCTTTGATACATAAGTCCTAAGTAGTCACTTTGAGTTATGGTAATAGTCTGCTGCTTATACTTTGTATGCCAGTTTATATCAGTAATTTGACGTTATAGGGAAGCTAAATGACCATTCCTAATTAGATTTGGTAAGGTTGGTATTAAAGATTCAAATTCCATGTTTAATTAGTTCTAACCTTTCATAATATTTTTTCTTCTTTCAAAATTTTACCAAGTATAAACTCTTTATTTGCCTAAGCTAATGTCCACACATATTTTTCTGCATAATTATGCAGAAAATTCAGAGGTACCAAAAGTCCTTAGATAATCCAAATGATCACCTTCATTTGATTTTTCAATCCAATACCTAAAACTTGGATATTCCTAGGGACCACTTAACTATTTAATCAAAGTTTTGAATTCTACAACTTGTATGTACTATATAAGGCACACATGTATCATCATAATTTAAAGAGAGCACACAACGTATCAATCACAAGAATGTAAGATACTAGTAGCCATATTATCTCAAACACCAATCAACCAACCAACACATGAACGAAACTTAATTCGCAACATCCTGACATACATATGAACACATGCTTGTTTTTAGCTTATCTAGATATCATCAAAATTTTCCTGCAGAAAAACTAGTGGAATATTTTACGTCATTCGAAACCACCCAAAGATCTTAGATTCATACGAAATTGTAGGGACAAATGAGAGACACGTATACGAACACGATTCGGCTGCGGTTATGGTGTATAAGGATTTCCTTATGCACCCCGCATAAATCCAGAAATGGTTTCTGTGAGTTGTACCCCAAAACTATTAGATGTACTTAATGGTTTCCAGTACCCTGCATAAATCATAGTATGTTTTGTATAAAATTATGCAAAAACCATTTTACTGTAGAAATGGTTTCTGTGAGTTATACTCAAAAACCATTTCTGAATTTTTGCAGGGTGCATAAGGATTTTCTTATGCACCATAACCGCACCCACACGATTCAACCAATTTCCTCATTAAGTATGTTCTTAGAAAATTCCAAACAGTTCAAAAGGACAGCATGTGAGAGAGAGTATCAAAAGCATCATATCTTTCTAACACATGCATGTATCGAGTTATTTATGGCAGTCCTGCCCAGTGCCCTCCTATTCATTATCTTATAAACTCAATAAAACCAACATAATCCAATGAAGGCCAAACTCAACGAGACAAAGATTATGGACATGAGCCTTAGCCACCTAAACACCACATGAGTTAGACTCCCTTATCCTCCATTTTTTATTTTAAAAACAATATATATTATTAACCAACCCCAGCACAAGCAGTAGCTAAAGGGTAAGAGGGTACCGTTTGGTATGGACAAACATACAATTTATGCACCATGCACAAATTGTGCATTTTCAACCTGAAAGCAAATCTGGACCATTGATTTATTATTATTTTATTTGAATAGTCAGGATTTGTTGGAAAAACTGGAAAGGTGACCTGCTGCCATCAAGTTGTTTTTGTGCAGGCGGGTCCCACGCGTGGATTAAATTTGATTATTTAAATGGTTTTTTTTGGCAATTATTCTATTGGGCTTTATATTGGGCTTAGCAGGATCAGGTGCATAACGCAGGCACGACCGCGCCAACATTAAGCACGACCGGGTCAAATAGAACAAGGGTCGAGCACGACCGTGTCGATGTAGTGCACGACCGTGTGTCGATTTGTATTGGGATTAATGGTATTAGAAAATTCTACAATTTTTCTTAATTCATAATATAAATTAAATATACGATAAATCATATTTATAAATCAAATATACATTAAATAAAAAAAGAATAAAAATTTAGTAGAAGTTTTTGTTGTAAACTGCGAAAATTTAGTTAATAATTGGATTTTGTTTTATTGTTTTAATTAGACTTACATAATTAAATTAAAATGACCATTTTAGATAATCCTCGTTTACATAGATTAATTAATTAATAAATATAAAATGTCAAGTTTAGGTTATTTTGGTGACGAGAGTGTGATCAGTCGTTTTGAAATCTTTGAATTAGTTTAGGTCAAATAAACTTGTCATTAGGGTTATAGTTGAAGGCTTGGTTAGTCGATAAAGACTTTGATTAGTCAGTGATCGTTGATCCAATTAGTCTGACTTGAAAATTCTTGAAGTTAAGGCTAGAGTTGTGAGTTTGATCAGTCGTTTTGAAGTCTTTGAAGTAGTTTACGTGAAAGAATCTTGGAATTAGGGTTAGATTTTTCATTAGGGTTATACTTGTAAGCCTGATTAATCGATAAAGTCTTTGATTAGTCGTTGGCCGTTCATGAACGTACTGTGACTCCAATATTCTTTAAGTTAGGGTAAGAGTTGCGAGTTTGATCAGTCGTTTTGAAATCTTAGAAGTAGTCTAGGTCGAAGAATCTTGTCATTAGGGTTAGAGTTACAAGCTTGATCGGACGAACTATCCCCTCATAAAGTAGTCAAGTTAGTAACTAGTTTACTCGGAGGACCTAAACGTGCCTATCACCTGAACAACAACAAGTACAATCAATCCGACTGTTCAAAATGAGCTTCTAAGACCTTAAAGGAGATATAAACTTGAATTTCTCATATCGAGTTTTCGGAGCTAAGTCGATTGGACGAAGTATCCCGTCATAAACTAGTCAACTTAGTAACTAGTTTACTCGGAGGACCTAAACGTGCCTATCACCTGAACAGCAACAAGTACAATCAATCCGACCGTTCAAAATGACCTTCTAAGACCTAAAAGGAGATATAAACTTGATATTTCTCATATCGAGTTCCGGGAGCTAAGTCGATTGGACGAAGTATCCCGTCATAAACTAGTCAACTTAGTAACTAGTTTACTCGGAGGACCTAAACGTGCCTATCACCTGAACAGCAACAAGTACAATCAATCCGACCGTTCAAAATGACCTTCTAAGACCTAAAAGGAGATATAAACTTGATATTTCTCATATCGAGTTCCGGGAGCTAAGTCGATTGGACGAAGTATCCCGTCAAATGATTATATTAAATGAGATTAGGTATGATTAAAAATGAAGTTAATTAAGTTTAAATATAAAGGATTCTTATTCAATAATTTCATTTATAATGTTAAATGTTATAAATGAAATTAATATTAAAGGGATTTGCTAGAACACACCCAACCGTTTTTATGTGGGAGTATTTTAGCAAGTTATAACTAAAAAGTTAATAAATACACCTTAAGGTGTAAGTTGCTATAACACACCTTCTAACAAAAACAAGTTGGTGTGTTCTAGCAAACCCCAATATTAAATGATGCCATAGTAAAAGTTATATACAGGTGAAGTTGAAAAATTATCGAACGCGCCCCATGTGGCTAATTGGTAAAGAATGTGTCCTTAGGAGGTGGAGGGTTTGGGTTCAATTCCCACCACCGAAAACCCCTCCTTTTTTTTTTGTTATTCTTTTTCATTTTGACATGATGTCTCCTTTTGTAAGGATATAGACAGGTGAAGTTGAAAACTTAACGAACGCGCCCCATGTGGCTAATTGGTAACGAATATGTCCTTAGGAGGTGGAGGGGTTGGGTTCGATTCGAACAACCAAAAACCTTTTTTTTTTTATTCTTTTTTATAACAAAATAATTTAATCATTAATGTTCTAATCATTATATCATTAATGACTTCTCAACAACACACAAAACCACACCTTTCCCCCAAATCATTTTCACGTGTTCATTATTCTCAACCTTCTTGTTATTCTACTTCATTCTTCTTCTTCATCCAAGCACTAGCACTAGCATTCTCAACCTGTCCAGATCTACACTAAGTATAAGGTAATTAACCTCCATTTTTTCTATCTCTTTTACTTAATTTCATGCATGCATTTGGATGTTATTTATTGAATGTTGAAATAGCTAAATTATTATATTCATAATGATTGTTGGCTTATTTTTGTTATAGTTATTCTTAAGAGTAGGAATGAGTTTCTGATTTGTTGGGTGTTCTTTGTCCTGCATGTTTGTTAAATGGAAAAGGGGCTTCTCCTTAATTGCTATTAGGAAATGTAAAATACCACTATTTTGGTTTTTTTGGTTGCTTATCAATCTTGTGTTAGTATGTAAATGAACCCATAACCTTTACCATAGTCAAAATATAAGTGGGTTTTTAATTGTTGTTACTAATACTAATATATTTGTACAATTAATCCATGAAAATTGTTACTACTACCCTTTAGAATTTAACTAGTAATTTCGGTTTTTTTGTTTTCAACAGGAAGAGAAATTTTGAAAAATGGCTTCTAAGGGAAAGGGTGTTCATGTTGGCGGCACTTCTTGCGGAACGAAGAAACAGGGTAAACTAAATGAGAGGGGACTTATTCTAAACAAATCTGAGAGGGAAAGGTACAAAATGCTTTTGAACAGAGACATTGTACCAAATAGGTATATACAAATCGAAGATTTCAAAACGAATAATCAAACTCAAAATTCTTGACCTAACTGAAAGAATATTGGAGTCAAACTACCTGCATGAACGTTCAATGAGAAAACAAGCTTGCAGATCTAACCCTAATCACAAGATTCTTTGATCTAAACTACTTCAAAGATGTTAGAATAACTAATCAAACTGAAATAATCTTGCAGCGAAAGTACTTGGAACGTTCAATGACTAATCAAACTCTTTATCGACTAATCAATATCTTTACTGACTAATCAAACTCTTTACCGACTAATCAAGCTTACAACTCTCAACCTAATAACAAGATTCTTCAACATAAACAACTTCCAAGATGTCATTACAACTAATCAAATTCACAACTTTTACTATAACTGAAAGATCTTGTAGACAAAGTACTTGGATGAATGTTCAATGACTAATCAAATTTTTCACCGACTAATCAAATTAACAACTCTCAACCTAATGACATGATTCTTTGTCCTAAACTATTTCCAAGATGTCATAACGACTGATTAAACTATTTCCAAGATGTCATTTTAAACTATTTCCTCCAAGTAAACTAGTTACTAAGTTGACTAGTTTATTGAAAGACATATGCATGCCAACATGAAAAGCATTCAAAAAGCAAATGAATGTGAATCTCTGAGATTGAAGTTGAAAGACATATGCATGCCAACATCAAAAGCATTCAAAAAGCAAATGAATGTGAATCTCTGAGATTGAAGTTGAAAGACATATGCATGCCAACATGAAAAGCATTGAAAAAGCAAATGAATGTGCTATCCAATCAATAAAAACCTTTAACCTATATCATAAAGTCATGATTTATTTATGTCATTTTGGAAAATATTAGCACAATATTTCTATAATTAGTTTCAATCACACCCTTTGAGACTTTAGTGGAAGAAAATACTCTAGCCAAAATACTTTCTCTCTAAACTCTATAAGCATTACTCCCTTTTTTTTGAAAGAAAGAATACTCTCTCAAAAACTTGAACACCTACAAACTCTACAAGGTGTGAATAAGTTTAGTGTGATAGATATGATTTTTTTTTCCTTCAAGATTTTTAGTATTTTGATGAAGTGAAACGTATAATGAAAAAAACAAATAAACTTTTAAGAAGACTAATTTTTTTAGGATAGATGTTAGTTTTACATGTTATAATTAATTTTTAGGATAGATGTTAGTTTTAGAGTAGATTTACATGACTAATTTTTTTTATTTTAGTAAGAAGACTATATGATTTATAATTTTAGGGTTATTTTTATGAATTTAAGAGTCAATGTATTACGTGCACATCAAGTGTTTGACGAAATGTTTGAATAAGTTTTTTATTGATTGTTTTTTGTTTCTTATTGTGTAGATTTAAAACAA
This sequence comes from Medicago truncatula, assembly GCF_003473485.1. Taxonomy (NCBI): domain Eukaryota; kingdom Viridiplantae; phylum Streptophyta; class Magnoliopsida; order Fabales; family Fabaceae; genus Medicago; species Medicago truncatula. Next base: position 17,569,739 of record NC_053044.1, on the reverse strand, counting down.
TGGTCGGGTGGATCAACGTTCATACACAATTCAACGGGGGAGAAGCTCAGAGACACAACGATGGTGGAACACGTTTGGTATGCGGGTGAAGTTGCTTAGATCAACTTAAGATATCATCAAAAGTTTGATTCTGCCATAAAATCGTCATTAGTTAGGGTAAGGTGCATTCCAACTACAACAATTGTCTTCCTTTGAATGGGGTAATTCAAACTTGTCAAACAACAGGACTCGAGCATTTCGCAAGTACCTCATGTTTCTCCTTTGAAAATATTAAATTCTTGTTATGCTGGTTTAGTTGAAGGTATTAAGTGTCAAGGATTGAACCTCAATTCGGTGGCACTTAAATACCATCATCTAAAGCAAGCCTAACAAAAATTTATTCTTTTCAAAGGGAAAACATGAAGTGCTTGGCGAAGTGCTTGAGTCCTGTTGTTTTGCAAGTTTGAATTTATCCCATTCAAAGGTAACACAATTGTTGTGGTTGAAATGCACGTTCCAACTGCAACAATTGTCTTACGCTGGATGGGGCAATTCAAACTTGCTAATCAGCAGGACCCCAATATTCGATCAGCATCTTGAACGCTGGTATTCAAGTGTCAAGGAATCCACCTCATTCTTTTGACACTTGAATACCACCGTTCAAGATCCTGATCGAATACTGGAGTCCTGCTGCTTAGCAGGTTTGAATTGGCCCCATTCAGTGGTAAGATGATTGTTGCAGTTGAAATGTAAATTTCGGAATGTAATGTAATGTCTAATGCAATGTAATGTGATAACATATATTTTGTTTTCAATGGAACAATAATTATCTTATTTATTCACTTTTCAAATTTAAGGACAATGCCAAATGTGGGAACAACAATTCTCTAACTTTAATATCAATTGAAGGACAATGCCTGCTTGAAGGTGTTGTTGGGAGTGTTAACATGGATATTTATGGTGAAACCTTGCACGACCGTGTTAATATGCAACACGATCGTGCACTGCTTATTTTTTCAAAACATTATATTATAGGTTAATGTCAATTCGTTTTTGTGACGAAAAACTACTCATTTACTCTATTAGACTAAAAGAAGAAAAAAAATTAAAAAAATGGCCTAATAAGTAATATATACATGTGAACTTAATTACTTATCGAACGCGCCCCATGTGGCTTATTGGTTAAGAATGTGTGCTTGCGAGGTGGAGGGTTTGGGTTCGATTCCTAGATCCAACACTTTTTTTTTTTAAATATCATTCAATAATGACACGACCGTGTCATTAACGAACACGGTCGTGCTCAATTTTCCTTTATCTATTCCCAGCAAAACCGCTCTTCATTCAAACAAACACTCTTTCAAATTCTCTCAAAACCTAAACCTCCATTAACCTATCAATCAACTTATTTCCCAACCCAATCTCAGTTTTTACTTCTCAAAACTTCAATAAATCTTAACAAAAACAACATCAACCACCAAGTTTGCCACATTCATTTCCAAACCTCCACAAAACTCATCCAATCATCATATAAATTCCCAAATTCGTGTGGTCAAAAAACCTAACTCAAAACCAACGAAATTGAAGATTAAACAAGACCCAAACACAAATCCTCATCCCCAAACACTAAACCCAACATAAATTCATCTTTCCACAACCAAAATTTAAGGTCAAAACCCAACAATCTTCAAAACCCATATTTTGTACCCTTTTGAGAATTTAAAAAATGGCGAGCAAGAGAAAAGAAGGTGTTGATGACGCTTCATCTGATTTAAAGAGGAAAAAAGTTGTTGATGATGCTGGCTCTTCGGACGGAAGGAAGAAGAAGAGTAAGGCTAATGAGCTTGGGATTATCCTCAAGAAATCGGAGGAAAGGGAGAGGTACAACAAACTCGCTGCAAGGGGAATTGCATTCAGCAGGTATCCCGATAAAACAACGTTAAATACATTAGGTATGATAGAAAATGTTAGACTTCTGGCTAATAACATAGGATTGGAGAGATTATTAGGGCATATGCACTCCACATATATACACACTACCCTAGAATTCCTTAATACGTTGTGTTTTACCAAAGATAAATTGAATATCGATGAACCACAACACACTGTGTCATTTAGCTTGAATAGAGTTTAGCATGAGCCTACCTAAGTTTAACGAACGGATGGGTTTCCCAGCCACGGGATTCATCCAAGATTCTCGTAACCCAAATACTAGGCCTGATAATTATGACTCTGATAAATTTTGGCTTAAAATCTCCGGGAGGACAAAATTTGTGGCTAGATCTGCTAAAGCTAGTTCAATCCACAACCCTGTTTTCCGCTACATTCACAGGGTTATGGCTTGCAGCTTATTTTGGTCGGAAGGAAACGGGTACGGTTAGGACCGATGAACTTTTCTTTTTATGGGTTATGGTTAACAAGTGTCAGGTAGACACGAGATACTATCTTTTAAGCCATATGGCATATGTTGCAACACAGGAGGCTGGTCTTATTGTGGTCGGGGGGCCAATCGATTACATTGTAAGGAAGTTAGGAATAAAATATTATTCTGACCAACCTCCAATGAAGGATTACAAGGGAATTGAGATTGATACGCTAATTCAGATGAAAATGATTAAGGATGTAAGTGGCGGGAGGAGAGAACAATTTCAATTGAGGGTTGATAAACAAGACGCGTTTCTATTGCAAAATCCAGAGAGGACTGACACATCCAATCCAACAAATTGGATTTATTCTGATTTAGATCCAGAAGTTGCAGAAGAGCAGCATCTTGAAGACGACACACCGGCTGCTGACCAAGTGGAACATCAACCACACCCGGTGGTTTAAGATGACCAGGAATGGCGTACAAGGATAGAGGTTGAGGTTCAAGCGACAAGGTCCGATTTTCAAGAGATGAGACTATGGCAGCAAAGGCAGGTTCAAGATGACCAAGAGTGGCGTGCAAGGATGATGACTGAGGTTGAAGGTACAAGGTCTGGTGTTCAACAGATCAGGCAGGAGCAGCAAAGGCAAGGACGTATTCTTGATCTAATGATGCAGCGCCTTAACATTGATTAACAACCTCCCGGTGGATTGTAATGATGGGAGATATAGGCTATTGCTTCTTGGATCTGTTTGGTTTGGCAACAATCGTGTCTTTCTTTTATTTAATTTAACGTCTACTCTAAAACTGTTTTGTTGGTTTCAATTTGAAAATGCTCTTGCGAGAGTTGTAATAGTAATGCACTTTTAACAAAGTACTCTTTTATTTCTATATAACTTGGTTTAAGTTTCACTGTGAACAATGCTTCTGTAATATTAATTACAATGTTACCTATCTATCTCTATGTGTGGGTTCGTAATTTAATTGGTAATGTATGAGATTACATATAAAGCTTTGTGTTGACCAAGTGACTTTAAACACACAAGAGGGGGGTGAATTGTGTTCTTTAGAAAACGATTTAAGATAAGCACTTAAAAAAAGATTTTAACCAAATAAAATAAAGTTCTTATAAAAGGTTTAAATAAATATGAAAATAGATATGGTGAGATAAAATAAATGACAAATAAAGTAAAAGAGATAAAGGGATGAGAGAAAATGACACAAGAAGTTTATCCTAGTTCGGCCTAAAACACCAAGGCCTACGTCTAGTCCCCAAGGAAAAGCCCCTTGAGATTTTCACTAACCTAGCTTTTAAACGGGATAAGCTAGTAACCTTTACAAGATAGCGAGCACTCTCCAAACAAAACGATCCTTTGTAGAAGAGCCTCTAAACCCAAGAGATATCACCTCTCTTGAAACCTTGGGATTGCACCCAATACAAAATAGTTACAATAATAAAGTAATACACCAAATGTGTAGATATTACAATTGAAACACAAGAACTACAAGATAAACTATGTAGTATAAAATAGCTCTCAAGATTAATAAATTAGCAAGTGTAAAAATAATGAGAGTGATGTAAAAGTATTTTTGCCAATGTTTAGTGCAAATATTAGTTATTCAAATAAGCTATCACAAGACACCTATTTATAGGTAAAAATAAGAATGCAATTGTTTTAACAAAATGATAGCCGTTGGAGGACATAATTAAAACACTAGCTGTTGGACCTTAATGCAAAAATAGCCGTTATGTATTTGTCAAATATGCAATTGATTATCTATGGCATAGAAGAAAAACGTGTACCGATTAAAACCATAAAGTGCTATTTATACCCAAATCATACTTAATTGTGAATGACAATAGAATGTACGTTGCATCACAATTCAAACCAAAATCAATTATGTAATGAAAATATTTTATGCAAAAAGTCAAATCCATGGTCATTTGATTTATGAATAAATCCAAATCTTACTCAAATATATTTTTAATGTCAAAATCAATTATGCAGTTTTGGAAATAAATTATGACCTTTCATGCAAAAATATTTTCATGTAAAATCACTTCATATAATAAAAACATTGTGAGTGTGTGATTTATTTTCTTGAGAGCTTTTTAACCACTTACAATAAAGTCCTACTAATATAAACAAAAAACTCAACACTCAAGACTTGATAGTTTGAATTTCTTTTCCGCTTTTTGCATCGTTGTTCTTCTAGGACTTCTTTTGTCAATCATCAAAACCATCGTATCCTGTCAAGGCATATATTCACACTTTGCCGTTGTCGTAATCTATGATTGTGTTGTTTTAGTATTCTAAACAATTCATACTTGTTTGTGATATATAATGGAAGTAAACATGAATCATTTAATATTGTGTTACAACTAGATCATGTTCAAGCTTCAAATGTGTGTAATGCAGTGAGCACGATCGTGCCAATGTTACACACGGTCGTGCAACATCCACTTCAACTGACAATATGTGCCAGTGCATATTGACACGACCGTGTTAAACAAAGCATGACCGTGCTTCCATATGACCAACAATTTTTTTAAAATCAGTATTATCAGCACGACCGTGCTTATAATACACACGATCGTGCTATGTATGCAGTTCAAAATCTATCTCATAAAAACTACCCTAAACCATCCATATTTACTTCCATTATGACAAGCACGACCGTGTCAATATTAAGCACGACCGTGTTCGTGATAAAAACTTTAAAACCAACAAATCACCAGTGAGTTTAGGCACGGTCGTGCAATAAATAAGCACGACCGTGCACTATACCAGAAAACAATAAAATCAACAAATCACCATTGTTGCCTTCTTACTCACTTTCATTTACCAAAAACTTACTCAGACAATAATAATTTATTCTTTCGATTATGCTATCTAACACTCTTTTATTAGTCAACAACAATACTATACAACACCCAACCATATAGCATAATAAAACATTTAAAATGATAAACTAAATTTTATTCATACCTTTAAAACGTAAATGAATCAAGATCTATAAACCAAACTATGCATAAAACTCCAAATCAATAAACGAGACTGAAATAATGTTGAACAATTTTGTTAATGAAGAAGAACTTTAAGTTAAGCACAAAGGAGAAAGGATGTCTGGAAATGTCAAAAATATGGGTGGCTATGGAGATGAAGAAGAATGTTAAGCATGAAGGAGAAGGGAAACAAAGCTAAAAATGATATATTCTGGTGTGTCACTAGTGAAAAGAGTTGAATTACTACTCTTCATGTTTCAAGTTTAGTAGGGGGTGTACAAGTTATTGCTGATAACTGGTTGTTTTTTAGGGGGGTGTGAGCAGCAGAAACAATAAATGAATATTTTACAATATAATATGTTTCATTAAAATAATCCAGCAGGTAAATTGCCGCCAGCTGTCCTTCCATGGGAAAATTGTGCATGGTGCACAAATCTATCATTTGTGCATACTAAATGTAACCTGTAGTATACATAAAAGGCCAAAGTCAGCTGAACAGAAAAACAAAACAGCAGAACACCACTAAAGTCAAGAAAAATTGCTTACAATTTCTGGAGTCATGTTATTATCCTTGTGAACAAGTTCATACATTATATTAAGTGCACTAGAAAATTGTCCACCGATACCCTATAAAAATATTCAAAATAACACCCATGACAAATTTAATAAAATAAACAAAGAGATTTTAATATATAATACAAAATTAAAAATTTATTATATTTATATACTTACTTTGAAATTCATCATTTGACTAAACATATTTGCCATTTTTTCCTCAACTTGTTTCTCCATCTTTTCCCCTAGTTGCCTTTGACTCTCTTCAAATTTTGCCGTCATTTCTTCCCTCATGTTTCGCTCTTTTCCGAGTTGAGTCTCAACTTCTTTTAACTTCATCTCTAAATCTTGACTTTTTTCACACTCCTTTTCTAATTGTTCTTGCAAACCAGGCCTTCCCTTTAGGGTTTTAATTCCAGCTCCCAAGCCACGACAATATCCCGATCGCTCTCCCACAACTGATTTAAAAGCAATATTCATAATTAAATCTTTATCAGTGTTCCCATATCCAGCTTCTAGGTGATATGAAGAAGCTTCTTCAACCCTCATCTATTTAAAAATGTAAATTATAAATTAAAACTAGAATAAAAAATTAATCACAATTATATATGTTTAACAAATCAAAAAAGGATGTCATACATGAATATTCTTAGAAGCATCATTTATCCATTCTCCGTTGTTGTTTATGTGAGTCATTCTCCATAAATCCTTATAGTTGTGCTCCTTTTCAGTTTCAAGATCTCTCTAAAAGCAAATTTTCATCGTCACAAAATATAAATACATATAAGTTATCAAGTCAATGATAAATATACCAAAAAAAAGGGAGATTTGATATTTTAGGACAACAATAGAGACCTCAGTCACAAAATTAGCAGCTCCTGATCCAACAGCTACCATTTTATCTGTCGGAATAACAACATGCAATTTTCCAGTAGCGCTCTTCTTTTTATTTTTTGAAACACTTTAAGCTAATAGTTCTTCCTCTTCCAACTTTTTGTGCATTAGAACATTCTATAGCATTTTTACCCCAAAAAAAGAAAGTGAAGAGAAGTATAATGTGAAATTTCAAGATAAAAATACAAGAACAACTAGTATGTGAATGATAAAAATTAAAGTCAAGCAAATCAATTAAGTACCTTCTTGATGTTGACTTATATTGTTATTTGAAGAATTTGGAAGTTGCATCTCTGAATCATGACTTGGGATTGCCATAACTAAATAAAATAAAGGGTTAATAGTGCTTTTCACCCTTGTAATATATGTCATTTTCGGTTTTCGCCCTATAAAATTTTCGGTTTGATTTGCAACCTCATAAATTATTATTTTTCCGAAAAACACCCCTAATAGGCTATTTTCAGAAAAAAATTTCAAGAAATTTTGGTTTTTGAATGGCCTATTAAGGGTGTTTTCCAGAAAATAAAAATTTTACGAGGGTGCAAATCAAACTGAAAATTTTATAGGGGCGAAAATCGAAAATGACATATATTACAGGATGAAAAGTACTATTAACCCTAAAATAAATGATATAATATATTAAATCATCAATAACATTAATTCCCAATTCTTCCCCTTTTAGCAACATTAAACAGACAAATTTGTTACATTAATTCCCAATTCTTTCCCTTTTAGCAACATTCACAGTCAAACAAAAGTAACCCTAGATATTTATTTTTTTTGGTGAAGGAAAAATAACCCTAGATTTTGATTGAGAGAGAAAGCCAGCGGAAAAAAATCGTTGACAAACCCCAAAAACAAACCATTCATGCAATCAAACATTTTACCAAAATTGATAAAAAAAAAAACGTAGTATATAAACAATTCATGAAATCTCCAAGAAATTGAAAGAGATTTGAAGGCTAATGATCTGATTCCTTTAGGCTTTGTTTGGGAGTTTGGAGGGGAAGGAAAGGAAACGCTTTAAGGGGGCTTTGAGGGGTGCAAAATATGAGGAAAAATAGAGAAATCTTTCAAAAAATTTAAAAGAGTAGTTTTTTAGAGAATAATAAATTAATGCATATGATTACTTTATTTTTAATTTTAAAAATATTATAACAACATAAATTAAATTTGAAGCATTCTTATTAACCCTCGAAAACCCCCCAAAACCCTCCTCCAATACAATTTTTTAGTTCCTCCAAATGAGGAGAGTTTTGTATTATGAAGAAAAGTTAACCCCCCAAAACACTCCTCTGTCATCTTCCTTTATTTCTTCCACTTACTTATTCCTTTTTTCCCAAACCTTCCCCTCCAAACTCGCAAACAAAGCCTTAGCGTTGCTTTGTATCTCTCGTTACCTCCATTGTGTAGGGTTTCTTACTTTTACTCAAGAAACCATAATGGGTTTATGTTTGGAGTAAGAGAAGATAATGGGTAGACATGAGAAAGTGCTCAACCAAAGTTATTTTAGCGCTAAACAATACCGCCAAATTTTCGTTAAAGTTATAATTTCATTCAATATTCTTTTTTTTTTAAAATAAGATTTTTTTTTTTCGTTAAATAGTCTAGTGGCTAGAGCTCATACAATTTAATTGTGGAGAAGTGGGGTGTCCGGAGTTCGAACCCCAACCCCTACATATAATATATGCAATATCCCTAGCTAAGCTCATGGGGATAAATAAGATTATTGTTATTATTATCCTTAAAAAAAATAAAGTTTATGGTTATTATTAATATCATAGATAAGTTTTTGGTTAGATAAATATAAAAAAATAAAAATATTGGTTTTCACTATCGCTAATTGTGTTCAGCTCAAATTTTCATTCAACTAAAAACCCTTAATTCTACTCATGACCATACCCAAAGAAAATTGAGTAAATAGTCAATTATCCCCCTGAAATTGTAAGTTTCATCAATTATCCTCTTGAAATTAACAAAACGTCAATTACCCTCTGAAATTGCACAACGTTAATCAATTTACCCCCTCCGTCAAATTATTCTGTCAGTGAACATGAAGTTTTGCAAATACCCCCTGATGTTTTGCACTTATGTGCAAAATGCCCCCCAAACATAAAAATTTATATGTTTTTTTCTTATCTTGAGTCAAAAATATTAAAGACAAACAATTAATAGTTAACTTTAATATTTAAGCTTAAAATAAGAATATATCATCTAAAAATAACGCATAATTAATATCTTCATATTACTTTAGCAAAATGCATGTCTAGTTCAATTTTTAAGATAGAATAATTTTATTCAAACTTATCTTAAGAAACTGTTAGAATTAATTATTCATGAGGAATTAGTGTCTCTCTAACTTACTTTGTTGTGAATTGGCGTGTCTCTATCTAAATAAGTCATAATTTATGGAGAATTGAACAACCAAATGGCATAACATAAACAAAATAAAATAACAGACCCCTTTAAGAATGAAACAGCCATGTAAAGTATTAAAGTTAACTGTTAATTGTTTGTCTTTAATATCTTTGAGTTAAGGATAAGAAAAAATATATAAATTTTCAAGTTCGGGGGGCATTTTGCACATAAGTGTAAAACTTCAGGGGGGTATTTGCAAAACGTCATGTTTACTAACAAAACAATTTGACGGAGGGGGTAAATTGATTAACGTTGTGCATTTTCAGGGGGTAATTGACATTTTGTTAATTTTAGGGGGTAATTGACGAAACTTACAATTTCAGGGGGGTAATTGACTATTTACTCAAATAAAATTCAATAACTTAATTAAAGAACTCACCAATTAATGGAGATAGATTGGAATTTGAGGAAGAACAATTTTCGGTTAATACAACAAACATTCAACACAAATCATGAGATTTTGAGGGAAAAGTTGAGTGTGGAAGGGAAATGGCTCGGCCACTTAAGAGAAGAAAGGGAGAAAGAAAATTCTGCCACGTGAAAGAAGAAAAGGGGAAAGAAAAATTCCTTCAGCTTACCCTTTGATTGCTTCAATTAGGTGGAGAAAAAGCTTGAATAAAAGACATGCATGGAGAAATTTGAGTGAAAGAGTAGATTGAGGGTTGGGGTTAGAGGTGGCTGGCGAGGAAGAAGAGAAAGAGGAAGAAGTTTATGATTTTTGATGTTCATCCAACCTCTCTGATCTATGGAGGTTGTGGAATTGCAATCACCAATTTAGGAAAAATACAATGTTTTTTTAACAAAAGGAAAAAATACGATGTTTTTTATGTTAATTATTTTGATGTTTTAAAAAGGTACTAATGCTAATTAATATTATATAAATTTCTCATTTAAATAATTGTATAAAATAGAAATGACATCTAATTTCTTTTCTTTTTTTTTTAGCCAAAGGATAAATATATATATATATATATATATATATATATATATATATATATATATATATATATATATATATAAACAAAGACATAGAAAGACTAGGGAGACATATAACCTGAACCAGGTACAACCCATATCGAAATACATCGTGATAAAGCAAAACCACCCTAATCAATCGTAACAAACAAACACACGTCCCAAGCGCAACCTAGTGCACCCGCGTACGAGCACGAAACCAAGTTACAAAAAATAAAAAAAAGAGTGGCATCTGTGAGAGCAATTAAGGTTCACACTGGCGAATGAATCGGCCGCCAACACGGAATTCGGATCCACGTGCCAACTCCTGAACATATCAGGAACTATAAAGCTTTTTTGAGCATAACATTCCGACGGGACTAAAATGAACAAGCACTGGAAGGGAGGCACACGTGACGTCTTGAGACATGCAGATCTCAACAGATCTGGAACATCAGAGAATCAAAGAGAACAGGAACCAAACACAATCGGTCACGTCAAAACCACATATTGAACCAACAGACCCTTTCGGATTTACGAATCCAACCAAAAGCCAAGAACTGAAACCACCCCAGTCTTTGAAAGAAAAACTAACGAAAAAGAGCAACCGTCGGCGACGAAGGAACAACCCCGACGGTAAAACCAAAACACAAACCTTTCGAAACGGTGGAGGCAAGCTACGAAAACAACCCACCAACACAGATCTGGAACTAAAGCCGACATAAAACCACTAACAGAAAGCCAGCAACGATAGAGTCGGAACTGAAGCCGATATAAAACCCCAAACAGAAAGCCAACAACGATAGAACCGGCATCCCAGAAACACCACCGGTGATCCACCATGACGAAGACGAAAAACTGAAACCACCAGAGCGATGACGGCGATCAACTCCGATGAATCAAAACGAGTCGTGGTGGTTGTAACAGCCCGATTTTCGATAGATTTATTTTTTAATTATTTTATTATGTGTTTATTTGTACTTATGTGTGAATAATTATCATTGGGTGCATTTTCATGGGATTTCGTGCTAGAGGGGTAAAATTAGTAATTTGGTGAGAATCATTTTTAGTGTTTTAGTGAGAACCATTATCTTACTAGTTACTAGTGTGGTAAATAGTTGAGAACCGCTAAGTGACCGTTGTTAGTAATTTACCGTTAAGAGTGTAGAAACAATTTAAAATTGTGTTTGAATGAGTTAAGTCCACTAAGGCATTAGAGTTAAGCCCATTAGAGGAATAGCCTATATAAGCCTTGTCTTAAGAGAAAATATCATTCATTTTTCATTACATAAGATATTTTGAGAGAGGTAGAGAGAGGAAGTGCAAGAGAAGAGGAAAAAGGGTTGGAGGAGAAGAAGCTTGAAGATTCAAGAAATGGTAGAGATCGTAGGAGGTAAAGTGAAGCTTGGGCTAGGAATTGTGCTAATGAAGGTAAGGGGGTTAGAATTCAATCATAATCATTTAGTGTAATTTTTCAATTATTGTATGATTTAGTGTTTAATTGAGTGAGTGATTAATTGTTCATAGTTGTTAAGATTCGTGCTCTAATTATGATGATATGTTTGAATGCATAAAATTGGTGATAATTGAATTGTTGTTGGTGGAATTGCATGTTCAAAGTATGTGAAAGTGTTATATGTTGAATTATGCTCTAAATGTTGAATTATGCTATGTTGGTGTTGAATTATGATGAGATTCATGTTCAATTGATATTGTTGTTACTAATTGATATTATTGTTGATGATTCATGCCTTGGGTTTTCATAAATCATGATTTGATGATAAGAATTGAGTTGTTGTTATTGGTTTTGTAAAATGGGTTGAATTGGTGAATTATGTTCAAATGTCATTTGTTTTCATGTTTGTTGTGTTCTTGTGAACCTTATTAGTTGTATTGACTTGTAAACAAGCTCTGGAAACACATTTGGGCATTGGGAGATCAAATTGGGGATTTTGGATGAAAAGAGGTTGAAACCCGTAATAATTTTTCTACAGAACTAGCATAGCAAGTTCTGTAACCCGGTCGCTTAAGCGAACTGGTAAGCGATCAGTAAGCGTACATTACAGGTAGCTACTGGAACTTGTTCGCTTAAGCGAACCAGGTGGTCGCTTAAGTGAACCTGCCCAGTTTCAGCCACTTTGATTTTTTGTTCCGGGCTTTAGGGGGCCAATCCGAACTTTGTAAAATGATTCTTTCAACTTGTTTAACCACTGTTTGAACCCCTAAACCTACTGGAACATGTTTAGCTCACTTAAACTTGAGATTTTCCGTTTTGGGTTGAAGCTTGTATATTTTTGGGAAATTCGGATTTTTGTCGAAACGAACTTTTGTGAACTAATTAAGATTGCAGGTTTAACCTACAGTTCATATAGACTTAGGTTAGACTAGTAAAGTTGGTCAAATATCTTAATCATGTTAAACTTGAATTTCGGGTGGGAATGTGGAAAATGTGAACTTGGGTTTTCTCATACAAACTTGAGCTATTCTTTGAAATAATGTTTAATAGTTTGTAAGTGGCTTAAGTTCATGACTACATTATTGATTAAGATTGTTTTGAGAGTTTTCAAACTTTATATTGTTACCTTGTCTTGGGAATTATCAATGTTGATCATTTGTCACTCGATATGGATCTTATGATCTTTTGTGACTAGCCTTATATGATTAAATGTAGATGTGTGAATGAATTGTTATATGTTGATATGATATTTATCATAAGATGTTGTATGTTCTCTTACTTGGAATATGAGAAATAATTGGAGTGGTGAAACTATATGATGTAGTTGAAGTTGATTAATGAATACGTGTTGATGAATTATGATCTTTGGTGACGACTCTTAATTGAATAATGACATGTTGATTGTGTGGATGTAAATGCTTGATAATGCAATTGTTGTTGAAGTTGAGCAATGTAATTGGATGTGTACTTTTACATTGTGTTGTTGTATGTTGAGTAGTTGCATTATTTGGTCTTTGCTTATGTCCATGCATCATCGTCATATCGAGTCATATGAGAAATGTAAAAGGAGGTGTACTTTTACATAGTTGTGCATAAAATAAGGTGTACTCTTACATATGATGTGCGGTTGGCATCATGGGGTAACAGCCTAGACGTTGTTGTGCTTGGTACCACATGCATGTATGTGTCGGAGTTAGGCACATTGCATAATTAGCATGAGTTAAAATGTTGTATGTGAATGATAATTGTTGAAGATTGTGATGAGATTGTGAATGATGTTAATTGATGATAAGTGTACTTGGCGAATACTTAGTCGTATTATTTTGAAATGTTATGTAAATGTACATATTGAATTAACTGTGTATGTTAAGTACTTGGAATTGATTTATTCATGTTTTACTTTTTATGTGGATTATGATTGATGTAATGTTTACCCCCAGTGGTTTTGACCGCCTACCTGTCTGTATGGATGGGTAGACGTTGTGCAGGATTAGTTGCTTCGGTGAGTTGCTTGATGTTTGGTTGGATATCGGGAGCTATATCCGGTATCGGTTTCGTAGAGTCTAGGATAGGCTCTGATCTAGGTGTCTGTTTATGATTATCTAGATTATCTATTTTGGATTTATTCATGTTAGAGATTTACCCATTTGTCAGGACTTGGAGAACTTTTATGTTGACGTACTTTTGATATTATGGCATGTATGCTTTGAAGTATATGGTTTATATCCGCTGCGACTGTTGAGATTTTTATACATGCATGTTGTTTTGGATTTTGTTTGATGACGTAGCGTCTATTTCTTGAATATATGTATTATTCGCGTGTTTTATCGCTTTAATAGAAATAGGACGTTACAGCGGTGCCAACAACTGAAACCCCACAAGGCCGAGCAACCACTACCACTTTGAGGATCTACATCTTGTTTAGGAAAGTTTGGATTTGGGAGAAGAGAAATTGGGGTGCGACTGTTATAGAGTACAAACAACATTTATTAAAACTCATTTTGGTAATTGTGCATTCAAAATCAATTTTGATCCATATCATCCAAACAACATGAATTGATAAGAATCACGTCAGTGCAACCAAACATAAATTAATTTACATTCAACTCACTTTTAATTAAAATCAATTATGTTAAAATCAATTTCATTAATTAGAATCGATTCTGCTCAACGCCAAACCAAACACACAATTGCATAAATTAATTTACATTCAACTCACTTGTAATTGTGCATTCAAAATCAATTTTGATCCATATCATCCAAACAACATGAAGTGATAAGAATCACGTCAGTGCAACAAACATAAATTAATTTACATTCAACTCACTTTTAATTAAAATCAATTATGTTAAAATCAATTTCATTAATTAGAATCGATTCTGCTCAACGCCAAACCAAACACACAATTGCATATTATTATATTTCAAGAACAAATATTCTAAAGATTGAGTCTTGGAGCAAAAGAAAGGAGAATTGGAGCTTATTCGTGCCAAAAATATAAAAGATCTTACACAAAAATATCTGGTGCAAGGATTGAGGACAAAAATATGAATATGTCATACAAAAATATAATGTGCAAAGAATTTGAAGATCTTGTACAATAATATAAAAGTGGCACACCCCATAATACCTTTTTGCTGCATTTGCTTAAATTTTAAGCTATTCTATTTTAGTTTTCTTGTGGAACATTCTAGTGATGTAATTGCTTAGATTCTAAGTCGAATGTAAACTATAAATAGAGTAGTTAGCCCTCACAAATAATCATCTTTTGTTCTCTGAAATAATAAGTGATAATTGTTTCTTTGAATAAAAGTTCACCTTTATTTTATATTATTCTTCTTCTTCTTCTTCTTCTCTTCTATGTCTACATTTTATATTCTTCTTCTTCTTCTTCTTCTTCTTCTTCTTCTTCTTCTTCTTCTCTTCTATGTCTACAATGAACGTTAGTGATAAGTCTAAATGACATAATCCTAAATCAAACCAAACCTTAAACCTTAATATTATGTAACTCTAGTTTCTCTTCTAAATTCACATAGTTTTAACATGGATTAAATATTATCAAACTGTGGAAACGAAAGTGGAGGGTTTGATAATCGTTGATCCATTATCCCAAATATTAATTCATAAAACGAAAGTGGAGTTTTGATATTCGATCAAGTAAATTTAGACAAGGATTGCGAAACATGAAAATAGTATACTGAACCTTGAGACATATAGAGTTTTGAACTTCAAGGATTCTAATAGTTATCAACCATGAAAATAGGCGTGGTTGCTAGAGGAACACACTCACTGAGACTGATAGGAGATGTGATAGGCTTAAGAGAAACTTGTCTTTAGAAAGTAGGTCTAACATAAGGTTATAAGTTTAATAGTTTGGTTTGTGAATGACTTGTCAATTAGATGAACCAATAATCCCTAGACACCTCTTTTATTTTTATTGTTATTTTCTTTTAAATAAAAATACAACTTTCTACCTTCTAAACTTTCAATCTAATCATTGTTAAAAGTTAACTGAATTCATAATTCCCTGTTGGAACGATACTTTTTTTACTACTTCGGTAAGACGGTGCACTTGCGGTTTTATCCCATCAAAAGACTTGTTTGAGACTTTTGAAACTTAAAGGACTTGTTTGGGACTTTTGAAACTTAAAGGACGACTTTGGAAAAAACGAAAAACTTAAATGACCTTTAGATGCATTTGACCAAAAAAAAACTTATTACAGCGACTTAAATAAGTTGTTGCTATAAGCATATTATTGACAACAAATTAATTGTCGCTGAGAAAAAGTCGTTGCTAAATATCTTATTTCTTGTAGTGCCAACACCTGAATGCGCTCCTCCTTGCCTGTTCGATATCCGTAGCCTGTCCTGTCCCCAATGTTTCGGTTCCGTCGCTTTCCTCTTCCTCGACCGCACTGTAGTCCAATCTCCCCTATCCCCCAATTTCTGCCACCCTGGCTAGACTCCAACCCCTCCCGTTGTATCTTTCAGCCGGCGAAAAGCTCCGACGTGATTGCCCTAGGTGTGCCCTAGAAGAGCCGCCTCTCAGTCTCTCTCTAGCTCTCATTTTCAAAAGTAAAACCTTCCAATTTGTCTTTTAATTAAATTCAATAACTAGAACAATCGTTCTTTCAAAAAAAAAAATAACTAGAACAATCGTAAATTAACTCCCATACTATAATTGTATCACTTTTTTCTTTCTTTAGCCGCTGTGTATCATTATTCAATAAAATAATTTGTGTTAACTCTCAAAAGTTTAGGGAAGAGGACTGGCTGTAATGATTTCGAAACGAGGTAAGTATAACCTGGAGTTCAATCACGTGGTTTATTCAAAAAAATATGTTGTGAACTTTTTCAGTTGGACTAAAAACCATTTTTCACTATTTGACACAACTGATGAGTCATTTATTATCTATTTTAATATGTTATTTAATTTCATTTTAATTAAATTTAAGTTTATTTTATATTTATATTATTTCCTTTTTGAACTATTTTACTTTAATTGCATATTGTTATATTTCAGGAACGAATATTTGATGGATTGAGTCTTGGAGCAAAAGAAAGAGATTTGGAGCTGATTCGGTACGAAAATACGAAGATTTGGAGACAAAATATGTCTCCCCAAAGTCAGAAGCTTGGCACGGCCCGTGCTAGCATTGGCACGGCCATGCCACCCTTCAGAGTCACTTTTGCTGCTTTTGCTTAGATTTTAAGCTACTCTATTTTAGCCCGCAGTTTCTTGTGGAACATTCTAGTAATGTAATTGCTTAGATTTTAAGTCGAATGTATGCTATAAATAGAGTAGCTAGCCATCACAAATATTCATCCTTTCTTGGAATTCAATATGTGACAATTGTCTTTCTAATAAAAGTTATTTTCTTCTCATTTACTTTCTTGTTATTTACTTTTATGCTTTCTCTCTTCTTCTCCATGTCTACGATGAACATTAGTGAGTAGACTTCTCTTGTCTTGGGATTGTTGGATAAGTCAAAATGACATAATCCTAATCAAACCAAGCTTTTAAACCTTAATCTTATGTAACCCTAATTTCTAATCTAAATTCACCGCTTTAACATGAATTAACTATTATCAAACTGTGGAAACGAAAGTGAAGGGTTTGATAATTGTTAATTCATCATCTCAATATCAATTCATAAAACGAAAGTGGAGTTTTGATATTCGAACAAGTGAATTTAGACAAAGATTGTAAAGACAGCGAAATAGTCTTTACAATCTTTGAGACATATAGTTTCGAATTTCAAGGATTCTAAATTGTGATCAAGTCAGCGAAATAGGCTTGGTTGCAACTTAGGACCAAAATCTAATAGTAATCAAGTCAGCGAAATAGGCTTGGTTGCTAGAGGAACAAAAGAGAAACTGTCTTTAGAAGTTAGGTCTAACATAAGGTTATAAGTTTAATAGTTTGGTTTGTGAAGGATTTGTCAATTAAATGAACCCATAATCCCAAGGCTTTTATCTTTTCTTTTATTTTCTTTTAAAATCCAACTTTTTATCTAAAACTCTTTCATCTAATCATTATTAAAAGTTACCTGAATTCATAACTCCCTATCGGAACGATACTCTTTTATTACTACACCGGTAGAACCGTGCACTTGCGGTTTTATCCTATCAATAACAATGAAATAAAAAATAATTTTGTAAATTTTGATCAAAATGGTTGTAAATTAAGGTGGATATTTTACAATCATATGAATATTTCTTCTAGAGTAAATAGTCAATTCCCCCCTGAAATTGTAAGTTTCATCAATTACCCCCCTGAAATTAACAAAACTTCAATTACCCTCTTGAAATTTCACAACGTTAGTCAATTTACCCTCTCCGTCAAATTTTTCTGTTAGTGAACATGACGTTTTGCAAATACCCCCCTGAAGTTTTGCACTTATGTGCAACATGCCACCCAAACTTAAAAATTTATATTATTTTTTTCTTAAAAACAAACAATTAATAGTTAAATATTAAAGCTAATTATTAATTTTGGAGTTTGGAAAAACTACATACATAATATACATCAAAATAGGGAAAAATGTGTATTTTTAAAGTGACAATAATGGTTATTTCTAATAGACAAATTATTATTTTTAGAGGTTTATAAACAAATTAATAATCAGATTTAAATTTATATTTTCTCCTTCACCATCTTAGTCTTTTAACTCCTCCAACTCCTTCAACAATTTGCTCAAACCATTTAAACTACACAACCCCCAATATTAATCCACAAATCATCACATTATTGTCACTTTAAAAAATACATATTTTTCCCCATTTTTGAGCCTATTTTGATGTATATATGCATGTAGTTTTCCCAAATTCCAAAATTAATAGTTAGTTTTAATATTTAACTATTAATTGTTTGTTTTTAAGAAAAAAAAATAATATAAATTTTTAAGTTTGGGGGCATTTTGCACATAAGTGCAAAATTTCAGGGGGGTATTTGCAAAACTCATGTTCACTAACAGAAAAATTTGACGGAGGGGGTAAATTGACTAACGTTGTGAAATTTCAAGGGGGTAATTGAAGTTTTGTTAATTTCAAGGAGGTAATTGATGAAACTTACAATTTCAGGAGGGGAATTGACTATTTACTCTTTTCTTCTATGTTTTTGTTTTTAAGCGTACATATATTCTTGTTAAAAAAATAGTGTATCTATGTTGTGTTTTTTTGTTTTGTTTAATGTTTATAATGTGTCTATAATAAGGTGGGTATCAATTGGTAAAGTAGGTGCAAATTAACAAACATTTTTAATGAAAGTTAGATAACTAACACTTAAGTTACTAGTTTTAAATAGTATAGATAAATGATTTTTTGGTCCAAAGAAAAGGTTCACACTTGTGTTACTTTCTATGCGCAGGAAATGTTGGAGTAGTGGAGGTAGTGGTTGTACAATTGTATTACTTTTTATGTGGATAAGCATCCAAATCATTCAAATTCTTCAGAATATCCGTTGCTTCAATCTTTTAATCCCTTCTGCATCTTTGTGTCTTCAAATAACCAATATAACTAACTTCGGGTCTTTAACTTAGCTTTTGATAAATCTTCAGACTCTAGGTGAACTTCAGATTCTAATAGTCAGCTTCTAGATAAACTTCAGATTTTGACTTCTTTAGTTTCTGATTTGCAACTAAGCTTCTCTTGAAATTCTTTTGCTCTCATTTGTTATATCAAAACCAATACTTTGCTTTAAGACATATAAATTTTAGTCTATGGTCCTGCACATATAAAACTTCCCTTAAAAAAAGAACATATAAAACAAAGAGAAACAAGTTACAAAGGGTGGCCCACATGAGGTACCTTTGAACCCAAAAGGAACCCAACATGCCTACAAACACAAAAAGAGTAGAGAACACTCGGAACACGGGGTAACATTTGGATGATATTGATGTGTTAATGTCATGTGACATTGACCAATCACAATGTCACAAGTGTACAAAAAATAAAAAATTGTGTGAGAGAGAAGAAAGTCGTTGTGATATTATGGTTGGTCAATGTCACATAACATTAGTACTTCAATATCACTAAGGGTGTGTTTCGTTTAGAAGAGAAATTGTGAAGAGAGAGTAAGAGAAGAGAGAAATATGTGAGAAACATAGTAGATTTGATGGATTGTTCGGTATAAGACAAAGAGAAAAGAAATAAAGAAGAGAGAAGTGTTAACTATATCTAAAAGTACAAAACTACCCTTGAGATAAAAAAATCTCACATAAAAATGATTTAATTCTTGATTTAGTTCATTTTTTTGTTTAAATTTTCAATAGCTTAAATAATTAAATTAAGTTTTTTTGATACAAAATAATTAGATTAATTTAACTAACTATTATATCAATTAATTTGACTTCTTATCAAAGAAAATATTAATTAATTTTGCTAATTAATATTTTAATTTTATTTTAGAATGTCTCAAGGAGCGTTTGGTAACATGTTTGCAATACTATTTGGTGGATCTGGCGCTTCAAGAATAATCATATTTTTGGCGACAAGCAATGGAAAACCCAAAATATCATTCATTTTATACACATTATGTGTACCGACCTAACTTCTATTAATATTCACTCTTTTGAGCACCACATTAATCGTCACATGGTTAATTGGACCCCACCTTCAGATGGATGTGTTAAGTTGAGTATTGATGGAAGTTGTGGTGCTTCTGGTGATATTGGTTCTAGAGGTTTACTTAGTGATAACAAGGGAAATTGGATAGCTGGATTCTCTAATAATGATGGGCAAGGGGATGCACTTTTTGTTGAGCTATTTGGCGTTTACCATGGTTTAATGTTGGTAATCAGCAACTCTATTCAATGAGTTATTTGCGAAACAGATTCTTTAGAAGTCTTCTGTCTTCTTCAAGATCCAGATCACTCTCATATTCATGTGTGCGCTTCTTTGTTGGTGAAGATTTTTAGGTTAAAGGAGCATATTCGTAACATTTCTTTCCAACATGTGCTTCGAGAGTGCAACCATTACGCAAACTTCTTGGCCAAGTTCGAGCGCTATTCGAGATTAGGTGTGACTTTTTGGCATACTCCTCCATCAGAGTTGGACTGAGCATGTTTCCCTTTCTTAGTTTCTTATAATCTCCTTCCATAACCATTGTTAACCAACCCACCCATCTTAATCTCTCTTCTCCCACACATGTTGTATATCGTTGTCCCAAGCCCCATGGCATTAACGAATTAAATGGGGGCTTTAAACTTGAATTTCACAGTAAGAATTAATAAAATCAGAATTACATCATCAAGGCAGGTTCATCCAAGAAAACATCAGAATTAAATCGGCTAAACAACACTCAAAAAAGCGGTGGTTCAGCATGGCCGCACTAGAGCAACAAGATCGAAAAAAAAACATGAATAAATTGGACAAGAACAAGGGTAATTTAAGAAACAGAAGAGCAAAGCGAGTTTCTTCTGTCTTTCTTCGGATATCAGCGTGGAGACCAAAAAGCAGTGGGGCCTGTGGGGCCTGTGTTTTTATAATCTCTTTTCACAAGTAATAGTATAAAAAAATTAAGTGGGGTATATAAATGGTTTGGATGTGGGTGCTCTAAGATTCTTTGATTCTAGTGGCCAACCCATGTGTTCTGTGTTTAGATTTATATCAATTAGAATATAAATACCCTGTATATATAATACCAAGTTCTATTTGCACGACATATATTAAAAGAAAACTTTTGTTTGCAATATGAAATAAAGAGATCTACAAAGAATGTATGCTAGTTGAATTAAAAAAAAGACATACATACAGTTTGATTGATACAAAGAACAAGAAATCACTTAAAGCAAACAAAAAATAAAAAGAAGAAAACCATAATAGAGAGAGATAAAAATGAAACGCAGTATAAAAATAAAAAAAAAAACGCCACAAAACAAGAGTTTTTCATGACACAAAGAACACAACTAAGAGATCTTATTAATGAAACTGAAACACACTTTCTTGAATTGAATTGCAACAATCATGATATATTCTTTCTTTTGACTCAAGCTCTTTTGTCTATCAAAATATTGGTATTATTGAATTGCGATAAAAGAGCTCGAGTCAAAAGAGAGAGTATTCATGTTGTTTTTCATTGAGAATCATTCTAGCTATCTTGTTGTCTATGGGAGACGGTTTGTTTTGTTGTGCTTTCACTATTCTGCATATATGGTGTTTTCTGATCTACACTCTTTTTTAACTTAAAAAAAAAATACAACAGTTAATTAATAGTTATAATAGATAAGAAGGAAAATGAGGAAATTTTTTATTTATAAGGAGAGTGTCTAATGGTTAATAACAAACATATCTCCTATTTATAGCCGTTTTTTTTTAGAAAATTCCTATTTTTAAACGTAGTCAGACACGAAGACCTAATCGTGGGTGAGATCTAACCACCTTGAAAAATTCTTTATTTTTAATAAAGCGGGCCCCTGTGTATTATTATTCAAAAAAATAATTTGTGTTAACTCTGCGATTTACTCGCAATGACGAGTGACAGCTGGGTTTACTCGCGAGGCGAGAGGAATTACTCGCTATGGCGAGCGATGAAGATGATCACTCGCGAGGCGAAAACTGTTACTCGCGCGAGCGATGAATGTCAGTTATACGGGCATAATGCAGTTTTCCCAAAAACTCACCTAATTCCATAACTCTAACCTTAAAACTGATTTTAATCATTGTTCTATGAATAATCTAAGGTCTGGACACTATTTCTACATCAATTCAACAGATTCTACTCTTAAATCAACCAATTTCCAACTTCTAAACCTAATTCCCAAATTCTTACTGTTGATGATGTAACACCCCGTTATCCCAAAGCAATTAAATAAATAATATAACATTAGAGTGTATCACCAACACGGGCATGTCACACTACTTTTCTAAAATTTCTTAAATAGAATATAAAACTATTTAATAAACCACATCCTTTATGAAACATCAATAAATTGCAGCGGAAATATTTTTCAACATTAAACTCCATCATCAACATTGTTCAATTAACAATAAAAGAGCTACATCAGTATATTCCAAAATTTGATACATAAGGAATGAAAATAAACAAGTAATCTCATCCCGTACGTATCGGAGCCCTAGACATTGAGCCACCACCTACTACTCAGGATCACCTGCAAGTTACCCATAGGAAAGACAACATTTCCAAGCAGAAGGGGTGAGATTCACAAACAATAATAATAATAATATAGAATTCATCAATTGAATCTAACATCCTAACATAATAATAATTATTCAATATAAATATATACTTCATAATCGACAACATCAACAATAATGGTAATTACGACCAACAACGACGACTCATGCAACTACTCGACAACACCGCTAAGACTCCTCGACAATGTGACTATGCACATGCATGTGGTACCCAACTGTACGCTCTGAGGTGACAACTCACAGACAAGACTCAAGTCTCTAAACTGCTCTAGTAACTCAAATTCTTTTACCATCATAGCAGACATGTGCAACGTCTTCCTGCTCAAAGCATCTACAACCACATTAGCTTTACCCGGATGTTAATTCAAACCAAAATCATAATCCTTCAACAGCTCAAGCCATCTTCTCTGCCTCATATTCAATTCTTTCTAATCAAATAAATATTTCAAACTTTTGTGATCACTAAACACTTCAAATCTAGAACCGTACAAATAATGCCTCCAAATTTTCAAAACAAAAACCACCGCAGCCAACTTCAAATCATGTGTAGGATAATTCTTTTCATGAATCCTCAACTGCCTAGAAGCATAAGCTACCACCTTACCATCTTGCATCAAAACACCACCTAAGCCCAACTCGGACACATCGCAATAAACAACAAAAGGTTCTTCCGGCTTCGGTAAAATAAAAATAGGAGCAGTCGTCAACCTTCGCTTCAATTCATTGAAACTACTATCACACTGAGCATCCCACACAAAAGACTTAATCTTACAGGTCAACTGAGTCAACGGAAGTGCTAACTTCGAAAATCCTTCTATGAACCTGCGGTAATAACCAGCCAAACCCAAGATACTTCTAATCTTAGTCACTGACTTCGGAGTCTCCCATTGTGATACTGCATCAAGTTTTGATGGATCAACTGCAATACCACTACAAGAAATAATATGGCCAAGAAAACTTACTTCACTTAACCAGAACTCGCATTTTGACAATTTGGCATACAACTTCTTCTCTTTCAATACTTGCAATACAATCTTCAGATGTTCTGCATGCTCTTCTTCAGTCTTAGAATAAATCACGATGTCATCAATAAACACAACCACAAATTTATCTAGATAGGCATGGAAAATTCGGTTCATAGACTCCATAAACACACTAGGCACATTAGTAACACCGAAAGGCATCACCTTATATTCATAATGACCATATCGTGTCCTAAAAGCCGTCTTCTGCATATCCTCATCCTTCACCTTAATCTGATGGTAACCAGACCTCAAATCAATTTTACTAAACACACGTGCACCCACTAACTGATCCATTAAATCGTCAATTCTCGGAAGCGGATACCTGTTCTTTATCGTAACCATGTTCAACTTACGATAATCAATGCATAACCTCGTGCTGCCATCCTTCTTCTTAACAAATAACACCGGCGCTCCCCACGATGAAACACTTGGTCTTACAAATTTCTTATCAAGCAACTCCTCCAATTGTTTCTTCAATTCGGCTAACTCGGACGCCGACACTGGCTCGTTCTAGGAACAAGGTCAATTGAAAATTCAACCTCCCTCTCTGGTGGCACATCTGGAATCTCATCGGGAAAAACTTCTGGAAATTCATTCATGACTGGCAACCTGTCAATCACAGCTTGATTTTCCAATGACAAGTATGCCATCAAAGAAAACATTAGAATTCCATCACGCTCCAACTGCTTCAACTGTTTAGTAGATAGGAACTCGGCTCCACTCTCTTCTTCTGCAGAAGAAAAATGCACCGTCTTGCTAAAGCAATTGATATGAACTCGGTTATACTCTAACCAGTTCATCCCAAAAATTACATCCATACCCGTCAAAGGTAAACAAACTAGGTTGACTTCAAAGTCTCTACCAAACATAGACAACGGACACCTTAGACAAACAAGAGAAGTAGTTACTGAACCCTTAGCCGGAGTTTTAACAACCATTTCTCCTTTCATATCAGACACAACCAGACCCAACTTATATGCACAATCAACAACAATGAAACAATGAGTAGCACCAGTATCTATAACAGCAATTAAAGGAGTACTATTAAAGAAACTGAAGTAGATAAGATAGTCACAAGGAAGGGGGGTTTGAATTGTGACCCTTTAAAAATTAAACATGTAACTTAAAATTGATTTTCAAGTTGAAACTTGGAATGGTAAAGTTAAAAGCAGACTTCAGAACGTTCTGATGTCTGAGTGCAAAAACAGTTTAATTAAGTAAATGTGTTTGTGTGTGTTGTGTATGCAGTAAGTAAAGAGTATATGGAAGAGAGAATAAACACAAAGAGAATTTATAGTGGTTCCCCCAATGTGGGTTAGTCCACTCCTCACAATCTTGTGAGATTTTTCACTATGATGCTTGAGATAACCTCTCAAATCCTGCACCATACAATCTTTGTTCACCTGAACAATTACAATTCTGTATTCTCTAAGCCTCAGCAGGCTTGCACCTTGTTGCTAAGTTAACCACTTAGACTTTTATAACCTTTGCTCAAACTAACACTATAGTACCCCTAAAGCTAGATGAGACTTTGTTACAATTTATATGGAGGCTGAATGTTTGTGAATCAAACAAAGGAGAAGGAAGAAGTTATCTTTCAGATAACAAAGAGTATTGATTTGCACTAAGTAAACGAAAGCCTTAGAGATTGATCAATTTCAGTTTTGCAAGAGCTTCAAACAATCTTTGTTGTTTTCTTGTATGCTTTGCAATGGTGCAAGTAATGCTGAGCCTTTGATCTCTATTTATAGAGTCTTTGGGCTCATATAGCTGTTGTAAGGTGACCAATGGTGTTATGTCACGTGTCCTGGGCCCCATAAGCTTTTAGTTGAAAATCTGGGTGAACATTCTGAACATCATAATGTTGTTGAGTTCCCAGGATGAACATCAGAATGTTGTTGTGTTCTTCATCAGAATGTTTGATATTCATGATGTTCTTCATCTGGGTTCATCAAGGATGAATGTCAAGTAAGATAAAGTTCAATCAAATCTGTCTTGGATTTGGTGCCGGAGAGAGAGGATAGTGGATCTGCAAACTTCAAGTCCATGCTTCAAGGAGATTTGCTTGATTCATATCAGAGTACACGTTATCTCTGATGCAAGATCTCCTTTGCTAGCTTTTCCATCTTTCCACCAACTACACTGTTCATGGCTGGAAGCATGTGCAGAAGTGAACATTCTGATCTCAGAATGTTCCATTTGTTCTTACTTTAGGTTGATTTGTAAGACTTAACTTTTAATGTAATCAAACCTAATAGTAAGATACAATTGAAGTGCAGTGAATGCATCATCTAGGACAATATTCTCTTCGGAATATTCCTAGTACTTTAATGTTCATAGTCTTGGATGAACATTAAAGATCCTTTTAACATAGTTCCTTGTCCATGCCTTTATTTGTTGATAGATCCATGCAGATGTACTTTTCTGGACCTTTTATTCATGTCAAGTGTACTTGCATGATCTTCATGTTCTTGATGAATTCTGGGTTGCTTATGAACAACCTTCTGAACTGTCATCAGAACGTTCTGATCAACTTTCTGATCAACATTCTGAACTAACTTTCTGAACTTCAGAATTAGTTCATGGATTCAATGTCCTTTGATTTTATGCATCTTGGTATGATTCAAACCTTGTTCCTGTCTTAGTGAAAACACTCAAGAGCACAAGTTAAATACCAAGGAATTAATCAAAGTCCATTTAATCCTTAATCATTAAAGTTTATTATCTTTAAAATTAATTAGGGATTTTGCCTCAACAATCTCCCCCTTTTTGAAGATGATAAACTTATGATTTAGGATTATGGATTTTGATTATAAATGAAGAATTTTTAGAGCTTGAAAATTTTATTTTAATGCTCCCCCTCATTTTTATAATCCATTATGAGTTTTTAGAAGTTTTAAAAAGCTCCCCCTCATTTTTATAATCCATAGCATAAATAAGAATATGCAAATTTGAACCAACATCAATATTCATTCATTAATATCATTCATGAAATACAATTTGTATGATGAACATGGTTCAAAATCAAAAAAGCATATATACTAAGTTTGATCAAGCGAAAATGAAGTTTTATAAGACTTCAATAACTATTGATCACTAGCCTACTTAGGGCCTAAACTTAGAGAATTTAAAGACATAAAATCCTAAAGCTTCTCCCCCTTTAGTCATCTGCAAAAAGGTTAGGGAGTAGGACCAGAAATGATTCAGGGAGTAGAATCCCCAGAATCTGAGGATGGTTCAGATTCAAAAACTGTAGGATCATCAAAGACAGGCTTGTCCACCGCTAAACCAGGAGCCTGAACATCCCTTGTCCAGTTAGCAAGTGCACACACAAGTTTGTGAGTTTTGGTGGCAACTCTGAGAGCCCTTGCAGCCATTTTCTCAGCCTTAGAAGGCTTGGCAGGTGCAACATCACCAGAAATATCAGTTTTTCCTTTGTTTGCTGTGACAAAAGTGTTTAAAGAGTCAAACAAGGCAGACATATTCGGGAGATTCTGAGTTGTTTTGGGTTGTGGTGGAGGTGGTGTGAATGAAGGAATGGTACTTGGTGTTGGTAGGGAAGACACCAGATACTTGCTTATTCCAGCAGTAGACCCCATTGTTGATGTTGACAAGTTCACAAACTGAGCCTGTTCCATGTTCCGAGCAGATGGAACATTCTGATCTCTCTGAACATTCTGACCAGTTTGAGCAAGAAGCTGAACTTCCTCAGAAGGCAAAGATCCTGAACCCAAAGGATTAGGATCTGCTGACAGCTGCTCAACAGGTGCAGTAGGAACATTCTGAGCTACATCCTCCAGAACATTCTGATCAGTGTTGTTTTGAACATTCTGATCATCTTGCTGAATGTTTTCTCCCTGAGCATCTTGAAAGAGCTCATCATAGAGATCATTTGTAGTGTCTTCAATGTTGAGATCAAAATCAGGATGAGCTTCAACATTTTCCTGTTCCAACACAGCTTCTTCTTCAACATCCATTGGTTGATTTTTGCTTCCAAAAGAGTCAGATACTAGAATTTCTGCAACTTCCCTAGTATCATCATCAACATTCTGAGCTTGAAGCTCAGTATTTTCTTCAACTCTAATATCTTCAGAGGGTGCTTCAACACCTTGATTCAAAGAGTCTTCAATATTATGATGGTCAGCATCAGATTCTCCAACCTTCTCAACAGCTTTCTTACCCAGCATAGCTTCAAACTGTTCTTGGCTTTCTTCAATTAGCTCTCTTGCATGTTCAGCAACATGAGCAAAGACTTCAAGAGCTGGAGTAGCCTTTCCTTTCTCAACCTTCTGAGAACTTAAACCAATTTCCTTCTTGGCAGGCTTGTCAGCTTTCTGCTTCTTCCTTACTTCCTGAACTTTCTGATCAGCAAGTCTCTTAACTGATCTAGTTTTTTGAGGAATAAACATGTTTGAAGTTATGATGTGAAGTTGACTAATGGTTTTGGCTGTGAATCTCATAAAGGTATCCTGACCTTTTTCTTTGTCCAGAGAAATTCCAACAGCTTTAGATATGGGTGTCAAGTGCATCCCATATGGCAACCCAGCAACTTTCTGTTTGAAGGAGTAGCATTGATCCATCATGTGTTGGAGCATGACAAAGCACAGATTGAGCTTTGTTTTGGTCATGAGGTGATAAATGATGCACAGATCAGTATTAGTGATAACTTCAAAGCTTCCACATCTAGGAAGGAGAGTATGCCTGATCATGTTGTGGAGAATCTTAGGTGTATCTTCAAGATTTGTGGAATTGATATTATGGTTTGGTTTGATATACTCTTCAAGGAGTTGTTCACGTGTGATTCCTACACTAGAAAACCAAGAGTTGTACAATTCATTACCTTCATTTGGGATATTCAGAATATCTGAAAGAAGGTTTTGAGATACTTGGATTCTCACTCCTTTGACTGTGGACTCCAGGAACTTTTCTTCATTGTGTTTCTTTACAGTCATGTTCGCATAGAATTCCTTTACCAAGTTTGGAAAGGTCTGACATTGAGTGGAAACAAAGCTTGACCAGCCTTGAGGATCTATGAACTTCTTCAGATTCCGTCCTTTTGTCTTAAGACTTTCAAAGTCAAAGTACTTAGCTCTGCTGATGGGTCTGTTGGCCATCTTTTCAGCACTTTGAACCTTTAGAGTAGAGGCAAGAATGGCAATGTCTTTGCCTTTTCCTCTTTTCTTAGGGATGAATTCCTCTTGCTCTGTTTCTGCTTCTTGTTCATCTTCAGAGGAGGTTTTCTCTTCAGACAAAGGCAGTGCTTCCTTTGCAATCTGCTTCCTTCTTTGATATACTATCCTTGCAGCTTTAGCCATCTGAAGGAGAGTTTCTTTAGTCTTCTCAGAGCTTGCTTCTTCTGCAACTCCTTTACCTTTTCCTGAGACTTCTTCCTCACTTTTCTCAGAATTCTCTTCATCAGAGACTCCATTCTTCTCTTCATTATCAGATACTAAATCAACATGGGTAGTGGTTGGCTTAGACGATGATCCCTTTCTCATCCTTTGGGATCTTCTGATTGGCTTTTTAGAAGTTTTAGGTTTGGATGATTTTGAAGTGTCATGCGCAGGAATGATGACATCTTGCAAAATGGTGTGAAGAGGGGTCTCGTTTAGAGGAGAATGATCAGAGGATTGATCATTAGCAGCATTTGGTGGTGACTGGGAACGAACACGAGAAGAAGTTTTGGTTCGACCCATTGTTCGTGAAAAACAAAGTATGAGAGAAGTGGTTGATGTTTGGTTTTGATTTAGAGAAAAAGGTGGTTTGGGAAAGATGAAGTATTGTAAAAAATCTGAACAAGTGATAGACTTTTTTATAGAGCCAAGCGTGCAGTTGGAGGAGTGAAGAAAAGGTGTTGGCAGTTTTATTGGGAAAGATGAAAAAAACTGAAAAGTTGTGGGAGAGAGAAAGAACTAGCCGTTTGACAAGATGGAAGGAGAGTGGTTGAAATGATTTTTAAGCTCTGTCTAATGGATATAGCTTAAACATAACAAACCTTAATCAAACATTTAATGCTTGAGATTTTGAAGAGATTTATGGATAATCAACAAACTTAACCTGCGTGTGTGATTTTCTGACCCAGAATCCAAAAGTTAAACAATCTGATCTTTTAAAAACAGACTTAACCAGATGAATGTTTGAACATTCTGATCTTATGAATAGACTTCTTCTCATCTCTATCACAAACATTACTCTTGTGGCCTTTTTCACCACACATGAAACAAACAATATCAGTAGGAGCATCCCTCCTCTTAGGCCTCCTCTCATCATTCAGTCTCTTCTTACCCTTGTCAGCAGGAGCACTATACGGCTTCGGACGACTCTGCTGTCCCTTGCCTCTACGCTCACTCATCACCTTGTAATGAGCTTTCAAATCTTCTTCACAGATCCTACAGCTGCTTACCAAATCAGAGAAATTTCTTATTTTCTGATAACCAATAGCCCTCTTGATATCAGATCTCAGGCCATTCTCAAACTTAATGCATTTGGAGAACTCAACTGTCTCCGCACTATAATGAGGATAGAACTTTGCAAGTTCTACAAACTTGGCAGCATACTTTGTAAGAGACATATCCCCCTGTTTCAGCTCCAGAAATTCAATCTCTTTCTTTCCTCGGACATCCTCCGTAAAATATCTATTCAGGAATTCTCTCCTGAACACAGCCCAGGTCACCACAGCACCATCCTGTTCAAGCACAGGTAACAGACTTACCCACCGGTCATCAGCTTCTTCAGCTAACATGTGCGTCTCAAACCGCACCTTCTGCACTTCACTGTATTGTATAACTCTGAAAATTCTCTCTACCTCCTTGAGCCACTTCTGAGCTCCGTCAGGATCATACCTCCCTTTAAAAGTTGGTGGATGGTTTCTCAGAAAAGTCTTCAAAATCCTCACACCATCGTTACCAGCAGCAGCGTTCGGTTGCTGTCCTACAGCTTGAGCAACAGCCTCAAGTGCAGCTGCAATAGCAGCATCGTTTCTACCAGCCATCTCAAAGTTCTACATGAGAAACAACAATTCATAACAACAACAAAGACAACATTAAAGTTGACACTCTATCCTATGTGGCTCAACACGACTCTACTACTTGGCCGGACGGACCAACCTGCTCTGATACCAATTGTAACACCCCGTTATCCCAAAGCAATTAAATAAATAATATAACATCAGAGTATATCACCAACACGGGCATATCACACTACTTTTCTAAAATTTCTTAAATAGAATATAAAAGTATTTAATAAACCACATCCTTTATGAAACATCAATAAATTGGAGCGGAAATATTTTTCAACATTAAACTCCATCATCAACATTGTTCAATTACCAATTGTTATACCCTAATTTTGGACCTAAAAATACTCATTCAAATTTCTTTTCTACCACCAATATTTGTCAATTTACTGTTGTTTTACTCTGAATCTTTACTTTGTTTCATCTGCATATTTTACTGTCTCCGTCTCGGACTATTTTCAATCATGATTTTGTCTTTGATTTTCTTGCACATAAAACCATCCAAAGTGTGTTTCTGGCATTTTATTTCAAAGCATTTGCAAAAAATCATACAAAAGGGTATTTTGGTCATTTCCTGCATTGGAGCCCATTTTAGTCCCTGTAACTGTCTCTGAGTCTTTTTAACTTGTCTGTACAAATCATTGTTGAATCTCTGTTTAAAATCATTTCAAAATTGCATCTGAGTCAGGTTGAGTCATTTTAGTCCCTAGGGGCATTTTGGTCTTTTCCTGTCAAAATTTCGACAGAGAGGTATTTTGAAATACCTCATTTTTGTAATTGGTTCATTTTAGTCCTTTTGTTGATTTTATTTTTGGTTTCACTTTACGTTTTTTTCAAATTACCAATTTTTGTCCAATTTTATTTTTAATTGCATTTTAGTCCCTGAACAGTTTCTAAAATTGCATTTCAGTCCCAAACATTTTAAAAATTGCATTTTAGTCCATTTTCTTAATTACAGTCCAGTCCTTCAATTTTTCTTTTTTGCAGAGTGGTCCCTAAGTCCAATTTCAGTCTAAGGTCGAGCCAACTAAGTCCAAAAACAGGTGTCACCATTTCATTGGGTTTCAATCACACATGGCGGCCTATAAAAGGTGCATTCACTGCACAAGTCAGAATCAGATCCACACAATTCACGCCACATCACAAACGGAAGAGAAATTTCTCTCTCCTTTCTGTTAGGATCAAAACTCAGAAACTACCAAGAACACCAAGAACAATCTCAAACCCTAATCTTCTAGAACCATTAAATCCATACAATTCATCAACAAATTCAGTGAATCTTTCGCAATTCTCAGAGATTCATCACCGAATCTTCATCATCGAATCGGTTTCCTTCGCAATTCAAGGCGCGAATTCATCACTGGAAGTGACGAATTCCAGCACCGATCACGAAGGAATCAGTGAGAAGAGGAGAGAAAGAAGACGAAGAAGATTGAACCGGTGAAGAAGAAGAAGAAAGTGAATCAGTGAAGAAACACCGATTTATTTTCGGTTTCACGCAACAAATCATCAAACAGAAGCGGTTCAAGTTTTTCCTCGAAGATCTTCGTTCAAAATCTCCGATTAAAACCACAGGTAACACATAAACTTCACCTTTTCTTTCTCAAAAACATCAACAAGACCGAATCAATGTAGATCTATGGAGTTTAAAGAAACGTTGTTCAAAAACTGAAAAACTAAAAAATAACTTTGAAAACCGTAAAGTTTTTCTCCGATCTACATCGATTCCAAGCTTGCATGCAAATTCTGGCATCAAATTTGTGTTTAGAATGAGGAGATGAGTGGATTAGGTTTAGTTTGGTGAGTTTCTGGTAGGTTTAGGTGTCGGAATCTAGAGATCTCGCTGGAGAAGATGAAGATTCCGGCGGACCTTTGAAGGTTCCGGCCGATCTTCATCCCCTCCGGCCGTTTCCTTCAGAAACCGGCGAGGGAAGATGAGAGTTTAGTGAGAGAAGTAGAAGTTAGAGAGAGAAAGGAGAGGAGGAAATGAATTGGACCGGTGCCTAAACCTATTTATAAGCACCTGAACCGGTCCGGTTCATTTCCGGTTCTTTCCCTTCCTTTCTGCGCCCTTAGATCTAGGGTTTGGCATCTTGGACCAATCCAACGGTTCCTGTGCGTCCAGATCCAATGGACGTTGGGCCTGAGCATTTTCATGTGGTTTCCCTTCGTTTTCTTGATTTTCTTGCTATGCACACCCTGTTTCTTGCTATATGAACCCTCTGTTGTCTAATTTTTCTTGTAAAAATTCCTAAAAAATTTCTATGTGTTTCTTGATGCATTTTTGATATTTTTGTGATGTTTTTACATATTAAAAATGATAAAAAAATATACGTGATGTTTTCTTGTTGATTTGTTCGTTTTTGACTAAACTTGTGAATTGTCTTGCTATAATTTGTTCATGAGGTCTTGGCATGATATGAATGATTGATATGCAATTTCGTGGTGAATATGTCTCTAATCATGTGTTTGCAAGTAATGTGTACTTTTTACATTTTGGTTATTGTTGTTGTTTTTACCGTTTATCTCGTATTTCTTTGCTTACTTGTTCTATCATTTTATGCCCTATTCTACTAACCGTTTTATTTCTTGTTTCATTCACCTCATAAGCATTCTATCATTTCATCTCCATTTCTTATAGTTTAGGTCTTTTACTATTCATTTCTATGTTGGAGTTGGCATGTAAGGTTTAGATAGTTTTAATTTCTCTTTTAAATTCTTGCAAGACCATAGAATGTAAACTAGGGCCTATGTAATGGACAATGGACTCTAATGATGTACACCGACACAAGCACCGACACGCACACACGTTGTATGTTGATTTACCGTCTTAGATGCATGCTTAGGGAACGTGATACTTAGAAAAATATTCATTTCCCAAAAAGTTAGCAAGTTCCATCACTTGAAATTTTTTTTCAAATAAACCTTGGAGTCAAAACTCCATTGCACTTTCCCTTTATTTTCTTAAGCAAAATTCAAATGAACTTTAATTCTAACTTAGACTCTTTTCTTTAATAATTGAACCAACCACTCACCATTTTTTCTCATGCCTTTACGGCTTCTTTCCTTTCTTCAAAACCCATTTTAAAAAAAAACTTAAAATCAATTGAAAAACACAAAAACATTTTTGAGAGAGAACTACATGGAGTTTGATCCCTTAAAAGGGTATGTAGGCAAGAGGTCAAAACCTCTCCAAGTCCAATAAAATAAAATCTCAAACATTTCCTCCCTCCATTCTTAAACTAAATAAACTTTCTTTTCAATAAATAAACATAAAAATAAAGCGTAGACATAAAGCTAGGAAAGCGGTTCCTATAGAATACTATAGTCGTTACGGGTGCCTAACACCTTCCCGTAACGAAAACGACCCCCGAACTTAGAGTTTCTAAGGGTTTTCTCAATTTTACCCTTCCCAAGAAAAAATAGAGAATATCAAAGATTGAAAGGTTCAAGCCTAATTAATGACTTGATACCCCAAAATCGTGATAACACCAATAAAAGAGCTACATCAGTATATTCCAAAATTTGATACATAAGGAATGAAAATAAACAAGTAATCCCATCCTGTACGTATCAGAGCCCTAGACATTGAGCCACCACATACTACTCAGGATCACCTGCAAGTTACCCATAGGAAGGGCAACATTTCCAAGCAGAAGGGGTGAGATTCACAAACAATAATAATAATATAGAATTCATCAATTGAATCTAACACCCTAACATAATAATAATGATTCAATATAAATATATACTTCATAATCGACAACATCAACAATAATGGTAATTACGACCAACAAAAATGACTCATACAACTACTTGACAACACCGCTAAGACTCCTCGACAATGCGACTATGCACATGCATGTGGTACCAATTTACAGGGCAGAAGCCCTCACCGAAATTTGAATGGTTAAAGCATTCATCAGGGCATAAGCCCTCACCACTTTGAACAACAAGGTGTTCCAGGGCATGAGCCCTTCCGCTTTTGAACGACAAGGCGTTCCAGGGCATGAGCCATCACCGCTTTATGTTTATGCAATGGACTTCGCTTGTGTATATCTACATACAACTCAACAACAACAACGACAACAACAAATGTGCATAATTAAATATGACATACTCCACCAGTTAGTCAACTATAACACAACGACTCTTAACACCAAAATTCATCAACATAGTATATATTTACATGGTTTCATACCTAATCATATTCACATTCACAAGATTTAATCCAATTCGATTACCAATGAGTTTCAGTAGGATTTAGTGCATATACAAAGGTTATACAAGTTGAAAGAAACATTTTAAAATGCTCAAAAGGATTCCCTAGTGCACGAAGCAAAAGTCAAAAAGTGGCTGACTAAGACCTTCTTCGCTTAAGCGAAGGCTGGCTCGCTTAAGCAACCGGCTTACAGAGAGTTGGTGTTCTGCTCGCTAAGGGGTTCGCTCACGGTTCGCTCAAGCGAACTTCTGGCAGAGAGTAATTAATTTTTCGCTTACGAGTTCGCTCATAGTTCGCTCAACCGAACTAGCTTATAGAATTTTGGGTTGCTTGCTTGAATGCTCGCTTAAGCGACGGGACATTCGCTTAAGCGACCATTCATCTGGGCAGTGCAAAAACTCTCGGGTTTCAAACCCTTTTTCATTCCAAAACCCAATTTTAATCCCCTGATCACCCAAAACGTATTCCAGAAGATGTTTATAGGTTCATTATACAATAAGGCATCTAAAGGAACACAAAATATGCATCAACAACAACAATTCAGCTTATTCCAACACTCTTGCAAATTCTCTCAAATTTCTCCAACAATCCTAATCTTTCCCAATTCCGATTACATCAGTGTTACAACATCCTAAAATCGATCTGAACATGATTCTAAGCATAATTAACATGATTCCTACACTTTTTCCCTTCAAAACAGTAATAGAACCCTAATTCTCAATTCCTATTTCAAGAACAATTCATGTTAACTCAATTTTCAGATTTTATATATTATAATCATTGAGAGTTAGCCTCACCCTTACCTTAATTCAGATGAACAAATGCACAACAATCTGGTTCACTTGGCTCTACTTGGCTCTTCTCCCTTTTCTCCCAAAGCTTGTCTGTTTCACGTAAAACTGCTTCTGACTGTTTCTTTTTCCTAACTCCCCAATACTTAACTCCCTTTTATTTCATTTAACCCCCCCTTAATTCCATTAATTCCTAATTAACTCTCCAACCTCCAAGATAATAATAATTCTCACCTTATTCTAATTAATATTAAAATAAACCATATAATAAAATAATACACACCACATAATCAACAAAAATTATTTAAAATCATATAAAAGACTCTAAATAAATTATAAATAAATAAAATAACGACTAGGGCGTTACAGGTGAAGTTTACACAACAATTTTGGTTCAATTGGGATCAAAATTAGAATTTTGGGGAAAATTTTGTGTGAGTACCAGAGAGGAACCCAAAATTTTGGGTTCCCTATTTTGTGTTGCTCATTGGGCAAGCCATGTGTACTCCGTGGCGAGAAATTCAAAGTTGAACCCATAATTTTTTATGTTCCGGGCCTTTGGGGTTGTTTCTGGACATCCCCTAGCATTTCTTTTGATGTGTTTTGATACTAGTTTAACTAATAATACTAATGGAACATCATTTGATTTGGATTAAATTGGTTTTATGCTTTTTAGACGAACCTTGAGTGAAAAATGCTCATGAACTTGGTTTTCTCAAACAAAATGACGAGGCTATGACTTGTTTTCTGTAACAATGAACTTATAATAACCAAGTGGGATTAATATGAACATAAAACTTGATTTTTTGTTAAAAAATGTTAAAATAGGCAATTTTGTGAAAATAGACTAACACTGGCAAAATAAGGAATTATGATTTGATAACTTGCAAATGACTTGTATGCATGATAATATATGATGAAATGAGAATGAACTAATGTTAATTTGGTGTATAGGATATTCTAGTATCTGGAATGATGATGTTATAATGACGAAGTCTTGCATGAACGTATGTGTTTGGTGAGTCATATGTTCATGCATTGATAATTTAACAAATATTTAGTATCCAAAGTGGTGAGTTAAAGGATATTTAGTATCCAAAGTGGTGAATTAACGGATATTTAGTATCCAAAGTGGAGTTAGGAGGTTTTAGCATCCGAAGCGGTGAAATTGGTACCATGTGCACGTAAAAGCGTCTAGGACATTCCATTCATATAATATGTGTGAAATGTCATGTTTGAACATGTGGTTGGTGAATGATGTGATTATGTGGTGTTATGAAACTTGAACATGTGCTTGGTGATATTGTATGCTTGTGATAATGTTGTTAAAATGATGAACTTTAATAATGATTAAAGAATGAAATATGCTTGGATTGTTATAATCAATTGTTCACACGATGCTCGTATTCTAGGAATGATAAATATGTATATGCTTGATTTACTTGGAAAATCAAGAATGATACTTTGTTGATTATATTTTAGGCTTAATTGCTATTTTCGTCCCTTAACTAATTTCTTGGTATTGCTTTGGTCCCATAATTAATAAAAAGTCCGCTTGAGTCCTTTAAATATGTCTCCGTTACATAAATTGGTCCCTTCCGTTAATTTTATTAAAAAAATGTTAACTCAAGCACACGTGTCATTTTCGCATTGGTTGGAATTTATATTCATCTTCTTCCTCCTCACCTTCATCTTCTTCAACAAATCTTCATAAAACCTTCATATAAATCCAGAAGATTTTTTTTTTTTTTTTTACCTTTATCATATGAAATCCAAATCTAAACACTTTATTTTTTTCTCTTTTTCTTCATCTTGACCCATTTTCGAATGCCAATCATTCATCATCAATAGCAATCCTTTCAAATTCCAATCTAAACCCATTTTTGAATCTAATCTAAATTCTTCCAAATCCCAATCTAAACTCATTTTGTTGTTGTTGTTGTTGTTGTGTTTTTATTGGGGAGCAAATTTAATTTGGACCAGATTTATTGTGTTGTGTTGTTGTTGCAACTTGATTTTTTTTTGGCTTATTTGATCCAATGGTCCTTCAAATAATTTCAAGTTTTCATTTTGGTCCCACAATTAATAAAACGTACATTTTGGTCCCTCACTTTTTCCTCTGTTTGCCAAATAAATCCTTACGGTTAAGTTTAACCCCAAATATCTATGGTGGACCAACCTTAAGAGTGGTCCACCATAGATCGTATTAAATTGTTAATTTAAATCGTTTGATCTATTTTTTAAAAAGATAACCATAGGATTATGCATGTCTATTGTAACTTACAGTGTACCAACAACTATCAACAACACATAATTTAATCACCAAAATTAGGGTTCTTATTATTTCTTCTTTCTTCCTTCCACCTCTCCTCTTTCTTTCCTCTCCTTCAACCTTCAAAATCGAATTTGAATTTGAATTCATAAGTTTTATATTCAACTCAGCAAATTAAACACATTGAACAAGAAAAAAACCCAGCAACACCTTGAACAAGAAAAGATCTAGCAACGTACAAAAATTCAATGAATCACTAAGAACAAAACATGAGAACCCAGCAACATCTTCAAGATTTTCACGATTTGTGGTTCGAACAACACATAAACCCAGCAACACTTTGTGGTTCGAACAGAACCGGCCATCTTCCGACAGTACCCTTTCTTCCAGTTTGAACAGAGCCGATCATCTTCATCAACTTTTCACGATTCTTCCGATGGAATGAGGGTAAAAGAAGAAATCAAAATTGGAGGTTTGGAAAAAAGGTTGTGTTGCTATGGAAAGAAGATTGTTTAGATAAGAAGATTGTGTTGCTGTGTTGAGGAAAAACAGAAAAAGAAGAAAAAGAAAGAAAGAGGAAAACGAAGAAGAAAGAAGAAGGAAGAATGGAAAGGAGAGGGAATGAGAGAACTAAAAAGGGTTTTGTTTTAATTTATTTTTCTGCCCCCTTTTTGTGATGAGAATTTTTTTTATGGATTTTTGTTGTTGTTGTTGTTGTTATGAATGAGAAGGAGGAAATAATTTTTTGGATTTTTATTTATTTTTTATGGTTTTTTTTTTTGGGTAAGTTTCAAGATTTTTATTAAGAAATGAATTTGATTCATTAAGATGATGAAGAGGATGAAGAAAGAAAGAGTTGTTGTTTATACACTGTAAGTTACAATAGACACGCATAATCCAATGGTCATCTTTTTAAAAAACTGATCAAAGGGTTTAAATTAAAAAAATTTAATAAGGTCTATGGTGGACCACTTTTAAGGTTGGTCCATCATATACATCATTTGGGGTTAAACTTAACCGTTAGGATTTATTTGGCAAACGGAGGAAAAAGTGAGGGACCAAAAGGTACGTTTTATTAATTGTGGGACCAAAATGAAAATTTGAAATTATTTGAGGGACCATTGGATCAAATAAGCTTTTTTTTTTTCCACAGATTGAACCAAAAAGAAGGAAATTTTCTGCAGATTTTTATTTTTGCAGATTTGAATGAACAACAAAACTCATCAAATAAAACTTTACATTTATCATATGAAATCCAAATCTAAACCCTTTATCATGGTGATGGGTTTAGATCAGAAAATGAGTTTTTGTGAAGGTTTGATGATGATGATGATGATGATGATGATGAAGGGTTTAGATTGAATTTGAAAATGAGTTTATTATTTTTCTCCATTTTCTGTTTCCATGCTTAAGAATCAATTTGTTTTCTTCCAATTTCAATTTCAAGGTTCGATTTTTTTTCTTCAGTTTTTTGTTTTGTTGGGTTTTTTCATGAAGGTTGATGAGGAAGAAGATGAAGAAGTTGAATGAAGGTGATGACTTGTACAAACCCTAATGGTTTTTTAATAAAATTGACGGAAGGGACCAATTTATGTAACGGAGACATATTTAAAGGACTCAAACGGACTTTTTATTAATTATGGGACCAAAGTGATACCAAAAAATAAGTTAAGGGACGAAAATAACAATTAAGCCTGTATTTTATTATTTGAAATATTATGGCTCTGTTTGGTAAAAATAGCGGATAGCTGATAAGCTAGCTGATAGCTTATAGCTGATAAGCTAGCTGATAGCTTTTAGCTGATAGCTTTTAGCTGATAAGCTAACTGAAGTGTTTGGTAAAAATAGCAGTTCAACTAACTGATAAATTTAAAATGACATAAAGGGTATTCTTAATTCATAATAAAAATTATATCATTAATTTAAGTATTTTTAATTTTGTAAACTAATTTTTCTTTAAAAA
The DNA here is from genome assembly GCF_003473485.1 of Medicago truncatula. Lineage (NCBI taxonomy): Eukaryota > Viridiplantae > Streptophyta > Magnoliopsida > Fabales > Fabaceae > Medicago > Medicago truncatula. The sequence goes on along the minus strand of NC_053044.1, from coordinate 17,529,669 downwards.
AATACTTTAAATTTATTAATTTAATATATCCTATGTATTATAAATTAAATTAAATTTTATTCACTAAAATTTTATCTTATATTTATTATCATTTAAGTGTTTCCACTTTATAAAAAAAATAACATTTACCTCAAAAACAAAAAAAAAAATAGCATTAATAGAGTAATACTAATAACAGAGAATAAAGAAAATAACACTTACCACAAAAAAAAAAAAAGTAACATTAATAGAATAATAGTATTTTGTTTCGTAAAAAAAAAACGAAGGTATATATTTTTTCAAAAAAAAAAAAAAAAGGTCAGCTGATATATATACAAAAATTGAAATAAAGGGATAGTAGTCTTTATTACGTAGCTTATTATAAAAATTATAATGGATAAAAATACAATTTAAATGAAATAATAAGGGTAAAATTGGAAGAAAAAGTGAGAAGCTATAAGCTATAAGCTCAAGCGCTACTTGGAATAGCTTCTGAAAAATAGCTTATAAGCTCGTGAAATAAGCTATAAGCTCATGGTGAAAAAGTGTTACCAAACAGAGCTTTTTTTGTCAAACGAGCTTATAAGCTATAAGCTAAAAGCTAAAAGCTCTTTCTTGGGTTAACCAAACAGACCCTATATAACCCTCAATGGTCGTTTGGTGGATCGCCTACCCATTTGTATGAATGGTGTAGACTGTAACGCCCTATTTTATTATTTATTTATTTGATTGAGTTTAGAGTCTTTTTATAATTTAATTGATTTATTTGATGAGTGATATTTTTATTGTGTATTGATATTTATTAGTAGCCCCTATTTTATTATTTAGTGGAGGAATATAATTAATTAGAATAATGAGGCTTTGGGGGCAGAATTGGAAATAAGGAAAAATAAGTAGGTTAAGGATTTATAAAAAGGGGAGAGTAAGAGTTAGAAAAATTAGAATACGTGCAAACTGTTTTTTTGGGAGAAAAGAGAGAAAGTGAGAAGTCAGAGAAAGAGAAGAGGAGCAAGCTTGTAGAGTCTGTAATCATCTAATCTAAGGTAAGGGTGGGACTAGCTTTCTCTAATAATGGATTGTATGATTCTAAAAAGGGGTTTAACATGTTGTTGTTTTGTTAGTTTTGATGTTATAGAGATTAGGGTTACTTTGCAAAATTGATTGTTGAAAGAGTAGGTAAACCATTGAATTAACGTAAGGAATGAGGTTCAAATTGTAGAATAAACATAGGTTGAGTTTCCTTTTGAATTTGGGATTTTGGTGGTTGAAAATTGGGTTTTTGGCTGAAAACAGGTTTCTTCCCGTAGAACTGTCTGTCATCGCTCGCCACGGCGAGTGTTCTTGATCACCTTGCGAGTGACTTCGATGTCAACTCGCAAGGGCGAGTGTTCTACTCACCTCGCGAACTGTTCAGTAAGAAAATTGATGATTTTGTAAAATAATGATTTGGTCCAAGTTTTATATGGTTTTGAGTGCCTTTTCATGTTTAGAAATGTTTAGACAAGTTTTGGAATCAAATTTGGGCATAAGGAAGTTAAAAATGAGATTTTTGGGTGAAAAATGTCAAATTTCCCGAGAGCTATCAGTTTTAGCTCGCCACAGCGAGTACCTTGGTCGCCATGGCGAGTAGTGTAACAACCCGTTTTCCCAACTTAAAAATTTCAAACAATAATCAGAGTAAAACATCACATAAACGGGATATCACACTTCTTAGAAATCTTAAATAGATAAATAATAATTTATCCTCCAATATAAATCATCAACGTAATAGCAGCGGATTAAATTCAACTTCATAAATAGTCTTGGCACGCAGGCCTCATGAAAATCATCTCATAAATTCAGTTAAACAACATGAAACATAGCATATACGTAAAGGAAAGAGAAATAGCCACTGAAGATCCCCTCCCGTTACGTATCAGAGCAACCTAAGACTCAGTGAGGAAAGGCTACTCACGACAGCAAACAGAACAACCTATTCTTGATCACCTGCAAGTTACTTATACGAAGAGCAACATTTCCAAGCAGAAGGGGTGAGATTTCACAAAACAATAATATTAAGCATATAATTCAACAATTATATTTAACAACATAAAAACATCTTATTATTCATCATAGATAATAATATATCATAAATCACTTCGTTAACAATTCATATAAGTAATCACAACTTCACAACTTATCATTTTCGACTCAACAAATGCAACTATGCAACTTAGACCTCTTATATATGCATGCGGTACCAATACAGGGCATCAAGCCCCCATTGCTATTTGAGTATTAATATACTTCAAGGGCATCAAGCCCCCATCGCTATTTGAGCTAAAGCTCCATCGTGTTGAGTACAAAGCTCCAGGGCATCAAGCCCCCAACAATGAAATGCTAATGCATGGACTCGACCTCTTAAACATCTTAAATCGACAACCTCTTATATAATCCAATAATTTGGAACATCATCATCTTCATCAAATTAGACCAACTCATGCATCTTAGTTAAATAACAATGGCAACATAGGCAGTATACAAAACAGCATGACATAATAATATCAAATGCAAGTCAACAACATCTTAAATATTCAATTATACTTCAAGTAATGTACATAACATTATATCACATCATAATCAACATCAACACATCTTAAACAGCTTCACAGATTATAATTAACATCATCATTAAGTTTCAATACTACCCCAAGGTTCAACTCTCAACAACTCGTGCAACAAAGGTCGCAAAAACCTAACAAGTCACTCTGTTTCTGGGTCACTCGCGAGGCGAGAGCCTCTGCTCGCCGTGGCGAGTTCAGGTCAGAATCCCACAAGTTTCATTCTAAATCTTTCCAGGTTCAATCTCATTCTACATTCTTTCCTAATCATTATTAGACATGTTCAGGCACTCATGAGCATCTAAGGATCAACTCAAAAGTCAAAATCACGAAATCTTGCATGCTCTCTGGTCAAGCTCGCTAGGCGAGTACATCTGCTCGCTATGGCGAGCTGCGACGTGCAACTTGCGAGGCGGGGAAAGGTTGCTCGCGAGGTGAGCGATGAATTTCATTACTCGCCGTGGCGAGTATCATGGCTCGGGAGGCGAGCGATGAATGTCGCTACGGGCAGAAGTGCAGTTTTTATGAAAAGTCACTAATTCTCATGGTTTTATGCCTAACTTTGATTCCAGAGTTCATCATAATCATTATCTAAGCTCTAGGGACAATTTCTACATCAATCTAACAACTTTTCATCGTTTAATCATCAAGTTCTACAATTTTGACCTAATTTCCGATTCCTCTTAAATTCATCCTATATCATGTTAAACCTAACCATTGAATCACAAACTTAATAGAATTGCAAAGTTAGTCTCACCCTTACCTTAACAATGAAAATCGAAGCTTTCTAGGTTGTTCTCCCTTCTCTTGGCTTTTTCTCCCTTTTCTCCAAAATTGATTGTACGTACAACTGTTTTCTCTAAACTAGGTTTCCCTATTTATATCTCCTCCAACTATCTTATCTTATTTCTCTTTCTCCCCCAAAACTCTCTAAAATCTCAAAACAACCCTAAACTCAATATTTATTTTATTTTCAAATCTTATTTTATTAAACAATAAAATAAGTCACAACTCCTCATAAAATCACATCACAACACCTCAATCTTATAAATTATATAAATCACACATATATTATATAAATATAATATAAACTCTTCTAAATATCTTCTAGACTCAATTAAATAATTCGAAACGGGCGTTACAACTCTCCCCAACTTATAAGATTTTCGTCCTCGAAAATTTACCTCAAGCAAACAACTCTGGATAAGATTCCAGCATCTTACTCTTTAGCTCCCACGTTAAGCTTTCACCAGTCGCTCCGTCCCAAACGACTCTCACAAGAGGTATCTTCTTGCCTGTCAACAACTACTTCACTTTTCGATCATCAATCCTTACCGGTAAAGTCTTAACCGTAAGATTATCTCTAACTTGCACATCATCACTTTGGATCACATGGGATGGATCCGGTACATACTTCCGAAGTTGCGACACATTAAACACATCGTGAAAATTCGAAAGATGCGGTGGTAATCCCACTCGATACGCTACCGTTCCAACTCTTTCCGATATCTGATACGAACCAATAAATCTTGGAGTCAACTTCTTTGACTTCAAAGCTCATCCAACACCAGTCACAGGAGTGACTCTCAAAAATACGTGGTCTCCTTCTTGAAACTCAAGATCTCTCCTACGCTTATCATGGTAACTCTTTTGTCGACTCTACGACGCTTTGATCTTCTCTTGAATCCTCTTGACCTTCTCAGTAGTTTGTTGAACAATCTCTGGTCCTAAGACCACTCTTTCACCTGACTCAAACCAACACAATGGAGTTCTGCATCTCCGACCATATAAGGCCTCATAAGGTGCCATTCCAATACTAGAATGATAACTATTATTGTACGTGTACTCTATCAATGGAAGATGACTATCCCAAATTCCTCCTTGCTTAAGTACACAAACTCTCAACAAATCTTCTAACGACTGAATCGTTCTCTCCGACTGGCCATCTGTCTGCGGATGATACGCCGAACTCAACCTCAACTTAGAACCTAAAGCCTCTTGCAAAGTTTTCCAAAATCTAGAAGTAAATCTTGGATGTCTATTTGACACAATGCTCGAAGGAACACCATGCAACTTCACAATATCACGAATGTAAATCTTTGCCAACTAAGAAATAGGAAAACTGATATTAATCGGAAGAAAATGAGCCGACTTCGTCAATCTATCAACAATCACCCAAATCGCGTCATTCCCTTTAGGAGTATTCGACAAACTCGTCACAAAATCCATGGATATACTATCCCATTTCCATTCTGGCACATCTAAAGACACCATCATACCAGCAGGTTTCTGATGCTCAACCTTCGATTTCTGACAAATCAAACAAGAATACACAAACTGTGCAACATCGCGTTTCAATCCAGACCACCAAAACAACTTCTTTAGATCGTGGTACATCTTCGTAGCTCCCGGATGAATACTCAAGTTACTTCTATGACTCTCTTCAAGAATCATTTTCTTCATCTCATCATCGTCTGGAATACAAATCCTACCTCGAAACCTCAGCACGCCTTGATCATCGATTTTAAAATCACTGTCTTCAGTCTGATCACTAGCAACCAACAAGTCTACAAACTTAACATCAACTTTTTGCGCTTCTTTAATACTCTTCAGAAATTCATTATCAATCTTCAGCATCCCTAGCTTCACACTTTCAGATGACATTTCACAAACTAAACTCAAATCTCTGAACTGTTCAAGCCACTCGAACTCCTTTACCATCATAGTAGACATATGCAAGGTCTTCCTACTCAAAGCGTCTGCAACTACATTAGCTTTACCCGGATGATAGCTCAACTCAAAATCATAATCTTTTAGCAATTCAAGCCACCTTCGCTGTCTCATATTCAATTCCTTCTGATAGAACAGATACTTCAAACTCTTATGATCACTAAATACCTCAAATCTCGAACCATACAAGTAATGTCTCGATATCTTCAATACAAAGACCACAACAGCCAACTCTAAATCGTGCGTAAGGTAATTCTTCTCATGAATTCTCAACTGTCTCGAAGGATAAGCTACTACTTTTCCATCTTGCATAGGTACACTGTAACGCCCACTTTCGTTTAATCGTTTATTTAATCGAGTTTAGGTGATTATATTATATTTATATAATATATGCATGATTTTGGTAAGTCTTGATGATTTATGATGATTTGATTGATGACGTGTTAAGTTATGAGATTTGGAAGATTTGATAAGAATAGGAGAATTATTTTATTGTTAAATAAAATAAAGATTTGAAAATAATATAATATATTTAGTTGAGGGCTGTTTTGATATTTTAGATAGTTTTGGGGGAGAAAGTGAGATAAGATAAGTTGTTAGAAAGAGGTATAAATAGGGAAGACCTAATATCTTTAGAAAACTATTGTACGTGAAAACTTTTGGAAAAAGGGAGAAAAGCTTAGAGAGGAGCAAGAGACCAAGAGTGCTGCGATTTTCTTCAAACAAGGTAAGGGTGAGACTAATGATTCAATAGCATTGATCGTTGTAATTCTGATGATTAATTGACAAAGTTAGGATTGATTTAGAAAAGTTTTGGAATTAGGTCAAAACCCTAAAAATTGATGATCAAACGGTAAAACTTGTTTAGATTGATGTAGAAACCGTCCTTTAACCTTAGAACATGTTTAGGATGGATTTTGGAATCAAAATTAGGCTTTGAATCATGTTGTGTGATGGATTTTTGAGAAAAACCCTAGTCTGCCCGTGCTTATATTCATCGCTCGCCACGGCGAGTGATGATCCTCGCCTCGCGAGTGATGAACTTCATCGCTCGCCACGCGAGCCCCTTCCCTTCGCCTCGCGAGTTGTTTGGTGCAACTCGCCATGGCGAGCAACCTTTCCTCGCCTCGCGAGCTTAGGCAGAGTGCATGTCATATTTTGTGTTTCGACATTTTTAGTTGGACCTTGGCTGCCATAGAATGCCTGAACATACCTAGTATTGATTAGGAATGAATGTAGGATCAGAGGGAACCCAGAACAACATTAGTTTGGGAGATAAGTGGTACTCGCCATGGCGAGTAAGAACTCTCGCCTCGCGAGTACAACCAGGATGAACTTGTTTATGTGTTTATGCAATCTGTGTCGCACTTGTTGATCAAGAGTGAACCCCTAACTGGTAATGAGACCTAGTGATGTCGTTTAATGCAGACTGTAGAGTTGTTTAAGTTATATTAATATTAATTGAATATGAACTATTGTATTGTATATTCATGAAAGATAAGAAGATGTGATAATGATACAAATTATGTGCTTTGATATAATGATATCATCTTGTTATGTGACTTGTTTATGCTGCTTCCGTTATTTAACTAAGTGCATAATTATATGATGAAGTTTAGCTCCAAATTATTGGATGCATGTTGATAAGTTGATTACGATGTTTTGTTCATATGTGTCCATGCATAGCATATCATTGAGCTTAGTCCTCACCATGAATATTAGGAGCTTTGTCCTCCGCACGTTTTATAGGAGTTTTGTCCTCCGCACGATTAAAGTATATTAATACTTATGATGACGATTGGTACCACATGCATATAAGGAGTCTAAGAGCATTGTCACATTGTCATGATTAAGATGCTTTGTTGATAATGATTGAGTGTGTGATTACGTGATAAGTGTTTATTGATTATGTTATGTTGTTTTTTTAAAGATTGGATATACGATTACGTGATAACTGTTTAGCATTTATGCAAAGTTAATAATGGAATGGTTATGATGTTAATTATGATTCACGATTACATTGATTAATGTTATTTTTTTATGAAATCTCACCCCTTCTGCTTGAAAATGTTGCCCTTCGTATGGGTAACTTGCAGGTGATCGTGCTTAGTGTGCAGTTGCCGTCGTGAGTGGCCTTGCCTTCACTGTGTCGTCTAGGTCGCTCTGATACGTAACGGGATGGGGCTTTATGCTATAACATGCTTCATTCTCTTACGTGAACTGCCATGAATATTTACTGTTTTGATTAACTCTTTTGAGATACTTGTTGGGCCTGCGTGCCAAAACGTTTTATGAATTATGTCGCGTCATTTTTTGGAGATCAAGGCTATTTGATTAGCTTTTGACTCACTAATTATTTCACGACTGAACATTTAATTTTATTAAGAAAAGGGGAAAAAGTTCAAACTACCCCTATTTGAAAAGATTTAGGGTTCGGGGGTTAGTTACATAAAGGGAAGGTATTAGCACCCTCTATGTCCGTAGTACTCTACGGGAACCTCTTGGTTTTATTTAATTTAATGTGCTATAACTTGCTTGCTTTTGAAAAAGAAGTTAATGTGATGATTAAAAGAAAAAGAAAGTGAGACCTAATTTATCTACATTTTTTATTGTTTGGAAGGACATGGTCCTCTGCCTACGTACCCGTGAGGGATCAAAACCTCGTAGTTCGGGGGAGAGAACAACGTTTGATTGGTTTTGTGTTTTTTATTAGTTTTGAAAAAAGTTTTAAAAGGAAAAGCCAAGTGGCAAAATAAGAATTGGTTTGTATTTTTGTTAAAAGAAAATGACTTAAAGTAGATTTAAAGTTGATTGCAATTTTGATTTATGAAAGAAATAAAATAAAGACGATCACTTGATTTGGATCAAGGTTTGTTTATGAAAACGTTTTTGTGATTTTTGTTATATTCGGAATAAGATAGAACTAACGGAGCGTAAAGAATAAAAAGCGCGGCTACCCTAAGTTAGAAATATAAAATCTATGAATATTACATAAAAGCCTATTTACATTCTAAGGTCTGCAATAAAATTTAAAATGCTAAAAAAATAAATAAATAAATACGAAAAGGAATAAAGAAAAATAAAAAAATAAAAAAAGGTCCAAACACAAGGTGGGGTGCAGTAGTAAGCAGGGGTGTGCAGAAAGCAGAAAAAGGAACTGGGCTTAAGGAAAAACGAAACGGGTCGCGGGTCATGGGTCATGGGTTGACCCGGTTTGGGGGATATAAAAGGGTTGTAGGGTTTTTTTTCTTTCATTTTTCACTTTCTTTCTCTCTCTTGCTCACCGGTCTCTCTCTTCTTCTCTGTTCTCTCTCTTCTTCTCCGGTTGGAGATGGGGTGGCCGGGGGAATTCCGGCGCGGTGGCCGGCGAGCCATCGCGGCTGCGCCGCCGCGCTGGAGCTAAAAAAGCTCCCTTTTTTTATTTTTTTCGCTCTTTCTCTTCTACTTCCCTCCCTCTGTTCACTTCTAAACCTAGATGTTCAAAAACATACACACAGAGACCTAGATCTAAAGGTAAAGAAAATACTACCTCTTTTTGTTTTTTTTGTGAATCCGGTTTTGTTATGGTGCTGGCTTGCGATTCCCTTTTGTGCGTGCGTTACCGTCTGTATGCACGTCGAGTTGTGCGCGTGTGTGTTTGTGTTGCGCGCCTGTGCGTGTGTTTGTTGTGTTGCCGTGCCGTGTTGCGATGCCGTGTTGCGGTTCTGTGCGTGCTTCTCTGGTTTCTGTTGTGTGTGTGCGTTGTGCGACGTCGTCCTCTGTTGTTCCTCGTGTTTTGCTGTATTTCCCGTGTTCTGTTGTGTTTTTTTTTGTGTTGTGCAGGTCTCTATTTATAGTGCTGGGCTGAGGCTGGGGTTTGTTGAGAATGAGCAGAAAATCAGTAGTTTGTGGAGGAGAAAAAAGGAAACGCGTCTGTTTTTACTGGATTTGTTTCAGATGAGGCGTGAACTGGATTTGGATTGGGATGGAAAAGGAACAGAACGTGTATTTGAGATGAAAGACTGTTTATCTGAATTTGGACTATTTTGTTGGACTCATCATTGGGTAATTTTGGGATTTTAATTAAAAAGAAAAATTAATAATAAAAGGATAATGTCTATATTTTTGGTTTTAAAAAAAGGATAAAAAGGAAAATTTAAAATGGGAATAAAAGAAATTTAATCTAAATTGGACTAAAATTAAAATTAGAATTCTAAAAGATGGAAATAATTAAAGACTGAGAGAAGAGGGCCCGATTCGGAACTTTATGAGGTATTTCAAAATACCTCCCTGCCGAATTTTTCACTGAAATGTGAGTCTGATCCGAGTTCGGAGACGTGTGTCAGTGGGACCTTAGGTCAAAATTTGGGGTATGACAGATGCCCCTATTTAAGTTTCTTCGCTCAGAGATTCGAAGGTAAAATCTTTGACTCGACGAGCCGAAGAGACTTAAATACAAAAGTGCACCAATTTTGACCTAAGAGGTTTATGAATGCTCATGATTTAATTATGAATGCATGATGACAAAGACGGCTTGACTGGAATGAAAAGACACTGGGATACCCAAATTCTTCGAAGAAAGGGATCCGACTTTACTGGGGAATCTGGTTTCACTGGGGAAAATGGTTGTTCCTCATTGTCTCGACATCTCGGAACAAAGTGCAATGGTTCAGACTCCAATGTCCATTTGTGGACTTGGTTTTGAAAATGAAATAATAGAAGGATACAAGCTATTTGTTGGTTGAAATTGGCCACTTGTTGCAGGCTGTTCGTTAGTTGGAACTGGTCGCTGGTCATAAAGATAAAAGATTGACACGGGTTGCTCGTTTGTTGGAACTAGTTGCTCGAAAGAAAAAACATAGGCTATTCGTTTGTTGGAATCGGTCGCTGGGCATAAAGATAAAAGATTGACATTAGTTGTTCGTTTGTTGGAACTAGTTGCTCGAAAAGTTGGATTGGTGACATCTCTGGAACAGCTATGCTGGGGATGATACCTAAAGTTGAAGTTGACATCGAGATTAACTAGCGCCATGACTAGTACGACTTTCCGCCGGGGATGACACTTCGAAACTAAAGTTGAAATTGACGTTGATTAGTGACATGACCTAGCACGGTTTTTCACCGGGCATGACACCTTTGAAATTTGAAATGGAAGACGCTTTACTCGTAGAAACTTGCGGCTTGACGCCATGGTAAACTAAGACTGAACCGAAGTGACATGACCGAATCGATTGATGAGTTTATGTATGAATTGATGTCGTGCACATGTTGTGTACGCACGAATGCATGATTATCAGTAAATGCATGATTGTTATGAGTTTGTGGTTGTATGAGTGCATGGAAGCGTTGATGTGATGAATGCAAGATAATTTGACTCGAATGAGAAATGACAACGGATATCCAAATTCTTTGAGAAAGGGATCCGACTCTGCTAGGGGAATATTGTAGTTTTACTGGGGGGAAAAAGGTTGTCTACTATCTGTATGGTAGATGTAAGAAGACAAGAGTTGTATTACCTTACTACCCGTATGATAGTTGTATGAAGGCAAGATGAAAGAAAACATTGTCCACTATCTGTAAGATAGCCGTATAAAGACGAATAAATGAGATTACCTACCACCCGTAAGATAGTCGTATGAAGGTAAGACACAGAAGACATTGTCTACTATCCGTAACATAGTTGTATGAAGACAAATGGCATAGATTACCTACTACCCGTATGGTAGTCGTAAAAAGGTAAGACGAAACCAGACGTTGTCTACTATCCGTAAGATAGTCGTACGAAGACAAATGGAAAAAACAAGATAAAAGGGTAACCTCAAGCGGTCCGTTGGTGGACTTTGATAGTTTGAAACGAGATAAAAGGGTGAACTCAAGCATCCGCTGGTGGACTTGGTGACTTGTTATAAGGTAAAGAGATAAATGCAAGCTGTTCGTTGGTTGGAACTTGTCACTTGTCATAAAGTAAAGAGATAAATGCAAGCTGTTCGTTGGTTGGGACTTGCCACTTGAAATAAGGTAAAAGTGAGATGCAAGTTGTCCGTTGGTTGGGACTTGCCACTTGAAATGTTTGATTGGTGACATCTCTGGAACAGCTACGCTGGGGATGACACTTTTGATAAAGAAAGTAAAACAAGACGTTCATTTGTTAGAAACTTGCGGGTTCACAAAACGATAAGTTAAGACCGAACTGAAGAGACACGACCAAAACGAAATTCTGGATGATTGATGCAATTATGTGTGAATTGATGTTGTGCATATGCTATGTACGTATAAACGTATGAATATGTGAGAAGATTGATGAATGCGTGATTGTATGATTGTATGGATGTGTGACTACATGACTGTATAGACTGTATAACTGCATGACTATATAGACCGTATATGCCAGATGACTCGATGAACCGAGACAAGACAGGTAAGATGGGAGGTGGACTAACATCGCAGTACAAACACTCGGCAAACATCCTTGGAGATGATACTATTGTGAACAAATCGAGCCGTTGACGGTGTAAGATCTGGCACAGGGTAGCAACTGATGCCTCTTGGGGGTAAAGCCCATTGTTAATAAAAGATATGGAAGAAGTCGCCATTTGTGAACCGGCATAGAGTGTCCTTCCATTGGTGTGCTTCAGTAGTCATGCTTTTTCTGTTTTATTTTTCTTTGAAAATCCCTAACTTTTGCCTGGACCGCCCTTTCGGGTTTTCAGTCCACCGGGAATATAATCCTTTTTCTTTGCCCCTAATTTTTGCCTGGACCGCCCTTTCGGGTTTTCAGTCCACCGGGACGCGCTCTATTGCCTAAGTCGCCTCTTCAGGTTTTCGACTTAGCGAGCTTTGATTTTTTGTATTTCCTTTTTTTTATCATGACTGCATCTTGCTCAAAGCAGAAGTCCTCTTCATTGTGCTTAGCCATGTTTTTCTTCCGGAGTGTAACCGTTCTCGAGTCAGATGCTGATGTATGCTTCATCTACTCACGAGTTCAAAGTGAGTGTGTTTGTTGTTCACACTTTTCAAGAGATGTAAAAAAAAGTTTTGTATTTTGAAATTTTTTTGCTTTAAGAAGAAATTATGCAAATAGAATAAACGAGAGTTCCAAATAAATGGGCACAGGCTCAAGTTTGATGAATTGAGTGGTGACCTGCCAAGGGCATGGCTCCACGGATTTTTGAAAATTTTGGAAAAATGGTAAATGTAATGGGGAGGGTATATTGAACATAGTAACCATTATTCTCCCTAACAACTTTGAATGCCCCTGTTCCGAGTCTTTGATCTGCAGATGCTTCGAGTCGGAGGTCTTTTGATAGTTGGATGCCCCAAGTGGATTGTGCTTGACCGGATGCAGTTACTTTGTCTTTTGATCCTTAACTTTTGCATAGATCGCCCTTTCGGGTTTTCAATCTATCAGGATAATCATTTTTGTTCATGTCTCTAACTTTTGCCCGGACCGCCCTTTTGGGTTTTCAGTCCACCGAGACGCTCATTTTTGCCTAAGCCGTACTTTAAGGTTTGCGACTTATCGAGCTTTATTATTTTTTGACAAAGTATTTCTTGACCGCACCAGCATTCATAGGAAGTGCGAGTTTGTCATTCATAGTTGGAGAAGTTATTGCACGCGATCCTTCATAGTTAGGCGTCCACTTGCCCCTGGAGTCTGATTGGAAATATAGTATCCTTTTGAGCACAAAGTCTCATTCTTGAATTTCACGGGGACGAACCTTCTTGTTGGAAGTTTGTTTTCAAACTTTTTTGACATGATTGTACAAGGTCGTCATGCATTTTAAGTTTATTCAAGCTTGGACTTTGACATAACTCCTATTGTTGGGACTTTGATCGTGCGGGAAGCACGACCTTCATGTTATATACTTGAGGGAAGGAGGGGGATTGCCCCTGTTGAAAAGCATGAGATCTGAGCAAAGAGAACGGTGGCACCTCCAGCCAGTCTTTGTAAGCGATTGCCATCTTCTGGACTATCTTCATGATTTTTGTTTGTAGCTTTGACGGCTATGATGCCCCAGCATGTGAGAGATCTCATCGGGAGCCTCTTCACTTTCCTCTTCTTCAGCTTCAGATACAAGGAACTCAAAGTTGATAGAGAGTACATGGTTATTGTGTTCAACGGGTTTATTAATGCATGATTTGATTATTGATTTTGACAAGTAAGTATAAGTTATGATTATGCAGATATTTTGAGAATGATTAAAGAAAGACTTTTTTGGTTTTTTTTGTATTACCATTTTCCAAGAAAAAGCACAAAATAAAAGCAAAGTCGGGATCAAAACGACCTTTTTTATAAATGATGACAATTCTTAAAGCAAAAAGCCCTACACCAGTTCACTTTCATCTCGGGCGGGACGAAAGGATGTTTTTTGAAAAGGTAGTAAAAAAAACAAACATATCACTAGAAACAAATCGAGTAGCAGAAGAAGACATAAACACCAACCCAATTGCAGTTACACGCTCGGATTCAAATTCTTGAAAGGCAAAACATCATCGTCAATCAGTTTCTGGACTTCAATCTTCAAGGAGAAACAATGCTCAACGTCATGACCTTGTGCCCCTTGATGGAAGGCACAAAAGAGGTCAGGTCTCCACCTAGCCGGTAATTTCTTAGGTATCGGCGGAGGTGGTCTGGTCTGGACAAGGTTTCTTTCAAGCAATGAAGGAAGCAGCTCCGCATATTTCATAGGAATCGGATCATACTACGGTGTTTTCTGAGCCTGATGAGGTGGATTTAATTGCGGATGAGCCTGTCGTCGAGGATGACCTTTCGCCATATTCACTTCTTGGTCTTTCTTTTTTGAACTGCCTGCGGGGACACTTTCATTGACCAATCGTCCTTCTCGGACCCCTTCTTCCAACTGTACACCCATACCAACCATCTCAGCAAAATTCTTGGGCGTACTTCCGACCATCTTCTTGTAGTAGAACTGATTGAGAGTTTTTAAGAAGAGCTTGGTCATCTCTTTCTCTTCTACACGCGGGATGACTTGGGCAGCGGTATCCCTCCATCGCTGGGCATACTCCTTGAATGTTTCCTTGTCTCCCTGAGTCATTGCCTGAAGATCGCTTCGGTCTGGAGCCATATCCACATTATAACTGTATTGTTCCACAAAAGCTTCACATAGATCCCGAAAAGTTTGGATTTTTGCTTTGTCTAGATTCGTGTACCATTTTGAGGCGGGGCCAGTCAAGCTTTCTTGGAAGTAGAAAATTAGGACCTGATCGTCCCGAGCATATGCATACATCCTTCTTACATACATTTTCAGATGTTCCTCAGGGCAGGAGTTCCCTTTATACTTCTCAAAATCTGGAATCTTGAACTTGTGAGGTATCTGGACATTCGGCACCAAACAGAAATCATAAGCGGTCTTTCCAAATTTTTCTTTCCCGAGGAGAGCCCTCACTTCTCGATGCATTTCATCATATTTTTCCCGCAAGTCATTCACTCTATCATCGGGCTCCATGTTCCCTGAATGGAAGATGGGTTCTTCATTTTGTGGGATGGAAGTCATGGCAGCTAGAGGAGCTCTCACAGGAGGCGGAGGAACACAAGCTGTATATTGATGAGTAGGCATCCGAGTTTCAGAAGCAATAGGCTGGAATACTTCACTGAGACAAATAGGGACACCCCAAGGACGACCTTCTGGCCTAGAATTTGGTGGAGTACTGACAGGTATCGTCCATTCAGGGACAATAGAGACAGTTGCTTCGGCTTGAGTATTGATAGGAGGAGGAGGTGGTGGTTGATAATGTGCAGCCGTCAATGCTTTCATTAATTCAGTCATTTCATCCATCTTAGTTCGCATGGATGCCACTTCCTCACGGAGCAATTGATTTTCTTGTTCGAGAAACTCCATCTTTTCCTCATGATTGTTCGAGTGTTGTAAATGCGAGTGGGTTTCAGACGAGGATGCCATGACTCTTTTAAGATGGATTGACCTTTAGCAGAAAAGACACAGTGTGAGACTCAGACTTGAATGCAAAATGATGTATGATATGCTTATGCAAAAAATAGACACGTTTTTTTTTGAAGGACTTGTCAAAGTAATTGTGAACTTGATAAGGAACATTGTTTTATTTGAAATTTGTGAAGATATTGCTATTGGTTCCTTTTTCAAAAGTAAGAACGAAACCAAGGAAAAAGTTCTTAACAAAAGCTAAAACTTAGTTAAGATTTTTGAAGTTGTATTTCTTGGTGTTCCTTCTTACAAGGACCATATCTTTGATGTTTACGAAAACTTATCTAAGTCCTTCGATATTTTGATGAAAAAAAGTTTTTTTATGGATGAATGCATGTATGCATGATTATGCTACACAAACGGTGAAAACACGGTGATGTTAGGTCCACAATGTCGGAGCTTAAGGGTAACAACGCCATTTGGTAGGGACTATGGTTTCAAATGTACCTGTATCACGGGTTCTACCAAGTTCCCAAAGTCCTTAACCACTTTCAAATATTTATCAGGTGACGGGACTACTCCCATTCCAATAATATTCGTAGGAAAGTCTCGTTTGGGTGTAGTATCGCGTATCAACCAATTCAAGACTACTCTTGGTTAGCCACCGCACTACGTCCTAAAAGGCCAAGATGGGTTAATGGTAACTAAAGGTCCTCAACATCGACGGTCACTTGAAAATACAATGCCAACACGACTACTCATGCCGACATAAATTACTTCCAAGATCCCTCCATTGAGTGGGGTTATACCACATGAACCAAAACACGAGACTTGACTCTCGGAAAGGCACTTTGGTTATACCACCATCCTATCTTATGTTTCCCTCAAGCCCGGGTGTAGGACTTATCTCACCACTCACGTTTAGAAAGAAGAAAGAAGAAGGAAGAACATATATACACGTATTTCCATCTTTTATTTTTGTTTTTGTTTTAAGCAAGTTATAGCACAAAGAGTTAAATAAAGCCAAGTTAGGCTCAACCCTCTTAGAGGGTATCCCCAGTGAAGTCGCCATTTCTGTCGCGTCATTTTTTGGAGATCAAGGCTATTTGATTAGCTTTTGACTCACTAATTATTTCACGACTGAACATTTAATTTTATTAAGAAAAGGGGAAAAAGTTCAAACTACCCCTATTTGAAAAGATTTAGGGTTCGGGGGTTAGTTACATAAAGGGAAGGTATTAGCACCCTCTATGTCCGTAGTACTCTACGGGAACCTCTTGGTTTTATTTAATTTAATGTGCTATAACTTGCTTGCTTTTGAAAAAGAAGTTAATGTGATGATTAAAAGAAAAAGAAAGTGAGACCTAATTTATCTACATTTTTTATTGTTTGGAAGGACATGGTCCTCTGCCTACGTACCCGTGAGGGATCAAAACCTCGTAGTTCGGGGGAGAGAACAACGTTTGATTGGTTTTGTGTTTTTTATTAGTTTTGAAAAAAGTTTTAAAAGGAAAAGCCAAGTGGCAAAATAAGAATTGGTTTGTATTTTTGTTAAAAGAAAATGACTTAAAGTAGATTTAAAGTTGATTGCAATTTTGATTTATGAAAGAAATAAAATAAAGACGATCACTTGATTTGGATCAAGGTTTGTTTATGAAAACGTTTTTGTGATTTTTGTTATATTCGGAATAAGATAGAACTAACGGAGCGTAAAGAATAAAAAGCGCGGCTACCCTAAGTTAGAAATATAAAATCTATGAATATTACATAAAAGCCTATTTACATTCTAAGGTCTGCAATAAAATTTAAAATGCTAAAAAAATAAATAAATAAATACGAAAAGGAATAAAGAAAAATAAAAAAATAAAAAAAGGTCCAAACACAAGGTGGGGTGCAGTAGTAAGCAGGGGTGTGCAGAAAGCAGAAAAAGGAACTGGGCTTAAGGAAAAACGAAACGGGTCGCGGGTCATGGGTCATGGGTTGACCCGGTTTGGGGGATATAAAAGGGTTGTAGGGTTTTTTTTCTTTCATTTTTCACTTTCTTTCTCTCTCTTGCTCACCGGTCTCTCTCTTCTTCTCTGTTCTCTCTCTTCTTCTCCGGTTGGAGATGGGGTGGCCGGGGGAATTCCGGCGCGGTGGCCGGCGAGCCATCGCGGCTGCGCCGCCGCGCCGGAGCTAAAAAAGCTCCCTTTTTTTATTTTTTTGCGCTCTTTCTCTTCTACTTCCCTCCCTCTGTTCACTTCTAAACCTAGATGTTCAAAAACATACACACAGAGACCTAGATCTAAAGGTAAAGAAAATACTACCTCTTTTTGTTTTTTTTGTGAATCCGGTTTTGTTATGGTGCTGGCTTGCGATTCCCTTTTGTGCGTGCGTTACCGTCTGTATGCACGTCGAGTTGTGCGCGTGTGTGTTTGTGTTGCGCGCCTGTGCGTGTGTTTGTTGTGTTGCCGTGCCGTGTTGCGGTTCTGTGCGTGCTTCTCTGGTTTCTGTTGTGTGTGTGCGTTGTGCGACGCCGTCCTCTGTTGTTCCTCGTGTTTTGCTGTATTTCCCGTGTTCTGTTGTGTTTTTTTTTGTGTTGTGCAGGTCTCTATTTATAGTGCTGGGCTGAGGCTGGGGTTTGTTGAGAATGAGCAGAAAATCAGTAGTTTGTGGAGGAGAAAAAAGGAAACGCGTCTGTTTTTACTGGATTTGTTTCAGATGAGGTGTGAACTGGATTTGGATTGGGATGGAAAAGGAACAGAACGTGTATTTGAGATGAAAGACTGTTTATCTGAATTTGGACTATTTTGTTGGACTCATCATTGGGTAATTTTGGGATTTTAATTAAAAAGAAAAATTAATAATAAAAGGATAATGTCTATATTTTTGGTTTTAAAAAAAGGATAAAAAGGAAAATTTAAAATGGGAATAAAAGAAATTTAATCTAAATTGGACTAAAATTAAAATTAGAATTCTAAAAGATGGAAATAATTAAAGACTGAGAGAAGAGGGCCCGATTCGGAACTTTATGAGGTATTTCAAAATACCTCCCTGCCGAATTTTTCACTGAAATGTGAGTCTGATCCGAGTTCGGAGACGTGTGTCAGTGGGACCTTAGGTCAAAATTTGGGGTATGACAAATTATGATTATGATTTTCCGCTGCAATGTTTAAGATATTGGTTAAATTGTTATTTAACTGTTGGATTACGTTATATGTGATATCCCGTTGTTTGATGTTTACTCTAATAAATGTTATGTTTTAAGAATTTTTTAAATATTGGGAAAACAACCTAACGCAAATGCTGGTGCGAACGCAAATGCTAGGATGTTGGAGACTTTCATGAAGAAGAACCCTCCGACTTTCAAAGGACGTTATGACCCTGATGGAGCCCAGACGTGGCTTAAGGAGATTGAGAGGATTTTCCGGGTTATGCAGTGCACTGAAGATCAGAAGGTGCGGTTTGGTACTCATCAGCTAGCCGAGGAAGCTGATGACTGGTGGGTTGCTCTTCTGCCTACCCTTGGGCAGGAGGGAGCTATTGTGACTTGGGCTGTTTTCAGGAGAGAGTTCCTGAGAAGATACGTTCCGGAAGATGTTCGCGGGAAGAAGGAGATCGAGTTCCTTGAGTTGAAGCAAGGAAACATGTCTGTGACAGAGTATGCTGCCAAGTTCGTGGAGCTGTCAAAGTTCTACCCGCACTATACTGCTGAGAATGCTGAGTTCTCGAGATGCATCAAGTTCGAGAACGGTTTGAGGCCCGACATCAAGAGGGCGATTGGGTATCAACAGCTGAGAGTTTTTCAAGATTTGGTTAATAGCTGCAGAATCTACGAAGAGGATACGAAGGCTCACTACAAGGTAGTGAATGAGAGAAAGGGCAAGGGACAGCAGAGTCGTCCTAAGCCGTACAGTGCCCCTGCTGATAAAGGGAAACAGAAGATGGTCGATGTTAGGCGGCCTAAGAAGAAGGATGCTGCAGAGATTGTGTGTTTCAATTATGGTGAGAAAGGCCACAAAAGCAACGTCTGACCTGAGGAAATCAAGAATTGTTTCCGGTGTGGCAAGAAAGGTCATGTTGTAGCTGATTGCAATCGTACGGACGTTGTGTGCTTTAATTGCAATGGAGAGGGTCATATTAGTTCACAGTGTACTCAGCCTAAGAGGGCGCCGACTACTGGTAGAGTCTTTGCTTTGACTGGTACTCAGACAGAGAACGAGGATCGTTTGATCAGAGGTACTTGCTATATTAATAATACTCCTTTAGTTGCTATTATTGATACTGGTGCTATGCATTGTTTTATTGCTTTCGATTGTGTTTCTGCTTTGGGTCTTGATTTGTCTGATATGAATCGAGAGATGGTTGTCGAAACTCCGGCTAAGGGTTCGGTGACTACTTCTCTCGTATGTTTGAAATGTCCTTGTCTATGTTTGGTCGTGATTTCGAAATGGATTTAGTTTGTCTACCTTTGAGCGGTATGGATGTGATTCTGGGTATGAACTGGTTAGAGTACAACCACGTTCTTATTAATTGTTTTAGCAAGTCAGTGCATTTCTCTTCCGTCGAAGAGGAAAGTGGTGCGGAATTTTTATCTACTAAGCAGCTGATTGATAGGTTACCGGTGGTGTGTGATTTTCCTGAAGTTTTTCCAGATGAGATTCCTGATGTGCCTCCAGAGAGAGAAGTTGAGTTTTCTATTGATCTTGTCCCTGGAACGAAGCCGGTCTCGATGGCACCTTATCGTATGTCTGCTTCTGAGTTATCTGAGTTGAAGAAACAGTTGGAAGACTTGCTTGAGAAGAAGTTTGTTAGACCAAGTGTTTCACCTTGGGGAGCGCCGGTTTTGTTAGTAAAGAAGAAAGATGGTAGTATGCGGTTATGTATTGATTATCGGCAGTTGAACAAGGTAACTATCAAGAATAGGTATCCACTTCCGAGAATTGATGATTTGATGGATCAGTTAGTGGGTGCACGTGTTTTTAGCAAGATTGATTTGAGGTCAAGTTATCACCAGATTAAAGTAAAGGATGAAGATATGCATAAGACAGCTTTCAGAACACGTTATGGTCACTATGAATATAAAGTTATGCCTTTTGGTGTTACCAATGCACCTGGAGTGTTTATGGAGTATATGAATCGCATCTTCCATGCATTTTTGGATCGGTTTGTGGTTGTGTTTATCGACGATATTTTGATTTACTCCAAGACTGAAGAAGAACATGCTGAGCATCTGAAGATTGTTTTGCAAGTGTTGAATGAGAAGAAACTTTATGCTAAATTGTCTAAGTGTGAATTCTGGTTGAAAGAAGTGAGTTTTCTAGGCCATGTTATCTCTGGTGATGGAATTGCAGTGGATCTGTCTAAAGTTGAAGCGGTATCACAGTGGGAGACTCCTAAGTCCGTTACAGAGATTAGAAGTTTCTTGGGTTTAGCTGGTTACTATAGAAGGTTTATCGAAGGGTTTTCTAAGTTAGCTCTTCCGCTAACGCAGTTGACTTGTAAAGGTAAAACTTTTGTGTGGGACGTCCATTGTTAGACAAGTTTCGGTGAATTGAAGAAACGTTTGACGACTGCTCCAGTTTTGATTTTGCCGAAGTCAGATGAGCCTTTTGTGGTGTATTGTGATGCGTCCAAGTTGGGTTTAGGAGGTGTGCTTATGCAAGAAGGTAAAGTGGTAGCTTATGCTTCAAGACAGTTGAGAATTCATGAGAAGAATTATCCTACGCATGATCTCGAGTTGGCGGCCGTAGTCTTTGTATTGAAGATATGGAGACATTACTTGTATGGTTCGAGATTTGAGGTGTTTAGTGATCACAAGAGTTTGAAGTATTTGTTCGATCAGAAGGAATTGAATATGAGACAGCGAAGATGGCTTGAATTGTTGAAAGATTATGACTTTGGTTTGAATTATCATCCAGGTAAAGCTAATGTTGTTGCAGATGCCTTGAGTAGGAAGACATTGCATATGTCCGCTATGATGGTCAGAGAGTTCGAATTGCTTGAACAGTTTAGAGATATGAGTTTGGTTTGCGAATGGTCACCTCAGAGTGTGAAACTGGGTATGCTGAAGATTGATAGTGAATTTCTGAAAAGTATCAAGGAAGCACAGAAAGTTGATGTAAAGTTTGTGGACTTTTTGGGTGCTAGAGATCAGACTGAAGACAGTGATTTTAAAATCGATGATCAAGGTGTGTTGAGATTCCGAGGAAGAATTTGTATCCCAGACAATGAAGAGATTAAGAAGATGATTCTTGAAGAGAGTCATAGAAGTAGCTTGAGTATTCATCCGGGAGCTACGAAGATGTATCATGATTTAAAGAAGATTTTCTGGTGGTCTGGTTTGAAACGAGATGTGGCACAGTTTGTGTATTCCTGCTTAGTCTGTCAGAAGTCGAAAGTTGAGCATCAGAAACCTGCTGGAATGATGGTACCTTTAGACGTGCCAGAATGGAAATGGGATAGTATATCCATGGATTTTGTGACGAGTTTGCCAAATACTCCTAGAGGGAACGACGCAATTTGGGTTATTGTTGATAGATTGACGAAGTCGGCTCATTTTCTACCGATTAATATTAGTTTCCCCGTTGCCCAGTTGGCGGAGATTTATATCAAGGAGATTGTGAAGTTGCATGGTGTTCCTTCGAGCATTGTGTCAGATAGAGATCCAAGATTTACTTCTAGATTTTGGAAAAGTTTGCAAGAGGCTTTGGGTTCGAAGTTGAGGTTGAGTTCGGCATATCATCCGCAGACAGATGGTCAGTCGGAGAGGACAATTCAGTCGCTAGAGGATTTGTTGAGAATTTGTGTTCTTGAGCAAGGAGGAACTTGGGATAGTCATCTCCCGTTGATCGAGTTCACATACAATAATAGTTATCATTCAAGTATTGGAATGGCACCTTTCGAGGCTTTATATGGTCGGAGATGCAGAACTCCGTTGTGCTGGTTTGAGTCAGGTGAAAGAGTGGTCTTAGGACCAGAGATTGTTCAGCAAACTACTGAGAAAGTTCAGATGATCCAAGAGAGAATGAAAGCGTCGCAGAGTCGACAAAAGAGTTATCATGATAAGCGTAGGAAAGATCTTGAGTTCCAAGAAGGAGACCACGTGTTTTTGAGAGTCACTCCTATGACTGGTGTAGGACGTGCTTTGAAGTCAAAGAAGTTGACCCCGAAGTTCATTGGTCCGTATCAGATATTGGAAAGAGTTGGAACGGTGGCTTACCGAGTGGGTTTACCGCCGCATCTTTCGAATTTGCACAACGTTTTCCATGTGTCGCAACTTCGAAAGTATGTTCCGGATCCATCTCATGTAATCCAAAGTGACGATGTGCAAGTTAGAGACAACCTTACGGTAGAGACTTTACCGGTGAGGATTGATGATCGTAAAGTGAAGATGTTGAGAGGCAAGGAGATACCTCTCGTGAGAGTCGTTTGGACGGGAGCGACTGGTGAAAGCTTGACGTGGGAGCTTGAGAGTAAGATGCTGGAATCTTATCCAGAGTTGTTTGCTTGAGGTAAATTTTCGAGGACGAAAATCTTTTAAGTGGGGGAGAGTTGTAACGCCCACTTTCGTTTAATCGTTTATTTAATCGAGTTTAGGTGATTATATTATATTTATATAATATATGCATGATTTTGGTAAGTCTTGATGATTTATGATGATTTGATTGATGACGTGTTAAGTTATGAGATTTGGAAGATTTGATAAGAATAGGAGAATTATTTTATTGTTAAATAAAATAAAGATTTGAAAATAATATAAAATATTTAGTTGAGGGCTGTTTTGATATTTTAGATAGTTTTGGGGGAGAAAGTGAGATAAGATAAGTTATTAGAAAGAGGTATAAATAGGGAAGACCTAATATCTTTAGAAAACTATTGTACGTGAAAACTTTTGGAAAAAGGGAGAAAAGCTTAGAGAGGAGCAAGAGACCAAGAGTGCTGCGATTTTCTTCAAACAAGGTAAGGGTGAGACTAATGATTCAATAGCATTGATCGTTGTAATTCTGATGATTAATTGACAAAGTTAGGATTGATTTAGAAAAGTTTTGAAATTAGGTCAAAACCCTAAAAATTGATGATCAAACGGTAAAATTTGTTTAGATTGATGTAGAAACCGTCCTTTAACCTTAGAACATGTTTAGGATGGATTTTGGAATCAAAATTAGGCTTTGAATCATGTTGTGTGATGGATTTTTGAGAAAAACCCTAGTCTGCCCGTGCTTCTGTTCATCGCTCGCCACGGCGAGGGATGAACTTCATCGCTCGCCACGCGAGCCCCTTCCCTTCGCCTCGCGAGTTGTTTGGTGCAACTCGCCATGGCGAGCAACCTTTCCTCGCCTCGCGAGCTTAGGCAGAGTGCATGTCATATTTTGTGTTTCGACATTTTTAGTTGGACCTTGGCTGCCATAGAATGCCTGAACATACCTAGTATTGATTAGGAATGAATGTAGGATCAGAGGGAACCCAGAACAACATTAGTTTGGGAGATGAGTGGTACTCGCCATGGTGAGTAAGAACTCTCGCCTCGCGAGTACAACCAGGATGAACTTGTTTATGTGTTTATGCGATCTGTGTCGCACTTGTTGATCAAGAGTGAACCCCTAACTGGTAATGAGACCTAGTGATGTCGTTTAATGCAGACTGTAGAGTTGTTTAAGTTATATTAATATTAATTGAATATGAACTATTGTATTGTATATTCATGCAAGATAAGAAGATGTGATAATGATACAAATTATGTGCTTTGATATAATGATATCATCTTGTTATGTGACCTGTTTATGCTGCTTCCGTTATTTAACTAAGTGCATAATTATATGATGAAGTTTAGCTCCAAATTATTGGATGCATGTTGATAAGTTGATTACGATGTTTTGTTCATATGTGTCCATGCATAGCATATCATTGAGCTTAGTCCTCACCACGAATATTAGGAGCTTTGTCCTCCGCACGTTTTATAGGAGTTTTGTCCTCCGCACGATTAAAGTATATTAATACTTATGATGACGATTGGTACCACATGCATATAAGGAGTCTAAGAGCATTGTCACATTGTCATGATTAAGATGCCTTGTTGATAATGATTGAGTGTGTGATTACGTGATAAGTGTTTATTGATTATGTTATGTTGTTTTTTTAAAGATTGGATATACGATTACGTGATAACTGTTTAGCATTTATGCAAAGTTAATAATGGAATGGTTATGATGTTAATTATGATTCACGATTACATTGATTAATGTTATTTTTTTATGAAATTTCACCCCTTCTGCTTGAAAATGTTTCCCTTCGTATGGGTAACTTGCAGGTGATCGTGCTTAGTGTGCAGTTGCCGTCGTGAGTGGCCTTGCCTTCATTGTGTCGTCTAGGTCGCTCTGATACGTAACGGGATGGGGCTTTATGCTATAACATGCTTCATTCTCTTACGTGAACTGCCATGAATATTTACTGTTTTGATTAACTCTTTTGAGATACTTGTTGGGCCTGCGTGCCAAAACGTTTTATGAATTATGATTATGATTTTCCGCTGCAATGTTTAAGATATTGGTTAAATTGTTATTTAACTGTTGGATTACGTTATATGTGATATCCCGTTGTTTGATGTTTACTCTGATAAATGTTATGTTTTAAGAATTTTTTAAATATTGGGAAAACGGGGTGTTACATACACCACCTAGACCCAGCTCGGACGCATCACAACATACCACAAAAGGTTCATCTGACTTTGGCAAAATGAAAACCGGAGATGTCGTCAGTCGCTTCTTCAATTCACTAAAACTATTCTCACATTGAACATCCCACACAAAGGCTTTACCTTTACAAGTCAACTGCGTTAGCGGAAGTGCTAACTTGGAAAATCCTTCTATAAATCTTCTGTAATAACCAGCCAATCCCAAAAAGCTTCTAATCTCTGTAACTGACTTAGGAGTCTCCTATTGCGATACTGCATCAACTTTAGACGGATCTACTGCAATACCACTACCAGAAATCACATGTCCAAGAAAGCTCACTTCTTTCAACCAGAATTCACACTTAGACAATTTAGCATAAAGCTTCTTCTCTTTCAACACTTGCAAAATCAGCTTCAAATGTTCAGCATGTTCCTCTTCAGTCTTGGAGTAAATCAAAATATCATCAATGAAAACAACCACGAACCGATCCAAAAATGCATGAAAGATGTGATTCATGTACTCCATAAATACTCCAGGTGCATTTGTAACACCGAACGACATTACCTTGTACTCATAATGTCCATAATGCATTCTGAAAGCTGTCTTCTGCATATCTTCATCTTTTACTTTAATCTGGTTATAACCCGATCTCAAATCTATTTTGCTGAAAACACGTGCACCCACTAACTGATCCATCAAGTCATCGATTCTTGGAAGTGGATACCTATTCTTTATTGTCACCTTGTTCAACTGTCGATAGTCAATACACAATCTCATGCTACCATCTTTCTTCTTCACTAGCAAAACCGGTGCTCCTCAAGGCGAAACACTAGGTCTAACAAACTTTTTCTCAAGCAAATCCTCTAATTGTTTCTTCAACTCGGCCAACTCAGAAGCTGACATACGATAAGGTGTCATAGACACAGGCTTCGTTCCAGGAACAAGATCAATCGAAAATTCAACTTCCTTCTCTGGAGGCACATCAGGAATATCATCAAGAAATACTTCTGGAAAATCGCATACCACTTGTAGTTTATCAATCACTGCTTGATTGTCAATAGATAAGGAAGCCATCAAAGAAAACTTTAGAATATCATCAGGTTTTAACTGCTTCAGCTGCTTGGTAGACAAAAACTCTGCGCCACTTTCCTCTTCAGCAGAAGAGAAATACACCGACTTACTAAAACAATTAATGTGAACTTGGTTGTACTCTAACCAGTTCATACCAAGAATTACATCCATACCACTCAAAGGTAGACAAACCAAATCAATCTCAAAGTCACGATCAAACATAGACAAAGGGCATCTTAAACACACAAGAGAAGTAGTCACTGAACCCTTAGCTGGAGTTTTGACAACCATCTCTCCATTCATATTAGACATAGCAAGACCTAACTTAGTAGCACAATCAAAAGCAATAAAACAATGCGTAGCACCAGTATCAATAATAGCAACTAAAGGTGTATTATCAATATAACAAGTACCTCTGATCAAGCGATCCTCGTTCTCTGTCTGTGTACCAGTCAAAGCAAAAACTCTACCAGTAGCCGGCGCCTCTTAGGCTTCTTGCACTGGGAACCAATGTGACCTTCTTCATTGCAATTGAAGCATACAATATCATCATGTTTGCACTCAGCTAGTGCATGACCCTTCTTTCCACAACGAAAACTTCTCTTGACATCCCTAGGACAAGCATTACTCTTGTGGCCTTTCTCACCACAAGTAAAACAGAAAATCTCTGCAGGAGCATCCTTCTTCTTAGGCCGCCTATCTTCGACCATTCTCTGTTTTCCCTTATCAGTAGGGGCACTGTAAGGCTTAGGGCGACTCTGCTGACCCTTAGCTTTCCGCTCATTCACAATCTTGTAATGAGCCTTGGTATCCTCCTCGTAAATCCTGCAACTGCTCACCAACTCAGAGAAAACTCGAATCTTCTGGTAACCAATTGCTCTCTTTATCTCATCACGCAAACATTTCTCGAATTTGATACACTTTGAAAACTCAGCAGTCTTTGGAATGTAGTGCGTGTAAAACCTTGCCAATTCCACAAACTTGGCAGCATACTTGGTTACAGACATGTTTCATTGCTTCAGCTCAAGGAATTCAATTTCTTTCTTCCCGCGAACATCTTCTGGAAAGTATCTGTTTAGGAATTGTAACAGCCCGATTTTTAGCTAGATTTAATTTAATTACTTTTATTATGTGTTTTATATGTTTATGTGTGATTAGTCATCATTGGGTGCATTTTCATGGGTTTCCGTGTTAGAAGGGTATTTTAGTCATTTTGGACTTAGGGGTATTTTGGTCATTTTGTGAGAACGGGTAAAATTATAATTTTAGTGGGAATTACTTTTAGTGATTAGTGAGAGTAGTTACTTCATTAAGTTACTAGAGTAAATTGAGATTTTACCGTTTAGTGACCGTTAGTGACATTTTACCGTTATTGGTCAAAATATCGTTTGGAGAGTAGAAATATTTTGGTTTGAATAGAAATGGGTTAAGCCCAGTAGAAACTAAGTTAAGCCCATTAAGGGAGATAATACTAGGGTTGTCTTAGAATGGTTATTCATTTCACAAAACAATTTTCATAGAGAGAAGGAGAGGTAGAGAGAGAAGAGGTGAAGAGAAGAGCAAGAGGGTAGAAGGGAAGCTTTAGGAATCAAGTGGGTGATCTAGGAGCTGAATTGAAGCAAGAGTTTGGGTTAATCTTCTTCTAAGGTAAGGGGGTTAGTTATTATCATAATCATGTACAATTTTTACATTTCCTCATGTTGTATGAAAATGGGTTGATGAACAATTGTTGCTAAATTCGTGCTCTTGCTGTGATGCTATTTTCTTGTGCATGAATTGATGATTATGGTATGTTTGTGGGTGAAATTACATGTTTCAAAGTATGTATAAATGTTAAGTTATGAAATTATACTTAATTGATGAAATTTGATATGCCTTGGTTGAAATGAGATGTAATTCATATTCCATTGATGTTGTTATTGTTAACTGATGCTATTGTGAGTGAATCATGATTTGGGTATACTTATTTGTGGATTGATGATGAGAAATGAGATGTTGTTGTTGTTTGGTGAAAATGGGTACTTATGAGTTTTGCTCAAATTGTTGGATTGAAATATTGTGTTGTTGAATTACGGTTGAATTCATGTCTAAATGAAGTGTTGTTGAAGTAGATATGTTGTTGTTGTTGAATGATATCATGGGCATCCCATTTTATGAAATAAGTTGTTTGTATTGGTGAAGTT
The DNA here is from genome assembly GCF_003473485.1 of Medicago truncatula. NCBI lineage: Eukaryota > Viridiplantae > Streptophyta > Magnoliopsida > Fabales > Fabaceae > Medicago > Medicago truncatula. The sequence goes on along the minus strand of NC_053044.1, from coordinate 17,501,572 downwards.
GTGCTAGATGTCCATGTGAAGGACCCAAAGTAAAATTTGATATACAAAGTTGTTGATATAGTTGTCTATGTGGGTGGATGAGTTAAACTTGATGAGATTTCTGTTTCTAGGTTGTAGTTGTGATAGTCGAGTCGTTTTGGGAGAAAACGGGAGTTTCGGGTGAAATTCAATTGTTAACCGTTTTGGAAAAATGAGTGTTGTGTAAGGCTTTGGAAAATGAATTTGGGAATGTTGAAACTTGAATTTTTCTGTACATTAAGATAGGGCTAAGTGTTAGGAGCGTGTAGGCGAAAATGGCATCGAAAACGGGTTAACGGTTTGGATTTTACGCGCGAAAACGTGAAAATTGGAAAATCTGATGTTATCTGTCAGGCAGAAATCGGGCTACGATTTTATTCATCGGGCTACGATTTTGACCAGGTTTTAGGATGTTTCAACTCAAAAAAAATCATACTACGATGGGCAAAAATCGGACTACGATTTTGCCTGACCAGAAACTTTTAAAATGCATTTTTCTTCAACCAAATTGTTTCCAAACTTATTTCTAAGTATAGGGACTTTATCCTAATCATCTAGGGGTATTTTTATGAAAGAATTAACCTTGTGAAAAAGGGGTCTAGTGAATCTTTGTGTCGTATTGTCTTATGAATTATTGTGACCATTCTTCTATGACTAAGTGAAGTTGTATGAATGAGTGATTATATTTTGGATATGATGTTTATCATGAGATATGTATGCTATATTACTTGGAATATGAGAATGCTTGAAATGGTGAAACTATATGTGATAGTTGATGTTGAATGACATTGTTGATTATTGAGAATCATGTTGATGTGTGTTGATGAATACTATGATTTAATTGTGTGTGGACATGTTTTCTTGATAATGCAATGTGTGGAGATAATCAATATAATTGGGTGTCGTCCTATATATTGAGGTTGAAATTGTGGATTGTTGTCGCATTATCGAGTCCTTATACATGTCCATGCATCATAGTCGTTGTTGCTGTAAAAGGGTTGAACTCTTTTACTTCGAGATTATTGTAAGGCAGGTGTGAGCCCTTACATTCGATGTGCAAGTGGCATCGAAAGGTGACGACCTTGTTGAGATTTGGTACGACATGCATTTATGTGTCAATAAGTGCATATCATATCATGAGTACTATGTGAAATATGTGATTGGTGATGAAATGAGATGAATGAATGTTGATAATGATTGCTCAATAATTGATGTTTGTGAATGAATATTTATGATTGGATAATTACTCATGTGATTGATATATGTTGATATGAGCTATCAAGTTGTGATATAAGTATTTATGCATGACTATTATTATTCAAGTACATGATATTATTTGATTTAATTGTTATCTGGATTATGATAATGTAATGCTTACCCCCAGTGGTTTTAACCGCCTACTTGCCTGTATGGGTGAGTAGACGTTGTGCAGGAGTAGTCTCGGTGAGTCTTTGCTTGGGATATCGGGAGCTTCCTCCGATATCGGTGTCGTGTCGGCTCTGATCTAGGCTTGTCGTGTCGGTCTAGATTAGGTTGTTTATATCTTCCTTTGAATTATTATTTTGTTGATGACTACCCGTATGTTTGGGTTTTGAGATTTATCTTTGGGATATAATTTATTTGCTCATGGCATGTATATATTTGATCACTCTGATTTATATTCCGCTGTAACTGTTGAGGTTTACATACATGTCTATCGGTTTTTGAAATTTTGAATGTGGCGTAGCCTCTATTTCTTGAATAAATGTATTATTCGCATGTTTAATTGCTTTAATAGAAGTAGAGCGTTACAGGAACTCTCTCCTAAACACAGCCCAGGTAACCATAGCACCGTCTTGCTCTAAAGTAGGTAGAAGACTAACCCACCAATCATCAGCTTCCACAGCTAGCATATGCGTACCAAAACACACCTTCTGGACCTCTGAACACTGCATTACACGGAACACTCTCTCAATCTCCTTGAGCCAAGTCTGGGCTCCATTAGGGTCATATCTTCCCTTGAAAGTAGGAGGATGATTCCTCAGAAAGGTCTCTAGAATCCTCGCTTCAGCACTTGCACCAGCATTCACATTAGGCTGTTGCCCCACGGCTTGAGCTACGGCTTGTAGTGCAGCAGCTAACGCAACGTCGTTTCTTCCAGCCATCTCTTAGTTTCTACACAACAAGTAACAACAACATAAGATAGTAATATAACTATTACTAAAACTCGACACGACTCTTCTAAACGGGATATCACACTTCTTAGAAATCTTAAATAGATAAATAATAATTTATCCTTCAACATAAATCATCAACGTAATAGCAGCGGATTAAATTCAACTTCATAAATAGTCTTGGCAAGCAGGCCTCATGAAAATCATCTCATAAATTCAGCTAAACAACATGAAACATAGCATATACGCAAAGGAAAGAGAAATAGCCACTAAAGATCCCCTCCCGTTACGTATCAGAGCAACCTAAGACTCAGTGAGGAAAGGCCACTCACGACAACAAACACAACAACCTATTCTTGATCACCTGCAAGTTACTCATACGAAGGGCAACATTTCCAAGTATAAGGGGTGAGATTTCACAAATTAATAATATTAAGCATATAATTCAACAATTAAATTTAACAACATAAAAACATCTTATTATTCATCATAGATAATAATATATCATAAATCACTTCGTTAACAATTCATATAAGTAATCACAACTTCACAACTTATCATTTTCGACTCAACAAATGCAACTATGCAACTTAGACCTCTTATATGCATGTGGTACCAATACAGTGCACCAATCCCCCATCGCTATTTGAGCTAAAGCTCCATCGTGTTGAGTACAAAGCTCCAGGGCATCAAGCCCCCAATAATGAAATGCTAATGCATGGACTCGACCTATTAAACACATCTTAAATCGACAACCTCTTATATAATCCAATAATTTGGAACATCATCATCTTCATCAACTTAGACCGACTCATGCAGCTTAGTTAAATAACAATGGCAACATAGGCAGTATACAAAACAGCATGACATAATAATATCAAATGCAAGTCAACAACATCTTAAATATTCAATTATACTTCAAGTAATGTACATAACATTATATCACATCATAATCAACATCAACACATCTTAAACAGCTTCACAGATTATAATTAACATCATCATTAAGTTTCAATACTACCCCAAGGTTCAACTCTCAACAACTCGTGCAACAAAGGTCACAAAAACCTAACAAGTCACTTTGTTTCTGGGTCACTCGCGAGGCGAGAGCCTCTGCTCGCTGTGGCGAGTTCAGGTCAGAATCCCACAAGTTTCATTCTAAATCTTTCCAGGTTCAATCTCATTCTACATTCTTTCCTAATCATTATTAGACATTTTCAGGCACTCAAGAGCATCAAAGGATCAACTCAAAAGTCAAAATCACGAAATCTTGCATGCTCTCTGGTTAAGCTCGCTAGGCGAGTACATCTGCTCGCTATGGCGAACTGCGACGTGCAACTCGCGAGGTGGGGAAAGGTTGCTTGCAAGGCGAGCGATGAATTTCATCCCTCGCCGTGGTGAGGATCACGGCTTGGGAGGCGAGTGATGAATGTTGCTACGGGCAGAAGTGCAATTTTTATGAAAAGTCACTAATTCTCATGGTTTTATGCCTAACTTTGATTCCAGAGTTCATCATAATCATTATATAAGGTCTAGGGACAATTTCTACATCAATCTAACAACTTTTCACCGTTTAATCATCAAGTTCTACAATTTTGACCTAATTTTCGATTCCTCTTAAATTCATCCTACATCCTGTTAAACCTAACCATTGAATCACAGACTTAATAGAATTGCAAAGTTAGTCTCACCCTTACCTTAACAATGAAAATCGAAGCTTTCTAGGTTGTTCTCCCTTCTCTTGACTTTTCTCTCCCTTTTCTCCAAAATTGATTGTACCTACAACTGTTTTCTCTAAACTAGGTTTCCCTATTTATATCTCCTCCAACTATCTTATCTTATTTCTCTTTCTCCCCCAAAACTCTCTAAAATCTCAAAACAACCCCTAAACTCAATATTTATTTTATTTTCAAATCTTATTTTATTAAACAATAAAATAAGTCACAACTCCTCATAAAATCACAACACCTCAATCATATAAATCATATAAATCACACATATATTATATAAATATAATATAAACTCATCTAAATAACTTCTAGACTCAATTAAATAATTAAATAATTCGAAACGGGCGTTACAAGTAGTCCATTTGTTGAACTCGCCAAAGCAAGTAGATTGGCTCGCCTCGCGAGTTGTTCAGTGGCAGTGTGCCCTGTTTCGTGTTCTTGCGTCTGCTTCGCACGTTTCTGTTTTGATTCGGCCTTTAGTGTAAATATGAAAATTATTGATAATTGTGTTATCTTTCCAGTAGCCTTGGTTTGACATGAAAACCTTTTTTGGATAATTTATTATGTTTTTACGAAGATGTATGATGAATTGTGGTTGTGGAATATGATGCCTATATGATGTATTTCCTATTAATTAATTGTGAGACTATGAAGTTGTTGTTGTTGTTGTTGTTGATGTTGTTGTTGTTGTTGTTGCATCGGTAGTGTCAATGCATAATCATTTTAAACGAGGAGGGCTTGATGCTCTGTCAATTCTAAGTGAAGAGGGCTTGATGCTCTGTTAATTTTAAGCGAAGGGGGTTGTAGCCTGTCAAGTCAAATTACGACATTAATAAAGAGAGCTTGATGCTCTGATGGTACCACATGCATATTGAAGATGTTGAGTTGTCGTTGTTCTTGCATCGTTGAGTTGTCGTTGTTGTTACATTGTTGAGCAAGATTATTTATGATTTGTAGTTGGAATTATGTGAAGTATTGTTAATGATGAATTGATGTTATTTTATGTTGTTAAATTCTTTTATAGAATTATATGCTGATTATTATTGAATGTGAAATCTCACCCCTTCTGTTTGAATGTTACCTCTACATGGGTAACATGCAGATAACCAGGAGTAACCGCTGATGTGAGTTGATTCCTCGTGTCGTCTTAGGAGTTGCTCTGATACGTAACGGGATGGGGACTTTGTTGTTTATTTCCATTGTTACGTATTTTCCCTTATGAATTTATTGTTGGACCAATTTTTCTTGGATTTTAATGACGTTGTTTATGTTGAGGCCTTAGTGCCAATTTTGTTGAAAGAATAATTATTTTTCGGTGCGACGTTGTTGAAAATTATTAGAAGCAGATGATTTAAATAAAGAGTGGATTTTAACTCTATTTGTGTTAAATATTATTTTGAAGAACGAAATGTGACTTCCTGTTTGTGATGAACTCTGATCTATTTTATATTATTTATATGTTGGGAAAACGGGGTATTACAATTGGTATCAGAGCAGGTCCGTCCGGCCAAGTAGTTTTGTTGTTTGTGTCGTGTGACAGTTGAATATTGTCGTTGTGTTTTTCTAATTAATGGTTGTTGTGTAATGAACTGAGATGGCTGGAAGGAATGATGCTGTTATTGTTGCTGCATTGGAAGCTCTGGCTAAAGGTGTAGGGCAACAACCTAATGCTGGTGGGAATGATGGAGTTCGTATGTTGGAGACTATTATGAGGAACCATCCGCCTACCTTTAAGGGCATATATGATCTTGATGGAGCTCAGACATTGTGGGTAAGTACTCGTCTGATCCTAGAGAATGGTGGTGAAGCTATTACATGGGTTGTTTTCAGGAGAGAATTCCTGAATAGATACTTTCCGGAAGATGTTCGCGGGAAGAAGGAGATTAAGTTCCTAGAGCTGAAGCAAGGTGATATGTTGGTGACAGAGTATGCTGCTAAGTTTGTGGAATTGGCAAGGTTTTATCCACATTATAATGATGAGACAGCTGAATTTTCTAAGTGCATTAAATGTTAGAATGACTTACGTGCTGGGATTAAGCGAGCAATTGGATATCAGAAGATCCGTCAATTTTCATAGTTGGTTAGTAGTTGTAGGATTTATGAGGAAGACATCAAAGCTCATTATAAGACCATGAATGAGCGGAGGGGTAAGAAGTGTAACACCCTAGTCGTTATTTAATCATTTCTGATTTATTTAGAGTCTTTTATATGATTTTAAGTAATTATGGTTGATTGTGTGGTGTGTTATATTTTATTAAATGATTTATTTTTTTAGTATTTATTAGAATAATGTGAGAAATAGAATTATTTGGAGTTTTGGGGGTTATATTTTAATTAATAGAATTAAGTGGGAGTTAAGAGAAATAATTGGGGAGTTAAGAAAAGGGGAGAAGTCAGAAAACTGTTTTTACGTACAAACAGAAGTTTTAGGAGAAAGCAAGAGAAACCAAGGGAGGAGCCAAGTAAAGTGAACCAGAATTCTGTAGAGTTTTGTTCTTCAATTAAGGTAAGGGTGAGGTTTACTCTCAATGGTATAGGTTAAATTCTGATTTTGATTTTAACATGAGGGTTTTGGTTAATTTGGGAATTGGGTTTAGATTTTAATTCTTTGATTTTGGATTAAAAGAGTGTAGAAACCTTTGTATTGGTGTTAGAATGCATTCAGGTTGCAGACAGCAAATTATTACACATCTGAATCGGTTTTGGTTAGTGAAATTGAGAAAATTGGGATTTTTGGGAAAAACCTGCATTCTGCCGGTACAGACCTTCATCGCTCGCCCCCGCGAGTGGCTTGTCTCGCCTCGCGAGTGAGAAATCTTCATAGTTCGCCTCGCGAGAAAAACCACTCTCCATAGCGAGTAAGTGAGTGAGATATCATGATTTTCAAATTGTTGTTATAAGGTGTAAGTTGGTTAGTTTTGAGTGCCTGGATGTTTTTAGAGAGGACTGGGACAATTTTTAGATTAAAAAGATGAATAGGGAGCTTAAAAATGAAGATTTAGTGAGAAAAATGTCAAAACTCCCGAGAGCACTCTTTTTCTCATTCACCTCGTACTCCCCATAGCGTGTAACCCATTTATGGAGTTTGCCATTGTAACGCCCCAATTTTATTTAATTATTTTTAGTCGATTTAAAGTCTTTTATATGATTTTTAAATGATTTACGTTGATTCTGTGGTGTGGTATATTTCATTAAATGATTATTTTTATTATTTAATAGAATAAGTGAGAAATAGAATTTAATTGAAGTTTTGGGGGTTATATGAGAATTAAGTAAATTTAATGGGAATTAAGTGAATATTGGGGAGATTATATTTATAAAGAATTAGAAAATAAGAGAGAGGGCAGTTTTCACGTACAACAAAGAAAAGGGAGAAAAGTCAAGAAAAGGGAAGAGGACCAAGAGGGGCTGCGACTTCGATTAACTAAGGTAAGGGTGAGGCTAACTTGCAATGATTTTAGTTTATATAATTCTAATTCTGTTTTAACAAAGCTTATGAATAAATTTGGAGAATTGGGAATTAGGGTTATGTTGAGAATTGATGATTAAATGATGGAATTACGGTGAATTGATGTAGAAATGATGAACAGACATTAGATGTTTCATGTATTGATGTTTAGAATTAGTTTTAAGGTTAAAACAATGGGTTTGGGTGAATTTTTGAGAAAAACTGCAATCTGCCCGTACTGATATTCATCGCTCGCCTCCCGAGGGATGATCCTCGCCTCGCGAGCAGGAGTTACTCGCCTCGCGAGTTGCACCTCGCAGCTCGCCATGGTGAACAAGTTTACTCGCCGTAGCGAGTGTGACCAGAGAGCTTGCAAGATTTCGTGATTTTGAGCTGTGAGTTTAACCCCAGATGTTTATGAGAGCCTGAACATGTACTATAATGATTAGGCAAAGTTTTAGGCTGAGATTGAACTCGGAATAGAGTCAGAATGGATTCTTGAGTGTTTTACCCTAACTCGCCGTGGCGAGTAGAGGCTCTCGCCTCGCGACCTAGTGCTTGACAGACTGCCTTGTTTAGGTTTCTTGTGGCTTGTCACACGAGTGGTTGTGGGTTGAACTTTGGGATAGCGATGAAAGATGTATAGGATATAAAAGATGATATGTGAAGCTGGTTATGAGGAATTGAGGTTATTAATATAATAAAATTGTATAAGTATTACTTAGATCATATGCAAATGCTAGACATCGTTGAATTGCATAAGATATTGTTATATCACGCTGTTGTATACTATTGTGTTGGTGTTGATTGATTATGATTGTTGATGATTGTTGGTTTATGCTTAACTGCATTCAATTAGAATATACAAGGTGTTGGTTCGAGTTGTAAGTTGCGAGTTGTCGTTCTAAGTAACGGAGTCATAGGTTGTTGATGTTGACCAAGTTGGGGAGTATGTCATAGTTATTATGCACGGTCGTTGTCGTAGATGAGTTGTATGCTGATATACACACGTTGAGTCCCTTCATGATTAGGAAACTGTTGAGGGCTCATGCCCTGGAATGCTTTGTCATTCAACTGCTGAGGGCTCATGCCCTGGAATGCTTTGTCATTCAACTGTTCAGGGCTCATGCCCTGGAATGCCTTGTCATTCAAATTGTTGGGGGCTTATGCCCCGGAATGCTTAGTCATTCAACGTGTTGGAAATAGTACCACGTCGTAGTTGTCGTTGATGTTGTTGTGGATCGTGTTGATGATGTTGTCGTTGTTGTTGATGGAGATATTGAGTCGTTGTTGTCGTCGTTGGTTGATTTAGTAAGAGTTGTTAAAATTGAAGAAGCATGAATATTATTATTGGATATATGTTGTTAATTATGTTATTTAATTAAGTTGATGACTTATATACCTATCGTTATTGTTTGTGAATCTCAACCCTTCTGCTTGGAATTGTTGCCCTTCGTATGGGTAACTTGCAGGTATTGAAGCATATTAGAAGTGGTGGCTCAAAAGTCTTAGGGCTCTAATACGTAACGGGATGGGAAATTGTTGTCATGTTTTCATTCCTTATGTATCATTATGAACCTGTTGATAGGTTGACCCTTGTTCCTCCGCTCATTCCTAACCTTATAGTGAGCTTTCGTATCCTCGTAAATCCTACAGCTGTTCACCAATTCAGAAAATTTTCTTATCTTTTGGTACCCAATGGCCCGCTTAATATCAGCACGCAGACCATTTTCAAACTTAATACACTTTGAGAACTCAGCAGTCTCAGCGGTATAATGCGGATAAAATTTAGCAAGCTCTACAAACTTTGCAGCATATGCAGTTACAGACATGTCTCCCTGCTTCAACTCCAGGAATTTAATTTCTTTCTTACCTCGGACATCTTCTAGAAAGTACCTGCTCAGAAACTCCATCCTAAACACAGCCCAGGTCTCAACTTCTCCACCATTCTCAAGGATAGGAAGCTCACCTACCCACCAGTCATCTACCTCTTCAGCCAACATGTGCGTACCAAACCGCACCTTCTGCACCTCGCTGCATTGCATGACTCGGAAAATTCTTTCAACTTCCTTGAGCCACTTCTGAGCTCCATCAGGATCATATCTACCTTTGAAAGTTGGTGGATGATTTCTCAGAAAAGTTTCTAACATCCTAACCTCGGCATTTGCACCAGCACCAACATTTGGTTGTTGCCCTACAGCTTGAGCTACAACCTGAAGTGCAGCAGCAATAGCAGCATCATTTCTTCCAGCCATCTCAAAACGAAAGAATATTCGATGGATTGAATCTTGGAGCAAAAGAAAGGGACTTGGAGCCGATTGGATGCAAAAATATGAAGATTGAGAGACAAAAATATGTCTCCCACAAGTCAGAAGCTTGGCACGGCCCGTGCTAGCCTTGGCACGGCCGTGCCACCCTCCAGAGTCACTTTTGCTGCTTTTGCTTAGATTTTAAGCTACTCTATTTTTAGCCCAAATGTAATAGCTTAGATTTTAAGTCGATCGAATGCTATAAATAGAGTAGCCATCCATCACAAATATTTATCTTTACTTGGAATACAATAAGTGACAATTGCTTTTCTAATTAAAGTTCTTTTCTTTTCCTTTACTTTCTTGTCGTTTACTTTTATGCTTTCTCTCTTCTCCCCCATGTCTACAATGAACATGAGTGAGTAGACTTCTCCTTGTCTTGGGATTGTTGGATAAGTCTAAATGACATAATCCTAATCAAACCAAGCTCTAAGCCTTAATCTTATGTAACCCTAATTTCTTATCTGAATTCACCGTCTTAACATGGATCAACCATTATCAAACTGTGGAAACGAAAGTGGAGGGTTTGATAATTGTTTATCCATTATTCCAAATATCAGTTCATAAAACGAAAGTGGAGCTTTGATATTCGAACAAGTGAATTCAGACAAGGATTGCAAAGTCAACGAAATAGGCTTTGCAATCTTTGAGACATATAGTTTCGATCTTCAAGGGAACTAATAACAATCAAGTCAGCGAAATAGGCTTGGTTGTTAGAGGAACCAAAATCTAATAGTAATCAAGTCAGCGAAAAAGGCTTGGTTGCTAGAGGAACATAAGAGAAACTGTCTTGAGAAATTAGGTCTAACATAACATTATAAGCTTATAGTTTTGGTTTGAGAAGGACTTGTCATTTAGAGGAAACCAACGATCCCAAGGCTCTTTTTATTATTATTATCTTTCAAACGCTTGAAAACCCCCAAATTACAATTCTCTTCTCTCTTCTAATCATCTCTAAACAGTTAATTGAATTGAACTACTCCCTGTCGGAACGATACTCTTTTATACTACTTCGGTAAGACCGTGCACTTGCGGTTTTATCTCATCAGAAAGCAAAGACTGAATGATGAGAGGAGGCCGAATAGGAGAGATGCTCCTGCTGAGATAGTTTGTTATAAGTGTGGCGAGAAAGGCCACAAGAGTAATGTTTGTACCAAGGATGAGAAGAAGTGCTTCAGGTGTGGTCAGAAGGGTCACCTTTAAGCGGATTGCAAGCGTGGTGATATTGTATGTTATAACTGCAACGAAGAGGGCCATATCAGTACTCAGTGCACACAGCCGAAGAAGGTTAGAACCGGTGGGAAAGTGTTTTCTTTGATTGGTACGCAGACTACTAATGAGGACCGTCTTATCAGAGGTACTTGTTTCTTTAATAGTACTCCTTTAATTGCTATTATAGACACTGGTGCTACTCATTGTTTCATTGCTTTAGAAAGTGCATATAAGTTGGGTTTGATTGTAACTGATATGAAAGGAGAAATGGTTGTTGAAACTCCAGCCAAGGGTTCAGTAACTACTTCTCTTGTCTGTTTAAGGTGTCCGTTGTCTATGTTTGGTAGAGATTTTTTGGTTGACTTAGTGTGTCTACCGTTGACGGGTATGGATGTTATTTTTGGAATGAATTGGTTAGAGTATAACCGAGTTCATATCAATTGCTTTAGTAAGACGGTGCATTTTTCTTCAGCTGAAGAAGAGGGTGAAGTGGAGTTCTTGTCTACGAAACAGATGAAACAATTAGAACGTGATGGAATTTTGATGTATTCTTTAATGGCATATTTGTCGTTAGAAAATCAAGCTGTGATTGACAGGTTACCAGTGGTGAACGAATTTCCTGAAGTTTTTCCGGATGAGATTCCAGATGTGCCACCAGAGAGGGAGGTTGAGTTCTCCATCGACCTTGTCCCAGGAACGAAGCCGGTGCCGATGGCACCTTATCGTATGTCAGCATCTGAGTTAGCTGAATTGAAGAAACAGTTGGAAGACTTGCTTGATAAGAAGTTTGTTAGACCCAGTGTTTCACCGTGGGGAGCGCCTGTGTTGTTGGTAAAGAAGAAGGATGGTAGGATGAGGTTGTGCATTGATTATCGTCAGTTGAACAAAGTTACGATAAAGAACAAATATCCACTTCCGAGGATTGATGACTTGATGGACCAGTTGGTGGGTGCAAAAGTTTTTAGTAAGATCGACTTGAGGTCAGGTTACCATCAAATTAAGGTGAAGGATGAAGATATGCAGAAGACGGCCTTTAGGACACGATATGGTCATTACGAATACAAAGATATGCCTTTCGGTGTTACTAACGCGCCTAGTGTGTTCATGGAGTATATGAACCGAATTTTTCATACCTTTCTGGATAAATTCGTAGTGGTATTTATTGATGATATTTTAATTTATTCTAAGACTGAAGAGGAGCATGCAGAACATCTGAGGATTTGTTGGAATAAGCCCTAATAGCCAATCTATATTGATTGGGTTTGGCTTTGTATCATGATATTGATATAAATATATATTGTGAATATATAATAACAAGGCATTTCTTTATTGATTTTGTTTTGTTTCAAAATAATAAAGTCCCTAGAATAGTTAGTCCGTTTAATGGAACATTAAGTATAACTTAATTGTGAGACCCCATTAAACATAAGGAAACTATTCTCAAAGTATCCGTAGTCAAGCTTTGTTGAGAAGTGGGATATCATTAAAGCATAGAGACTATTATGTAGGTAGACTGATGATCACATCTCACAGATCATGGATAAAGAGTTATCAAGTCTTCACATAGATATAAATATTAGGAGTAATATTTATATTGGATTGATCCGCCATGAGAATACTACATAGTAAAAGTTATGAAAAGTGTCATAAGATATTCTCATAGTGATAGTGGTGTATTCCACCCTTCGACCTGAAACCACTATGTACCCTAGATGTTGGAGTTGAGTGCTTTGTCACCATTCAAACGTTGTCCGTAACAGGATGACTATAAAGTTGGTTGATGGGTACTCCATGAATCATGCTGAGGGACATGAGTGACCTAGATGGAATTTGCCCCTCCTACATAACAGGAGAAATGTCTACGGGCCCAATATTGAACTAGACAAGGATGACACGGTCTATGCATTGTGTTCAATATAGACATGAGGGCAAAAGGGTAATTATACACATGATCATTATCACAGAAAGGTTTCGTCAGATCACATGTCATTCTCGTCACTTGTGTAGCAGTGATGTGTTGCTAGATACCGCTCACTGTTTATAATATTAAATATGTGATTTAATATTATTGCCAACGTTACGGGAACCTATAGGGTCACACACAAAGGACAGATAGATGAGAGAAATAAATAAGTAAGACTTATTTATAAAATAATAAGTGAGACTTATTTATAAAATAATAAGTGAGACTTATTATTAATTAAATAATTAAATATGACTTTATTATTTAATTTACGAAAAATAGAGAAACGCGGTCCACCGTAAGGTACGGTGTATTTAAGTGTTGTCTTGTTGTCCACACAAGTGATTCTATAAATAGAACCCTTGTGTTGAAACATTACTAACTTTTTGTGAGTGCTTAACCTAATTCACAAAAGTTGTGAAACCCTAGCCGCCGCTCTCTAAACCTTGTTCTCTCTGAATCTCCGTTGGAATTGGCTAGCACCGGTCATCGGAGAAGTTCTGTTCGTGTGGACTGAGTAGAGGCATCGCTGCTTTGCTTTGCTCGTGATCAGAAATATTTCTTCTACAAAGGTTCTGCTCTTCAAGAGGTAAACACATGAATCTTAAAGTGTTTAAGTTTCTGTTTGATTTGTGATTAATGATTTAATCAAGATCCGTTTCAATGGGATTTATTCTATAAAGAGGATTAAAATTTTGAAAAACCCCTCTCAAAATCCCTTCAGTGGTATCAAAGCATGGTTCTGATTAAATCATTAGATTCAAATCTTGTTTGATGTTTATATGCATTTGTATTATTGAAATCGGTTTCATTTGTATGTTATTGAATTCGATTCAATTTAATAATTCCGTAAGTTCTTTATACATATCGCATATGAGATACCAAAGCGTTTTTGGGTTAAAATAAAGGAAACCAATTTTGAATCGGATAGAAATCATCGGTTACGAAATTGGTTTTGTTTCAGATACATATGAATTCAAGAAATCTTCGTTTAAAAGGAAGAATATTTGATATAAAAGTCAAAAGGATTATTTGGTTATGAAACAACTATCACGTTACACTTGCAATTATTTTGTAATGAGATTTTAAGTAGTTAAGAGATCATTACGAGATGCTTTGATTAACATGTGTAATTTTGTGTCTTAGAGTTCTTTTAAATAAGTATGCGATACTTTTGGCAATTCTGGTCTTGATTTGCTACTAAGTTTTTAAGAGCTACAAGGAATTAATCGTATAAGGTTTTGAAAAGATTAATTAAATCTGATTGGTCAATATATATGATTCTAATACAACATCGTTATATGTGATATATTGGTGATGTCATTCATTCAAGAAGTTTTATGAAATTGATTGTGAATTTGTAGTCAATTCGTGAGATTGAGCTTCGATATCCGAATATCCGATTCTGGTGAAGCATCAAAGACCCGGTTGTCCATACTGAACAAACAATTGTTAAAACTATAGATGTTTGATTGCTGTATTAGGGTACCTAACTATAACTATACAAGAGTTGTATTATTATGGTTGATCAATTGTTTTCAAGAATATTGTTGTGACTTTGAACAATTCGTGAGATTGAGTTTCGATATCCGAATCTGGTGAAGCATCAAAGATCCGGTTGTTCTAAACAAGCAATTCTTGAAATTATTTAATTTTAATTAATTTATTCAATTGGTGAAAGGTAGTAAATTTAAAAGATCGTGATTTTGAAAGGGTTTCAATATCAGATATGATTTTTTTTGAATTTGGTAATTAAAGATTTTCATATCTTTAGTTTAATTTATTTCAAGTTTAAAACGATCATGATTTTGAAAGAGTTTCAATATTAGATATGATTTTTGAATTTGGTAATAAAATATTGGCTTAGTTATGGTACCATAATTTGTTTTTGAAACAAATTGGTCGCCCAAATAAAGCAGATTTAATTATAATAATTATTGAGTGTCAATATTACTATAATTAAGTAAATAAAAATTCTACATTTTAGATTGTCTTTCAAAAGTAGTTTGAAAAGGTAATAAACGATCCTAATTTGTTTCTAACTTAAAAGGATCATGATTTTGAAAAAAGTTTCAATATCATATATGATCTTTTGGATTTGATCCTAATATTTTCATATTTTAATTTTATTTATGACCCGATTAATTTTGAAAATAGTTTCAAAAGGAATATATATATATATATATATATATATATATATATGAATGAATTTTATATGACGTATATCTTGGTCAAAATATTATTTTCAAATTTTGACTAATTCTAAAATTGTTTAAATAATTATAAATAGTTATTATTATTTATTTTATGGTATATGGTTATGACCTTAGTTTTTGGCGTATGTTTATTTATTTTAATATGACCTGCGTGTCATGGTTTATTTTATTTAAATACGGCCTGCGTGTCGTGATTTATTTAAATACGACCTGTGTGTCGTGATTTGCTTTTATTTATTTTATTTAAATGTTAAATAATGTAAATGCTCAAGTTGAAGAAAAGACAACGCCAAAAGATGATTTTGATGGAGAAACTTTTGAAGCTTGTTCGTGGGTCAAAGAATTGTAATAAAGTAGTTTATTTAATTCTTACGCGTTAGGAGGTCATAACCATACTACCTAGTTTATTATTTTATGTATGTGATGCATGAAATGTGTGTTTAGATTAGTGCATGTATATTTTAAATATTTTATATATACTTGCTATCTATGAACATGAATGTCATGTATAATATTAGATGTGTGTATAAGATACACATGTCAGTGAGATCAACTTAATTAAAATCCTTCAAATAGAATATGAAGTAAATTATTTTTCAAAGTATAACACACTTCAAGACTAATATCGAAATGTGTACGTTTCGCCTCCGCGAGGTGCACTTTCTATACTAGTAAGTTGTGGTGCGGTAATTCTATTTACCGACTGTTATTTTGGATCTAACTTAACGTAATTATTTTAATAAGATTAAAATATATATATATTTACTTCAGAAGAATATTAAGTTAATTGCTTTCCACAGGATGACACCCTTCAAGACTAATATCGAAATGTGTAGGTTTCGCCTCCGCGAGATGCACTTTCTATACTAGTAAGTTGCGGTGCGGTAATTCCATTTACCCGACTGTTATTCTTTGGGTCCAACTTAACTAAATTATTTTAATATGATTAAAATAAATTTAGAAGCAATTTTGGGAATATCTATATGATAGATTAGAGTAAGGAGTTATTCACTCAAATGGTTTGAAAGTTGTATGAGATACAATTGGAAGGAGTTCCTACCTAAATAACTGAGTTTTGAGTACAGCCCCCGTTGACTTAAAGCAAGGTGAAATATGGATTTCAATCCACTAGAAAATCTTCCAATGAGATTTTCCGATTCAAATGTTGAAGGTCATTTGTTTTGAATAAAATAGTGGGAGCATATTTAAATTAAAGACCTAATTAATTATGTTTTTATATCATGATACATTTTTTATTTATTTTTGTATTTAGAATTTCTTCGGCATATACATTTTTACTATACTGTTAAATGTTCTTATGAAGAACAAAATCTTCAGAAAGGAGTTTCTGATTTGGTACAAAATTAAGAATTATTCTTAAGAATGAGAAAAACTGTTAATGTTATGTAAGAGTCAAAATAGAAGTAAGACTTCTTATTTGCCCATATAGTTATAGAAAGTTAAGTTTCTACTTCTGCATCATAAGTATATGATACTTGATGGTTAATCTCATATTTGTTGAAATATAGAGAGTTTTAAAGAAGCGGGACATTAACTATAAACGAAGTCCACTTACGTCTAGAATGAGACAAATTGTTTCATTGACATAGGAGCTATTGCTTGGACTTAAATTTAACTTAATATGGAACAAAATAATTGTTATTAAATTCCATATAGAATAGAAGCATTAAATCATAAATCTTGTATTGACAAGAGAATGATTGTATAGTTGAATAAAAAGACAAATGTTGTCCTATTATCCAAATAATGTTTTCTATACAAGTGTGCTAATCAAGTAATGGAATTGAGTTCCATGATCTTGATAAGCTGGTCTATAACTTATGAGAAAAGGATCAAATGAGATTAGAACCTTTTGTATATCATTGGCATCACTGTTTAGTACAAACAAGTGTGATTCACATTTCCAAAATCCATGGATATGGACTATTGGACTCATTTGATTATATATCATTTGAAGGATGTGAGTCCCACCTTTCAAAATAGATTAGTATACCAATCACTAACAAAGGTGAAAGAACACGTAATTTATTTGAGTTTATATACATATGAGATGTATATGGAGAACTAAACATATTTGCTAGATATTGTTTCTATTACTTCATCTAACATTACTAAATCATTTAGTAGATAAGAAAAGTGTATTTGACACAATTCAAGAAAACTTTGAAATTGTTCAAAGATTTTAACAATGAAGTAAAAGGAATAAGTTTGAAAAGTATAAAGACTATACGAGTAAGTCGTGATGGTAAATGCTTGATTAATGAGTATAATGATTATTTATATCGTTTCATTTTTGACATGACTCGATCTAAAATAGTTTGATTATAACTCAAAGACTCTTGAAATTAATTAAATTACAGTTATTCTTCACCCACAACAAGTTCTAATTGAGTAATCATAAATGTGCCATATTAGATATGGAGGTAAGAGTACCTATTTTTGACTTTATGATAATTTGAGGTTATATGGTTTACTAGATAAACTAAACTTCAAATTAAATGAATGTATACTTGTGGAGGTTCCCTTAGGAAACTAGAGGATACTATTTCTATATCTTCTTCCTTGACAAAAGTTGTTTGTCGCTAGAACTGGAGTATTCCTTTTCAAGGAGTATAGCTTTGCAAGAGCTAGTGGGAGTGATGTAGAACTTGAATTAAGTCAAGTACCACAAAATACATGTTTCTCTAAGAATGGAACATGAATTGATTCAACAAAGGGTTGTTGGTAAATCGCTAGTTCGAGTAGCACATGATCTAGATGAGTCTGATATGTCATAACACTAGGACGAGAAACATGATTTTGTCATGACTCAACAAGGTGATATGATGCTCATGGAAGATGAGCACATGACTTACTAGAAGGTCGCAAATGGCCTGATTTTGAGAAGTGGCTAGATGCCATGAGATCTTATAAAGAATCCATGTATACAAACCATATATGGATATTGGTTATATCATCCAAATGAGTATGACTCATAAGATGAATGTGAGTTTTCTTGTAGAAAACTGACATGGATGGTATTATGAATACCTTTAAGATGTGATTGATTCTAGAAAGTTTCATGCAACTCATGATGCAAATCATGACGAAACTATTACATCATCGTAATGCTTAAATCTAACGATCCCAATTGTCATTGTTGTATAATACGAATTCTAGAAGATGGATAACGATGTTGCATTCTTTAATTAGAATGACCTTATATATGTATTTGACATATATGTAGGGTTTCGTTAATCCAAAGGATACTAGAAAGGTAAATGTATTACAAAATTTATTTATTAGAGAAATGTTCTCGAAGTTAAATTGTTTATTTTATTAACGAAGTTTTATGAAAACTTTGATTAATAAAGAAATCTTGTGCACATAAGGAGATTAGTGGGAGCATTGAAATTAGTTTGGTGGAGTATGTAGATGACATACTAGTCACCAAAATAATTTATCTACACATGTAAGACATGGTTAGAAAATTATTTTCAATATGTACCAAAATTGATTATAGTGTTCGACACTATAATACCTTCAAGAATATCATTGGATGTCTTAAAGGACTATAGATTGTTTCTTGAACACAGATGAAAGAAACATTGTAAATGAGTTACAATGATTTTGACTTTCATATTAGTGTACAGTATATCCAGATTGTAATTTCGAATAAATGTTATGCTAGGATATCAACTATGAAATTTGTAAAAGTACAAGCTTCAAATAGTTGTTGTTTCTATTACAGATGTCAAATATATATGATTTGGATTGTTTAGCTCATAACTCAGTGAAAACATGTGTTTCTTGCGTTGCGGATTCCATTGATCGATTATATTTTCTAACCCATCTCGGACTAACACCGAGGTGGAAGAAAATTTGTTGTATGTTGCTGTTGATCCATAGGTACATGAAGAACACGATAATGAAGGCGAGGAAGATGCACATTTGTACCAAGAAGAGGAAGGTGCACAATTGTACCATGATGAGGAGCACCATGACCATGATGCCGGATAAAGAAATGAAAATGCAAGATGGGCATGGATGCATACCGAGGCCGAGAGGATAAGCAACAAGCAACTAAGGCAAGGTGTTGAATTGTCGGGACTAAGGAATTATGTCCTAAGGGGCAACCGCATATCCGAAGAAAATAACCAAATACTTCGGAACATGATGCACCATTTTCACCTCCAAGGTCCTCCCTATAGAACTCAATGAAAAATGTGAGCTTTCCTCTTCCTCTCTTCTCCTACTACTCCTCCTCCCCCTCCTACTTCTTCTTCTTCTTCTTCTTCTTCTTCTTCTTCTTCTTCTTCTTCTTCTTTATTTCTCTTATTTTGAATCATTGAGGACAATGTTTCTCCTAAGTGTGGGGGGAGCCTAATAAAGTGTCTTTAGTCGTAGTGTTTCCAAACTCCCTTGAACTTTATTCTTTTGTTTTGTTTTATTGTAAAAGGCATAGTTAAGTAGCTAATTTTTATTGAAAAAAATCATGACACAAAATTTTTTCATTGTCTCCTCTTATTTGGTTGATTCTTGTACATGAAAGCAAACTCTTGTGTTTTAAGTCTTCTTGATATACCCACATCTTGTTTTAAAGTGAATAAAATTCTCCAATGAGAAAAACACAAAGTTGCTTCCCTTGAGTAAATGTATGAATAGGTATTTTAAGGAAACGCGTTTTAATCTTAGTGGTGCATTAACCTTTAAAGATTCTCAAAATGCCAGTAGTATAAGTCAGTATAAGGGAGTTCATGAAAAGCCAAAAAGCCAAATAAATTCCAAGATCTCATCATTGAATCTAGATTGGGGAAGGAGGTAGGCCCTCCGACTTCCTACGTGAAGATGATTGTTCTCTTGAGGAAAAACTTTAAAACGCATCATTGAATCTAGATTGGGGAAGGGGGTAGGCCCTCCGACTTCCTACGTGAAGATGATGTTTTAAGGGATACCATTGAATCTAGATTGGGGAAGGGGGTAGGCCCTCCGACCTCCTACGTGAAGATGTTGTTCCTTAAATAAAGAACTTAAAATGTGCAAATGGCAAAGAACAAAGATTCTCAAATACTCCCATCTCTCTTATATGAATTATAGAAGGAATCTTTCTTGGTTGGTTTAGTGCTAGGATTAGACCATGTTTCCTCATAATGCCTATCTTATACAGGAGCAAGAAAAGGGTTGGACTTCACACACACACTCACTTGAAACTTGATCGTTGGGTTGAATAAAAATTACAAGAAACACTTGAGTTTGTGATTAGTGTACACTTGGGATTTAAGCCCTTGAGGAGACATGTGCTTTAATTGAATTGTCATTTGATATAACTGTTGGTGCTACTATGTTTATGCCTTTTGCTTGAGGACAAGCAAAGATTCAAGTGTGGGGGAGTTTGATGAGTCATTTATATACTATTTTAATATGCTTTTTAGTTTAGTTTTATTTAGATTTTATATAATTTTATATTAGTATTATTTCCTTTTTAGGATAGTTTACTTTAAATTGCAATTTATTATATTTCAGGGAAGAATATTGGATGGATTGAGTCTTGGAGCAAAAGAAAGGGATTTGGAGCAGATTGGACACGAAAATATGAAGATTGGGAGACAAAATATGTCTCCCACAAGTCAGAAGCCTGGCACGGCCCGTGCTAGCCTTGGCACGGCCGTGCCACCCTCTAGAAGACCTTTTGCTGCTTTTGCTTGGGCTCTAAGCTATTCTATTTTGGCGCACAATCTACCGTGGAATATTCTTGGAATATACTTGCTTAGATTTTAAGTCAATTGTGTACTATAAATAGAGTAGCTAGCCATCACAAATATTCATCTTTTCTTGGAATACAATATGTGACAATTGTCTTTCTAATAAAAGTTCATTTTACTTTCTTTGTTATTTACTTTTATGTTTTCTCTCTTCTTCTCCTTGTCTACAATGAACGTCAGTGAGTAGACTTCTCTTGTCTTGGGATTGTTGGATAAGTCTAATGACATAATCCTAATCAAACCAAGCTTTAAACCTTAATCTTATGTAACCTTAATTCCTTATCTAAATTCACCGCTTTAACATGGATCAACCATTATCAAACTGTGGAAACGAAAGTGGAGGGTTTGATAATTGTTTATCCATCATCTCAAATATCAATTCATAAAATGAAAGTGGAGCTTTGATATTCGAACAAGTGAATTTAGACAAGGATTGCAAAGTCAGCGAAATAGGCTTTGCAATCTTTGAGACATATAGTTTCGATCTTCAAGGGAACTAATAACAATCAAGTCAGCGAAATAGGCTTGGTTGTTAGAGGAACCAAAATCTAATAGTAATCAAGTCAGCGAAATAGGCTTGGTTGCTAGAGGAACAAAAGAGAAACTGTCTTGAGAAATTAGGTCTAACATAAAGTTATAAGTTTAATAGTTTGGTTTGAGAAGGACTTGCCGTTAGGATGAACCAATGACCCCAAGGCTTTTATCTTTTATTTTATTATTTACTTTCAATTAAAAATACAAACCTTTCTACCTTATAAAATCTTTAGTCTAATCATTATCTAAAGTTAATTGAATTCATAACTCCCTGTCGGAACGATACTCATATTTTACTACTTCGGTAAGACCGTGCACTTGCGGTTTTATCTCATCATATATCATGATTGTTTGTGAGAAATAAGATGTTGTTGGTGGTTTTGTGAAATTGGTGAAGTTGAGTTAAGTGTTCATGTGAAGGACCAAAATGAACTTTTGATATATATATGGTTGTTGACTAAAATTTTGTTATTGTTGGATGAATTGAATCTAAGAGAATTTCTATTTTCATGTTGTGGTTATGTTAGTTGAGTCGTTTGGGAGAAAACAGGTTTTTTGTGTGAAATGTCATAGTTTAAGCGTTTTCGCCAATAAGTGATTATGTGAGGTTTTGGAAAATGACTTTTGGGATGGTTGAAACATGAAATTTTTGTAGATTATGTTAGAGTCAAGTGTCAGGAGCGTGTAGGCGAAAACGGCGTCAAAATCCGATTAACGGTTTGAATTTTATTCGCGAAATGGTGAAAACGGAAAAACGAAGAAAAAGCTGTGCTGTCAGACGAGCACGGCCGTGCGTGTGCATGGCACGGGCCATGCCTACACCCTGCCTATTTTGGAACGGCCGTGCGTGCTGACAGGACTTCGGTTTTCTGCGTTTTTGTGCTTTTTCACCCATTTCCGTTTTGAACTGGATTTTGATGTAAACATGAAAGTTTTAGGTACTTTTGTTAGCTTTCTAATGGCCTTGGTTTGACGTCCAAATGATTTTTAGAACTTGAGTTATGATCAAATTACTACACATGGGTCATGCGGATTTTTGTGAAAACTTATCATAAATATTTTTTTTATAAGCCGTAAAACTTTTCAAAACTTAACAATGGGTTAATGAGGTACTTAGAGTGAATAATTGAGTATGCATGTATATGTTTGAAGTATGATGATTATCGTATGCTAATTGCTTGGAATATGAGAATTCTTGAATTGGTAAAACCATATGTGATAAGTGATGTTTGTTGATTATTGAAAATCATGTAATTGATGTTGGATGACATTGTTGATTATTGATAAATATGTTGATGTGTGATGATGAATACTATGATTTTTTTGTGTGGGCATGTTTTCTTGATAATGCAATGTTGTGGAGATAATCAATATAATTGGGTGTTGTCCTATATATTGAGTTGAGATTGTGAATTGTTGTCGCATTATCGAGTCCTTATACATGTCCATGCATCATAGTCGTTGTTGCTGTAAAAGGGTTGAACTCTTTTACTTCGAGATTATTGTAAGCCAGGTGTGAGCCCTTACATTCGATGTGCAAGTGGCATCGAAAGGTGACGACCTTGTTGAGATTTGGTACCACATGCATTTATGTGTCAATAAGTGCATATCATATCATGAGTCCTATGTGAAATATGTGATTGGTGATGAAATGAGATGAATGAATGTTGATAATGATTGCTCAATGATTGATGTTTGTGAATGAATATTTATGATTGGATAATTACTCATGTGATTGATATATGTTAATATGAGTTATCAAGTTGTGATATAAGTATTTATGCATGACTATTATTATTCAAGTACATGATATTATTTGATTTAATTGTTATCTGGATTATGATAATGTAATGCTTACCCCCAGTGGTTTTAACCGCCTACTTGCCTGTATGGGTGAGTAGACGTTGTGCAGGAGTAGTCTCGGTGAGTCTTTGCTTGGGATATCGGGAGCTTCCTCCGATATCGGTGTCGTGTCGGCTCTGATCTAGGCTTGTCGTGTCGGTCTAGATTAGGTTGTTTATATTTTCCTTTGGATTATTATTTTGTTGATGACTACCCGTATGTTTGGGTTTTGAGATTTATCTTTGAGATATGATTTATTTTCTCATGGCATGTATATATTCGATCACTCTGATTTATATTCCGCTGTAACTGTTGAGATTTACATACATGTCTATCGGTTTTTGAATTTTGAATAAGACGTAATCTATATTTCTTGAATAAATGTATTATCGGTTAGATGGTTGTGTAGTGCTGAGATGGCAGGAGGTCGTGATGATGCGGCGATTGCACAAGCTTTGGCTGCTATGGCTCAGGTGTTGGCTCAATCGAATGAGCAAGAGGCGATTGGTCGTCGGAATGAGGGAGAAGTTGAGGAGCGGAGGCTTGATCGTTTCTTGCGAAACAATCCACCTACGTTCAAGGGAAGGTTCGACCCGGATGGAGCTCAGACATGGTTGCAAGGCATGGAGAGGATCTTTCGTGCTATGGTGACTAGTGATGATCAGAAGGTGAGGTTGGCTACTCACATGCTTGCTGATGAGTGTTATACCCTGATTTTGGACCTAAAAATACTTGTTCAAATTTCTTTTCTAATATTAATATTTGTCAATTTACTGTTGTTTTACTCTGAATCTTTATTTTGTTTCATCTGCATATTTTACTGTCTCCGTCTCGGACTATTTTCAATCATGATTTTGTGTTCGACTTTCTTGCACATAAAACCATCCAAAGTGTCTTTCTTGCATTACAAGTCATTTGAAAACTCTCTGAATCATTGCATTACTTTTCTTGCATTTTATTTCAAAAAACATATAAAAAGGGTATTTTGGTCATTTCCTGCAGTGGAACCCATTTTAGTCCCTGTGATTGTCTCTGAGTCTTTTCAACTTGTTTTACAAATCATTGTTGAGTCTTTGTTAAAAAAAAATCATTTAAAAAATTGCATCTGAGTCAGTTTAGTCCCTAGGGGCATTTTGGTCTGTTCCCATCAAAATTTCGACAGAGAGGTATTTTAAAATACCTCATTTTTGTAGTTGGTTCATTTTAGTCCTTTTGTTGATTTTATTTTAGGTTTCACTTTACATTTGGTCAAATTACCAATTTTAATTCATTTTATTTTCATTTTGCATTTTAGTCCCTCAAACAATTTCCAGAATTGCACTTTAGTCCAAAACTTTTTAAAATTGCATTTTTAGTCCATTTTTCTTATTTGCAGTCCAGTCCCCAATTTTTTACATTTTTGCAGAAAGGTCCTTAAAGTCAAAAGTCCAAGGCCGAGCCAAACAAAGTCTAGTTCGAGGTGGCATTACCCCATTGGTCTAGGAATACACATGGCAACCTATAAATAGAATCAAATCTGCACAGATCCAGAGAATCAGTGACACATCACCAAAAACAGAATCACAGTTTCTCTCTCCATTCAGTTAGATCAAAACAGAAAATCACCAAGAACATTCAAAAACTCTAATTCACCAATCCATCAAAATTCATCAGAATTCAACAATTTTTCTTTGATTTCTTTACAATTCTCAGTGATTCATCACTGAATCATCATCATTGAACCATTTCCTTCGCAATTCCAGTGCGAATTCATCACCATCAGTGACGAACTCAAGCACGATCACGAAGGATCTGAGAAGAGAAAGAAGATGAAGAAGAATTGAACCGGTACCAGCAAAGAAGAAGAACACCTATTTATTTTCGGTTTCAAGTCAGAAAATCAACAAACAGAATCAAATCGAAGATTTCCTCTCAAAATCTCCAATCAAAACCACAGGTAAACACATAAACTTCATCTTTCTTGCTTAAAAACAACAACGAAGACGAATCAAATGTAGATCTGTGAAGTTTTAAAGGTTTCATTGAAAAACAACTAAAAAAAAACTTAAAGAAAATTTTCGAAAACCGTGAAATAGATTCTAAGATCTACGTTGATTCGAGCTTTGCATGCAAAATCCAGTGCCAGATTCGTGCTCAGAAGAAAAAAGGATTTCCAAATATGTAAAAAAATTTGAAATCGGAGAAACTTGCTCAACTCCGGCGGCGGCGCCGCCACCCTTGGGCGGCCGGCCACCACGCTGGAGAGGCAAGCTTCACCGGAGAAGATGAAGATCATCTTCATGTTCCAGAATCCGGCGAGGATGAGAGAAGAGAGAAGTGAGAGCTTCTCTCACTAGGATGAGAGAAGAGAGAGAAAGGAGAGGAAGAAATGAAATAAACCGGTCACCAAGCCTTTTTATAAACAACTGAACCGGTCCGGTTTATTTCTGGTTCTTTCCCTTCATTCTGAGCCTTTAGATCTAGGGTTTGGCTTCCTGGATCAATCCAACGCTTCCTGTGCATCCGGATCTGTGGGTTTGGGCTTGGGCTTCCAGTTTGTTTGTTTCTGCATTTTTTTTCTTATTTCTTGCTATTTGCACCCTGTTTCTTGCTATCTGAACCCCCTGCTTGTCCAATTTTCTTGCAAAAAATTCCTAAAAATTCCTATATGTTTCTTGATGTATTTTTAATACTTTTGTGATGTTTTTACATGTGAAAAATTGATAGAAATATAATGTGTATTTCTTTGATAGTTTTTTTTTCCTTTTTTAGTGGAATTTTGTGCTATTTTTACCACATTTTTGTTCATAATATTTTGATATATAACATAGACGATTGATATGCAATTTTGTGTTGAATATGCTACTGTTTGTGTAATTACTTTACTGTTTTTGATGTGATTTATTAGTTTCTTGTGTCGCAAGTATCGTATTTCTTTTCACGTTTCAGTTCTTGTTGTCATTTTTACCGTTTCGCCTCGTAATTCTTTGTTTACTTTTTCTTACCATTTTATGCCTTATATTACTAACCATTTCATTTCATGTTTCATCCATCTCATGAGCATCTTACCTTTTTCATCTCAATTTCTCATAGTTTAGGCATTTTTACCTTTTAATTTCTATGTTAAAATGTCATGTAAAATTTTAGGTAGTTTAAATTTCTTTTTGATTTCTTGCAAGACCATAGAATGTAAACTAGGGCAAATGTAACGGACAATGGACTCTCTAATGATGTACACCGACACAAGCACCGACACGCACACACGTTGTATGTTTACCGCTTTAGATGTATGCTTAGGAAACGCGATACTTAGAAAAATATCAATTTTCCAAAATAAGCAAATTCCATCACTTGAAATTTTTTCCAAATAAACCTTGGCGTCAAAACTCCATTGAATTTTCCCTTTATTTTCTTAATCAAACTCAAATGAACTCTAATTCCAACTTAGACCTTTTTTTAATAATAATTGAACCAACCATTCACCATTTTTTTTCTCTCATGCCTTTACGGCCTCTTTCTCTTCTTCAAAACCATTTTCAAAAAAACTAACTAAAATCAATCAAACACACCAAAAACTTTTTTGAAAGAGAACTGCATGGAATTTTGATCCCTTAAAAGGGTATGTAGGCGAGAGGTCAAAACCTCTCCAAGTCCAATAAAATAAAACCTCAAACATTTTCCTCCCCCCATTCTTAACATAAACAACTTCTTTTTAATAAATAGCATTAAAAATAAAGCGTAGACATAAAAGTAGGAAAACGGTTCCTATAGAGTACTATAGTCGTTGCGGGTGCCTAACACCTTCTCGTAACGAAAACGACCCCCGAACTTAGAATTTCTAAGGGTTTTCTCAATTTTTACCCTTCCCAAGAAAAAATAGAGATTATAAATGATTGAAAGGTTCAAGCCTAATTAATGACTTGACACCCCAAAATCGAGATAACAAAAAATGGCGACTTCACTGGGGACTTTTTTTAAGCGGGTCACGCCTAGTT
This sequence comes from Medicago truncatula, assembly GCF_003473485.1. Lineage (NCBI taxonomy): Eukaryota > Viridiplantae > Streptophyta > Magnoliopsida > Fabales > Fabaceae > Medicago > Medicago truncatula. The sequence continues at coordinate 17,474,411 of NC_053044.1, read as the reverse complement.
TTCCGTAGTTTATGTTTACGCTTTGTTTTATTGCTTGCATATGTGAATACTTGTTTATTTTCATTTGACGTGTGGGGTGAGAATATCAAAGTCCTATACCGGGGCTGAGTGAACTTATGAATAGGTAGAGATATAATCGACAATTCGATCCGAGGGTTGCCTCGTGTATTGGGTTATGCGATCAATCTCACATAGCTGAGGCATTTTGGAAGTAATGTTGTCGGCGTGTGTTGTCATGCTTAGGCACTTTGTTTTCAACTGTTCGACGATGCTATGGACCGTAGTTACCAAGCCCATCCTTGGCCTTTTTAGGACGTAGTGCGGTGGCTAAATTGCGTGTTGTCTCAAGTTTTAGTCGTCACGCGATACTACACTCAAACTAGACCTTCTTGCGAATAAACATGGAACGAACGTTGTCCCGTGCTACCATGATATACGTAGGAGAGGTTGCAGTTTGGGAACTTCATTAGAACCTTGGTTACTACTATCCTAAGCCTTAGTTTCACCGGGCGCCGTGCCCACCCGTGACTCCTCGACCTTGAATCTCAACCCACCATGTTTTCTCTGTAACTGAAAAACAATCATGCATACATGCATTCATGCATAAACCTTTTCCAGCATTCATCAAAGGGTTTAGACAAGTTAAAATTTTGTAAATAATCGCAGGTATGAAGAATTACCTTGTAAAACTTCGTATTGCTTTGCTCGTTAAAAAGTTTCTAATTTGTCTAAAACCCTTCGATGACAAAAAAGAGTCATTTTTGCATCTGCATTTGTATATCATGCATCATATGCATCATTCATCAGTCACAAAAGGTTTCCAAGCACTCATTGCCTCCTGGTTCTTTTGCCATAGTTTGAAAGGTGGCTCGTACTCGAAAAGTCTACGAACCTGACAGAATACATCGGACTAGATTATACAGAAAGAAGAATTTGGTAGCTATGGAAGAAGAAAATGCTCAGCTCCGTACCGAGTTAGCTTCTCTGAGGGAAGAATTGACTAAGGCCAACGATACCATGACTGCTCTGCTAGCCGCCCAGGAACAATCAGCCACAGCTATCCCTGTAGCCACAGCTATCCCTATAGCTACAAGTGTGATCCCAACTGTATCTACTGATGCTCGCTTCGCTATGCCAACTGGGTTTCCTTATGGACTTCCACCGTTTTTCACTCCTAGTACTGTAGCAGGCACTTCTGGTACCGCTAACAATGGCCCGATTCCTGGGACGAACACTGTCTCCATCAATACTACCTTGCCTCAGACAACGGCAACTGTCACTGAGCCTCTTGTGCATGCCATATCTCAAGGTGTTAACATCAACGCGCATCACGGAAGCATCCCCGTGATTAAAACCATGGAAGAAAGGATGGAGGAACTTGCTAAAGAACTCCGTCGTGAAATCAAAGCTAACCGAGGGAGCGGGGACCCTGTTAAGATTCATGATCTCTGGTTGGTGCTAAAGGTGGACGTCCCCAAGAAGTTCAAGGTCCCAGAGTTCGACCGATACAATGGGCTGACTTGTCCCCAGAACCACATTATCAAGTATGTCCGAAAGATGGGTAACTACTCAGACAATGATTCGCTCATGATTCACTGCTTCCAAGATAGCTTAATGGAAGACGCTGCAGAATGGTATACTAGCTTGAGCAAAGATGACGTTCATACCTTTGATGAATTAGCCGCTGCTTTCAAAAGCCACTATGGGTTTAATACCAGGTTGAAACCAAACAGGGATTTTCTCAGATCCCTCTCCCAAAAGAAAGATGAAAGCTTCCGCGAGTATGACTCAAACATTCCTGAAGACTCTGAAAAAGGATTATGTTGAAAGAATGATCATTGCTGCTCCAAATAACTTCTCTGAGATGGTCACCATGGGGACTCGTCTAGAAGAAGCTGTCACAGAGGGCATTATTGTATTCGAGAAAGTTGAATCCTCTGTAAATGCATCAAAGAGATACGGTAACTGTCATCATAAGAAGAAAGAAACAGAAGTAGGGATGGTATCTGCCGGAGCCGGTCATTCCATGGCTACTGTTGCCCCTATTAATGCTGCCCAGTTACCTCCGTCGTACCCTGAAGGTAAATCGACATAATCAGAATAAGCAGCGGAAAAATTCGATTTACTTTCCTTGGATCATTACGAATTAAAACTTGAACCAGTGATTCGATTGTTACCTTAATTCGGTTGGTCTGAAAAACGAGCGGTGGAATCTGCGAACCGATATCACGATCACAGCCAAGCAATTAGCAGAGCCTCTATCAAGTCCACACGAACAGTGCTCTTCCAAAACCTCGGTGCTAGCCAAGAAGACGGAAGTCAGAGAGCTTGGGTTTCTGCAAAAGAACGTAACCGCAAACTATTGCACTAGGGTTCTATTTATAGAACTCCTTATGTGCTTTGCAAGTCAAACTCGTTTTTGACTTCACTAAGCCCAATACGAGTTTAGTAAATATTGCTAAATCATTAGCATTATTTACTAAGCGCACCCTTTATATAAGTCGTACTTATACATATCTCTTTTGACTGCTCTTTGTGTGTGACCCTTTAGGTTCTAGTCACGTTGGCAATGATATTAAATCCATCATTTAATATCATAAACAATGAGCGGTATCTAGCAACACATCATTGCTACCCAAGTGACAAGAATGTCAAGTGATCTGACGAAACCTTTCATGATAATACATATGTGTATAATTACTCCTTTGTCTCAATATCTTCATTGATCTCAAGGCATAGATAGTGTCACCCTTGTATAGATCAATGTTCATTTATCTTGATTCCGAAATGTACTATTTAACGAATAAGTCCAATATCTTATATTGACTTAGTTCAGCATGGCCATGCATATTTATAGTCATATTTCATCAAGAGGCCTAAAGATATATCTCCTGTTTATGAGGAGGGACAAATCCCATCTAGGACACTCATGACCCTCAGCATGATTCATCAAGTGCCCATCAACCAACGTTATTGTTATCCTTTTACAGACAACGTTAGAATGGCAACAAAACACTTGAGTCCACATCTAGAGATCATAGTGGTTTCAGGTCTAAGAGCGATATACATTATTATCATTGTGAGAATATCTTATGACAATTTCATAACTTACTATGTAGTATTCTCACAGTGGGTCAATCCAATATAAATATTACTCCTAATATTTATATCTATGTATAGACTTGATATCTCATATCTATGACCCATGAGATGCGGTCATCAGTCTACATACATAATAGTCTCGACGCTTTATTATTATCCTTTATTCATATTAAAGCTTTGACTACGGATTCATTTAAGAATAGCGTTCTATAAGATAATGTAATCTCATGATTAAGTCACACTTAATATATTATTACACGAACTATCTATTCTAAGGACTTTATTAACATTATCTAAATATAATAAAGAGTGCCATATATTATCCAATAATAAAAGTCATGATACATAAGATAGGTTTAACATAAACTATTGGCCTCTAGGGCTTACACCAACAATCTCCCACTAGCACTAGAGCCAATTAGGCATAAACCTAATACCCATAGATCTAGTATGACCATCATGCTTCTGCTGGGCAAGAGCTTTAGTAAGTGGATCAGCGACATTGTCCAATGTTGGTACTTTGCATATTTTAACATCTCCTCTTTCGATAATCTCTCGAATAAGATGATAACGCCTTTGTATGTGTTTGGATTTCTGGTGAGATCTAGGTTCTTTGGCTTGTGCGATTGCACCATTGTTATCACATAGTAATTCAATGGGATCCACAATACTCGGAACTATTCCAAGATCAGAAATGAATTTCTTAATCCAAACAGCTTCTTTTGCGGCATTGGATGCAGCAATATACTCGGCTTCAGTTGTAGAATCAGCGACTGTTTCTTGCTTTGAACTTTTCCAGCTCACAGCACCGCCATTTAAGCAAAACACATATCCAGATTGCGATCTAAAGTCATCATGATCGGTCTGAAAACTAGCATCAGTGTAACCATTTACAGAGAGCTCTTCTTGACCTCCATAGACCAAGAAGGTATCCTTAGTTCTTCTCAAGTACTTAAGGATATTCTTGACAGCAATCCAATGATCGTTGCCAGGATTAGACTGGTATCTGCTCGTAGCACTTAAAGCATACGAGACATCTGGTCGAGTACATATCATAGCATACATGATAGAACCAATTGCTGAAGCATATGGGATATCACGCATTCGATCCCTTTCGTCATTAGTCGAAGGGGATTGATTCTTTGATAGATTTAATCCTGACGACATAGGAATGAATCCTTTCTTGGAATCATGCATATTGAACCGTCTCAGGACCTTGTCTATATATGTACCCTGACTTAAGCCAAGCAATCTTTGTGATCTATCTCTATAGATCCTGATTCCTAATATATAGGAGGCTTCACCTAAGTCTTTCATAGAAAAGCATTTCCCTAACCAAGTTTTGATTTCTTGTAGTGTAGGGATGTCATTTCCGATTAATAATATGTCATCTACATATAAAATCAGAAATGAAACTATGCTCCCACTAACCTTCTTGTAAACACAAGGCTCATCTTCATTTTTAATGAATCCATACTGTTGTACAGTTTCATCAAAGCGAAGATTCCAACTTCTAGAAGCTTGCTTCAATCCATAGATTGATCGCTGCAACTTGCATACCTTTTTGGTTGCTTTAGGATCGCCAAAACCTTCAGGTTGTGTCATGTACACATCCTCAAGAAGATTTCCATTAAGGAAAGCAGTTTTGACATCCATTTGCCAGATTTCATAATCGTGATATGCAGCGATGGCAAGTAAGATCCGAATGGATTTAATCATTGCAACTGGTGAAAAGGTTTCATCATAGTCTACACCATGAATTTGTTTGAAGCCTTTAGCAACCAGTCGCGCTTTGTAGGTACTAACCTTTCCATCCATGTCAATTTTCTTTTTGAAAACCCACTTGCATCCTATAGGATTAATTCCTTCAGGTGCATCAATCAAGTTCCAAACTTGATTTGTGTACATGGAATCCATTTCAGATTTCATGGCTTCAAGCCACTTCTTAGATTCGGGGCCAATTATGGCTTCCGTGTAAGTCACAGGCTCATCTTGGTCCATGAGCAATACATCACCCTCTTGAGATATGAGATACCCATATCTTTCGGGTTCTTGACGTATCCTGCTAGACCTACGTGGTTCTTGTGTTACTGGGATAGGATTTTCTGTCATAACAGTTTGGGTATCCTGTCCTTGTTCCTCTACCGGTATTTCAGTACTCTGTGGGTCTTGAATTTCTTCAAGATCTACTTTGCTCCCACTGATTCTCATGGAGACAAAATCCTTCTCAAGGAAAACTCCAGTTCTGGCAACAACAATTGTGCCTTCAGTTGGTTTGTAAAAGTAGTATCCCCTAGTTTCTTTAGGATATCCCACAAAGAAACATTTTTCAGATTTTTGTTCAAGCTTAGTAGACATAAGTCTTTTTATATAAGCTTCACAACCCCAAATCTTAAAATGTCCCACATTGGGTTTTCGACCATTCCATATCTCATATGGTGTCTTTTCTACCGCTTTAGATGGAACTCGGTTAAGTGTGTAAGCTGCAGTTAATAAGGCGTACCCCCATAAGAAGTTTGGAAGTTCAGCATGACTCATCATAGATCGGACCATGTCTAACAAGGTTCGATTTCTCCTTTCAGATACACCGTTCCATTGCGGTGTTCCAGGAGGTGTGAGTTGGGATAGTATCCCATATTCTTTAAGATGATTGTCAAACTCTAAGCTCAAATATTCTCCACCTCGATCAGATCAAAGCATTTTGATTTTCTTGCCTAGTTGGTTTTCTACTTCATTTTGAAATTCCTTGAAGAAAGTAAATGATTCAGATTTATGTTTCATTAGATACACATATCCAAATCTACTAAAGTCATCAGTGAATGTAATGAAGTAGTGAAAGCCTCCTCTAGCAGTTATGTTTAGGGGTCCACACACATCAGTATGTATGAGACCTAAAAGATCACTAGCCCTTTCACCTTGACCGGTAAATGGAACTTTTGTCATTTTTCCCAATAAACAAGATCGACATGTTTCATATGATTCGAAATCAAAAGAATCCAAAAATCCATCTTTATGGAGTTTGGAAATGCGATTCTCATTTATATGTCCTAAACGACAATGCCAAAGGTAAGTTGGATTCAACTCATTAGGTTTCAACCTTTTAGTATTAATGTTATAGATAGGCATATCGAGATCTAGGACATAAAGTCCATTACTCAAATTTGCGTTAGCATAAAGAATATCATCCAAATAAACGGAACAACATTTGTTCTTTATTGTAAAATAAAAACCAGCCTTGTCCAAACAAGAAATTGAAATGATATTCCTGCTAATGGCAGGTACATAATAGCAGTTTTCTAAATTAAGTAAAAGACCACTAGGTAAGGTCAATACATAAGTTCCAACAGCTAAAGCAGCAACCTTTGCTCCATTGCCAACTCTAAGATCGACCTCGCCTTTTGCCAATGCTCTACTCTTTCTCAGACCCTGCACATCAGTACAAATATGAGAACCACATCCAGTATCTAATACCCATGATGTAGAAGTAGACATATTAATTTCTATAACAAAAATACCTGCAGAAGTAGTAGGAACATTTCCATTCTTCTTATCTTCCAGATACTTTGGACAGTTTCGCTTCCAATGCCCAGCGTTGTTGCAATAGAAGCACTTACCATCCTTAGCCACGCCTCCAGTAGGCTTCAAAGCTTTGGTTGATGGCTTGGCAACAGCTTTGCCTTTGCCATTTCCCTTAGTCTTATTAGGCTTCTTATGGTGCTTTTTGAACTTGCCATTATTAACCATTAAAATGGCAGCAGCCTTTCCTTTTCCCTTCATGTTTTTCTCAGCAGTTCTCAACATAGCTGCAAGCTGTGGAAGTGTCTTGTCCTTATCATTCATTAGAAAGTTCTGGACAAAACCGTTGAAACTTTCAGGCAACGATTGCAGCACAAGATCAACGACTAGCTCTTGTTCAAGGACAAATCCCAAACGAGCTAGGTTTTCAGAGTACCCAATCATTTTGAGCACATGAGGTCCTACGGGACCTCCCTCTGACAGCTTGGTGGAAAACAGGGCTTTAGAGACATCAAACCTCTCATGCCTGGCTTGCTCTTCATAAAGAGTCTTAAGATGTTCGATCATATCGAACGCTGTCATCCCTTCATGCTGTTTTTGCAGCTCGGGAGTCATTGAAGCCAGCATGATGCATGAAACTTCTACGGAATCATTGAGATGCTTGGCATGAGCATTTCTTAGAGCCGCAGAAGCTCCAGCAGGAGGTGTCTCAGGAATGGGTCCATCCAGCACATACAGCTTTTTTTCGTGGGTGAGGACAATCCTCATGTTACGGGACCAGTCTATAAAATTTGTTTCAGTCAATTTTTCCTTTTCGATGAGGGATCGCAAAATGTTTGTGGAAGCGTTATTGGCCATCTACAATTTAAAATGTGCAAAATAAGTATCATGAAAAATATTTAATTTGGTCTTTAATTAAATACGCTCCCACTATTTTACTCAAATCAAATGACCTTCAAACATTTGACTCGGAAAATCCCGTTGGAAGATTTTCTAGTGGATTGAAATCCTTATTTCACTTTGTTTTAAGTCAACGGGGCTGTACTTAAAACTTAGCTATTTTAGGTAGGAACATTTCCAATTGTATCTTATACAACTTTCAAATCAATTGGCGGAATAACTCTTTATTCAATTTCTATCATATAGAAGTCGTCCAATTATAGCTTCTAAATTTATTCTAATCTTATTAAAATTAACTTAGTTAAGTTTGACCCAAAAGAATAACACTTGGATAAATTGGATTACCGCACCGCAACTTACTAGTATAGAATATGCGCTTTACGGAGGCAAAACCCACATATTCGATATTAGTCTTGAAGGGTGTTAAACTTTTGGAAAGCTTTAAACTTAATATTTAAATTGAAGGATTTTTATTAAATTTGATCTCACCTCACCACGGCTTATATATCATATATATTCGCACTCCAATCAAAACATGCATAACATTTATACAAAATAAAAGTGACATGATTATGGCCATCCTAACGCTATGACTCTCTCAAGCCAATGAGAGAATCTGAACTAATCCTAGAAACGACTTTGCTTCTCCAAGCTTGACTTCCAGGACCATCTCTACGTCTTGAGTCCTATTACCTCCTTTGTATTCTATTTACATTACATATGAAGAAAACTCGTTTTACATACGAGGGAGTGGATGAGAAGAGAATGTACAATAGAGATATAAGAGAAAGGCACGGCACGCAGACCGTATTTTAAAATCCAAAAGAAATAAAATAAAAAAGGACTAAGGCCATAATCATTCACATGACAATAATAATAACAAACACACTTTTATTATTATTAATTATTCCTTATAATTAAATAAATTAAATTAAAATTCGACATATGATCACCCTACGCAGAGTAGCCGGGGGTTCCGCTGAAGGTAAATCGACATAATCAGAATAAGCAGCGGAAAAATTCGATTTACTTTCCTTGGATCATTACGAATTAAAACTTGAACCAGTGATTCGATTGTTACCTTAATTCGGTTGGTCTGAAAAACGAGCGGTGGAATCTGCGAACCGATATCACGATCACAGCCAAGCAATTAGCAGAGCCTCTATCAAGTCCACACGAACAGTGCTCTTCCAAAACCTCGGTGCTAGCCAAGAAGACGGAAGTCAGAGAGCTTGGGTTTCTGCAAAAGAACGTAACCGCAAACTATTGCACTAGGGTTCTATTTATAGAACTCCTTATGTGCTTTGCAAGTCAAACTCGTTTTTGACTTCACTAAGCCCAATACGAGTTTAGTAAATATTGCTAAATCATTAGCATTATTTACTAAGCGCACCCTTTATATAAGTCGTACTTATACATATCTCTTTTGACTGCTCTTTGTGTGTGACCCTTTAGGTTCTAGTCACGTTGGCAATGATATTAAATCCATCATTTAATATCATAAACAATGAGCGGTATCTAGCAACACATCATTGCTACCCAAGTGACAAGAATGTCAAGTGATCTGACGAAACCTTTCATGATAATACATATGTGTATAATTACTCCTTTGTCTCAATATCTTCATTGATCTCAAGGCATAGATAGTGTCACCCTTGTATAGATCAATGTTCATTTATCTTGATTCCGAAATGTACTATTTAACGAATAAGTCCAATATCTTATATTGACTTAGTTCAGCATGGCCATGCATATTTATAGTCATATTTCATCAAGAGGCCTAAAGATATATCTCCTGTTTATGAGGAGGGACAAATCCCATCTAGGACACTCATGACCCTCAGCATGATTCATCAAGTGCCCATCAACCAACGTTATTGTTATCCTTTTACAGACAACGTTAGAATGGCAACAAAACACTTGAGTCCACATCTAGAGATCATAGTGGTTTCAGGTCTAAGAGCGATATACATTATTATCATTGTGAGAATATCTTATGACAATTTCATAACTTACTATGTAGTATTCTCACAGTGGGTCAATCCAATATAAATATTACTCCTAATATTTATATCTATGTATAGACTTGATATCTCATATCTATGACCCATGAGATGCGGTCATCAGTCTACATACATAATAGTCTCGACGCTTTATTATTATCCTTTATTCATATTAAAGCTTTGACTACGGATTCATTTAAGAATAGCGTTCTATAAGATAATTTAATCTCATGATTAAGTCACACTTAATATATTATTACACGAACTATCTATTCTAAGGACTTTATTAACATTATCTAAATATAATAAAGAGTGCCATATATTATCCAATAATAAAAGTCATGATACATAAGATAGGTTTAACATAAACTATTGGCCTCTAGGGCTTACACCAACAATACCCATATGCGCCATACTCTCAGCATCCCTTCTTTCCACCATTCTATCATCAGTATCCTTTGCCATCGGGTCAACCTCAGGTACCCGTTAATGCCGTCGTTCAGCAAATACAACAACAACCACCAGTTCAACAACAACAGCATCAACAAGCTATACCTACCTTTCCTCCGATACCAATGATGTATGCCTAGTTACTCCCGACTCTACTTCTCAGAGGGCACTGCACAACCAGACAGGGCAAGCCTCCACCTGATCCGTTGCCTCCCAGGTTCCGTTCTGACCTCAAGTGTGACTTCCATCAAGGTGCTCTGGGTCATGATGTCGAAGGATGCTACGCTTTGAAGTACAGACTCGATGTTCGTAACATTGCAACTCCTCTGGTGCCTCTACACATCAAGCTATGTCAAGCCTCTCTGTTTAACCACGATCATACCAATTGCCCAAAATGCTTTCGTAATCCTTTGGGTTGCTACGTTGTTCAAAATGACATCAAGAGCTTGATGAACGATAACTATTTGACTGTCAGCGATGTCTGTGTGATTGTGCCAGTCTTTCATGATCCGCCCGTCAAAAGCATACCTTCGAAAGAGAATGTTGAGCCTCTAGTGATAAGGCTGCCTGGACCAGTACCTTGTACTTCAGAAAAGGCTATCCCTTACAAGTACAATGCTACCATGATTGAGAACGGAGTAGAAGTGCCTCTGGCATCCTTGGCCATGGTGAGCAACATCGCCGAAGGAACTACAGCAGCCCTGAGAAGCGGAAGGGTCCGTCCACCATTGTTCCAAAAGAAAGCAGCTACACCTACCACCCCACCCATTGACAAAGCAACTCTGACCGATGTTTCTCCTGTTACTAGAGATGCGAGCCGACCAAGCCAGTCTATAGAGGATTCCAATCTGGATGAGATCTTGAGGTTAATCAAGAGAAGTGACTACAAGATTGTGGATCAGCTGTTACAAACTCCGTCAAAGATATCCATCTTGTCTTTGCTCCTGAGTTCCGAAGCTCACAGGAACACCCTTTTGAAAGTATTGGAACAAGCCTATGTGGATCACGAGGTCACTTTGGATCACTTCGGCAGCATAGTGGGAAATATTACTGCTTGCAGCAATCTGTGGTTTGGTGAGGATGAGCTTCCAGAAGCGGGAAAATACCACAATCTGGCTTTACATATCTCTGTGAATTGCAAGTCTGACATGCTATCGAATGTGCTGGTGGACACTAGCTCATCCCTGAATGTGATGCCTAAATCGACTCTGGATCAGTTAAGCTATCGAGAGACTCCTTTGAGAAGAAGTACTTTTCTGGTAAAAGCCTTTGATGGATCCCGTAAGAATGTTCTTGGGGAGATAGATCTGCCAATGACTATTGGTCCTGAGACCTTTCTGATCATGTTCCAGGTCATGGACATTAATGCTTCTTATAGCTGTCTCCTAGGAAGACCATGGATACATGATGCTGGCGCACTAACCTCTACCCTGCACCAGAAATTGAAGTTTGTGAAGAATAAAAAGCTTGTTACGGTCCATGGAGAAGAGGCATATTTGGTTAGCTAGCTGTCATCTTTCTCTTGCATTGAAGCTGGATCTGCTGAAGGAACTGCCTTTCAAGGTTTGACTATTGAAGGTACGGAGCCTAAGAAGACTGGGGCTACTATGGCTTCTTTTAAAGATGCTCAGAAGGCTGTTCAAGAAGGACAGGCTGCCGGCTGGGGCAAGTTAATACAACTCCGCGAGAATAAGCACAAAGAAGGTCTCGGGTTTTCCTCAATTTCAGGAGTCTCCACAGGAACCTTCTACAGTGATGGGTTTGTCAATGCAATTACTGAAGAGGCGACTGGATTTGGTCCTAGGCTTGTGTTTGTTATACCAGGAGGCATTGCGAGAGATTGGGATGCCATCAACATTCCTTCAATCATGCATGTTTCCGAGTAATGTGTCTTGTTGCTTAAGTGTTTTGTTTTTCAAAATAACAATCCTTTCGCTCTGTCCGAAGCGAAAGTGATATTTTCTGTAAGGGCATGTTTGTTTCGGCATCGCCGTTGTTAATAAAAATCGTCGTTTCTTTCACGACTTTTATTTTTTTTTTAGTGCTTTTTCCTTGGAAATAATGGTAATGCCAGAAAAAACCAAAACATCTGTATTTTCTTATTAATTTCAAAAAATCTGCATAAAAAACCTCTTTCTAAAATCATCCAGCCATTTTACGCAGATTGAGCCATAATAAACCCGTTGGGCACAGTAACCCTGCGTTTCCTCCGAATTTTGAGTTCCCGGTGTATGAAGCCGAAGATGAGGAAGGTGATGACATACCGTATGAGATCACTCGACTTCTCGAGCAAGAAAGAAAAGCCATTCAGCCTCACCAGGAAGAGATTGAGCTTATCAACATAGGTACCGAAGAGAACAAGCGAGAAATCAAGGTCGGTGCTGCTCTAGAGGAAGGGGTTAAAAAGAAGATCATCCAGCTCCTTCGAGAATACCCGGATATTTTTGCATGGTCGTATGAAGATATGCCAGGTCTAGATCCTAAGATTGTGGAACATCGGATTCCCACGAAGCCTGAATGTCCTCCCGTCAGGCAGAAATTGAGAAGGACTCATCCAGATATGGCTCTCAAGATTAAGAGTGAGGTTCAAAAGCAGATTGATGCGGGTTTTCTGACGACAGTCAAGTATCCTGAATGGGTTGCCAATATTGTACCTGTGCCAAAGAAGGATGGAAAAGTCCGGATGTGTGTTGACTTCAGAGACCTGAACAAAGCCAGTCCTAAGGAAAACTTCCCATTACCTCATATTGATGTGCTTGTTGACAATACTGCTCAGTCCAAGGTATTCTCCTTCATGGATGGCTTCTCCGGTTACAATCAAATCAAAATGTCCCCTGAAGATAGAGAAAAGACATCTTTTATCACCCCATGGGGTACTTTCTGCTACAAAGTGATGTCGTTCGGCCTAATAAATGCTGGTGCTACCTACCAAAGAGGAATGACTACTCTGTTTCATGACATGATTCACAAAGAAGTCGAAGTATATGTGGACGATATGATTGTGAAGTCAAAAGATGAGGAGCAACATGTCAAATACTTGACAAAAATGTTCGAAAGGTTGAGAAAGTACAAGCTTCGATTGAACCCTAACAAATGTACGTTCGGCGTCAGATCTGGAAAGTTACTAGGCTTCATTGTCAGCCAAAAGGGCATTGAAGTCCACCCTGATCAAGTCCGGGCCATCCGAGAAATGCCAGCTCCGCAGACCGAGAAACAAGTCAGAGGTTTCCTCGGGCGATTGAATTACATCTCCCGATTCATATCTCACATGACCGCAACCTGCGGGCTAATCTTCAAGTTACTCAGGAAGAATCAGCCTATTGTATGGAACGATGAATGCCAAGAGGCTTTTAATAGCATCAAGAATTACCTGCTGGAACCACCCATCCTTGTCCCACCCGTGGAAGGAAGGCCTTTGATTATGTATTTGTCAGTGTTTGATGAATCCATGGGATGCGTACTTGGTCAACAAGATGAGACTGGAAAGAAAGAACATGCTATCTACTATCTGAGCAAGAAGTTCACCGACAGTGAAACTCGGTATACGATGCTTGGAAAGACTTGTTGTGCTCTGGCCTGGGCCGCCAAACGCCTGCGTCATTATTTGGTGAATCATACAACTTGGTTGATATCCAGAATGGATCCGATAAAGTATATCTTTGAGAAAGCTGCTGTTACTGGAAAGATTGCACGCTGGCAGATGCTCTTGTCTGAATATGATATTGTGTTCAAAACTCAAAAGGCAATCAAAGGTAGCATTCTTGCCGATCATCTTGCCTACCAACCTCTTGATGATTACCAACCAATTGAGTTCGATTTCCCCGATGAAGAGATCATGTATTTGAAATCAAAAGACTGCGAAAAACCGTTGATTGGTGAAGGTCCAGATCCCAACAACAAGTGGGGGTTAGTCTTTGATGGTGCTGTCAATGCTTATGGCAAAGGAATTTGAGCAGTCATTATATCCCCGCAGGGGCATCACATTCCTTTTACCGCCCGGATTCTGTTCGAATGTACAAACAATATGGCTCAGTATGAAGCATGTATCTTTGGGATCGAGGAAGCAATTGACATGAAAATCAAACACCTCGACATCTATGGAGATTCTGCAGTTGTCATCAACCAGATAAAGGGTGAATGGGAGACTCACCATGCCAAGTATATTCCTTACCGTGATTACGCGAGACGTTTGCTGACATATTTTACAAAGGTTGAGTTGCACCATATCCCTCGTGATGAGAACCAAATGGCTGATGCTCTTGCTACTCTATCCTCCATGTTTCGAGTAAACCATTGGAATGATGTGCCAATAATCAAAGTGCAACGCCTTGAAAGACCTTCGAATGTGTTCGCTATTGGGGATGTGATCGATCAGACTGGTGAAAATGTGGTTGACAATAAACCCTGGTATTAAGACATCAAGCAGTTCTTGCTAAGCCGTAAGTATCCACCGGTTGCTTCCAACAAAGACAAGAAGACCCTGAGAAGATTGGCCAGTAGATTCCTGTTAGATGGAGACATTTTGTACAAGAGAAACTACGACATGGTATTGTGAAGATGTGTTGATGAACACGAAGCAGAGCAGTTAATGCATGACGTACATGACGGTGCCTTCGGGATCCATGCTACAGGGCATACTATGTCAAGAAAGTTGTTACGAGCAGGTTACTACTGGATGGCCATGGAGCGTGATTGCTACCAGCACGCCAGAAAGTGCCGCAAATGTCAAATCTATGCTGATAAGATTCATGTGCCTCCGCACGCTCTCAATGTTATTTCATCCCCATGGCTGTTCTCAATGTGGGGCATCGACATGATTGGAAGAATCGAACCGAAGGCTTCAAACGGTCATCGTTTCATCTTAGTGGCAATTGACTACTTTACCAAATGGGTCGTAGCTAAGTTCATCAAGAACAACATCATCTGTCGATATGGTGTTCCCAGCAAGATCATTACCGACAATGGTACCAACCTGAACAGCAATGTGGTGCAAGCTCTTTGCGAAGAATCCAAAATTGAGCATCATAACTCTTCTCCCTATAGACCTCAGATGAACGGTGCAGTTGAGGCAGCCAACAAGAATATCAAGAAGATTGTCCAGAAAATGGTTACTACTTACAAAGATTGGCATGAGATGTTGCCCTATGCTCTGCAAGGCTACCGTACTACAGTGCGCAGTTCAACCGGGGCAACCCCTTTCTCTCTTGGTGGTGTGCTTATGCAAAATCGTCAGGTTGTAGCTTATGCTTCGAGGCAATTGAAAGTGCATGAGAAGAATTATCCGACTCATGATTTGGAATTGGCAGCCGTTGTGTATACATTGAAGATTTGGAGGCACTATCTGTATGGTTCTAAGTTTGAGGTGTTCAGTGACCACAAGAGTTTGAAGTATCTGTTTGATCAGAAGGAGTTGAATATGAGGCAGAGGAGGTGGTTGGAATATCTTAAGGATTTTGATTTTCAGTTGAGTTATCATCTCGGGAAGGCTAATGTTGTTGCGGATGCTTTGAGTAGGAAGACTTTGCATATGTCTGCTTTGATGGTTAAAGAATTGGAATTGATTGAGCAGTTTCGAGATTTGAGTTTGGTTAGTGAGTTGACACCTGATGGGGTGAGGTTGGGTATGTTGAAGTTGACAAGCAATATTTTGGAAGAGATCAAGAATAGTCAGAAGGAAGATTTGGAACTCGTGGACCGAGTGACGTTGGTTAATCAAGGAAAAGGTGGAGACTTTAGATTGGATGAGAATGGTGTTTTGATGTTTCGTGATCGAGTTTGTGTGCTGGATGTGTTTGAGCTTCAGAGGCAAATTTTGGACGAAGGACATAGAAGTAGTTTGAGTATTCATCCAGGAGCAACTAAGATGTATCAAGATTTGAAAAGGTTGTTTAGGTGGCCGGGAATGAAGAAGGAGATTGCTGAGTTTGTTTATGCTTGTTTGGTTTGTTAGAAATCGAAGATCGAACATCAGAGACCGTCGGGTTTGATGCAACCGTTGTTTGTACCAGAATGGAAATGGGATAGCATTTCTATGGATTTTGTTGGAGCGTTGCCTAAGACTAGTAAGGGTTTCGATTCGATTTGGGTGATTGTTGATCGGTTGACGAAGTCAGCGCATTTTGTTCCTATCAACACTGGTATGTCGGTAGCGAAGTTGGCTGAGATCTACATTGAGCAGATAGTGAGGTTGCATGGTATTCCTTCTAGTATTGTGTCGGATCGGGATCCGAGGTTTACTTCTAAGTTTTGGTAGAGTTTGCAAGCTACTTTGGGAACTAAATTGAGATTGAGTTCTGCTTACCATCCTCAGACCGATGGGCAGACAGAGAGGACTATTCAGAGTTTGGAGGATTTATTGAGAGCTTGTGTTTTGGAGCAAGGTGTCAGTTGGGACGAATGTTTACCGTTGATTGAGTTTACTTACAACAAAAGTTTTCATGCTAGTATCGGAATGGCACCGTTTGAGGCTTTGTATGGTCGGAGGTGTAGGACACCGTTGTGTTGGTTTGAGTCCGGAGAGAGTGTTTTGTTAGGACCGGAAGTTGTGCAAGAAACTACGGAGAAGGTTAAGATGATTCAGGAGAAGATGAAGGCGTCTCAGAGTAGACAGAAGAGTTATCATGATAAGAGGAGAAAGGATATTGAGTTTCAAGTTGGTGATCACGTGTTTTTAAGGGTGAATCCTGTGACCGAAGTTGGTCGTGCTTTGAAGTGTAGGAAGTTGGCTCCTCGTTTCGTTGGGCCGTTTGATGTCATTGAGAAGATTGGGGTTGTAGCGTATCGGATTGCGTTACCACCGTCTTTGTCGAATCTTCATAATGTGTTTCATGTGTCTCAGTTGAGGAAGTATGTGCATGATGCGTCTCATGTGATTCAAGTGGATGAGTTGGAAGTAAGAGATAATTTGACGGTTGAGACTTTGCCGGTTAGGATTGAGGATCGTGAGTTGAAGCGTTTGCGTGGCAAAGAGATTGTTTTGGTCAAAGTGATTTGGGTTGGACCAACTGGTGAGAGTGCCACTTGGGAACTGGAGAGTAGGATGAGGGTTTCGTATCCGGAGTTGTTTCCTTCAGGTAAATTTTCGAGGGCGAAAATTCTTTTAGGGGGGGAGAGTTGTAACAGCCCGATATTTAGCTAGTTTTATTTTAATTACTTTTATTGTGTGATTGTGTGTGATTAATTGTGATTGTGTGTATTTTATTGTCATCGGGTGCATTTAAATGGATTACCGTATTAGAAGGGTATTTTGGTCATTTGGCGGGTAAGGGTAAAATGGTAATTTTGGTGAGAATTATTTTTAATATTTAGTGAGAACCCTTATTTTACTAAGTTACTAGTGTGATGATTAGTTTTTACCGTTTAGTGACCGTTGGTTATAATTTACCGTTGTTAGTATTTATCGTTGAGTGTATAGAAACTTTCTAGAATTGTGGTGTGAATAGAAACGGGTTAAGCCCATTAAAACTAAGTTAAGCCCACTAGGGGAAAATAACATTAGGGTTGTGAGAGCAAATTCATTCATTCCTTTTCATTTCACTAAGTTAGAGAGAGGAAGAGAGAGAAGTGAGAGGTGAAGGAAGAACAAGGGTTAGAGAAAGGGGAAAACTTGAAGATTGGAGAATTAGGAGCTAAAGTGAAGCTCAAGTTTGAATTGATCATAACCTAAGGTAAGGGGGTTAGTCTTTATCATAATCATAATTGTTTGTTTGCAATTTTTCTTGGTTTGTATGAAAAAGTGCTTAATTTAGTGAGAATTCATATGAACCCAATCTCTAATTTTCGTGCTCTTGTTTTGGTGATAAGATTGAGTATGTTAATTGAATGATAAATGAATTGTTGGTGATGAAATAACATGTTCATAATGTATGAAAATGGGTTGTTGTGAAATTATGCTTAATTGATGACTTATGACATGTTGTTGTTGAATTAAGGTGAGAATCAAGTTTCAATTGATGTTGTTGTTGCTGAGACATGTTGTTGTTTATGATTTATGGCTTGGGTGTTCATATATCATGATTGTTTGTGAGAAATAAGATGTTGTTGGTGGTTTTGTGAAATTGGTGAAGTTGAGTTAAGTGTTCATGTGAACGACCAAAATGAACTTTTGATATATATATGGTTGTTGACTAAAATTTTGTTATTGTTGGAACGGCCGTGCGTGTGCACGGCATGGGCCGTGCGTGCTGACAGGACTTCGGTTTTCTGCGTTTTTGTGCTTTTTCACCCATTTCCGTTTTGAACTGGATTTTGATGTAAACATGAAAGTTTTAGGTAATTTTGTTAGCTTTCTAATGGCCTTGGTTTGACGTCCAAATTATTTTTAGAACTTGAGTTATGATCATATTACTACACATAGGTCATGCGGATTTTTGTGAAAACTTATCATAAATATTTTTCTTATAAGCCGTGAAACTTTTCCAAACTTAACAATGGGTTAATGAGGTACTTAGAGTGAATAATTGAGTATGCATGTATATGTTTGAAGTATGATGATTATCGTGAGAAACGTATAATTGCTTGGAATATGAGAATTCTTGAGTTGGTAAAACCATATGTGATAAGTGATGTTTGTTGATGTTGGATGACATTGTTGATTATTGATAAATATGTTGATGTGTGATGATGAATACTATGATTTTTTTGTGTGGGCATGTTTTCTTGATAATGCAATGTTGTGGAAATAATCAATATAATTGGGTGTTGTCCTATATATTGAGTTGAGATTGTGAATTGTTGTCGCATTATCGAGTCCTTATACATGTCCATGCATCATAGTCGTTGTTGCTGTAAAAGGGTTGAACTCTTTTACTTCGAGATTATTGTAAGGCAGGTGTGAGCCCTTACATTCGATGTGCAAGTGGCATCGAAAGGTGACGACCTTGTTGAGATTTGGTACCACATGCATTTATGTGTCAATAAGTGCATATCATATCATGAGTCCTATGTGAAATATGGGATTGGTGATGAAATGAGATGAATGAATGTTGATAATGATTGCTCAATGATTGATGTTTGTGAATGAATATTTATGATTGGATAATTACTCATGTGATTGATATATGTTGATATGAGTTATCAAGTTGTGATATAAGTATTTATGCATGACTATTATTATTCAAGTACATGATATTATTTGATTTAATTGTTATCTGGATTATGATAATGTAATGCTTACCCCCAGTGGTTTTAACCGCCTACTTGCCTGTATGGGTGAGTAGACGTTGTGCAGGAGTAGTCTCGGTGAGTCTTTGCTTGGGATATCGGGAGCTTCCTCCGATAACGGTCTCGTGTCGGCTCTGATCTAGGCTTGTCGTGTCGGTCTAGATTAGGTTGTTTATATTTTCCTTTGGATTATTATTTTGTTGATGACTACTCGTATGTTTGGGTTTTGAGATTTATCTTTGGGATATGATTTATTTGCTCATGGCATGTATATCTTCGATCACTCTGCTTTATATTCCGCTGTAACTGTTGAGATTTACATACATGTCTATCGGTTTTTGAATTTTGAATAAGACGTAATCTCTATTTCTTGAATAAATGTATTATTCGCATGTTTAATTACTTTAATAGAAATAGGAGCGTTACATGTTACACTTAACTGAATTTCTGAGATGACTTTTATGAGGCCTACGTGCCGAGACTATTTATGACGAAGAATTAATTCCGCTGCTATTTTGTTGATGAAGGATAAATTATTATTTACCTATTTGAGATTTTTAAGAAGTGTGATATCCCGTTATATGTTGTTTACTCTGATAAATGTTTATGAAAGTTTTAATTTGGGAAAATGGGGTGTTACAATTGGTATCAGAGCAGGTCGGTCCGTCCGGCCAATTAGAAGAGTCGTGTCGAGTTTTAGTAATAATTGTATTACTATCTTATGTTGTTGTTACTTGTTGTAGAGACTAAGACATGGCTGGAAGAATCGACGCTGCGTTAGCTGCTGCACTACTAGTCGTAGCTCAAGCTGTGGGACAACAACCTAATGCGAATGCTGGTGCAAGTGCTGAAGCGAGGATGCTAGAGACCTTTCTGAGGAATCATCCTCCTACTTTCAAGGGAAGATATGACCCTGATGGAGCCCAGACGTAGCTCAAAGAGATTGAGAGAGTGTTCCGTGTAATGCAGTGTTCAAAGGTCCAGAAGGTGCGTTTTCGAACGCATATGCTGGCTGAAGAGGCTAATGATTGGTGGGTGAGTCTTCTACCTACCTTGGAGCAAGATGGTGATGTTGTAACCTGGGCTGTGTTTAGGAGGGAGTTCCTAAATAGATACTTTCCGGAAGATGTTCGCGGGAAGAAAGAGATCGAATTCCTAGAGCTGAAGCAAGGAAACATGTCCGTGACTGAGTATGCTGCCAAGTTTGTGGAATTGGCAAAGTTTTATCCGCACTACACTCTAGAGACTGCTAAGTTTTCAAAGTGCATCAAATTTGAGAACGGGTTACGTACTGAGATTAAGAGGGCAATTGGTTACCAGAAGATCCTAGTTTTCTCCGAGCTGGTGAGCAGTTGCAGGATCTATGAGGAGGATACCAAAACTCATTACAAGATTGTGAATGAGCGAAAAGCTAAGGGTCAACAGAGTCGCCCTAAGCCTTATAGTGCCCCTGCTGATAAGAGAAAACAGAGGATGGTCGAAGATAGACGGCCTAAGAAGAAGGATGCTCCTACAGAGATTGTTTGTTTTTCTTGTGGTGAGAAGGGCCACAAGAGTAAGGCTTGTTCTGGGGATACCAAGAGATGTTTCCGGTGTGGGAAGAAGGGTCATGCACTAGCTGAGTGCAAACATGATGATATTGTATGCTTTAACTGCAATGAAGAGGGTCACATTGGTTCACAGTGCAAGAAGCCTAAGAAGGCGCCGGCTACTGGTAGAGTTTTTGCTTTGACTGGTACACAGACAGAGAACGAGGATCGCTTGATCAGAGGTACTTGCTATATTGATAATACACCTTTAGTTGCTATTATTGATACTGGTGCTACGCATTGTTTTATTGCTTATGATTGTGCTACTAAGTTGGGTCTTGTCATGTCTGATATGAATGGAGAGATTGTTGTCGAAACTCCAGCTAAGGGTTCGGTGACTACTTCTCTTGTGTGTTTAAGATGTCCTTTGTCTATGTTTGATCGTGATTTTGAGATGGATTTAGTTTGTTTACCTTTGAGTGGTATGGATGTGATTCTTGGTATGAACTGGTTGGAATACAACCATGTTCACATTAATTGTTATAGTAAGTCGGTGTATTTCTCTTCCGCTGAAGAGGAAAGTGGCGCAGATTTTTTGTCTACTAAGCAGCTGAAGCAGTTGGAACGTGATGGCATTTTGATGTTTTCTTTGATGGCTTCCTTATCTATTGAGAATCAAGTGGTGATTGATAAACTACAAGTGGTATGCGATTTTCCAGAAGTTTTTCCTGATGAAATTCCTGATGTGCCTCCAGAGATGGAAGTTGAGTTTTCGATTGATCTTGTTCCTGGAACGAAGCCTGTGTCTATGACACCTTATGTAACACCCCGTTTCCCAAAATCAATTTAAATAAAAATAACATCAGAGTAAATCCCAAAAAAAAAAAACGGGCATGTCACACTTCATATTAAAACCAATTAAATAGAATATAAAACTATTTATTAAAACATCCTTCATAAACATCAGTAACTTGCAGCGGAAATATTTGCATCAAAATAACTCCAACAACTGTTTAATTCTCCATAAAGTAATCTTGGCATAAAAGCCTCATCATCATAAATTCCCATAACCAAATAAAGACTACATCAACATGTTCCAGAATATGATACATAAGGAATGATAATAATTAAGAAATCCCATCCCAAACGTATCAGAGTCCTAGACACTTTGAGCCACCACCTACTACTTAGGATCACCTGCAACTTACCCATAGGAAAGGCAACATTTTCAAGCAGAAGGGGTGAGATTCACAACAATAATATAGATAAAGAATGCATCAATTGAATCTAACACCCTATCATATAATTCATCAACAATATATAAATATCATCATTTTCAAATATCATCAACAATGGTAGTTAACAGCCCACTCAACGACTCATGCAACTCATCACCACTCCACTAAGACTCCTCTAACAACACCCATGCATGTGGTACCATAATCAGGACCGTAGCCCTCACCGCTGTAGAATGGTTAAAGCATTCATTTTCAGGACATAAGTCCTCACCACTAACACCACTTTGAGCAACTAGTGCTCCACCACTTTGAACGACAAAGCGTTCCAGAGCCGAAACTCTCCCACTTTTATGCTTATGCAACTAACCCACTTATGTATATCTACATACAACTCAACCATACAAATATGTACATATGACTTACGACTCTACAATGCAATGACATGTATGACTTAATTAAATAGAGCATACATCTCAGTCAACAACAATTCATCATCATCAACCCAACATTTCATATAATTTATTTGAGTATGATCATACATAATTCATCACACAACAGTTAATCATGTTCTTGGTAAATACTATAGTCATATATAATCATTAGCACAGCCAAAAGAATCAACCAAACAGTGCGTTCAACTGGTACACAAAACTCCAAAATTATAGTTCAGTTCTGGGCACTTTCGCCAGGCGAACTACTAATCTCGCCAGGCGAAGTTCAACAAAAAGGCTTCTCGCCATGGCGAGCGAAAGGCGAAGGAATGGCGAGCTAAGGCAGTGTTCTCGGGAAACTTTCTGGGCAGCTTCGCCATGGCGAGCAAAAGGCGAAATTTTGCCAGGCGAAATGTATCAGTTACAGAATCGTGAATTTACAGTTTCTTCACCAAAAATCCCCATTTTTCCCAATTGAATCCCCAAAACAGTTTAAAGTAAAGTTATGCAATCCGAAAATCGCCCGGAACATAATCTAAGTACATTAATCTGGTTTCTAAACATTTTCCAATTCAAGAATCAAAAATCAAACCTAATTTCCCAAATTCACCAAAACCCTCTTGTTAGAATCAAAATCAGAATTCAATCTATACTATTGAGAGTAAACCTCACCCTTACCTTAGAATCGCAGAAAAATTACACAACCAGCTACAACAAAATCGATCCCTTCTTGTTCTTCTCTCTTGTTCTTGCTTTTCCTCTCCCTTTTCTCCCAAAAGATAGTTTTCTTACGTAAAAACGTTCTGACTGTTTTTCTTTCTTTTTCTAACTCCCAAAACTATAACTCCCCTTATTTCATTAAACTCCCTTAATTTTTATTAAATCCTAATTAACTCCCTAATTTCTAAAATAATATTAATTTCCACTTATTTTAATTATTATTATAATAAACAATATAATAAAATGCACACACCACAGAAATCACCAAAAATCATATAAAATCACATATGAGACTCCAAATAAATCAAAATAAAATAAAATAACAACTAGGGTGTTACAACTCTCCGCAACTTAGAGAATTTCGTCCTCGAAATCTTACCTCAAACAAACAACTCTGGGTACGACTCCCGCATCTTACTCTCCAGCTCCCAAGTTAAACTTTCACCAGTCGCTCCACCCCAAACGACTCTCACAAGAGGTATCTCTTTACCCCTCAAGGACTTCACCTTTCGATCATCAATTCTCGACGGTAAGGTCTCAACAGTGAGATTGTCTCTAACATGCACATCATCTCTTGGAATAACATGTGAAGGATCCGGTACATACTTCCGAAGTTGCTACACATGAAACACATCATGCAAGTTCGAAAGATGTGGTGGCAAACCAACTCTATAGGCCACTGTTCCAACCCTCTTTGAAATCTGATACGGACCAATGAACTTCGGAGTCAACTTCCTCGATTTCAAAGCACGTCCTACCCCAGTCATAGGAGTAACTCTCAGAAAAACATGATCACCTTCCTGAAACTCAAGGGCTTTTCTCCGCTTATCATGGTAACTCTTATGTCGACTCTACGATGCTTTCATCTTTTCTCTGATCATCTTGACCTTCTTTGTAGTCTCATGAACCAAATCCGGTCCCAACACCACACTCTCTCCTAACTCAAACCAGCATAAAGGAGTCCTACACCTCCGACCATACAAAGCTTCGAACGGTGCCATACCTATACTCAAATGGTAACTGACTTGATTGTTATTAGTTCCCTTGAAGATCGAAACTATATGTCTCAAAGATTGCAAAGCCTATTTCGCTGACTTTGCAATCCTTGTCTGAATTCACTTGTTCGAATATCAAAGCTCCACTTTCGTTTTATGAATTGATATTTGGAATGATGGATAAACAATTATCAAACCCTCCACTTTCGTTTCCACAGTTTGATAATGGTTGATCCATGTTAAGACGGTGAATTCAAGTAAGAAATTAGGGTTACATAAGATTAAGGCTTAGAGCTTGGTTTGATTAGGATTATGTCATTTAGACTTATCCAACAATCCCAAGACAAGGAGAAGTCTACTCACTCATGTTCATCGTAGACATGGGGGAGAAGAGAGAAAGCATAAAAGTAAATGACAAGAAAGTAAAGGAAAAGAAAAGAACTTTAATTAGAAAAGCAATTGTCACTTATTGTATTCCAAGTAAAGATGAATATTTGTGATGGATGGCTACTCTATTTATAGCATTTTGATCGACTTAAAATCTAAGCTATTACATTTGGGCTAAAAATAGAGTAGCTTAAAATCTAAGCAAAAGCAGCAAAAGGCACTCTGGAGGGTGGCACGGCCGTGCCAAGGCTAGCACGGGCCGTGCCAAGCTTCTGACTTGTGGGAGACATATTTTTGTCTCTCAATCTTCGTATTTTTGCATTCAATCGGCTCCAAGTCCCTTTCTTTTGCTCCAAGATTCAATCCATCCAATATTCTTTCCTGAAATATAATAAAATGCAATTTAAAGTAAACTATCCTAAAAAGGAAATAATACTAATATAAAATCATATAAAATCTAAATAAAACTAAACTAAAAAGCATATTAAAATAGTCAATAAATGACTCATCAAACTCCCCCACACTTGAATCTTTGCTTGTCCTCAAGCAAAAGGCATAAACATAGTAGCACAAACAGTTATATCAAATGACAATTCAATTAAAGCATATGTCTCCTCAAGGGCTCAAATCCCAAATGTACACTAATCACAAACTCAAGCATTTCTTGTAATTTTTATTCAACCCAACGATCAAGTTTCAAGTGAGTGTGTGTTTGAAGTCCAACCCTTATCTTGCTCCTGTATAAGATAGGTATTATGAGGAAACATGGTCTAATCCTAGCACTAAACCAACCAAGAAAGATTCCTTCTATAATTCATATAAGAGAGATGGGAGTATTTGAGAATCTTTGTTCTTTGCCATCTACACATTTAAGTTCTTTATTTAAGGAATGACATCTTCACGTAGGAAGTCGGAGGGCCTACCCCCTTCCCCAATCTAAATTCAATGGTATCCCTTAAAACATCATCTTCACGTAGGAAGTCGGAGGGCCTACCCCCTTCCCCAATCTAGATTCAATGATGCTTTTTAAAGTTTTTCCTTAAGATATCAATCATCTTCACGTAGGAAGTCGGAGGGCCTACCTCCTTCCCCAATCTAGATTCAATGATGAGATCTTGGAATTTATTTGGCTTTTTGGCTTTTTATGAACTCCCTTATACTAACTTATACTACTGGCACTTTGAGAATCTTTAAAGGTTAATGCACCACTAAGATTAAAACGTGTTTCCTTAAGATACCTATTCATACATTTACTCAAGGGAAGCAACTTTGTGTTTTTCTCATTGGAGAATTTTATTCACTTTAAAACAAGATGTGGGTATATCAAGAAGACTTTAAAACACAAGAGTTTGCTTTCATCTACAAGAATCAACAAAATAAGAGGAGACAATGAAAATTTTGTGTCATGATATTTTCAATAAAAATTAGCTACTTAACCATGCCTTTTACAATAAAACAAAACAAAAGAATAAAGTTCAAGGGAGTTTGGAAACACTACGACTAAAGACACTTTATTAAGCTCCCCCCACACTTAGGAGAAGCATTGTCCTCAATGATATAAGATATTAGAAACGAAAGAAATAAGGAAAAGGTGAGAAAGGATGCGGAAAGCTCACAATTTGTCGAAATTTTGAACTCCGGAGGCCTTCAGGTTGGCACGGCCGTGCCAGCTGTAGCACGGGCCGTGCCGTCATTCTGCCAAGTTTTATGAAGATGGGGTTGTGATTCTTGGCACGGCCGTGCCAAATCAAGCACGGGCCGTGCCACCTTTCTGGTTCTTGGAACTTTGATTTTTCTTGCGTTTCTTAATCAATCTCGGACACTTACATACAAAACAAAGAAAAATAACAGAAAACAAAGAAAGCAATTAAATTGGTGGGTTGCCTCCCACGAAGCGCTCTTTTAACTTCACTAGCTTGACGAAGATAGGGATAAAAATCCTTAAGGCGGGTCACTAAGGGTGAAATCAGCCACTACTTCATTTACTTCTTCGGTATTATAGATTTTAAGCCTTTGTCCATTAACCGTGAAGGATCCTGTTTCTTCAGAAAAGATTTCAATCGCCCCATAAGGGTAGACCGTGCGAACTTGAAAAGGACTGCACCATCGTGACCGTAATTTACCTGGAAAGAGCTTGAGCCTAGAGTTAAAGAGCAGCACAAGGTCACCGCTTTTGAAGTGCTTCTGGATGATTTTCTTGTCATGCCAGTTCTTAGTTCTCTCCTTATAAATGCGGGCATTCTCATAGGCATCTATCCTAAGTTCTTCTAGCTCGTATAATTGAAGTTTTCTTTTTTCACCGGCTAAATTGGGGTCTAAGTTGAGGTTTCTAATTGCCCAATAGGCCTTATGCTCGAGCTCAACGGGAAGGTGACAAGATTTCCCATAGACAAGTTTAAAAGGGGTCATTCCAATGGGGGTTTTATAAGCCGTTCGATAGGCCCAAAGGGCATCGTCAAGCTTACTTGACCAATCTTTTCTAGAGGTTGAAACAGTTTTTTCAAGGATAGCTTTGATTTGTCTATTTGAGACCTCCACTTGTCCGCTAGTTTGGGGGTGATAAGGTGTCGCAATTTTGTGCCTCACTCCAAGTTTTTGCAAAAGTTTTTCAAAATGTCTTGAAATGAAGTAAGACCCTCCATCGCTTATCACAACTCGTGGCACTCCGAACCTAGGGAAAATGACCTTTTTAAACAGTTTTATAAGAACCTGTGCATCATTAGTGGGGGAGGCAATAGCTTCAACCCATTTGGACACATAGTCAACGGCTACTAATATGTACTGATTCCCAAAAGAGGAGGGGAATGGTCCCATAAAATCAATACCCCAAACATCAAAAATTTCTACTTCAAGGATGTTGTTCAAAGGCATTTCATTTCTCTTAGTAATGCTACCGGTGCGTTGACATTTGTCACATTTAGAGATAAAGAGATGCACATCTTTGAAAAGTGATGGCCACCAGAAACCAAAATGAAGAATTTTGAAAGAAGTCTTTTGTGTACTGTACTGGCGTGGCCGCCATAAGAAGAGGAGTGGCAATGAGTTAGAATACTACTTACCTCGTTTTCAGGAATGCATCTCCTGAAAATCCCATCTGAGCTTCTTCTGAAGAGGTAGGGCTCATCCCAATAATAGTGCTTGAGGTCATTGAAGAATTTCTTCTTTTGTTGGTAATTTAACTCAGGCGGTAATACTCCTGCTGCAAGAAAATTAACAAAATCTGCATACCAAGGTGCGTCAGTTTGTGCCAATAAGAAGAGTTGGTCATCCGGGAATGAATCATCCAAGGGTAACTCATCTTCATTGGTCTCCCGAAGTCGGGACAAGTGGTCAGCGACAACATTTTCTACGCCCTTTTTATCTTTTATCTCAAGGTCAAATTCTTGGAGGAGCAAAATCCATCGGATCAATCTCGGTTTGGCATCTTTTTTGTTTAGCAAGTATTTTATGGCCGAGTGATCTGTGTAAACAATGATTTTTTATCCCACCAAGTATTGCCGAAATTTGTCAATGGCGTAGACAACTGCTAGCAATTCTTTTTCTGTTGTGACATAGTTTACCTGTGCCCCATCTAGGGTCTTACTGGCGTAATATATAGCATGCATCTTTTTTTCCTTTCTTTGTCCTAACACTGCTCCAACCGCATAGTCGCTTGCATCACACATTATTTCAAAAGGCAAGTTCCAATCTGGTGGTTGTATGATTGGGGCGGTAATTAGTGCTTCTTTCAACCTGCAAAATGCCTGCAAACAAGAATCATCAAAGACAAAGTCTGAATCCTTGAGAAGCAGACTTGTTAGTGGTTTAGTGATTGATGAAAAATCTTTAATGAAACGGCGGTAGAACTCTGCATGTCCTAGGAAACTTCTAATTTCTTTGACTGAGGTGGGAGGTAGCATTTTTTCAATAATTTCGATTTTTGCTTTGTCTACCTCTATACCTCTGTCGGAGACCAAGTGTCCTAGGACAATTCCTTCTCTTACCATAAAGTGACATTTCTCCCAATTTAAGACTAGGTTCACCTGTTCACATCTTTCCAAAACTTTTTCAAGGTTAGTCAAACAATCATCAAAACTAGATCCATGGACAGAAAAATCATCCATAAAGACTTCCATTATCTTTTCAACAAAGTCAGAAAAAATAGACATCATGCATCTTTGAAAAGTAGCAGGGGCATTACAGAGACCAAAAGGCATTCTTCTATAGGCAAAGGTCCCGAAGGGGCATGTAAAAGTTGTCTTTTCTTGGTCATTAGGGTGAATGGGTATTTGGAAAAATCTAGAATAACCATCTAAGTAGCAAAAATGTGAATGCTTAGCTAACCTTTCTAACATTTGGTCTATAAAAGGGAGAGGGAAGTGATCTTTACGGGTTGCTTTATTAAGCTTCCTATAATCAATATACATTCTCCAACCGGTGATGGTCCTAGTGGCAATGGATTAATTTTTATCGTTTTTTATAACTGTGAGACCACCCTTTTTTGGTACAACTTGCACGGGGCTAACCCATTTGGAATCAGAAATTGGATAAATAACACCTGCATCGAGGATTTTTAAGACTTCTTTTTTCACAACTTCTTTCATATTAGGATTTAGCCTTCTTTGATGTTCAATGGAGGGTTTATAGTCTTCTTCAAGAAGTATCCTATGCATGCACAATGAAGGATTTATTCCTTTAATGTCGTCAATGGTGTACCCTATAGCTTTAGGATATTTCTTGAGCACATAAAGCAACTTTTCAGTTTCTACTTCATCGAGACTTGCATTTACAATAACAGGATAGGTAGAGTTAGGGCCCAAGAATTCATACCTTAGATTTGATGGAAGTGTTTTAAGTTCTACTTTCGGTGCTTCCTTAGGTAGGAGTGCTGGTTCTTCTTTCACTAACTCCTCCACAGCTCTTCATAAGCTTTTGCCTCCCCTTCTAGTTTTGTACCTGCATTGTTTACTAAGCATACTTCCAAACCATCATGTGTAGTTGATGCTAAAGAGCACTCTTTCACACAATGGTCGATTATATCTATCATGCAACAAGAGTCCTTAATGGAAGGGCTTTTCATTAGTTTAGCAAGTTCAAATTCAACAGTCTCCTTACCGACATTAAAGGCAAGCTTACCCTTTTTCACGTCAATGATAGCTCCTGCAGTAGCAAGAAAATGTCTTCCCAAAAGAATTGGCACTTGATTGTCTTCCTCCATTTCCATTACAACAAAATCAGCGGGGATGTATACCTCTCCTACCTTAACGGGGACATCTTCTATGATTCCAGCTGGATACTTAACAGAACGGTCCGCTAGTTGTAGGGTCATCCTTGTCGATTTAAGTTCCCCTATTCCCAACCTCTCATAAAGGGATAAAGGCATTAGGCTGACACTGGCTCCTAGATCACACATAGCTTTCTTCACAACTTCCGATCCTATGACACAAGGTATGGAAAAACTGCTTGGATCTTTAAGCTTTGGTGGCAATTTATTTTGGATGATGGCACTACATTCTTCCGTAAGGTTAACCGTCTCACCTTCCTCAATCTTTCTTTTTTTAGAAAGGATTTCTTTCAAAAATTTAGCATATGTAGGCATTTGGGTTAGGACTTCGGTAAAAGGCACATCAATATATATCTTGTTCATCATTTCTATGAACTTTTTGAATTGCTCATCTATCTTTGATTTGGCAAACCTTTATGGGAAGGGAATTTTTGGTTTAAAGGGAGGTGGTGTGTTTTCCTCAACTCGTGGTTCTTTTCTTTCTGCCCTGGTTTCCCTAGATGGTTGTTCGCAGCTCTCTTTCTCACTGTCATCGGTTTTGGTTCCCCTTATAGGGTCTTCGAGTGGCTTACCACTCCTAAGTGTAACAACATTCATTTTATTGGGGTGGTCAACCTTACGAACTACCTGGGAGAGCTGAGTTTCAGAAGGTTTGTTGTGAGAGGAGATGGAGTCTATCTTTGTTGTGAGAGTAGCAAGAGAGTTGTTCAAAAGTCTAGTTTGATCCTTGAGCTCTTGGAGCTGTTCGGATTGTTTAAGAAAATAGTTTTCCATTAAAAGTTCTATGTGAGATTTTTGAACAAATCTTTGGCCATTCTGAACAAAAGTCTAGGTTGAGATATGTAAATTTGGATCTTCGGCAGGTGATCCAGAGAACTGGTTTTGTTGTACCAGAATTAGTAGTGCAGGTTTTATTTTGAAGTTGCTACCTTGAACCGTCGGGTAAACTATAATAGTGCATGGCTCATCCGAAGAAGGGATCGAATACTCCTTAAGAGTGCGTTCCTCAGCCATGTTATCTATTATTTTTAAGGCTACCCAAAAAGTCAAGTGTAGGAAAAGAGAAAAGAAGGGAAGAAGAGGGGAGAAAAGGATTCTAATCACAAAGAAAGAGTTAATCAAATTAGTTTACTCCCCGGCAGCGGCGCCAAAAACTTGATGAGATAAAACCGCAAGTGCACGGTCTTACCGAAGTAGTATTAAAGAGTATCGTTCCGACAGGGAGTAGTTCAATTTAATTAACCTTTAGAGATGATTAGAAGAGTAGAGAATTGTAAGTTGAGGGTTTTCAAGCGTTTGAAAGATAATAATAAAAAGAGCCTTGGGATCGTTGGTTTCCTCTAAATGACAAGTCCTTCTCAAACCAAAACTATAAGCTTATAATGTTATGTTAGACCTAATTTCTCAAGACAGTTTCTCTTATGTTCCTCTAGCAACCAAACCTATTTCGCTGACTTGATTACTATTAGATTTTGGTTCCTCTAACAACCAAGCCTATTTCGCTGACTTGATTGTTATTAGTTCCCTTGAAGATCGAAACTATATGTCTCAAAGATTGCAAAGCCTATTTCGCTGACTTTGCAATCCTTGTCTGAATTCACTTGTTCGAATATCAAAGCTCCACTTTCGTTTTATGAATTGATATTTGGAATGATGGATAAACAATTATCAAACCCTCCACTTTCGTTTCCACAGTTTGATAATGGTTGATCCATGTTAAGACGGTGAATTCAGATAAGAAATTAGGGTTACATAAGATTAAGGCTTAGAGCTTGGTTTGATTAGGATTATGTCATTTAGACTTATCCAACAATCCCAAGACAAGGAGAAGCCTACTCACTCATGTTCATCGTAGACATGGGGGAGAAGAGAGAAAGCATAAAAGTAAATGACAAGAAAGTAAAGGAAAAGAAAAGAACTTTAATTAGAAAAGCAATTGTCACTTATTGTATTCCAAGTAAAGATGAATATTTGTGATGGATGGCTACTCTATTTATAGCATTTTGATCGACTTAAAATCTAAGCTATTACATTTGGGCTAAAAATAGAGTAGCTTAAAATCTAAGCAAAAGCAGCAAAAGGCACTCTGGAGGGTGGCACGGCCGTGCCAAGGCTAGCACGGGCCGTGCCAAGCTTCTGACTTGTGGGAGACATATTTTTGTCTCTCAATCTTCGTATTTTTGCATTCAATCGGCTCCAAGTCCCTTTCTTTTGATCCAAGATTCAATCCATCCAATATTCTTTCCTGAAATATAATAAAATGCAATTTAAAGTAAACTATCCGAAAAAGGAAATAATACTAATATAAAATCATATAAAATCTAAATAAAACTAAACTAAAAAGCATATTAAAATAGTCAATAAATGACTCATCAGTAGGTGACTATCCCAAGCTCCACCTTGCTCAAGCACACACACCCTCAACAAATCCTCCAATGATTGGATCGTCCTTTCCGACTGACCATCTGTCTGAGGATGATAAGCCGAACTCAACCTCAACTTCGAACCCAAAGCGTCCTGCAAACTCTTCCAGAACCTAGAAGTGAACCTCGGATCCCTATCCGACACAATACTCGAAGGAACTCCATGTAGCTTCACAATATTACGAATGTAAATCTCAGCCAACTGTGCTACCGGATAACTAATGTTAATAGGAATGAAGTGCGCCGACTTCGTCAACCTATCGACCACAACCCAAATAGAATCATGTCCTCTCGGAGTGTTCGGTAAACTCGTCACAAAATCCATAGAAATGCTATCCCATTTCCACTCCGGTACATCCAACGGTGGCAACAACCCTGCAGGCTTTTGATGTTCGACTTTAGACTTCTGACAAGTCAAACATGCATACACAAACTGGGCAACATCACGTTTCAAACTGGACCACCAAAACAGCTTTTTCAAATCATGGTACATCTTCGTAGCTCCCGGATGAATACTCAAGCTACTCTTGTGACCTTCTTCTAAAATTAACTTTTTCAATTCTTCATTGTCAGGAACACAAATTCTACCTCTGAATCTCAATACTCCCTGATCATCAACCTTGAAGTCACTATTTTCAATGCCATTACCAGCAATCATCAAATCAACCAGCTTGACATCCACTTGCTATGCTTCTCGGATACTACCCAAGAAATCACTATTAATCTTCAGCATGCCCAACTGTATACTCTGAGGCGACAACTCACATACCAGACTCATGTCCCTAAACTGTTCCAGCAAATCAAATTCTTTTACCATCATAGCAGACATATGTAGTGTCTTTCTGCTCAATGCATCAGCAACTACGTTAGCTTTACCCGGATGGTAATTCAAACCAAAATCATAATCTTTTAACAACTCAAGCCATCTCCTCTGCCTCATGTTCAATTCCTTCTGGTCAAATAAATACTTCAGACTCTTGTGATCACTGAATACTTCAAATCTGGAACCATACAAATAATGCCTCCAAATTTTTAAGACAAACACCACCGCAGCCAACTCCAAATCATGTGTAGGATAATTCTTTTCATGAATCCTCAACTGCCTAGAAGCATAAGCTACCACTTTGCCCTCTTGGATCAAAACACCACCCAAGCCCAACTTAGACGCATCACAATAAACAAAGAATGGCTCTTCCGGCTTAGGTAAAATCAAAATATGAGCAGTTGTCAATCTTCTCTTCAACTCACTGAAGCTACTCTCACACTGAGCATCCCAAACAAAGGACTTACCCTTACAGGTCAACTGAGTCAAAGGAAGTGCCAACTTCGAAAATCCCTCAATGAACCTGCGGTAATAACCAGCCAAACCCAAGAAGCTTCTAATCTCTGTCACTGACTTCAGAGTCTCCCATTGTGATACTGCATCAACTTTTGAAGGATCAACAGCAATACCACTACCAGAAATAATGTGGCCAAGAAAACTCACTTCACTTAACCAGAATTCACATTTCGACAACTTAGCATACAACTTTTTCTCTTTCAGTACTTGCAATACAATCCTCAGATGTTCTGCATGCTCCTCTTCAGTCTTAGAATAGATTAAAATATCATCAATAAATACCACCACGAATTTATCCATAAAAGCATGAAAAATTCGGTTCATATACTCAATGAACACACCAGGCGCGTTAGTAACACCGAAAGGCATCACTTTGTATTCGTAATGACCATATCGTGTCCTAAAGGCCGTCTTCTGCATATCTTCATCCTTCACCTTAATTTGATGGTAACCAGACCTCAAGTCAATCTTACTGAAAATCTTTGCACCGACCAACTGGTCCAGCAAGTCGTCAATCCTCGGAAGCGGATATCTGTTCTTTATCGTAACTTTGTTCAACTGACGGTAATCAATACACAACCTCATGCTACCATCCTTCTTCTTTACTAACAACACAGGCGCTCCCCACGGTGAAACACTGGGTCTTACAAACTTCTTTCAAGTAAATCTTCTAATTGTTTCTTCAGTTCAGCCAACTCAGATGTTGACATACGGTATGGTGCCATCGACACCGGCTTTGTTCCCGGAACAAGGTCAATCGAAAACTCCACCTCCCTTTCTGGTGGCACATCAGGAATCTCATCAGGAAAACACCTCCGGAAACTCATTCACCACTGGTAACCGATCAATCACAACTTGATTTTCCAACGACAAGGATGCCATCAAGGAATACATCAAAATTCCATCACGTTCTAACTGCTTCATTTGTTTCGTAGTCAAGAACTCAACTCCACCCTCTTCTTCAGCAGAAGAAAAATGTACTGTCTTAATAAAGCAATTGATATGAACTCGGTTATACTCTAACCAATTCATTCCAAAAATAACGTCCATTCCCGTCAACGGCAAACAAACTAAGTCTACCTCAAAATCTCTACCAAACATAGATATAGGACACCTCAAACAAACAAGAGAAGTAGTTACTGAACCCTTAGCTGGAGTTTCAACAACCATTTCTCCTTTCATATCAGATACAATCAAACCCAACTTATATGCACTTTCTAAAGCAATAAAACAATGAGTAGCACCAGTGTCTATAATAGCAATTAAAGGAGTACTATTAAAGAAACAAGTACCTCTGATAAGCCTGTCCTCATTGGTAGTCTGCGTACCAGTCAAAGCAAACACTTTTCCACTAGTTCTAACCTTCTTCGGCTGTGTGCACTGTGTACTGATATGGCCCTCTTCGTTGCAGTTATAACATACTACATTACCACGCTTGCAATCCGCTAAAAGGTGACCCTTCTGACCACACCTGAAGCACTTCTTCTCATCCTTGGTACAAACATTACTCTTGTGGCCTTTCTCGCAACACTTAAAACAAACTATCTCAACAGGAGCATCTCTCCTAACGGGCCTCCTCTCATCATTAAGTCTCTGCTTACCCTTATCAGCAGAAGCACTGTACGGCTTAGGACGACTCTGCTGTCCCTTACCTCTTCGCTCACTCATCACCTTATAATGAGCTTTGGTGTCCTCCTCATAGATCCTGCAACGACTTACCAAATCAGAGAAAATTCTAATCTGTTGATACCCTATGGCTCTCTTGATGTCAGCTCTCAAGCCATTCTCAAACTTTATACATTTGGAGAATTCAGCTGTCTCCGCGGTATAGTGAGGGTAGAACTTTGCAAGTTCCACAAACTTAGCAGCATATTCAACAACAGACCTATCACCCTGCTTCAGCTCTAGAAATTCAATCTCCTTCCTACCTCTGACATCTTCTGGAAAGTACCTGTTCAGAAATTCTCTCCTGAACACCGCCCAGGTCACAGCAGCTCCATCCTGTTCCAACATAGGTAGCAAACTTACCAACCAGTCATCTGCCTCCTCAGCCAACATGTGCGTTCCGAACCGCACCTTTTGCACTTCAGAGCACTGGATGACCCTGAAAATCCTCTCCACTTCCTTCAGCCACTTCTGGGCACCATCTGGATCATACCTTCCCTTGAATGCTGGGGGATGATTCCTCAAAAAGGTCTCCAGCATCCTCACCTCTCCATTACCAGCTCCAGCTTGCGGTTGCTGTTGAACAGCTTGAGCATCGTTTCTACCAGTCATCTTAAGGTTCTACATAGGAAACAACAATTTAGAACACAACAACAAATCAACATTAGGGTTGACACTCTATCCTAGGTGGCTCAACACGACTCTAGTACTTGGCCGGACGGACCAACCTGCTCTTATACCAATTGTAACACCCCGTTTCCCAAAATCAATTTAAATATAAATAACATCAGAGTAAATCCCAAAAAAAAAAAAACGGGCATGTCACACTTCATATTAGAACCTCTTAAATAGAATATAAAACTATTTATTAAAACATCCTTCATAAACATCATTAACTTGCAGCGGAAATATTTGCATCAAAAGTAATCTTGGCATAAAAGCCTCATCATCATAAATTCCAATAACCAAATAAAGACTACATCAACATGTTCCAGAATATGATACATAAGGAATGATAATAATTAAGAAATCCCATCCCAAACGTATCAGAGTCCTAGACACTTTGAGCCACCACCTACTACTTAGGATCACCTGCAAGTTATCCATAGGAAGGGCAACATTTTCAAGCAGAAGGGGTGAGATTCACAACAATAATATAGGTAAAGAATGCATCAATTGAATCTAACACCATATCATATAATTCATCAACAATATATAAATATCATCATTTTCAAATATCATCAACAATGGTAGTTAACAGTCCACTCAACGACTCATGCAACTCATCACCACTCCACTAAGACTCCTCTAACAACACCCATGCATGTGGTACCATAATCAGGACCGTAGCCCTCACCGCTGTAGAATGGTTAAAGCATTCATTTTCAGGACATAAGTCCTCACCACTAACACCACTTTGAGCAACTAGTGCTCCACCACTTTGAACGACAAAGCGTTCCAGAGCCGAAGCTCTCCCACTTTTATGCTTATGCAACTAACCCACTTATGACATACAACTCAACCATACATATATGTACATATGACTTACGACTCTACAATGCAATGACATGTATGACTTAATTAAATAGAGCATACATCTCAGTCAACAACAATTCATCATCATCAATCCAACATTTCATATAATTTATTTGAGTATGATCATACATAATTCATCACACAACAGTTAATCATGTTCTTGGTAAATACTATAGTCATATATAATCATTAGCACAGCCAAAAGAATCAACCAAACAGTGCGTTCAACTAGGTATACAAAACTCCAAAATTATAGTTCAGTTCTGGGCACTTTCGCCAGGCGAACTACTAATCTCGCCAGGCGAAGTTCAACAAAAAGGCTTCTCGCCATGGCGAGCCAATGGCGAGCGAAAGGCGAAAAGCTTCTGGGCACTTTTGCCAGGGCGAAGGAATGGCGAGCTAAGGAAGTGTTCTCGGGAAACTTTCTGGGCAGCTTCGCCATGGCGAACCAATGGCGAGCAAAAGGGGAAATTTCACTAGGCGAACTGTATCAGTTACAGAATTGTGAATTTACAGTTTCTTCACCAGAAATCCCCATTTTTCCCAATTCAATCCCCAAAACAGTTTACAGTAAAGTTATGCAATCCTAAAATCGCCCGGAATATAATCTAAGTACATTAATCTGGTTTCTAAGCATTTTCCAATTCAAGAATCAAAAATCAAACCTAATTTCCCAAATTCACCAAAACCCTCTTGTTAGAATCAAAATCAGAATTCAATCTATACTATTGAGAGTAAACCTCACCCTTACCTTAGAATCGCAGAAAAATTACACAACCAGCTACAGCAAAATCGATCCCTTCTTGTTCTTCTCTCTTGTTCTTGCTTTTCCTCTCCCTTTTCTCCCAAAAGCTAGTTTTCTTACGTAAAAACGTTCTGACTGTTTTTCTTTCTTTTTCTAACTCCCAAAACTATAACTCCCCTTGTTTCATTAAACTCCCTTAATTTTTATTAAACTCCCTTATTAATTTCCACTTATTTTAATTATTATTATAATAAACTATATAATAAAATGCACACACCACATAAATCACCAAAAATCATATAAAATCACATATGAGACTCCAAATAAATCAAAATAAAATAAAATAACAACTAGGGTGTTACACCTTATCGTATGTCGAATTCTGAGTTGGCCGAGTTGAAGAAACAACTAGAGGATTTGCTTGAGAAAAAGTTTGTTAGACAAAGTGTTTTACCTTGGGGAGAGCCGGTTTTGCTAGTGAAGAAGAAAGATGGTAGCATGAGATTGTGTATTGACTATCGACAGTTGAACAAGGTGACAATAAAGAATAGGTATCCACTTCCGAGGATTGATGACTTGATGGATCAGTTAGTGGGTGCAAAAGTTTTCAGCAAGATAGATTTGAGATCAGGTTATCACCAGATTAAAGTAAAAGATGAAGATATGCAGAAGACAGCTTTCAGAACGCGGTATGGTCACTATGAGTACAAAGTTATGCCTTCCGGTGTTACGAATGCACCTGGAGTATTTATGGAGTACATGAATCGCATCTTTCATGCATTTTTGGATCGGTTCGTGGTTGTTTTCATCGATGATATTTTGATTTACTCCAAGTCTGAGGAAGAACATGCTGAGCATTTGAAGCTGGTTTTGCAAGTGTTGAAAAAAAAGAAGCTTTATGCGAAATTGTCTAAGTGCGAATTCTGGTTGAAAGAAGTGAGCTTTCTTGGACATGTTATTTCTAGTAGTGGTATTGCAGTAGATCCGTCTAAAGTTGAAGCAGTATCGCAATGGGAGACTCCTAAGTCGGTTACTGAGATTAGAAGTTTTTTGGGATTGGCTGGTTATTATAGAAGATTTATAGAAGGATTTTCCAAGTTAGCACTTCCGCTAACGCAGTTGACTTGTAAAGGTAAAGCCTTTGTGTGGGATGTTCAATGTGAGAACAGTTTCAGTGAATTGAAGAAGCGGTTGACGACAGCTCCGGTTTTGATTTTTCCGAAGTCAGATGAACCTTTTGTGGTATATTGTGATGCGTCCAAGCTGGGTTTAGGTGGTGTGCTTATGCAAGATGGAAAAGTTGTAGCTTATGCTTCGAGACAGTTGAGAATTCATGAGAAGAATTACCTTACGCATGATTTAGAGTTGGCTGTTGTGGTCTTTGTATTGAAGATATGGAGACATTATTTGTACCGTTCGAGATTTGAGGTGTTTAGTGATCATAAGAGTTTGAAGTATATGTTCGATCAGAAGGAAATGAATATGAGGCAGCGTAGATGGCTAGAATTGCTGAAAGATTATGATTTTGAGGTGAGCTATCATCCGGGTAAAGCTAATGTTGTTGCAGATGCTTTGAGTAGGAAGACCTTGCATATGTCTGCTATGATGGTAAAAGAGTTCAAGTTGCTTGAACAGTTCAGAGATTTGAGCTTAGTGTGTGAAATGTCATCTGAAAGTGTGAAGCTAGGAATGCTGAAGATTGATAATGAATTTCTGAAAAGTATTAAAGAGGCACAGAAAGTTGATGTTAAGTTTGTGGACTTG
Source organism: Medicago truncatula (assembly GCF_003473485.1). Classification (NCBI taxonomy): domain Eukaryota; kingdom Viridiplantae; phylum Streptophyta; class Magnoliopsida; order Fabales; family Fabaceae; genus Medicago; species Medicago truncatula. The sequence continues at coordinate 17,435,243 of NC_053044.1, read as the reverse complement.
TTGGTTGCTAGAGATCAGACTGAAGACAGTGATTTTAAAATCGATGATCAAGGTGTGCTGAGGTTTCGAGGTCGGATTTGTATTCCCGACGATGATGAGATGAAGAAAATGATTCTTGAAGAGAGCCATAGAAGTAACTTGAGTATTCATCCGGGAGCTACGAAGATGTATCATGATCTAAAGAAGTTGTTTTGGTGGTCCGAATTGAAACGCGACGTTGCACAGTTTGTGTATTCTTGTTTGATTTGTCAGAAGTCGTAGGTTGAGCATCAGAAACCTGCTGGTATGATGGTATCGTTAGATGTGCCAGAGTGGAAATGGGATAGTATATCCATGGATTTTGTGACCAGTTTGCCTAATACTCCTAAAGGGAATGACGCGATTTGGGTGATTGTTGATAGATTGATGAAGTCGACTCATTTTCTTCCGATTAATATTAGTTTTCCTGTTTCTCAGTTGGCGGAGAACTACATTCGTGATATTGTGAAGTTGCATGGTGTTCCTTCGAGCATTGTGTCAGATAGAGATCCAAGATTTACTTCTAGATTTTGGAAAAGTTTGCAAGAGGCATTAGGTTCTAAGTTGAGGTTGAGTTTGGCGTATCATCCGCAGACAGATGGTCAGTCGGAGAGGACGATTCAGTCGTTAGAAGATTTGTTGAGGGTTTGTGTTCTTGAGCAAGGAGGAACTTGGGATAGTCATCTTCCATTGATAGAGTTCACGTATAATAACAGTTATCATTCTAGTATTGGAATGGCACCTTATGAGGCTTTGTATGGTCGGAGATGCAGAATTCCGTTGTGTTGGTTTGAATCAGGTGAAAGAGTGGTCTTAGGACCAGAGATTGTTCAGCAAACTACTGAGAAGGTTAAGATGATTCAAGAGAAGATGAAAGCATCGCAGAATTGACAAAAGAGTTATCATGATAAGCGTAGGAAAGATCTTGAGTTTCAAGAAGGAGACCACGTGTTTTTGAGAGTCACTCCTATGACTGTTGTTGGACGAGCTTTGAAGTCAAAGAAGTTGACTCCGAAAGAGTTGGAACGGTGGCGTATCGAGTGGGATTACCAACGCATCTTTCGAATTTGCACGATGTGTTTCATGTGTCGCAACTTCGGAAGTATGTATCGGATCCATCCCATGTGATCCAAAGTGATGATGTGCAAGTTAGAGATAACCTTACGGTTGAGACTTTACCGGTAAGGATTGATGATCGAAAAGTCAAGACGTTGAGAGACAAGGAGATACCTCTTGTGAGAGTCGTTTGGGACGGAGCGATTGGTGAAAGCTTGATGTAACGCCCTCTTTGAATTATTTGATTTATTTAATTATTTAATTGAGTCTAAAATTTATTAAGAAGAGTTTAAAATATATTTATTTGATTATGTGATTTATTAAGTGGCTTATGTTGTTATTTAATAGATTAAGATTTGAAAATAAAATAATATTGAGTTTAAGGGTTGTTATTGATGAGATAAAACCGCAAGTGCACGGTCTTACGGAAGTAGTATGAAAAGAGTATCGTTCCGACAGGGAGTTATGAATTCATTTAACTTTAGACAATGATTAGACTAAAGGTTTATAAGGTAGAAAGTTTTGGGGTTTTTAATTAAAAGTAAATAATAAAATAAAAGATAAAAGCCTTGGGGTTATTGGTTCATCCTAACGACAAGTCCTTCTCAAACCAAACTATTAAACTTATAACTTTATGTTAGACCTAATTCCTCAAGACAGTTTCTCTTTTGTTCCTCTAGCAACCAAGCCTATTTCGCTGACTTGATTACTATTAGATTTTGGTTCCTCTAACAACCAAGCCTATTTCGCTGACTTGATTGTTATTAGTTCCCTTGAAGATCGAAACTATATGTCTCAAAGATTGCAAAGCCTATTTCGCTGACTTTGCAATCCTTGTCTAAATTCACTTGTTCGAATATCAAAGATCCACTTTCGTTTTATGAATTGATATTTGAGATGATGGATAAACAATTATCAAACCCTCCACTTTCGTTTCCACAGTTTGATAATGGTTGATCCATGTTAAAGCGGTGAATTTAGATAAGGAATTAGGGTTACATAAGATTAAGGTTTAAAGCTTGGTTTGATTAGGATTATGTCATTAGACTTATCCAACAATCCCAAGACAAGAGAAGTCTACTCACTGACGTTCATCGTAGACAAGGAGAAGAAGAGAGAAAGCATAAAAGTAAATAACAATAAAGTAAATGAACTTTTATTAGAAAACAATTGTCACATATTGCATTCCAAGAAAAGATGAATATTTGTGATGGCTAGCTACTCTATTTATAGTACACAATTGACTTAAAATCTAAGCAAGTATATTCCAAGAATATTCCTCAGTAGATTGTGCGCCAAAATAGAATAGCTTGGAGTCCAAGCAAAAGCAGCAAAAGGTCTCTGGAGGGTGGCACGGCCGTGCCAAGGCTAGCACGGGCCGTGCCAGGCTTCTGACTTGTGGCAGATATATTTTGTTTCCCAATCTTCGTATTTTCGTGTCCAATTTGCTCCAAATCCCTTTCTTTTGCTCCAAGACTCAATCCATCCAATATTCTTCCCTGAAATATAATAAATTGCAATTTAAAGTAAACTATCCTAAAAAGGAAATAATACTAATATAAAATAATATAAAATCTAAATAAAACTAAACTAAATAGCATATTAAAATAGCATATAAATGACTCATCAAACTCCCCCATACTTGAATCTTTGCTTGTCCTCCAGCAAAAGGCATAAACATAGTAGCATCAACAGTTAAATCAAATGACAATTAATTAAAGCACATGTCTCCTCAAGGGCTTAAATCCCAAAATGTACACTAATCACAAACTCAAGTATTTCTTGAAATCTTTATTCTACCCAACAATCAAGTTTCAAGTGAGTGTGTGTGTGAAGTCCAATCCTTTTCTTGCTCCTGTATAAGATAGGTATAATGAGGAAACATGGTCTAATCCTAGCACTAAACTAACCAAGAAAAATTCCTTCTACAATTCATATAAGAGAGATGGGAGTTTTTGAGAATCTTTGTTCTTTTGCCATATGCACATTTTAAGTTCTTTATTTAAGGAACAACATTTTCACGTAGGAGGTCGGAGGGCCTACCCCCTTCCCCAATCTAGATTCAATGGTATTCCTTAAAACATCGTCTTCACGTAGGAAGTCGGAGGGCCTACCTCCTTCCCCAATCTAGTTTCAACAATGCTTTTTAAAGTTTTTCTCAAGATAACAATCACCTTCACGTAGGAAGTCGGAGGGCCTACCTCCTTCCCCAATCTAGATTCAGTGATGAGATCTTGGAATTATTTGGCTTTTTGGCTTTTTATGATCTCCCTTATACTCACTTATACTACTGGCGCTTTGAGAATTTTTAAAGGTTAATGCACCACTAAGATTAGAACGCGTTTCCTTAAAATACCTATTCATACATTTACTCAAGGGAAGCAACTTTGTGTTTTTCTCATTGGAGAATTTTATTCACTTTAAAACAAGATGTGGTTATATCAAGAAGACTTAAAACACAAGAGTTTGCTTTTATGTACAAGAATCAACAAAATAAGAGGAGACAATGAAAAATTTTGTGTCATGATGTTTTCAATAAAAATTAGCTACTTAACCATGCCTTTTACAATAAAACAAAACAAAAGAATAAAGTTCAAGGGAGTTTGGAAACACTACGACTAAAGACACTTTATTAGGCTCCCCCACACTTAGGAGAAGCATTGTCCTCAATGATTCAAGATAAAAGAAAAATAAAAGAGGAGGAGAGGAAGAAGAGTGAGATAGAGATTGAAGAGATAAGGTGAAAAAGAGGAAGAGGAAAGCTCACATTTTTATTGAGGTCTATAGGGAGGGCCTTGGAGGTTGAAGTGTTGCATCATGTTCCGAAGCATTTGGTTATTTTCTTCGGATATGCGGTTGCCCCGTAGGACATCATTTCTTAGCCCGGATAATTCAACACCTTGCCTTTGTTGCTCGGTGCTTATCCTTTGTACCTCGGTTTGTATCCATGCCCATCTTTCATTGTTGTCGTTATGGTCATGGGGCTCCTCTTCATGGTGCATGTGTGCACCTTCTTCGTCACCTTGATTATGCTCTTCATGTACCTGTAATCCATCACCAACATACAACAAATTTTCCTCCACCTCGGGGTTAGTCCGAGATGGGTTAGGAAGTAGAAATAAAAGAGGTATGTGAAGTTGAAGTGCATAAGTCATGGGTGGGTGAATCTTAATGAAGTTCATAGCAACAAGGGTTTCAATATTAAGCCTATTGTTGCCCTCAATTGGATTTATCCCATCTTCCTCACCCACTCCAAACTTCCTAGCGATGAAGGTAATGATACTACCAACTACTATCTCAGCTCTATTATCAGGTCTAGCTCCTATGGAGGAAAGGTAATCAAGTAGGTAGAAACAAGTATTAATGGGATTGTTACTAAGCATTGCCCAAAGCATAAAAAGTTCATCCGTCCTAGTTGTTCCTACCTCTTTTCTACCCCAAATGGTACAAGCCATGACTCTCTGGAGGTATCTAAGTACTGGGTTGTGAATGTTACTAGCCTTATTGTTGCGAGGATTATATTGCCTTAACCCGATAATGTGTTTCCAAAAGAGAGCGGGGTCATAGTTTTCCGACTTTAAATTTGGATTCCAAGAGTCATGGATGAACCCCGCATTTGCGAAGTCCATCTCTAAACATAAATTTTCAAGAGACATCTCATAATCCATATTCAAAAGTCGGAAAGAGACTCTATGGTCGGGGTTGTCAAAATTCACTTTATCCTTCGTAAATTCAATAGAACTTAAGAATTCATAAGTGAAATTTTCGAAACCTTTCATAGGTCGAAGCATATCAACCCATCCTAAATTTCCTAGTAAGCTAAACACATTATCCCTTAGTCCTAGCACACTCAAAGTATAAGGATCTGGATATCAACAAGGATGCAAAGGTTTAGAGAGAAGAATTTTATACTTGTCCCTTTGCTTGGTGTCCTTGAAGACTATGCCATGATTCCTGGCTTGCGTTTTCTTCTTTGATTGTGGTCCTCCGGAAGAGCTTGCTCCACCTTTCCTAGATGCCATTAATCCTTAACCTTTGTTGACCTTTTTTGTTTTGGTGAAGGTTGGGTTTTGGGAAATGTTTTTGGTGGAAAAGGTTGGTTGGGTGATGGGGTTGGGCTTTGAGTAAGTGTTAGGAGTTGGGTTGGGTGAATTGGTGAAGAATTTGTGGGTTTTTAGGTAGGTGAATGGGGGTTTTAGAAAAAATGGAAGGATGAGAGATGTTTGTGGTTGAGAATGGGGGATGAAGAAGATGAAAGGGGACCAAACCTGGTTGAGAATGAGGTAAAACCAAACCTGGGGTCGGGCACGGCCGTGCCAATCTTAGCACGGGCCGTGCCAACTTCCTGGATAGTGGAATGGTTTTTGGAGGGCAAGGTCTGGCACGGCCGTGCCAGTGTGAGCACAGGCCGTGCCAAGGTTCTGGATAAATTGACTTCAAAAATTTTCCGTTTTCTCGAATCATACTCGGACAATTACCTACAAAACAAATAAAAACAAAACAAAAGCAGTTAAATGCGTGGGTTGCCTCCCACGAAGCGCTTCTTTACAGTCATTAGCTTGACGTTCAAGAGGTTTCTCTACCCTATACCCAATCTTTCCCAAAGGGATAGTGGCGTCAACCTGGCATTCTCCCCCAAATCACACATGGCTTTCTCAATGCTTTCGGATCCTATGACACAAGGTATGGGAAAATTTTCTGGATTCTTAAGTTTAGATGATAATTTGGTTGGAAGTATTTCAATAAAAATTCTAAATTGGTCATCTAACTTTGATTTGACAAAACCTTGTGTTAATGGATTTTTAGGCTCATGAGGTGGTGAAACAAATGGCTTTTCATTTTCTCCTATAGTTTTCTCACTTTGAGGCTCATCACTTCCTATCTCTCCCTCATTGTTCTTAATTGTCACAACGGGGTCCTCTAATTGGTTACCATCCCTAAGAATAATAGAACTTATATGACCTTTGGGGTTGGTTTCAGTTTGTCCTGGAAAGATCCCGGTGGTTTGAGAGGAAGTAGTCACGTGTTGGGCCACTTGAGAGATTTGGGTTTTGAGTATCTTATTGTGAGTTGCTATGGAGTCTACCTTGGATGTGATTTTGGCAAGAGAGTCATTCAAAAATCCTGTTTGGTTTTTAAGCTCTTGGAGTTGCTTGGATTGATTTATAACATAATTTTCCATTAAAAGTTCCAAGCTGGATTTTTGAGGGACTCTTTGGTTGTTTGCATAACTGGGTGGTGTTGCTTGTTGTCCAAAAAGATTTTGAGGGGTTTGATAAAAAAAATGGTTGTTTCCAAACCCTCGATTATATTGAGCATAGTTTACTTGCTCAGGACTTCTAACAACACTACCTAGTTGGCAATCAATGCCAATATGGCCAAATACACCACAAACTTCACAAGGGGGTGATACAGGAGCAGGTGTGACAACACTAGTATTCATTGTATCAAATTTTTGTGTCAGTGTGTCAACCTTAGCAGTTAGATGATCAAGGGAGAAAATTTTGTACATACCTGCCTCTTTTTTAGAGGGTGAAGAAGCAGTGATGACTCTCTCACTTGTCCACTGATAGTGGTTTTGTGCCATGCCCTCGATCAAATCATATGCTGCTGTGTAAGTTTTATTCATCAAAGCTCCACCTGCAGCTGCATCAACATAGATTTTTGTGGTATACGAAAGACCATTATAAAAGGTGTGGATAATAAGCCACTTCTCTAAACCATGATGGGGGCAAAGCCTAAGCATTTCTTTGAAACGCTCCCACGTATCGTAAAGAGATTCACCATCTTTTTGAGTGTATTGAAAAAGCCTCGCCCTGAATTGAGCGGTTTGAGAAAGGGGAAAGAATTGGGCAAGGAAAGCTCGCCTCATTTGGTCCCAAGAAGTGATAGAACCAATAGTCAATGAATGAAACCAAGCACTAGCTCTATCCCTTAAGGAAAAAGGAAAGAGGTGCAGCCTTACGACCTCTTGGTTTGCCTTCAAAGTTCCACTGAGTCTTAGAAAAGTTGAAACATGAAGATTCGGATCCTCAGTGGGTGATCCGAAAAATTGATTTTGCTGCACTAGGTAAATAAGTGCAGGTTTTATTTCAAATTTACTACCCTCAACCGTTGGGTACACAATAGCATCGTACGGCTCATCTGAAGATGTGATTGCATACTCTTCGAGAGCACATTTCTCATCCATGTCGTTATTATTGTCTTTGAGCCATGCCTGAAATCAAAACGGTTAAAGATAGAAAAAAAAAATTAAGGAGAAAGGGAGGGAGATATATATATATATATAAAATAAAAATAAAATAAGATAAGGAAATAAAATATATTATAAATATATAAAAAATTAAAAAAATAAAAAGGTAAGAAAAAGGAAATAAAATATTTTATAAATATATGTATATATACTATTTTATATATTTTATATATATATATATTTTTTTTTAGACTAACCACTATTAAAAAGTTAATCAAATTACAATAACTCCCCGGCAGCGGCGCCAAAAACTTGATGAGATAAAACCGCAAGTGCATGGTCTTACCGAAGTAGTATGAAAAGAGTATCGTTCCGACAGGGAGTTATGAATTCATTTAACTTTAGACAATGATTAGACTAAAGGTTCATAAGGTAGAAAGTTTTGGGGTTTTTAATTAAAAGTAAATAATAAAATAAAAGATAAAAGCCTTGGGGTTATTGGTTCATCCTAACGACAAGTCCTTCTCAAACCAAACTATTAAACTTATAACTTTATGTTAGACCTAATTCCTCAAGACAGTTTCTCTTTTGTTCCTCTAGTAACCAAGCCTATTTTGCTGACTTGATTACTATTAGATTTTGGTTCCTCTAACAACCAAGCCTATTTCGCTGACTTGATTGTTATTAGTTCCCTTGAAGATCGAAACTATATGTCTCAAAGATTGCAAAGCCTATTTCGCTGACTTTACAATCCTTGTTTAAATTCACTTGTTCGAATATCAAAGCTCCACTTTCGTTTTATGAAATGATATTTGAGATGATGGACAAACAATTATCAAACCCTCCACTTTCGTTTCCACAGTTTGATAATGGTTGATCCATGTTAAAGCGGTGAATTTAGATAAGGAATTAGGGTTACATAAGATTAAGGCTTAAAGCTTGGTTTGATTAGGATTATGTCATTAGACTTATCCAACAATCCCAAGACAAGAGAAGTCTACTCACTGACGTTCATCGTAGACAAGGAGAAGAAGAGAGAAAGCATAAAAGTAAATAACAATAAAGTAAATGAACTTTTATTAGAAAACAATTGTCACATATTGCATTCCAAGAAAAGATGAATATTTGTGATGGCTAGCTACTCTATTTATAGTACACAATTGACTTAAAATCTAAGCAAGTATATTCCAAGAATATTCCTCAGTAGATTGTGCGCCAAAATAGAATAGCTTGGAGTCCAAGCAAAAGCAGCAAAAGGTCTCTGGAGGGTGGCACGGCCGTGCCAAGGCTAGCACGGGCCGTGCCAGGCTTCTGACTTGTGGGAGATATATTTTGTTTCCCAATCTTCGTATTTTCGTGTCCAATTTGCTCCAAATCCCTTTCTTTTGCTCCAAGACTCAATCCATCCAATATTCTTCCCTGAAATATAATAAATTGCAATTTAAAGTAAACTATCCTAAAAAGGAAATAATACTAATATAAAATAATATAAAATCTAAATAAAACTAAACTAAATAGCATATTAAAATAGCATATAAATGACTCATCAGTTATGAGATTTGAGAGAGTTTTGGGGAGAAAGAGAAATAAGATAAAATAGAATAAAGGGTTATAAATAGGAGAAACCTAGTTTAGAAAAAAAACAAAACGTACGATCAATTTTGGAGAAAAGGGAGAAAAAGTCAAGAGAATGGAGAAAGACCTAGAAAGCGGCGATTTTGAGTTATAAGGTAAGGGTGGGACTAACATTCAATAATCTTAAGTCATTGATTCTGAAAATTGGATTTAACATGTTGTAGGTTTTAGTTTTTGAGAACTTGGGAATTAGGGTTAAAAGTGATTATTTGATGATTTTCTAAAATAATGTTTTGGGTCAAGTTTTATATGGTTTTGAGTCTCTTTTGATTTATATAAATGTTTAGACAAACTTTGGGATCAAAATTGGGCATAGGGAAGTTAAAATTGGGATTTTGGGGTGAAAAGTGTGTTTTTCCCAAGTTGCTCTCTGACAGCATGTCCTGTTTTATGTTCTTGCGTCTTTTTCATACGTTTCTGTTTTGAATTAGCCTTTGGTGTAAACATGAAAGTTGTAGATAATTGTGTTAGCTTTACAGTGGCGTCGGTTTGACTTGAAAATGATTTTCGGTTTATGAGTTAAGGTCAAATTACTGAACATAGGTCACAGTGAATAATTGATTATGATTGATGAATTAGTATATGTATGTATATGTTTGTGAATACGATATTGTCCATGATTGATGAAGTGTTATATGTATATATGATGTTTTAAGATGTTGATTATTATTTGATGTTGTTATATTGTGATATAATTGTATATGCATTACTTGAATTATATGTGAATAATTGAGACGTTGTTGACTTGCATTTGATATTATTATGTCATGTTGTTTTTGTATACTGTTGTGTTGCTGTTGTTATTTAACTAAGCTGCATGAGTCGGTCTAAGTTGATTAAGATGATGAAGTTCCAAATTATTGGATTATATAAGAGGTTGTCGATTTAAGATGTTAAGAGGTCGAGTCCATGCATTAGCATTTCATTGTTGGGGGCTTGATGCCCTGGAGCGTTTGCTCAATTAAGTTGAGGGCTTGATGCCCTGGGAGCCTTTTTACGCTCAAATAAAGTTGAGGGCTTGATGCCCTGGGAGCCTATTTACGCTCAAAGATTGGTACCACATGCATGATTAGAAGATTAAGTTGCATAGTCAAGAGGTCAAGTTGTCGAGTTGTTAAATCATGAAATTGTTTAAAGCTGTGATTCTTTATATGAACTATTAAAGAAGTGAATTATGATATATTATTATCTATGATGAATATTATGATGATTACATGATGTTGTCTATGAGTTGTTAAATATGATTGATGATGCTTATGTTGTTAAATGTAATTGATGAATTATATGCTTAATATTATTATTTGTTAAATCTCACCCCTTCTGTTTGCCCATCATGGGTAACTAACAGGTAACCAAGAATAGTTGATGTCGTGTGAGCTTTCCTTCTCGTGTGTTTTAGGTGCTCTGATACGTAACGGGACGGGAACTTTGTTATTGCTTTTCTATTCCATACGTATTGTTTTTGAAGATTTATGACTATGTTTTTAGATTAGATTTTTATACGACATTTATGAAGAGGCCTTCGTGCCAAAGACTGTTTTAGTTATTGAAATGAATTCCCCTGCGAAGTATTAAAGATCTTGTATTTGAATTTTAAAGGATAAATAGTTATTTATTCAGTTTATGATTTTAAGAAAAGAATGTGACATTCCGTTTATGTTGAAAAACTCTAATTATTTATGCAAAATTTTTATGTTGGGAAAACGGGGTGTTACACTTGACATGGGAGCTAGACAGTAAGATGCTGGAATCTTATCCAGAGTTGTTTGCTTGAGGTAAATTTTCGAGGACGAAAATCTTATAAGTTGGGGAGTGTTGTAACGCCCGTTTCGAATTATTTAATTATTTAATTGAGTCTAGAAATTATTTAGATGAGTTTATATTATATTTATATAATATATGTGTGAGATTGAACCTGGAATAATGATTAGGAAAGAATAGCGGATGAGATTGAACCTGGAATTAAACTTGTGGGATTCTGACCTGAACTCGCCATGGCGAGCAGAGGCTCTCGCCTCGCGAGTGACCTAGAAATCAGAGTGACTTGTTAGATTTTGCGACCTTTGTTGCACGAGTGGTCGAGAGTTGAACCTTTGGGTAGGATTAAGACTTAAAGGTGAGGTTAACTATAATCTGTGAAGCTGTTTAAGATATGTTGTTGTTGATTATGATGTGATATAATGTTTTATGCATTACTTGAATGGTACTTGAATATTTAATATGTTGATGAATTGAAATTGATGTATTTATGTCATGCTGTTTTTGTATACTGCCTATGTTGTTGTTGTTATTTAACTAAGCTGCATGAGTCAGTCTAAGTTGTTGAAGATGATGATGTTCCAAATTATTGGACTAATATAAGAGGTTGTCGAATTAAGTTGTTTAAGAGGTCGAGTCCATGCATTAGCATTCATTGTTGGGGGCTTGATGCCCTGAAGCTTTGTACTCACCACGTTGGAGCATGAGCTCAAATTAGCGATGGGGGCTTGATGCCCTAGAAGTATATTAATACTCAAATAACGATGGGGGCTTGATGCCCTGTATTGGTACCACGTGAATATAAGAGGTCTAAGTTGCATAGTTGCATTTGTTGAGTCGATGATGATAAAATGATTAAGTTGTGATTACTATGAATGAAGTGATTTATGATATATTATTATCAATGTTGAATAATAAGATGTTTTTATGTTGTTAAATATAATTGTTGAATTATATGCTTAATATAATTGTCTAAGTTACTCTTCGTATGAGTAACTTGCAGGTAATCCAGAGTAGGTTGTTGTTGTGCTGTCGTAAGTGGCCTTGCCTCACTGAGTCTTAGGTTGATCTGATACGTAACGGGAGGGGATCTTTAGTGGCTATTTCTCTTTCCTTTGCGTATATGCTATGTTTTCATGTTGCTTGACTGAATTTATGAGATGACTTTTATGAGGCCTGCGTGCCGAGACTATTTGTGACGAAGAATTAATTCCGCTGCTATTTTGTTGATGAAGGATAAATTATTATTTATCTATTTAAGATTTTTAAGAAGTGTGATATCCCGCTATATGTTGTTTACTCTGATAAATGTTTATGAAATTTTTAAGTTGGGAAAACGGGATGTTACACGAGGCGGGGAAAAGTTACTCGTGTGGCGAGCGATGAAGTTCATCACTCGCCGTGGCGAGGATCGTAGCTCGGGAGGCGAGCGATGAATGTCGCTACGGGCAGAAGTGTAGTTTCACCTAAAAATCATCAACTCTCATGGTTTTAAGCCTAAATTCGATTCTAGAATTCATCATAATCATTATCTAAGTTCTAGGAACAATTTCTACATCATTCTAACAACTTATCACCGTTTAATCATCAATTCTATCAATTTGACCTAATTTCCGATTCCTCTTAAACTCATCCTAATTCATGTTAAATGTAACCGTTGATTCATAGACTTAATAGAATTGCAAAGTTAGTCTCACCCTTACCTTAGAATATGAAAATCGCAACCTCTTGGCTTTTTCTCCCTTTTCTCCAAAAACCGATCGTACGTACAATGTTTTTTCTAAACTAGGTTTCCCTATTTATATCTCCAATTATATTATCTTATTTCTCTTTCTCCCCCAAAACTCTCTAAAATCTCAAAACAGCCCCTAAACTCAATATTTATTTTATTTTCAAATCTTATTTTATTAAACAATAAAATAAGTCACAACTCCTCATAAAATCATATAAAACCACCTCAATCATATAAATCAGACATATATTATATAAATATAATATAAACTCATCTAAATAACTTCTAGACTCAATTAAATAATTAAATAATTCGAAACGGGCGTTACAATAGCTTTATCTGATTTAGGATCAAACTTACCCAGTTTTTCTTTATTGTTCAGAATGTAGCAATAATAGCCAAATATGTGAAAATAAGATATGCTAGGTTTAATGTTTTTACAGAGTTCATATGGGGTTTTGTTAAGAACCTTTCTTATTGAAACTCTATTCAAAATGTATCAAGATGTGTTAGAGGCTTCGCCCAAAAATAATTTTCAACATTTGATTTATTTAACATTGTTATAGCCATTTCTTGCAAAGTTCTATTTTTCTTTCAACAACTCCATTTTGCTGTGGAGTTCTTGCATAAGAAAAATTATGTTTAATACCATTTTCATCAAAGAATGTTTTGAATGATGTATTTTCAAATTCTCCTCCATGATCACTCCTTACTGTGATCATATTAGAACCTTTTTCATATATTTTGCCTTATAACAAAACCATATATTTTGTCATTTAGACTTGCAGTTTGAACTAGACCAAAGAGATCAATGTGAAGAAGCTCTAAAGGCTTCTGAGTTGAAATGAACTCAATAGTTTTAAAACTACTTTTTACTTGTTTACCTTTAACACAAGCTTCATAGATCTTGTCCTTTTCAAAGCTAATCTTAGGCAAACCTCTAACTAGATCTAGTTGAGAAAGTTTAGCAATGGTTTTCTTATATGACCAGCCCTTTTGTGCCAAATCCATTTGTCTTTTTCAAGAGACATAAAACAACATTCAGCGGGCATATCATTTAGTTCTAATACATACAAATTCTTTCTTCTTGATTCAGAGAAAAACAGTTTGTTAGAGGAGGTTTGTCTTATTTCACATATGTTAGGTTTAAAGATCACTTCAAATCCACTATTACACAATTGACTTATGCTAGGTAGATTGTGTTTTAAACCTTCTACATACTGAATATTTTCTATTTTAGCATAGTTAGGTTTACCTATAGTACCTTTACCTCTGATTTTACCATTGTTATTATTTCCAAATGTCACTAGTCCTCCATCCTTCTTTTCAAAGGTTAGAAAACAATTCATGTCACCTGTCATGTGCCTAGAACAACCACTATCCAAGTACCATGGCTTTGTTCTTTGCACCCGGAGGCAGGACCTACATTTGACAAGATAAAAACTTAGGTACCCATGTAATGTTGGGTCCTTAAGGGTTAGTTCTTCTAAGAGATTTTTTCTTAAGGTAACATTCGATCTTGTATTATCAGATTTGTTACAGTAGAAACATGTTTTCTTAGCCTTCTCAGCCTTTTGTGAACTTTCTCATCTATTGAGATGAGAATGTTCTGAACTAAGATTAATCTTATTTTTTCTAATAAGTTTTTTCTTAACATAACATGCTGATACATTATGTCCTAACCTATCACAATAAGAACAATTAATTTTCATCTCAACCTTCTTAGGTACAAAACTTTCAATGATTTTGCTTGGATCTTTAAAACCTAAACCAGATTTTTTAGCACTTTCACTTTGAGATCCCATAATGTTTTGAAATGTTTCTGTGGACTTTATAAAACATGTAAGATCATTTTTAAATTCTTTAACTTCCTTTTTCAAAAGTATGTTTTCCTTCTGTACTTCAGAAGGTTTAGAAAGAATGTCTTTTTGTTTTTTGTTTAGATCTCTTTGTTTTTCAGATATTTCAAAATGAGAGTCTTGCAAAATTTGTATGGTCTTGTTAGATTCATCATACTTGTTTTGAAGTTTCTCTTTTTCTTCTTTTATTTCAGAAAGTTCCTTAATTAATGAATGACATCTATTAGTTAAGAAGTTTCAATCATGCAGGAGACTATCTATTTTACTTTCAAGATCTTTATATAAAGAGTCAGTTTTATAGATAATTACCTCTTCCTCATCATTTGACTGAGCCATCAGTCCCATGTCTGCATCTGCATCTTCTTGAGGTTCTGATTCTTCCATGTCATCCCAAGTGATCATTTCCTAATTCTTGACATGAGGTTTTCTTTATACCTTATTGATGTCAGGACATTCACTCTTGTAGTGTCCAGTTTTCTTGCATCCAAAACAAGTGACTTGACTTTTGTCAGCTTCAGTTTTGGTGTTGTTGATGGTGTTTGAAAACTTCTTTCTGATTTGATTTCTTCTCATCATCATTCTTTGTATTCTTTTGGAGATTAGTGCAAGTTCATCTTCAACTTCTTCTTCATGAACTTCTTCTAATTCTTGTGGTTCTTGCACATCATCATCAGCTACTGATGAGGTTTGCTGAGAGGCTTTCAAGGCAAGTGATTTTATCTTCTTCACTGGTTTCTCTCCTTGAAGTACAACTTCATGAGCTCTTAGTGAACCCATTGAGATCTTCCAGGTTCATAGATTTTAAATCTTTGACCTGAGTAATTGCAGTGACCATAGGTATCCACATACTTGGAAGGCATCTCAATATTTTTCTGATTCTCTCATGAGTGGAATATGCCTTTCCAAGAGATCTCATTTCATTTACTATTGTAGTAAATCTAGCATACATCTTATCAATGGTTTCATTTTCACTTATTTCAAAGACTTCAAATTTTCTGACTCCAATGTCCATTCTAGTTTCCTTGACATGAGATGTACCTTCATGTTGTACTCTTAAGGTATCCCATACCTCTTTAGCATTTTTACATTCATCAACTCTTTCACTTTCTTCCATGGTTAGTGCACTTGATAGAAAGAGTCTAACTTTAGAGTTTAATAATACTTGAGCTTTTTCATCTGTTGACCATGCACTCTTTTCTTTGACAGCTCCTTCTTTGGTTGTTGGACCAAAGTCTCCATCTGTGATAACTGTCCACATATCATTGTCTTGAGATCCGAGAAAGAGTTTCATCTTGCCTTTCTTGAAGTAGTAGTTTGATCCATCAAAAAATGGTGGTTTGTTTGATGATCCTCCTTCAGCTATGTACTTGACTTTAGACATACTCCCTGAATCTTTTATCTAACACTTGTTTAAGTGTTCAAACCCTTAGAACCGGGATCTGATACCAATTGAAGTAGATAAAATAGTCACAAGGAAGGGGGGTTTGGATTATGACCCTTTAAAAATTATCTTGAAACTTAAAAGTTATTCTCAAGTTGTTTACTTGGAATAGTTAAGTTAGTATTCTGACTTCAGAATGTTCTGAAGTTCATACACAAAAGTTGCTTAATAAAATAAATGTGTAAGTGTGTGTTGTGTATACTGTAAAGCCCACTTTTATTTAAATAATTATTTAATTGAGTCTAGACGAGTTATATTATATTTATATAATATATGTGTGATTTATGATGATTTATGACGATTTAGATGATTTGGATGATTTTAGATGAGTTATGTGATGTGACGATTTTTATGAGGTTATGAGACTTATTTTGTTGTTTAATAAAATATTTAGTTAGGGGCTGTTTTGAGATTTTAGAGAGTTTTGGGGGAGAAAGTGAGATAAGATAAGATATTAGGAAGAGATATAAAAAGAGAAAACCTAGTTTTAGAAAACATTTTGTACGTACAATCAAGCTTTGGAAAAAGGAGGAAAAAGTCATAGAAGGGAGAAGACCTAGAGGAAGGCTGCGATTTTCATCAACTAAGGTAAGGGTGAAACCAATGATTCAATAGTATTAATTCATGTAATCCTGATGATCAAATTAACAAGTTAGGGTTGAATTAAAAAGTTTATGAAATTAGGGTTAATAGGTGATTTTGATGATCCAATGATGTTAGGTTGTTAGATTGATGTAGAAACCGTCCTTTGACCTTAGATTATGAATAAGATGAATTCTCGAATCGAAATTAGGCTTAAAACCATGTGAGATGTTGGATTTTCGTGAAAAACTGCATTCTGCCCGAGCCTATATTCATCGCTCGCCCTTGCGAACAATGATCCTCGCCTCGCGAGGGATGAAGTTCATCGCTCGCCACGCGAGCCATTTCCCTTCGGCTCGCGAGTTACAAGTACTAGCTCGCCACAGCAAACAACCTTACTCGCCATAGCGAGCATGACCAGAGAACATGTTGAATTCTGTATTTTTGACTTTTGAGTTGAACCTTGGATGCTTTTGAGTGCCTAAAGATGTTTATTAAAGATTAGATGATAACCTAGAATGAGATTGAACCTGGTTTAGCTTAGAACAACTTTAGTTGGAAATCTGGCTAGTACTCGCCATGGCGAGCTGATGCTCTCGCCTCGCGAGCAGTTCTAGAATTGAGTGCAAATGAGAATGTTGCGATCTGTGTCGCATAAATTGATTAGGGTTGGACCCTTAGGTAGTAATGTGACCTATTTAAGATGTTAATTGCAATCTGTGAAGCTGTTATGAACTGTTAAGTTGATTATAATGTGATTTAATGATTAATTGCATTACTTGAAATATTATTGAATGATCAAGATGTTGTTGAAATGAATTGATATTATGAAGTTATGTTGTTGTTGTGATCTGATTATGCTGCTACTGTTATTTAACTAAGTTGCATGATTCTTGATGGGATAAAACCGCAAGTGCACGGTCTTACCGAAGTAGTAAAGGAAGAGTATCGTTCCGACAGGGAGTTATGAATTCAATTAACTTTGAATGATGATTAGATGAAAGAATTTTAGATAAAAGTTTGGATTTTTAATTACAAGAAAATAAAAGAAAAGATAAAAGCCTTGGGATTATTGGTTCATCTAATTGACAAGTTCTTCACAAACCAAACTATTAAACTTATAACCTTATGTTAGACCTAACTTCTAAAGACAGTTTCTCTTTTGTTCCTCTAGCAACCAAGCCTATTTCGCTGACTTGATTACTATTAGATTTTGGTCCTAAGTTGTAACCAAGCCTATTTCGATGACTTGATCACAATTTAGAATCCTTGAAGTTCGAAACTATATGTCTTAAAGATTGTAAAGACTATTTCGCTGCCTTTACGATCTTTGTCTAAATTCACTTGTTCGAATATCAAAACTCCACTTTCGTTTTATGAATTGATATTTGAGATGGTGGACGAACAATTATCAAACCCTCCACTTTCGTTTCCACAGTTTGATAATGGTTAATCCATGTTAAATCGGTGAATTTAGATTAGAAATTAGGGTTACATAAGATTAAGGTTTAAAGCTTGGTTTGATTAGGATTATGTCATTAGACTTATCCAACAATCCCAAGACAAGAGAAGTCTACTCACTAATGTTCATCGTAGACAAGGAGAAGAAGAGAGAAAGCATAAAAGTAAATAACAAGAAAGTAAATGAACTTTTATTAGAAAGACAATTGTCACATATTGCATTCCAAGAAACGATGAATGTTTGTGATGGATGGCTACTCTATTTATAGCATACATTTGACTTAAAATCTAAGCAATTACATTCGGGCTAAAAATAGAGTAGCTTAAAATCTAAGCAAAAGCAGCAAAAGACACTCTGGAGGGTGGCACGGCCGTGCCAATGCTAGCACGGGCCGTGCCAAGCTTCTGACTTTAGGGGAGACATATTTTGTCTTCCAATCTTTGTATTTTCGTACTGAATCAGCTCCAAGTCCCTTTCTTTTGCTCCAAGACTCAATCCATCCAATATTCATTCCTGAAATATAATAAAATGCAATTTGTAGTAAACTATCTTAAAAAGGAAATAATATTAATATAAAATAAACTAAAATCTAATTAAAACTAAACTAAATAATATCTAGAAATAGGTAATAAATGACTCATCAAGTCTATACAAGATGATTAAGATGATGTTGATCTGCAAATTATTGGATGTATATGAGATCATGATTAAGATGTTTTAAGATGATTGAGTCCATGCATTAGCATACATTTGTTGGGGGCTCATGCCCTAGAGCTTTGTACTCACCACGATGGAGCATTTGCTCAAAATAATGTTGGGGGCTTATGCCCTGAAAGTATATTAATACTAAAATGTTGGGGACTCATGCCCTGAATTGGTACCACATGCATATAAGAGGTCTAAGTTGCATTGTCGCATTGTCGAGTCAAATGAGGAAAGATGTTAAGATGTTATGATAATTGAATGAAGTGATTACTTGATATTTTATTATCAAAGATGCTATGATATTTAAGATGCTTATGTTGAAGATGTTTATGTTGTTAATTACGATTGTTGAATTATATTGATTATATTATTGTTTTGTGAAATCTCACCCCTTCTGCTTGGAAATGTTGCTCTTCGTATTAGTAACTTGCAGGTGATCGAGCTTAGAGTGCCGTGTTTGCTGTCGTGAGTGACGTGTCCTCACTGAGTCGTCTAGGTTGCTCTGATACGTAACGGGATGGGGTTTTTGATTGCATGCTTCCTTCCTTTACGTATTTGACAATGATTTTGAGTTTTTTAACTGAGATATTATGTTGAGGCCTGCGTGCCAAACTTGTTTACGATTAATGACATAAATCTGCTGCTATTTTGTTGAAAGTTAAATTGTTATTTGACTATTTACGATTATGTTTGAATGTGATATCCCGTTTATGATGTTTACTCTGATAATTGTTAAGAAATTTTTATGTTGGGAAAACGGGGTGTTACATATACTGAAATTAAAGAGTATAGAGATGAAAGAAAGAACACACAGAGATTTATAGTGGTTAACCCAATGTGGGCTAGTCCACTCCTCACAATCTTGTGAGAGTTTCCACTATGATGCTTAAGATAACTTCTCAAATCCTGCACCTTATAATCTTTGTTTACCTGAACAATTACAACTTTGTATTCTCTAAGCCTCAGCAGGCTTGCACCTTGTTGCTAAGTTACCTACTTAGACTTTTACAGCCCTTGCTCAAACTAACACTTTAGTACCCCTAAAGCTAGACGAGACTTTGTTTTAAATTTGTATGGAGGTTGGATGTTTTAAAACAAACAAAGAGGAAGGTAAGAAGTTATATTTAAAAGAGATAAAAAAGAGAATTGATTTACACTAAAAAGAAGATAGAAAGAGTCTTCAGTGATGATCAATTCAAACTGCAATAGCTTTAAACACGTTTCAAATATTTTCTTGTACGCTTTGTGTAACACCCCGTTTTCCGACATAAAAATTTCATAAAAATAATCAGAGTAATTCACATAAACGGAATGTCACACTTCTTTCTTAAAATCATAAATAGAATAATTAACTAATTATCCTTCAAAATTCAATAACACAATATTTAGTTCTTCGCAGTGGAATTTATTCAACATATAGAAATAGTCTTTGGCACCAAGGCCTCATCATAACATCTCATAATAATCCAAACAACAACTTATTCATGAAAATTCATAAGGTAATACGTAAGGAATAGAAAAGCAGCAATAAAATCTCATCCCGTTACGTATCAGAGCACCTAAGACACATGTGAGGGAGAAACCACTCACGACAGCAATCAACAGCAACTTATTCTCGATCACCTGCAAGTTCCTCATACGAAGAGCAACATTTCCAAGCAGAAGGGGTGAGATTTCACAAACAATAATATTAAGCATATAATTCATCAATTATATTTAACAACATATACATCATCAATTCATCATATAATAATTCTTCATTAAACACTTTATTAAAATGTTACAACTTAACAACTTGAATTGACAATGCAACTTCGACTTGACTATTCAACTTATCTTCTTAATCATGCATGTGGTACCAATCCAGGGCTTCAAGCCCTCAACTTATTTGAGCGTTAATATACTCCCAGGGCATCAAGCCCTGAACTTAATTGAGCAAAGGCTCCAGGGCATCAAGCCCCCAACATGAATGAGTATGCATGGACTCAACAACTTACATCTTAGGAACATCGACATCTTATATAACTCCAATAAATTGGAACAACATCTTACATCTTGACTGACTCATGCAGCTTAATCAATAGACAACAGCAACATAGACAGCACATATAACATCTCAAGATATAACAATATCAAATAATATTTCAACATCAACTTAAACATCTTATATAATTCACATAATGCATATACAAATATATCACATTACTATCAACATCAAATCATATTATATCAGACTCACTGAACGTTAACAGTACTATAATCAACCTCCATTCCTACCCCAAGGGTCAACTCATAACATCTCATGCGACAAAGATCGCAAAACCCTAAACAAGGTTGTCTATGTAACACCCCGTTTTCCCAATATAAAAATTTCAAACATATAATCAGAGTAAACAACAATTAACGGGATATCACATTCTTAAAATCTTCAAAACATAGATAAATAATAATTTATCCTTCACCAACCAAATAGCAGCGGAAATAAATTCTAATCATCATAAAGTCTTGGAACGCAGGCCTCATTAAAACATCTCATAATAATTCAGTCTAATATCATAAATGAACATGTAAAAGAATGAAACATGCAAATCATGAAAACCCCATCCCGTTACGTATCAAAGCGACCTAGATGACACAGTGAGGCAAGGCCACTCACGACAGCAATCTGCACACTACGCTCGATCACCTGCAAGTTACTCATACGAAGAGCAACATTTTCAAGTAGAAGGGGTGAGATTTCATAACACAATAATATTAATCAATATAATTCGAAATCATAATTAACATCATAAACAGTCTTAATCATCATTGCATCTTTGATAACAATTATCAAGTAATCACAGCATTCAATCATCATCAATAACATAACATCTTTAGACTCGACAAATGCGACAATGCAACTTAGACCTCTGATATGCATGTGGTACCAATCGTCATCAAAGTATTAATATACTTATAGCATCGTGGGGAGGACAAAGCTCCAATCGTGGTGAGGACAAAGCTCAAATCGTGGTGAGAACAAAGCTCAATGTATGCTAATGCATGGACTCTATCCACAAAACATCTTAATCATCAAATCACTTATACATCCAATAATTTGGAGTTCATCATCAATTTAATTATCTTATTCAGACTCATGCAACTTAGTTAATTAACAATGGCAGCATAACTCAGATCACATCAACAGCTTAATATCAATTCATCTTCAACAATTTCTTGATCATTCAATAATAATTCAAGTAATGCAATCAATCAATAAATCACATTATAATTGTAACACCCCGTTTTCCCAACGCGAAAATTTCATTTATTTAATCAGAGTAATTCACCTAATCGGAATGTCACATTCTTTTCTTAAAATCATAAACTGTATAAATAACTATTTATCCTTTAAAATTCAATAACTAAAAAGTCTTTAATACTTCGCAGCAGAAATTATTCAATAATCAAAACAGTCTTTGGCACTAAAGCCTCTTTACCATTATGCCATAAAAATCCATTCTAAAAACATAGTCATAACTCTTCAGAAACAATACGTAAGGATTAGAAAGCAATAACAAATTCCCATCCCGTTACGTATCAGAGCACCTAAGGACACTTGAGCCACCACTCCTACTAATCATTAATACCTGCAAGTTACTCATACGAAGAGCAACATTTTCAAGCAGAAGGGGTGAGATTTCACAAAACAATAATATCAAGCATATAATTCAATAATTATATTTAACAACACAAATAACTTCATCTATTAGTAATAATAATTCTTAATATTCCAACCAACTTCTAATTATCATTTACTTTATATTCATCACATTATAAACTTCATCATATAACATATATTAACCAAATCGTAACAAACATAGATCATCACATCATAGTCATAATTCATATATAGCATAACAACATCTTAATCCTAATTCATATACAACATAACAACATCATTAATTCATAATAATAATTATTCATCAAACATCTCATTATCAATTCATTAATAAAAGACAACTTATCAATTTAACATAAACATCATCAAGTACACTTAACAACTCATAGATATCATCATGTAATCATCATCACTAATAACTTTAAAACAACACAATATAATCATCTCTCATTAATAGTAATAATTATCTACATCATAACATAAACATCTTCTTATAATAATATAACAACAACATAACATGATATTCACTTAATAATAATAATAATTATATATACATCATCTCGTCATAATATAATAATATAACAACAACATAGCATGATATTCACTTAATAATAATAATAATTATATATACATCATCTCTTCATAATATAATAATATAACAACAACATATTCATCTTCTTGTATTAATATAACAACAACGTATTCATCATCTTATGAAAATATAATCAACACATACTAACACCAAAATCAACATCATAAATCTTCAACATAAACATCTTAAACAATATCATCTTAAATATCATAGCATCTTTGATAAACAATTACCAAGTAATCACAACATTCGATCATCATCAATAACATAACATAATATTCACTTAACAATATTAATCATATATAGAACAACATATTCATCACTTAATAGTAACAATTATACACAACATCATAACAACTTAACAATATCATAATCATTATCTTAAACAACGTAGCAACATAACAATATCATAATCAATATCTTAAACAACGTAGCAACATAACAATATCATAATCAACATGTTAAACAACATAGCAATATTTTAGTCAACATCATATAATTCACATCGTATAATCTTCGTAGGTACTTCTTTAACAACACATGGGTAGAACACAACTCGACAAACTCATGGATGATAATTCATCGACAACTTAACAACTCATGGATGATAATTCATCAACAACGACCTTGACTCGACATATGCGACAATGCAACTTAGACACTTATATGCATGTGGTACCAATCGTCATCATAAGTATTAATATACTTTTATCGTGCGGAGGACAAAGCTCCTAAAACGTGCGGAGGACAAAGCTCCTAATCGTGGTGAGGACAAAGCTCAATGAAATGCTATGCATGGACTCTTAACAACAAAACACCGTAATCATCGTAATCAACATATCATCATGCATCCAATAATTTGGAGCTAAACGTCATCATTTCATCATATATATAGACATCATGCACTTAGTTAAATAACAGCAGTAGCACAGTCAAGTCACACAACAACAGAGAGATATCAATATATCAATTTCAATTCACAACATAACAATATTAATGTGAAGCATCAACAACTTAAACATCAAACATCTTCCACATAAGGCATATAAATATTTCACATAATCAACAACAACAACATAGGCGACACATGAACATCTCAGGATATAACAATATCAAATGATAATCAACAACAACTCATGCAACTTAGTTAAATAACAATAGCAGCATAATCAGATCATATCAACAGCTTAATATCAATTCATTTTCAACAACTTCCTGATCATTCAATAATAATTCAAGTAATGCAATCAATCAATAAATCACATTATAAACACTTAACATTTCAATATAGCTTCACAAATAACAGTTAACATCTTAGATAGGTCTCATTAGTACCTAAAGTTCCATTCCTAATCCATTCAAACGACTCAGGTCTCAAATTCCTCAAAAGCACTCAATTCTGGATGTGCTCGCGAGGCGAGAGTTCTTACTCGCCATGGCGAGTACCACTCATCTCCCAAACTAGTGTTGTTCTGGGTTCAATCTGATCCTACATTCAATCCTAATCAATACTAGGTATGTTCAGGCGCTCTAAGGCATCCAAGGTCCAACTAAAAAGGTCGAAACACAAAATATGACATGCTCTCTGCCTGAGCTCGCGAGGCGAGGAAGGGTTGTTCGCCGTGGCGAGCGATGCCAGAAACGCTCGCGAGGCGAAAGGAAAGGACTCGCGAGGCGAGCGATGAATGTCGCTACGGCCAGGCTTCCTATTTTCACAAAAACTCGACGATTCACATGGTTCTAAGCTTGTTCTTGATTCCAAAGTTCGTCCTAAACATTATCTAAGGTCTAGGAACACTTTCTACATCAATTAAACCAATTCTCACCGTTTGATCATCAATTCTAAGGTTTTGATCTAATTTTCGTTTTCTCCAATTCAATCCTTTCTCAAGGTTTTAAGCCTAATTTCGATTCCTTAATTCAGCTTAATCATTATCTAAGGTCTAGGGACAGTTTCTACATCTTTTTAACAAGTTTCCACCGTTTATTCATTAATTCTATAATTTTAACCTACTTTTCAATTCCTCAAAAACTCATCCTACATCTTGTTAAACCTAACCATTGATTCACATACTTAATAGAATTGCAAAGTTAGTCTCACCCTTACCTTAATTTGCAGAAATCGCAGCCCCTCTAGGTCTCTCCCTCTTCTCTTGACTTTTTCTCCCTTTTCTCCAAAAGCAGTCGTACGTACGTTATGTTTTTCTAAACTAGGTCTCTCCTATTTATATAAATCTTTAACCTACTTATTTTTCTCTTAAATCCAAATATTAATATTCTATTCTAATATATACATATATATAAAATATTTCTATAACAATAATAAATAACAAATATATCTCTATAACATATATATATTTCCATAACAAATCATTCATATTTCCATAGCAAATGACATATATTTCTACAACAAATCATACATATTTCTATAACAGATTATATATATTTCTACAACAAATCATACTTATTTCTATGATAAATAACATTTATTTCTATAACAAATCATGTATATATTTCTAAACCAAATAACATATATTATATTTCTAAATCAAATAACATATATATTATATTAATAAATATATAACATATATCATAACAAAATATCACTTATCAAAATAAATCATATAAATCACACAAATCATATAAGTATATTCTAAACTCATTTAAAATAATCAAATAAATTAGAGAGGGCGTTACAATAATCACTTAGCATATCATAATAGCTTCACAGTTCTAAGTAATATCTTAAATAGGTCTCATTAGTACCTAAGGTTCCTTTCCTAATCAATCCAAGCAATTCAGGTCTCAAAATCCTCAAATGCAATCAGTTCTGGAAGTGCTCGCGAGGCGAGAGCATCTGCTCGCCATGGCGCGTACAAGCCAGATTCCCCACTAAGGTTGTTCCAGGTTCAATCTTGTTCTAAATCATCCTCTAATCTTTAGTAGACACCTAAAGGTACTCAAAGGCATCTAAGGTTCAACTCAAAAGTCAAAAACTCAGAATTCGACATGCTCTCTGGTCATGCTCGCTATGGCAAGTAGGGTTGCTCGTTGTGTCGAGCTACGACATGTAACTCGCGAGGCGAGGGGTTTTGGCTCGCGTGACGAGCGATGAACTTCATCACTCGCGAGGCGAGGATCATTGTTCGCCACGGCGAGCGATGAATGTAACAGCCCGATTTTTAGCTAGGTTTATTTTAATTACTTTTATTGTGTGATTGTATGTGATTAATTGTGCTTGTGTGTATTTAATTGTCATTGGGTGCATTTAAATGGATTACCGTATTAGGAGGGTATTTTGGTCATTTGACGGGTAAGGGTAAAATGGTAATTTTGGTGAGAATTATTTTAATATTTAGTGAGAACCCTTATTTTACTAAGTTACTAGTGTAGTGATTAGTTTTTACCGTTTAGTGACCGTTGGTTATAATTTACCGTTGTTAGTAATTACCGTTGAGTGTATAGAAACTTTTTAGAATTGTGGTTTAAATAGAAACGGGTTAAGCCCACTAAAACTAAGTTAAGCCCACTAAGGGAAATAACATTAGGGTTGTGAGAGCAAATTCATTCATTCCTTTTCATTTCACTAAGTTAGAGAGAGGTAGAGAGAGAAGTGAGAGGTGAAGGAAGAACAAGGTTAGAGGAAGGGGGAAACTTGAAGATTGAAGCAATTAGGAGCTAAAGTGAAGCCTAAGTTAAGATTAAACATCATCTAAGGTAAGGGGGTTAGTTATTATCATAATCAATTTCAAATTTTTCATTTCTCATGGTTGTATGAAAATGGGTTGATGAACAATTGATGTTAAATTCGTGCTCTTGCTGTGATGCTATTTTCTTGTACATGAATTGAGGATTATGATATGTTTGTGGATGAAATTACATGTTTCAAAGTATGTATAAATGTCAAGCTATGAAATTATACTCAATTAGTGAATCTTGATATGTTGTTGTTAAAATGAGATGTGATTCATGTTCCATTAAGGTTATTGCTATTAACTGATGTTGTTGTGGGTGAATTATGACTTGGGTATACATAATTATGGATTGATGATGAAAAATGAGATGTTGTTGTTGTTTTGAGAAAATGGGTCAAATGGTGATTTTGTTTAAAATGATGTTTGATTCAAGTTTGTATATGGATTTGAGTATCTTTTCATGTCTAAAAACATTTGGGTAAACCTTTGGAATCAATTTGGGCATTGGAAAGTCAAAAATTGGGATTTTGGGGTGAAAATGGATTTTTCACGAAAACAGAATTTTCTGCAAACTGTCATCCTCGCGAGGCAAGTTGGTGGCGAGTAGCCACTGGAATTGCTCGCCATGGCGAGTAACCTTACTCGCGAGGCGAGCAGCCCAGTGACAGCTTTCCCTGTTTCGCGTTCTTGCGTCTTTTTCACCTATTTCTGTTTTGAATTGGACTTCTGTGTAAACATGAAAGTTGTAGATAATTTTGTTAGCTTTCTAATGGCTTTGGTTTGACGTCCAAATGATTTTTAGAACTTGAGATATGATTAAATTACTACACATGGGTCATATGGATTTTTGTGAAAACTTATCATAACTTTTTCTTTGAGCCGTGGAACTTTTCCAAACTTGATATTGGGTTTAATGAAGTACTTAGAGTGAATAATTGAGTATGCATTTATGTATTGGGAAGGTGAATGTGTTGATGGTTTAAGAAATATTTCGGGCGGAGTTGAATCGGTGAAAACGGGTTTTGAGCTAAATGTCGTTTTGTCTTGGTTTTTCTCATACGAACTTGAGCTACCCTTTGAACTAATTTCTAATAGTTTGTAAGTGGCTTAAGTCCTTGACTACATGATTTATTAAGATTGAATTGTAGGATTTCAAACTTAAATAAGTTGCCTAGCTTTAAAAATTGTCAATGTTGGCCGTTTGCCACATGGATTTTTGTTGGAAATGTTTCTTAAGCAAATTGTCTTGCGAGTTATTGAGATTATTCTTGTATGACTAAGTGAAGTTGTATGAATGAATGATTGTATTGAATATGATGTTTATCATGAGATGTGTATGCTATCTTACTTAGAATGTAAGGAATGCTTGAATGGTGAAACTATATGTGATAGTTGATGTTGAATGGTTATATGTTGGATATGATATTTGTCATGAGATGTTGTATGTTCTCTTACTTGGGATATGAGAATTTTTTGGAATGGTGAAACTATATGATATAGTTGATGTTGAATGACATTGTTGATTATTGATAATCATGTTAATGTGTGATGGTGAATACTATGATTTATTTGTGTGGGCATGTTTTCTTGATAATGCAATGTTGTGGAGATAATCAATATAATTGGTGATGAATTGAGATGAATGATTATTGATGATGTTCGTGATTGACGATTGTGAATGAATATTTGTGAATTGATAATTGTTCATGAACTATGATAATGATTGTTCATGACTTTTGATTGGTGATTGTTCATGATGTATATGATCGGTGATTGTTCATGATGTATATGATTGGTGATCGTGTATGAATAACTGTGAATTGATATTTATTTATGATACAAGTAATTGGTGATTGTTCATGAAATGTGATTAATGATTATTCATGATAAACGTGATTGGTGATTGTGAATGAATAATCGTAAATTGATAATTGTTCATATGATTGACGAATATTGATGTGAGATATCGGGGTGTGATGTAAGTATTAATGTGTAATTATTATTGATCAAGTGCATGATGTTTAAATTGAAATATTCATGTTATTTGTTATTTGGATTATGATAATGTAATACTTACCCCTAGTGGATCTGTTATGGACCGCCTGCCTATCTGTATGGATGGGTAGACGTTGTGCAGGTTTAGTTGCTTGGTGAGTTCTTGTGCTTGGTGGATATCTGGAGCTTTCTCCGATATCGGTGTTTAGATGTTTAGTCGGCTCTGATCTAGGCCTAGTTGTGTCGGTCTAGATTATCTTTTACTTTGGTTTTTGTTATGTTTGGAGATTACCCGTTTGTTGGGATTTTTGAGATGCATCTATGTTGATGTAATTTATTTATTCATAACATGTATATTTGAATTTACTCTGGTTTATATTCCGCTGCGACTGTTGAGGTTTATATACATGTTTATTGGTTTTTGAATTTTGAATGTGGCGTAGCCTCTATTTCTTGAATAAATGTATTATTCGCATGTTTAATTGCTTTAATAGAAGTAGGGTGTTACAATGAATGTTGGCTCGGGCAGAATGTAGTTTTCTACGAAAAATCATCTAATCACATGGTTCTAAGCCTAATTTCAATTCCAGAATTCATCCTAAACATATTATAAGGTCAAGGGACAGTTTCTACATCAATCTAATCAATTTTCACCGTTTGATCATCAATTTTAGGTATTTGACCTAATTTCAAAACTTTCTAATTCAATCCTAACTTTGTCAATTATTCATCAGAATTATACTAATCAATATTACTGAATTATTAGTCTCACCCTTACCTTGTTTGAAGAAAATCGCAGCACTCTAAGGTGATTCTCCCTTCTCTTGGCTTTTTCCTCCTTTTTCCAAAGTTTGATCGTACGTGCAATTGTTTTCTAAAAACTAGGTCTATTCTTTTTGTATCTCCTCCTAATATCTTATTTTATCTCACTTTCTCCCCCAAAACTCTCTAAAATCTCAAAACAGCCCTCAACTAAATATTTTATTTTATTTTCAAATCTTATTTTATTTAACACATCAAATCTTATTTTATTTTCAAATCTTATTAGTCTCATAATCTCATCAAATCATCAAAACACATCAAAATCATCCAAATCATCTAAATCAACAAAACTCACACATATATTATATAAATATAATATAATCGTCTAAACTCGATTAAATAATTAACTAAACGAAAGTGGGCGTTACAGTCTGTCTCTGTGCAGCTCGCGAGGCGAGCCACTCTACTCGCTATGGCGAGTTCAGGAAAAAGGCTACTCGCCTTGGCAAGTAAGCTGTAACGCCCACTTTCGTTTAATCGTTATTTAATCGAGATTAGGCAATTATATTATAATTATATAGTATATGCATGATTTTGGTATGTTTTGATGATTTGATCGATGACGTGTTAAGTCATGAGTATTGAAGGATTTGATTATGATATGGGAATTATTTTATTGTTAAATAAAATAAAGATTTGAAAATAATATAAAATATTTAGTTGAGGGCTGTTTTGATATTTTAGATAGTTTTGGGGGAGAAAGTGAGATAAGATAAGTAATTAGAAAAAGATATAAATAGGAGAAGACCTAATATTTTAGAAACTCATTGTACGTGAAAAC
Organism: Medicago truncatula; assembly: GCF_003473485.1. Lineage (NCBI taxonomy): Eukaryota > Viridiplantae > Streptophyta > Magnoliopsida > Fabales > Fabaceae > Medicago > Medicago truncatula. The sequence goes on along the minus strand of NC_053044.1, from coordinate 17,405,256 downwards.
TTTTGGAAGAAGGGAGAAAAGCCAAGTCTAGAGGAATCAAGGTAGAGTGCTGCGATTTTCTTCATTCAAGGTAAGGGTGAGACTAGTAATTCAATAGCATTGATTGTTGTAATTCTGATGATTAATTGACAAAGTTAGGATTGATTTAGAAAAGTTTTGGAATTAGGTTAAAACCCTAAAAATTGATGATCAAACGGTAAAACTTGTTTAGATTGATGTAGAAACCGTCCTTTAACCTTAGAATATGTTTAGGATGAATTCTGGAATCAAAATTAGGCTTTGAACCATGTTGTGTGATGGATTTTTGAGAAAAACCCTAGTCTGCCCGTGCTTCTGTTCATCGCTCGCCACGGCGAGTGATGATCCTCGCCTCGCGAGTGATGAACTTCATCGCTCGCAACGCGAGCCCCTTTCCTTCGCCTCGCGAGTTGTTTGGTCCAACTCGCCATGGCGAGCAACCCTTCCTCGCCTCGCGAGCTTAGGCAGAGTGCATGTCAAATTTCGTGTTTCGACCTTTTTAGTTGAATCTTGTATGCCTTTGAGTACCTGAACATACCTAGTATTGATTAGGAATGAATGTAGGATCAGAGGGAACCCAGAACGACCTTAGTTTGGGAGTTGAGTGGTACTCGCCATGGCGAGTAAGAGCTCTCGCCTCGCGAGTACAACCAGGATGAACTTGATTATGTGTTTGTGCGATCTGTGTCGCACTTGTTGATCAAGAGTGAACCCCTAACTAGTAATGAGACCTAGTGATGTTGTTTAATGCAGACTGTAGAGTTGTTTAAGTTATATTAATATTAATTGGATAAGAACTATTGTATTGTATATTCATGCAAAATGATAAGATGTGATAATAATGCAATTTATGTGCTATTGATATAATGATATCATCTTGATATGTGACTTGTTTATGCTGCTTCCGTTGTTTAACTAAGTGCATAAGTATATGATGAAGTTTAGATCCAAATTATTGGATGCATGTTGATAAGTCGATTACGTTGTTTTGTTCATATGTGTCCATGCATAGCATATCATTGAGCTTTGTCCTCACCACGAAAATTAGGAGCTTTGTCCTCCGCACGTTTTATAGGAGCTTTGTCCTCCGCACGATTAAAGTATATTAATACTTATGATGACGATTGGTACCACATGCATATAAGGAGTCTAGGAGCATTGTCACATTGTCATGATTAAGATGCCTTGTTGATGATGAATGGATATGTGATTACGTGATAAGTGTTCATTGATTATGTTATGTTGTTTATAATGATTGGATATATGATTACGTGATAACTGTTTAGCATTTATGCAAAGTTAATAAAGAAATGATTATAATGTTAATTTATGATTCGCAATTACATTGATTAATGTTATTTTATTATGAAATCTCACCCCTTCTGCTTGAAAACGTTGCCCTTCATATGGGTAACTTGCAGGTGATCGTGCTTAGTGTGCAGTTGCTTCTGTGAATGGCCTTGCCTCACTGTGTCGTCTAGGTCGCTCTGATACGTAACGGGATGGGGTTAATACTATAACATGCTTCATTCTTTTACGTGAACTGCCATGATAAATTATGCTTTGATAAACTCTTTTGAGATACTTGTTGGGCCTGCGTGCCAAAACGTTTATGATATATGTTTATGATTTTCCGCTGCTATGTTAAAGATATTTTGTGAAGGTTAAATTATTACTTAACTGTCTTTGGATTACGTTTCTATTTGATATCCCGTTTATGGTTTTACTCTGATAATTGTTTAAGAAATTTGTATATTGGGAAAACGGGGTGTTACAATTGGTATCAGAGCAGGTCGGTCCGTCCGGTCAATTAGAGAGTCGTGTCGAGTCTTAGTAATATTTATATTACTATCTTATGTTGTTGTTGCTACTTTTGTAGAATATCAGAAATGGCTGGAAGGAATGATGCTGCGTTAGCTGCTGCTCTACAAGCTGTTGCCCAAGCTGTGGGACAACAACCTAACGTGAATGCTGGTGCAAATGCTGAAGCTAGGATGTTGGAGACGTTCATGAAGAAGAACCCTCCGACTTTCAAAGGACGTTATGACCCTGATGGAGCCCAGACGTGGCTTAAGGAGATTGAGAGGATTTTTCGGGTTATGCAGTGCACGGAGGATCAGAAAGTGCGATTTGGTACTCATCAGCTGGCCGAGGAAGCTGATGACTGGTGGGTTGCTCTTCTGCCTACCCTTGGGCAGGAGGGAGCTGTTGTGACTTGGGCTGTTTTCAGGAGAGAGTTCCTGAGAAGATACTTTCCGGAAGATGTTCGCGGAAAGGAGATCGAGTTCCTTGAATTGAAGCAAGGAAACATGTCCGTAACAGAGTATGCTGCCAAGTTCGTGGAGCTGTCTAAGTTCTATCCGCACTATACTGCAGAGAATGCTGAGTTCTCGAGATGCATCAAGTTCGAGAACGGTTTGAGGCCCGACATTAAGAGGGCGATTGGATACCAACAGCTGAGAGTTTTTCAGGATTTGGTTAATAGCTGCAGGATCTACGAAGAAGATACGAAGGCTCACTACAAGGTAGTGAATGAAAGGAAGGGCAAGGGACAGCTGACAAAGGGAAACAAAAGATGGTCGATGTTAGGCGGCCTAAGAAGAAGGATGCTGCAGAGATTGTGTGCTTCAATTGTGGTGAGAAAGGCCACAAGAGCAACGCCTGTCCTGAGGAAATCAAGAAGTGTGTCCGGTGTGGTAAGAAGGGTCATGTGGTGGCTGATTGCAACCGTACAGACATTGTTTGCTTTAATTGCAACGGAGAGGGTCACATTAGTTCACAGTGTACTCAGCCTAAGAGGGCGCCGACTACTGGTAGGGTCTTTGCTTTGACTGGGACTCAGACAGAGAATGAGGATCGTTTGATCAGAGGTACTTGCTATATTAATAATACTCCTTTAGTTGCTATTATTGATACTGGTGCTACGCATTGTTTTATTGCTTTCGATTGTGTTTCTGCTTTGGGTCTTGATTTGTCTGATATGAATGGAGAGATGGTTGTCGAAACTCCAGCTAAGGGTTCGGTGACTACTTCTCTCGTATGTTTGAAATGTCCTTTGTCTATGTTTGGTCGTGATTTTGAAATGGATTTAGTTTGTCTACCTTTGAGTGGTATGGATGTGATTTTGGGTATGAACTGGTTAGAGTACAACCACGTTCTTATTAATTGTTTTAGCAAGTCAGTACATTTCTCTTCCGTCGAAGAGGAAAGTGGTGCAGAGTTTTTATCTACTAAGCAGCTGAAGCAACTGGAACGCGACGGTATCTTGATGTTTTCGTTAATGGCTACCTTATCTATTGAGAATCAAGCAGTGATTGACAGGTTACCGGTGGTGTGTGAATTTCCTGAAGTTTTTCCAGATGAGATTCCTGATGTGCCTCCAGAGAGAGAAGTTGAGTTTTCTATTGATCTTGTTCCTGGAACGAAGCCGGTCTCGATGGCACCTTATCGTATGTCTGCTTCTGAGTTATCTGAGTTGAAGAAACAGTTGGAAGACTTGCTTGAGAAGAAGTTTGTTAGACCAAGTGTTTCACCTTGGGGAGCGCCGGTTTTGTTAGTAAAGAAGAAAGATGGTAGTATGCGGTTGTGTATTGATTATCGACAGTTGAACAAGGTAACTATCAAGAATAGGTATCCACTTCCGAGAATTGATGATTTGATGGATCAGCTAGTGGGTGCACGAGTTTTCAGCAAGATTGATTTGAGGTCTCAGGTTATCACCAAATTAAAGTAAAGGATGAGGATATGCAGAAGACAGCTTTCAGAACGCGTTATGGTCACTATGAATATAAAGTTATGCCTTTTGGAGTTACCAATGCACCTGGAGTGTTTATGGAGTATATGAATCGCATCTTCCATGCATTTTTGGATCGGTTCGTAGTTGTGTTCATCGACGATATTTTGATTTACTCCAAGACTGAAGAAGAACATGCCGAGCATCTGAAGATTGTTTTGCAAGTGTTGAAAGAGAAGAAACTTTATGCCAAATTGTCTAAGTGTGAATTCTGGTTGAAAGAAGTGAGTTTTCTAGGCCATGTTATTTCTGGTGATGGAATTGCAGTGGATCCGTCTAAAGTTGAAGCGGTATCACAGTGGGAGACTCCTAAGTCCGTTACAGAGATTAGAAGTTTCTTGGGTTTAGCTGGTTACTATAGAAGGTTTATTGAAGGATTTTCTAAGTTAGCTCTTCCGCTAACGCAGTTGACTTGTAAAGGTAAAACTTTTGTGTGGGACGTCCATTGTGAGAAAAGTTTCGGTGAATTGAAGAAGCGTTTGACAACTGCTCCAGTGTTAATTTTGCCGAAGTCAGGTGAACCTTTTGTGGTTTATTGTGATGCGTCCAAGTTGGGTTTAGGAGGTGTACTTATGCAAGAAGGTAAAGTGGTAGCTTATGCTTCAAGACAGTTGAGAGTTCATGAGAAGAATTATCCTACGCATGATCTCGAGTTGGCGGCTGTAGTCTTTGTATTGAAGATATGGAGACATTATTTGTATGGTTCGAGGTTTGAGGTGTTTAGTGATCACGAGAGTTTGAAGTATTTGTTCGATCAGAAGGAATTGAATATGAGACAGCGAAGATGGCTCGAATTGTTGAAGGATTATGACTTTGGTTTGAATTATCATCCAGGTAAAGCTAATGTTGTTGCAGATGCCTTGAGTAGGAAGACATTGCATATGTCCGCCATGATGGTCAGAGAGTTCGAATTGCTTGAACAGTTTAGAGATATGAGTTTGGTTTGCGAATGGTCACCTCAGAGTGTGAAACTGGGTATGCTGAAGATTGATAGTGAATTTCTGAAAAGTATCAAGGAAGCACAGAAAGTTGATGTAAAGTTTGTGGACTTGTTGATTGCTAAAGATCAGACTGAAGACAGTGATTTTAAAATCGATGATCAAGGTGTGTTGAGATTCCGAGGAAGAATTTGTATCCCAGACAATGAAGAGATTAAGAAGATGATTCTTGAAGAGAGTCATAGAAGTAGCTTGAGTATTCATCCGGGAGCTACGAAGATGTATCATGATTTAAAGAAGATTTTCTGGTGGTCTGGTTTGAAACGAGATGTGGCACAGTTTGTGTATTCCTGTTTAGTTTGTCAGAAGTCGAAAGTTGAGCATCAGAAACCTGCTGGAATGATGGTACCTTTAGATGTGCCAGAATGGAAATGGGATAGTATATCGATGGATTTTGTGACGAGTTTGCCAAATACTCCTAGAGGGAACGACGCAATTTGGGTTATTGTTGATAGGTTGACAAAGTCAGCTCATTTTCTACCTATTAATATTAGTTTCCCTGTTGCCCAGTTGGCAGAGATTTATATCAAGGAGATTGTGAAGTTGCATGGTGTTCCTTCGAGCATTGTATCAGATAGAGATCCAAGATTTACTTCTAGATTTTGGAAAAGTTTGCAAGAGGCCTTGGGTTCGAAGTTGAGATTGAGTTCGGCGTATCATCCACAGACAGATGGTCAGTCGGAGAGGACAATTCAGTCGCTAGAGGATTTGTTGAGAATTTGTGTTCTTGAGCAAGGAGGAACTTGGGATAGTCATCTTCCGTTGATCGAGTTCACTTATAATAATAGTTATCATTCTAGTATTGGAATGGCACCGTTCGAGGCTTTGTATGGTCGGAGATGCAGAACTCCGTTGTGTTGGTTTGAATCAGGAGAAAGAGTGGTCTTAGGACCAGAGATTGTTCAGCAAACTACTGAGAAAGTTCAGATGATCCAAGAGAAAATGAAGGCGTCGCAGAGTCGACAAAAGAGTTATCATGATAAGCGTAGAAAAGATCTTGAATTTCAGGAAGGAGACCACGTGTTTTTGAGAGTCACTCCTATGACTGGTGTAGGACGTGCTTTGAAGTCAAAGAAGTTGACCCCGAAGTTCATTGGTCCGTATCAGATATTGGAAAGAGTTGGAACGGTGGCTTACCGAGTGGGTTTACCGCCGCATCTTTCGAATTTGCACAACGTTTTCCATGTGTCGCAACTTCGAAAGTATGTTCCGGATCCATCCCATGTAATCCAAAGCGACGATGTGCAAATTAGAGACAACCTTACGGTAGAGACTTTACCGTTGAGGATTGATGATCGTAAAGTGAAGACGTTGAGAGGCAAGGAGATACCTCTCGTGAGAGTCGTTTGGTCGGGAGCGACTGGTGAAAGCTTGACGTGGGAGCTTGAGAGTAAGATGCTGGAGTCTTATCCAGAGTTGTTTGCTTGAGGTAAATTTTCGAGGACGAAAATCTTTTAAGTGGGGGAGAGTTGTAACGCCCACTTTCGTTTAATCGTTATTTAATCGAGATTAGGCAATTATATTATAATTATATAGTATATGCATGATTTTGGTATGTTTTGATGATTTGATCGATGACGTGTTAAGTCATGAGTATTGAAGGATTTGATTATGATATGGGAATTATTTTATTGTTAAATAAAATAAAGATTTGAAAATAATATAAAATATTTAGTTGAGGGCTGTTTTGATATTTTAGATAGTTTTGGGGGAGAAAGTGAGATAAGATAAGTAATTAGAAAAAGATATAAATAGGATAAGACCTAATATTTTAGAAACTCATTGTACGTGAAAACTTTTGGAAGAAGGGAGAAAAGCCAAGTCTAGAGGAATCAAGGTAGAGTGCTGCGATTTTCTTCATTCAAGGTAAGGGTGAGACTAGTAATTCAATAGCATTGATTGTTGTAATTCTGATGATTAATTGACAAAGTTAGGATTGATTTAGAAAAGTTTTGGAATTAGGTTAAAACCCTAAAAATTGATGATCAAACGGTAAAACTTGTTTAGATTGATGTAGAAACCGTCCTTTAACCTTAGAATATGTTTAGGATGAATTCTGGAATCAAAATTAGGCTTTGAACCATGTTGTGTGATGGATTTTTGAGAAAAACCCTAGTCTGCCCGTGCTTCTGTTCATCGCTCGCCACGGCGAGGGATGATCCTCGCCTCGCGAGTGATGAACTTCATCGCTCGCCACGCGAGCCCCTTTCCTTCGCCTCGCGAGTTGTTTGGTCCAACTCGCCATGGCGAGCAACCCTTCCTCGCCTCGCGAGCTTAGGCAGAGTGCATGTCATATTTCGTGTTTCGACCTTTTTAGTTGAATCTTGTATGCCTTTGAGTACCTGAACATACCTAGTATTGATTAGGAATGAATGTAGGATCAGAGGGAACCCAGAACGACCTTAGTTTGGGAGTTGAGTGGTACTCGCCATGGCGAGTAAGAGCTCTCGCCTCGCGAGTACAACCAGGATGAACTTGATTATGTGTTTGTGCGATCTGTGTCGCACTTGTTGATCAAGAGTGAACCCCTAACTAGTAATGAGACCTAGTGATGTTGTTTAATGCAGACTGTAGAGTTGTTTAAGTTATATTAATATTAATTGGATAAGAACAACTGTATTGTATATTCATGCAAAATGATAAGATGTGATAATAATGCAATTTATGTGCTATTGATATAATGATATCATCTTGATATGTGACTTGTTTATGCTGCTTCCGTTGTTTAACTAAGTGCATAAGTATATGATGAAGTTTAGCTCCAAATTATTGGATGCATGTTGATAAGTCGATTACGTTGTTTTGTTCATATGTGTCCATGCATAGCATATCATTGAGCTTTGTCCTCACCACGAAAATTAGGAGCTTTGTCCTCCGCACGTTTTATAGGAGCTTTGTCCTCCGCACGATTAAAGTATATTAATACTTATGATGACGATTGGTACCACATGCATATAAGGAGTCTAGGAGCATTGTCACATTGTCATGATTAAGATGCCTTGTTGATGATGAATGGATATGTGATTACGTGATAAGTGTTCATTGATTATGTTATGTTGTTTATAATGATTGGATATATGATTACGTGATAACTGTTTAGCATTTATGCAAAGTTAATAAAGAAATGATTATAATGTTAATTTATGATTCGCAATTACATTGATTAATGTTATTTTATTATGAAATCTCACCCCTTCTGCTTGAAAATGTTGCCCTTCGTATGGGTAACTTGCAGGTGATCGTGCTTAGTGTGCAGTTGCTTCTGTGAGTGGCCTTGCCTCACTGTGTCGTCTAGGTCGCTCTGATACGTAACGGGATGGGGTTAATACTATAACATGCTTCATTCTTTTACGTGAACTGCCATGATAAATTATGCTTTGATAAACTCTTTTGAGATACTTGTTGGGCCTGCGTGCCAAAACGTTTATGATATATGTTTATGATTTTCCGCTGCTATGTTAAAGATATTTTGTGAAGGTTAAATTATTACTTAACTGTCTTTGGATTACGTTTCTATGTGATATCCCGTTTATGGTTTTACTCTGATAATTGTTTAAGAAATTTGTATATTGGGAAAACGGGGTGTTACATAAGCTACTTGCCTTGGCGAACTAAAACTTCGTGCTCTCGGGAACTTGACATTTTTCACCCAAAAATCCCATTTTTAACTTTCCCATGTTCAGTTTCCATCTAAAAACTTGCCTAATCATTTTCATACATATTCAGGCACTCAAAATCATCTAAAGCTCGACTAAAGGAGTTAATTCACAAAATCAGGTTGACTCACTGATCAACTCGCTATGGCGAGCTACCAAGTGCTACTCGCAAGGCGACGATCATCGCTCCCCAGGGCGAGCAATGAATTCAGGCTCGGGTAGAATGTAGATTTTTACGAAAATTCACCTAATCACATGGTTCAAAGCTTAAAATTGATTCTAAACATCACCCTATGGATTATCTTAGGTCTGTAAACACTTTCTACATCAATTCTACAAGTTTCCATCATCTAATTCTCAATTATCACTCTTAACCCTAATTCTCAACATTCAAAAACTAAACCTACACTTGTTAAATCTAATCATCGGAATTATAGACTTAAGAAAATTGAATGTTAGTCTCACCCTTACCTTATAATTCAAAATCGGCAGCCTCTCATGGTTCTCTTCTCTTCTCTTGACTTTTCTCCCTTTTCTCCAAAACTGAACGTACGTGTTTAACCTTTTTATTATAGTGGACATTGATTACTTTTTTTTTGTGATGATCGAGGTTTGAACCCCAGACCTTATATATATTATTTATTGTTCTTATCGACTGAGGTACGCTCACGAGGACATGGTGATTATTAGACAAACACTATTCATGCTTTAGATTTAGGCAACGGAAATTAAGGGTTAATAATTTATATCAGTCAATTTCTGGTTGTTGAACCTTCAATCATGGATATGACACTAGACAATCACGCCATAAATTGGGACAAATATTTTACATTAAAAAGCGGAAAGTAATTGGCCCAAAAAGAAATTCACGTTGGAAATCAGTAGAGGTCCCACGTGTCCTTCTCGATTTTTCATAACTAGACAGATGTGGTAGTATGAACCATTCAATTTATTAAACTTTTTTCTGAACAAATTCAATTTATTAATTAAACTATTCCTAAGATTCCGGTACATATATATTTGGTGATATAGTTTTTGGTAACAATGTTGTTTCTATCTCTCTTAATCAATTATTTTCTAATATTTAAATAATTTATTTTAATTATTCATCTCCAATTCTCACATCTAAAGCATCATCATTGTTATCTAAAAGCTATGTAACTCAAGTAAAATTCAAATATAATAGAGGTTTTTTTTGGATGCGATAGAGTTGTTTTAGTTGGATGCTCAATTGACAATTGGTCTTGAATGTATATATTTTCCTTTTATAAATTTTAAATATCAATATCTAAAAAGCAATTAAAAGTAAGGATAAATATGTTTTTTATTCTTATAAATATGTCAACTTTTTGTTTAATCATTTTAAAAAATTTCTTCAACTTTTAGACTTTCAAAAAAATTTCACCTTCACTTTTGTCCCTTCTTCAAAGTAAACTCATATGTATAATTCATATTTTTGAATAAAATTTTACAGAAAAATCTGTAATATTATAAGGATCTCTCCAAAAAAGATTAGAATTTTTTACCAAAACATAAATTATGAATTTTCAGATTTTTTACGGTAAAAAATTCATAGTTAATTTATGTTTTGTTAAAACGTTCTAATTTTTTTGAGTGATTTTTGCAATATTCTATACATTTCTGTACAATTTCAATAAAAAAATACAAAAGTTTTCTTAAAAATAAGGACAAAAAGTAGTGATTGAAAATTTTATTGGGACTAAAAGTTGTAGGAAATTTTTAGAAGAATTAAAACAAAAAAGTTGATATATTTATAGGGGGCAAAAACATATTTAAACCTAAAAATAATAATAATAATAATTTAATAAACGCTAAATTTGCTAATGTGTCTTACTAATGACTCTATGGCATTGTATTTCAACAACAACCATTTGTTTTATTACATAATGAAATTCACACCAAAATTGTCACAAAAAATTATTATTAAATGGTTATTCAAATATCACTATTCAAGGGAAATGATATTTAAACAACTATTTTATGGTAACTTTTATACAATTTTTATTTTGTTAACGATAAAGAAGCCCCACATAGCACTCAAAATCAATTCATTATCAATTAACACCTTAATTGAAAATTTATTTAATTTTTAAAAAGGAAGTTAATTTTGTGTATTTTTTATGACATTTATGTGTACATCTAAACATGTTATATTTTGTTGACGTTGATTTTGTTACAAATGTTGCTATAGTGCAATTTTTATCATAGTAAAAATGAAAATAACTATTTAAAACTCACGTGTAAATGGAGGCATCAATGTTCAAAATTGCACATCTTATGAGACAGTTTCAACATTTTTTACTAGTGAGCTAGAACTTGTAAACTGCAATCACACTTTATTTAGTACTTCTTTGTATAATTTGTCTCCGTAAACAACATTTCCACTCACCTGAATAACATTAAACACTAGAAATTTGGAAAACATAAATGGATAATAAAGATATATGATTCTATTTCCATTAATAAATTTCAAAAAGCATGGTCCTTGTGTGCTCAGCTCAATTGGTAGGGGTTGGGGTTTGAACCTCGGACATTCCATTTTTCCACATTTAATTGTTTGAGCTTCAGCCACTAAACTATTAGACAGAAAAAAAATCAGAAAGCATGAATCACTAAAAAGAGCTGCGACAATCTTTCACATTCCTTATTTATACAATCTTCATTCTAGTGCCATAATATAGTTCTGCAAAATTTCTTCAGGATCTGACCCTATGGTAGAATCATGACATCCTGCATATAATTAAAATAATATTTAGAATAAACAATATAGAAAAACAATACATTACTGCATATAATCAAGTTGTTTGGGCTCCAGTGGCAAGAAGTTCATTCCCAGAGGATAACAACGCTTGGTCATTGCGCATGCCTCTACGCATGAGCCAGATTAGTCGTCCACCATTGGTAAGCGGAAACCGATGCAAAAGCCAAAAAAAAAAAACATTACTGCATATGTGGAATTAGTAAGAATAGAACAAGACAAACTTACGAGTTGCAATCAATTTTAGTATCAACTGAAAATGAGAGATTAATGTGACAAAGTTGTGGGAGTTGTTTGGATCTCTTCGAATTAACTCCAAATTTTGTTGAAGTGTTTTTGAGACAGTGACAGATATTTTTTCTCTGAATCTTAGTGGTGTCAACCTTGTGGAACAAATTAGTTGCTCCAGCACAACAGTCGGTAGATGGTGTTGCTGGTAGAGAGCCCTCCAAAAAAGGTAGACATGGCAACAATGATGAAATAGCCTCAGAGCATGTTATGTCATTGATTTGGCTTGCATATAATGTTGTCATTAGCATGCTTAAAACCATTAATGGCACAAAAAGAGAAACATTTTTCTTTGCCGACATCTTAATTTTGATATGCTGCTACGTTTGATATTGATATTTGTGTGGAGTTCTAGAGATGAGATGGTTTGGCACCGAATGGCTCCTTAATTTATAGACAGGCCTGTTACCATTTATGGCAACCTCATCGATGACTTTTTATTTTGTTTTATTTTACGCCTGAAGAAGTAATAATTACAATTCTTTTTACCTACGTGTAACTATGGGTAGCGCTTGGGTGACCACAATGTCACGGTTTTTATTTTGTTTAATTTCACCGATTTTACAATGAATTAACAAGTATCAAACTTATAATACGATAACAGAAGGTTAGTACTTGTTAATTCATCATCACAAATATCAAAATGAAGCATCGAAAGAAGAAGTTTTGATATTGGAACAAGTGAAATTAAACAAGGACTGTGAAACATGAGAATAGTCTAGCAAACCTTGAGACAATAAAGTTTCGTTCTCCAAGGATTCCAATAGCAATCAACCATAAGAATAAGCATGATTGCTAGAGGAACACACTCACTGAGACCGAAAGGAGATCTGATAGGCTAAAGAGAAACTTGTCTTTAGAAAATAGGTCCAACATAAAGTTCTAGATTTAGGGTTTAGTTTGTGATGGATTTTTCGTCATAACGAACCAATAATCCCAAGACGCCTTTTATTTTTATTGTTATTTTCTTAAAACAAAAATCCAAACCTTTTAACCTTTGAAACTTTCAATCTAATCATTGTTAAAAGTTAATTGAATTCATAACTCCCTCTCGGAACGACACTCTTGTTACTACTTGGTAAACCGTGCACTTGCGGATTTACTACATCACCTATCAGGGTTGTTCCTCTTCGTTCTGAAAGTGGGGATTTCCTCCAGCTTCCCAAAGTATTGTTTGAGCCTGATTCTTGTGGTCATCATTCGACCCTTTTCTTGGATGACCCGGAGCTGTAGACTATTCATGACTTTGGCCCTGCTGGTCGGAGCAAGGAAATAACGGAAGGAGTTATTGCTACTATGAAGGCTCTGGGGGTTGTCATATCCCAATTTTTGACCCAAGATCCTACTGACACTTGACACCTAACCCTGATTAGTCTATGATTTTTCAGTAAAAAATTTGGCAAAGAGCTATTTTAAAATACCTCATGTTTGGTTCCGAGTCGGGCCCTCTTCTCTCTTTATTTTTATTTAACATTTATTTCCATCTTTTATTTAAATATTTTAATTAATTTTGACTTTAATCTTTTAATCTTTTTTTATTTTCTTTTTAATCTTTATCTTAATTGGCCATTATCTTTGTATTTATTTTAATACTTTTTTTTTTGTTGTTGTTGTTTGTCCAAAACGTGTAAATGAGTCTGATAAGTCCAAATTTGTTCATATCCAAAAAATAGTCCTTACAGTCTATCACGCTCCATCCAAACCCAGGATCCAACTTTCATTCCAATCCAAAGTGCAGATTTTCTGCATCCTTTACAAACCCTAAACCTGATCCCTTCACTATAAATAAGACTTACAAATTCATGAGTCAGGGAGGCCAAAATTCATCAAAACCTACAGCAATTTTGACAGTAAAAAATTCATCAAAACCGACGAGTTTCAACGCACAAAAATTCCCAGCATACCAATTTTCAACAACATGTGTTATACGTACAACATCATTAACCATAAACTTGCAGAAAATTCACCATAATCATCATCAAATCTCAACACAAAAATTCATCATAACCTGCAACAATTCCAAACCATATTCTCAATCGGTTCCCAAATCCCTACACCACAAAATCTCAAAACCAGTCATCAAGTCAATTTCTAAACCGGAAGTCTAATGAGGATGTAGATGAGATAGTTTGAGAGGATATGGAAGGGGTTGAATCTTATTCTAATATTATTACTTTATCAGTGTGTTGAGAATCAGGAATACCTTCTGAAGCTTCTAGAATAGCAGCTTCTGATACACCAACAACAACATCCAACAATCTTTCACCTTCAGTTGCCACCAGCTCTTGGACCTCTCTTTGAGCATCTGCACCAGCATATTCCCTTGCTGTGCTGGCTGCAGGTGTAACACTCTGTTTTTCCAACGTAAAAATTTCGCATATAATCAGAGTATTCGACACAAACAGAATGTCACACTTCTTTTCTTAAAAATCATAAACGGAATAATTAACTAATTATCCTTCAAAATTCAATAACATCATTTTATAATATCATATATTTCACATCATAAACATCATTTTATAACAACATATACAACACATCATAAACATCATCTTATAACAATATAGATAACACATCATATACATCATCTTATAACAACATAAACAACACTTCATAAACATCATCTTATAACAATATAAACAACACATCATAGACAACATCATAACATCATAATCAATATCATAAACAACATCATAAACGACATATCATCATAATCAATATCATAAACAACATAATATAATCTTCATAAGCACTTCATTAACAACACGTGGATAAAAGACAACTTAACAACTCATCAACAACGACTTTGACTCGACAATGCAACTTCGACTTCTTAATCATGCATGTGGTACCAATCCAGGGCATCAAGCCCCCAACATATCGAGCATAAATACACTCCCAGGGCATCAAGCCATCAACTTAAAGAGCAAAAGCTCACAGGGCATCAAGCTAGCCCTCAACGTATTGAGCATGACTCCCAGGGCATCAAGCCCTCAACTTAAGAGCAAAAGCTCACAGGGCATCAAACCCTCAACGTATTGAGCATAAATACACTCTCAGGGCATCAAGCCCTTAACTTAAAGAGCAAAAGCTCACAGGGCATCAAGCCCTCAACATAAATGAGTATGCATGGACTCAACAACTAATGCAACGACAACCAACAACTTCAACGACATCGACAACAACTTACAACTTTAACGACATTGACAACAACTTACAACTTTAACAACTTGACCAACATATGCAACTTAATGATTTAATAATCAATACAGCAGAGACAACAACATACAACAACTTCACAACACAGCATCATTAATAATAACAACTTGAAGAGTATAACAACATTATTTTCTATATCATACATTTTCCACATAAATATATGTAACTCAAATTATTCAACAACAACATTCACATAATATATGTATTTCAAATTATCCAACAAAGATATTCACGTCAAACAAAATTAGATCCATCACAACATAGATTAAATAATCTTAAACACCCTATTTGAACTCATAGTACTTCTAGTTTTAAGGTTTGGAATTATTCCTTAAGTTTTGGATTAACTTAGAAAAGGTTATGCTGAATTTTCATATGATTTCACTAAGACATTCTTGGAGTATTTTCATCATATCTCAAGAACCAAAAATCATTTTCACGTCAAACCAAAGCCACTGGAAATCTAACTCAATTATCTACAACTTTCATGTTTACACCAAAGGCCAATTCAAAACAGAAACAGGACGTGCTGTCAGAGAGCAACTCGGGAAAAACCCACTTTTCACCCCAAAATTCCAATTTTAACTTCTCTATGCCCAAATTTGATCCAAAAACTTGTCTAACCATTTTTATACATGTTAAGGCACTCAAAACCATATAAAACATTGCACTAAGAATAACCCATGATTTGAACATCAATTCTACACAAATTCAACGGATTTTCTACTCTGTTAACATGCTAAACTCAATTTCAGAATTATACAACTTATAATTAGAGAAAGTTAGTCCCACCCTTACCTTAAGATTAACGATCGGCAACCTTTCCTCTTAGTTCTTCTCTGACTTCTCACTTTCTCCCTTTATCTCCCAAAAGCAGTTTGTACGAAATCCTTATTTTCTAATTCTAACTCTCCCCTTTTATATAAATCCTTAGCCTACTTATTTTCTCTTATTTCCAAATCTGCCCTCCAAGTCTCAATATTCTATTCTAATATATAATATATATATATATATATATATATATATATATATATATAATATTTCTATAACAAATAACAATTATATCTCTATAACAAATATATTTCTATAACATATATATATTTCTACACCAAATAAGAAATATATTTCTACACCAGATAACATATATTTCTACACAAAATAACATATATTTCTACAACAAATAACATATATTTCTACAACAAATAACATAATATTTCTACACCAAATAACATATATTTCTACAACAAATAACATATATATTCTACAACAAATAACATGTATTTCTACAACAAATAACATATATTTCTACAACAAATAACATAATATTTCTACAACAAATAAAATATATTTCTACAACAAATAACATAATATTTCTACTTATTCCACTAAACTCTTCTAATTTCCAAAACAGCCCCCACAACCTAATCTTATTTTATTTTCAAATCTTATTCTATTAAATACTAAAATAAGCTACTTAATAAATCAACAACACCTCACAAAAACCATATAAATCACATAAGTCATAAAAATAGACTCTAAACTCAATAAAATAAATAAATATTAAAATAGGGCATTACAGCAGGGATTTCAATTTGCTTAGCCAATTCCAAAGCCTTTCTTCTGCCTTACCTCTCTTGTGACAAGATCAGTAGCAACTTCAATCTCTTCTTCTTCAGTAGCAACTGCTGCCAACTTAAGTTTCCTGATAGCCTGCTTTCTTTTCTTCTTAGGAATAGAAGGTTGTTCAGAAGCAGCTTTGTCACTTCTGTTTTTCTTCTCCATAATGGCATCAGCATTCAGCTCCTAAGCTTGTTCCTGAATTGTTGGCGCACCAGAAGTGGACTTTTCTTTCTTTGACTTCTTGGAAGATTTCTCAGAAGTATCTTCCAAATAATCATCCTTGCTGATAGCTTTCCTTTTAGTCTTCCTGCTTTTAGCAACTGGAAGAGTTCCACCATACATATTCTCAAGCATTTCCTCCAGATTGATCTTTATGCCTGTTGATGCAGTTCTGGAGGATCTTGTTTGCATATGGGGGGAAAGTCTTGCATCAGATTTGACACAACAAAGGACTCCTTCAAGTCCGTGTCTAGCTTTCTGTAGTCAGCCTTGCTGATCATCCTCATGTGCTTCAAAGTTTCTCCATTGATGATCTTCCAAGTTTCAGTCCCTAATTGCTCATCAGTAAAGAAGTTTAATTTGTTGAGAGCATTCAGGATCCCTCCTTGATGAAGGATATCTGAAATCAGTCTTCCATATGGAACCCATCATCTTTTCTTCTCTTGACTTTCTCTCAGTTGCTGGATCATATGCCTGAAGATATATCTTGGCACGTTTGCTATTTCTCCAATGATGAAGAAGTGGAGGAAGATCTTGTGCTCAAGAGAGGGTTGATCACTGCCACCACCTTTTGGTAGCAGGTTTTCATTTTGTATCTTCAACATCATCTTCTTCTGCATGCTTAAGTTAGCATACACACCCTTCTTTGTGCTGTTGAAGATTGATTGATGAACTATTTCATTCCAAGGGCTTGTCTTGACATTCCTGATACCACCCTTGTAACTTCATTCAGCAGCTCTTCTGAGGACGAAGGCAATGGTATCTTCAGAGATATGGACTGGAATGCCCATGATACTGGACCTTATCTCAATGCAGACAAATGGTTCTAAACCCATTTCTTCACGAGATTTCCCTTTGAGCTCTGGATTTATCAGAATCTTTTATGCTTCTTCCAGTTTGGCAGCTTCTTTGTCGTAGACACTTGCTCTCACCCAGAAGTGCCTTATTACTATCTGATATGTTGGTCCATTCAAAATGTTGAAGTAATTTATTAAGCCTTGTGCTTCATAGAATCTTTTGATGTCACAGCCATGGAACATCAAATATGTGAAGTCTACAGGATTCTCTGTTTGAATCTTCAAATCGCATTCTTCAGGAGACATTGTTCTTCCTCTGATTTCGTAGGCTGGAGTAACTTATTTCATGTTTGATGATGATTCAGGAGCTGCGCTTGAAGTTGCCATAGATGATGAAGATGAATTTTTTGGGTTCTAAGGGTTTTGAAGGATAAGGAATGCGCTTACTTCGCAGAGAATAGTTTGAGAAGTTGAAAGTGTAGGTTGTGAAGTGAGTAGTGTGTTTTGTCTAAGTGTTTTGAGTAAAAACGATTGAAATTCATAAGGGGACAAACAAACATAACATTAATGACAATTGGGAGCGCGAGATAGTACATTCAAATCTAAAAATCATCATTGCCCTCTTAAGTCATACACCAATACAAATAAACCACGTCAGAAGCATTTCAGAGTAACTTCTAAGTTAGTGGGATAGGTGTTACTGAAGAGTAACTTCCAACGTTTCCACTAACTCTGCTATTTAGGAGCAAAGAATTCAGCTTCTGAAGTTAAAGTGCTGATGTCATCTTCTAAAGCACATTTTCCTCAAAATCTCAATTAAGAGCTTCTGATGGACCATAGCTTCTGAACAGACTTCAGAAACAAACTTCTAGTTCAGGAGCAAGCAAATTTAGTCAGACACAAAGTGCATGTTCAAATTTTTCTTTATAAAATCAAATCTTTCCACCGTTAAGGACTTAGTAAATATATCAGCCCATTGATCTTCAGTATCAATGAATTGTATATCTAAAATTCCTTTTTGAACATAATCTCTAATAAAGTGGTGTTTGATTTCAATATGATTGGCTCTTGAATGTTGAATTGGATTCTTTGACAAGCAAATAGCAGCAGTATTATCACAATAAATGGAAATATTGTTAGCATTTATCTGATAGTCTTCCAATTGATGTTTCATCCAAAGTAGTTGTGTACAACAACTTGCAGCTGAAATGTATTCTGCTTCTGCTGTAGACATAGCAATAGTTGCTTGTCTTTTGCTAGCCCATGATATCAGATTCTCTCCCAAGAACTGGCAGTTTCCACTGGTTGATTTTCTTTCAATCTTGTCACCAGCATAATCAGCATCACAAAATCCAACCAACTGATAATCTAGGGATTTCCTATAGAGGAGTCCAAGTGTAGTTGTTCCCTTCAAATACCTAAAGATTCTCTTAACAGCAGTTAGATGAGATTCTCTAGGATCTGACTGAAATCTTGCACACAAGCATACACTGAATAAAATATCTGGTCTAGATGTAGTGAGGTATAACAAAGAACCAATCATACCTCTATATAGCTTCTAGTCAACCTTTGTTCCAGTATCTTCTTTCCTTAATGTGCAGGTTGGATGCATTGGAGTGTTCATTACTTTACTATCTTCCAGCTTGAACTTCTTCAGAAGCTCCTTTGTATATTTTGTTTGATGAACATATACTCCATATTTGCTTTGATTGATTTGAATTCCTAGGAAGAACTTCAACTCTCCAATCATGCTCATTTCAAAGTCATCCTGCATTAACTTAGAAAATTCCTTGCGAAGAGATGCATTAGTAGAACCAAATATTATATCATCAACATATATCTGCACAACAAGAATATCTTTCTTAAGAGTCCTTCTGAAGAGTGTTGTGTCAACTTGACCTCTTTTAAAATCATTTTTAATCAAGAAATTACTTAGTCTATCATACCAAACTTTGGGAGCTTGTTTCAAGCCATATAGTGATTTCTTCAATTTGTAAACATAGTTAGGATGCTTAAGATCCTCAAAACCATGAGGTTTTTTGAAAAACATTTCTTCTTCAATGACTCCATTGAGAAATGCACTATTGACATCCATTTGATATAATATTATGTTATGATTAACTGCATAGGATTGAAGTAACCTGATTGCTTCCAATCTTGCAACTGGAGAAAACGTTTCAGTGTAATCAATGCCTTCTTGTTGACTATAACCTTGTGCAACAAGTCTAGCTTTGTTTCTAATTACTTCACCTTGTTCATTCAACTTGTTTATGAATACCCATTTTGTTCCAATAATGTTCTTGTGCTGAGGTTTAGGTACCAGATCCCACACACCATTTCTTTGAAACTGATTTAGTTATTCTTGCATAGCTAATATCCATCCATCATCTGAAAGTGCTTCATCAACTGAGGCAGGTTCAATCATTGATAATAATCCTATCATAGACTCTTCTTGTCTAAAGTATCATCTTGTTCTTCTAGGACTATCTTTGTTTCCAATGATTATCTCCTTAGGATGTGAAGACTTGTGCTTTAATGTATTTTTGGATTGAATTACTTGCTGAGAGTCATCTTGAGTTTCTTCAAAAGCATTTTCATTTTGTGCTTCTGAGGTTGGTTCAACTTCTGGTGTGGGTTGAGCTTCTGGACTTTCTTCAGATTCAGGTTCTGAAATGTCTTCAGTGATCTATATATCTGCAAAACATTCATCTTGCTCTGGAGTTTCACTTCCAGGCTCTTTGTCATCAAATTTTACGTGCATTGATTTTTCAACACAGAGTATTTCTGAATTATCCACTTTGTATGCCTTTGACCTTTCAAAGTAAATAACAAGAAACTCAATATACTTTCATCATCTTTCATTTTGAACAACTCATACTGATGAACAAGCATAAGCAATTTTGCTTCTCTGACTTTCTTACTACCTTCATAGTTAGCACAGAGAGAAGCAAACATTGACTTAGCAGTGGATTTGTCACTCATCTTCATATACTCTGCTTTAGGTATAGCTTTGACAAGTGCTCCTCTGATTATGTAATGCTTCTTGTAGAATTTCTACTGAGCAGGAGTATGTTTTCTTCTATCAATAACAGCTCCATCTTCATCAACGACCAAGTCACCAATACCATCTTCTAGTATGTCCCATAGTTCTTCATCTAAGCCCATGACTGATGAGTCATTTATTACCTATTTTTATATGTTGTTTAGTTTAGTTTTAATTAGATTTTATTTTATTTTATATTAGTATTATTTCCTTTTTAGGATAGTTTACTACAAATTGCATTTTAATTTATTTCAGGAAAGAATATTGGATGGATTGAGTCTTGGAGCAAAAGAAAGGCACTTGGAGCAGATTCAGTGCGAAAATATGAAGATTCAGAGACAAAAATATGTCTCCCCAAAGTCAGAAGCTTGGCACGGCCCGTGCTAGCATTGGCACAGCCGTGCCACCCTCCAGAGTCACTTTTGCTTCTTTTGCTTATATTTTAAGCTACTCTATTTTAGCCCGCAGTTTCTTGTGGAACATTCCAGTAATGTAATTGCTTAGATTTTAAGTCGAATGTATGCTATAAATAGAGTAGCTATACATCACAAATAATCATCTTTTCTTGGAATGCAATATGTGACAATTGTCTTTCTAATAAAAGTTCATTTACTTTCTTGTTATTTACTTTTATGCTTTCTCTCTTCTTCTCCTTGTCTACGATGAACATTAGTGAGTAGACTTCTTCTTGTCTTGGGATTGTTGGATAAGTCTAAATGACATAATCCTAATCAAACCAAGCTTTAAACCTTAATCTTATGTAACCCTAATTTCTTATCTAAATTCACCGCTTTAACATGGATCAACCATTATCAAACTGTGGAAATGAAAGTGGAGGGTTTGATAATTGTTTATCCATCATCTCAAATATCAATTCATAAAACGAAAGTGGAGCTTTGATATTCGAACAAGTGAATTTAGACAAAGATTGCAAAGGCAGCGAAATAGTCTTTGCAATCTTTGAGACATATAGTTTCGATCTTCAAGGGAACTAATACTGATCAAGTCAGCGAAATAGGCTTGGTTGTTAGAGGAACCAAAATCTAATAGTAATCAAGTCAGCGAAATAGGCTTGGTTGCTAGAGGAACAAAAGAGAAACTGTCTTTAGAAGTTAGGTCTAACATAAGGTTATAAGTTTAATAGTTTGGTTTGTGAAGGACTTGTCGTTAGGATGAACCAATAATCCCAAGGCTTTTATCTTTTCTTTTATTTCCTTTTAAAATCCAACTTCTTATCTAAAACTCATTCATCTAATCATTATTAAAAGTTAATTGAATTCATAACTCCCTGTCGGAACGATACTCCTATTTTACTACTTCGATAGAACCATGCACTTGCGGTTTTATCCCATCAAATTTTTGGCACCCGTTGCCGGGGAGTTATTGTAATTTGATTAACCTTTTAATAGTGGTTAGTCTAAAATATATATATATATATATATATATATATATATATATATATATATAAAATAAATAAATAAATAAAAACAAAAAATATATATTTTTATATATATATTTTATTTCCTTTTCTTATCATTTTTACTTTTATTTCTATTTTTATTTTTTATATCTTTTTTTTTATTTTTTTTTCTACCTTCAGCTATAATATTTATCTCTCTATCTCTCTCTCTCCATCCTATTCTCTTTTATTTTATTATTCTTTGTTTTTGAACCGTTCTAATTTCAGGCATGGCTCAAAACTACTATCCTTGGACTCCTTCCCCTGTTTTGCTTCCTTGTTATGAAATATTTGGTCATACTGGTCAACTAGGTAGTATTGTTAGACGTCCTGAGCAAGTAAACTATGCTCAATATAATCAAGGGTTTAGAAACGATCATTTTTTTTCAACCCCTCAAAATCTTTTTGGACAACAAACAACACCACCTAGTTTTGAAAATAACCAAGGAGTCCCTCAAAGATCCAACTTGGAACTTTTGCTAGAAAATCTTGTATTAGATAACTCTAGGCACAACAAAGAATTTGAAATCCAAGCTAGAAATTTGAAGGACTCTCTCGATAGGCTTTCCTCAAAAGCAGATTCTCTTTGTACTCACAACAAAATGATAGAGATTCAAATCCCTCACGTAGGCCATCAAGTAGCCTCTCCCTCCCAAACCTCCATAATCCTTCCGAGCCAACCTAAGGCTAACCCAAAGGGTCAACCGAATGATGTTACACTTAGGGATGGTAAACAATTAGAGGTAGAGAGTGAAAAGCCACAAAGTGATAAAGTTGTGATAGAGAGTGAAAAGCCTAACAAATCACCACAGTATGAACCAAAAATTCCTTTCCCACAAGGGTTTGATGAGTTCAAGCTAAATGAGCAGGTTAGGAAATTTATTGAAATCATTCAAGCCAATTTGCCATCTAAACTTAAGGATCGAACGAATTTTTCCATACCATGTGTCATAGGATCCGAGATTATAGAAAGAGCCATGTGTGACTTGGGGGAGAATGTCAATTTGATGCCATTGTCCCTTTGTGAAAGATTGGGTATAGGATAGAGAAACCCTTTGATCGTCAAGCTAATGACTTTAAACGAACGCTTCGTGGGAGGCAACCCACGCATTTAATTGCTTTTGTTTTATTTGTTTTTTTGTTTGTTTTTTTATTTTATTTTGTAGGTAATTGTCCAAGAACGATTCAAGAAAATGAAAAATTTTGAAGCCCCGGAGCCCAAAACCTTGGCACGGCCGTGCCAGACCTTGCCTCTCCAAACCCCAACCAAACTCCAGGAACTTGGCACGGCCCGTGCCAACCTCAGCACGGCCGTGCCCGACCCCAGGTAAGGTAAAACCTCATTTTTCATCTTTTTCTTCCCTCATTCACCAAACCAAACATCTCTCATCCTTCCATCTTCTCTCTTAAACCTTCATAACCATAAAAACCATTCCAACCACAACCCTTCATTCAAAAACAACTTTCATCCACCCATCATCCAAATTCGTATCCCCCATTAACCTCACCCAAAACCCACAAATTCATCACCAATTTCCACAACCCAACCCCTAAAACTCACTTAAACCTTCCCCCCATCACTAAACCAACCTCCTCCACCAAAAACATTCACTAAACCCAACCTTCACCAAAACCACACCAAGTCCAATCAAGGTCAAGGCTATGGCTTCCAAAAGAAGTGGAAAAGAAGTTGCAACATCTTCAAGAGGACCTCCCCCAAAGAAGCAAGTACCGGCAAAGAATCATGGCATAATATTCAAGGACAACAAGCAAAGGGATAGGTATAAAAATCTCATCTCTAAACCTTTACATCCTTGCAGGTACCCTGATAATTATGACTTGGTTACACTAGGCCTTAGTGACAATGTGTTTAAATTTCTAGGACGATTAGGGTGGGTTGCTATGTTAAGACCTATGCTGGGTTATGAAAATTTCACCTATGAGTTTTTAAATTCTATCGTTTTTAGAAAGGATAGGATGAATTTTGATAACCCTAATCATAGAATCTCTTTCCGGCTTATGAACATTGATTACGAGATGTCTCTCCAACACTTTTGTGATGAGATGGGCTTCGCTAACGCGGGGTTCATCCACGACTCTTGGGATCAAAGTCTTAAGCTGGTTGACTATCAACCCGCCACCTTTTGGGAACATATCACCGGCCTTAGGAAATTTAACACACAGCTAGCAATATTCACCACCCGGTTCTTAGGTACCTTCAAAGGGTAATGACTTGCACTATTTGGGGTAGGACCGAATTGGGGAACACTAGGACGGATGAACTCTTCATGTCGTGGGTCATGCTTAACAAACCACCCCATTAACACATGCTTTTACTTGCTTGATTACCTTTGCCATGTCGGTAATAGGTTTGATAGTAGGGGAGAGATAGTTGTGGGTAGTATCATCACATACATAGCTAGGCAATTGGGAGTGGGTAGGACCGAATTGGGGAACACTAGGACGGATAAACTCTTCATGTCGTGGGTCATGCTTAACAAACCACCCCATTAACACATGCTTTTACTTGCTTGATTACCTTTGCCATGTCGGTAATAGGTTTGATAGTAGGGGAGAGATAGTTGTGGGTAGTATCATCACATACATAGCTAGGCAATTGGGAGTGGGTGAGGACCAAGGGATTAACAAAATTGAGGGAAACAATAGGCTTAACATAGAGACCCTTATCTTTATGAAGCCTCGTCCGCCCATGTCCTACACACTCAAACTCAATGTGCATATTTTGATTGTACTTTCTAACCCATCTCGGACTAACACCGAGGTGGAAGAAAATTTGTTGTATGTTGTTGATGATCCACAGGTACATGAAGAACACGATGATGAAGGCGAGGAAGGTGCACATTTGCACCAAGAAGAGGAAGGTGCACAATTGCACCATGATGAAGAGCACCATGACCATGATGCAGGAGAAACCAATGAAAATGCAAGATGGGCATGGATGCACACCGAGGTCGAGAGGATAAGCACCGAGCAACAAAGGCAAGGTGTTGAATTGTCGGGACTAAGGAATGATGTCCTAAAGGGAAACCGCATATCCGAAGAAAATAACCAAATGCTTCGGAACATGATGCACCATTTTCACTGATGGGATAAAACCGCAAGTGCACGGTCTTACCAAAGTAGTATAAAAAAGTATCGTTCCGACAGGGAGTAGTTCAATTCAATTAACTTTTTAGAGATGATTAGAAGAGAGAAGAGAATTGTAAGTTGGGGGTTTTCAAGCGTTTGAAAGATAATAATAATAAAAAGAGCCTTGGGATCGTTGGTTTCCTCTAAATGACAAGTCCTTCTCAAACCAAAACTATAAGCATATAATGTTATGTTAGACCTAATTTCTCAAGACAGTTTCTCTTATGTTCCTCTAGCAACCAAGCCTATTTCGCTGACTTGATTACTATTAGATTTTGGTTCCTCTAACAACCAAGCCTATTTCGCTGACTTGATTGTTATTAGTTCCCTTGAAGATCGAAACTATATGTCTCAAAGATTGCAAAGCCTATTTCGCTGACTTTGCAATCCTTGTTTGAATTCACTTGTTCGAATATCAAAACTCCACTTTCGTTTTATGAATTGATATTTGGAATAATGGATAAACAATTATCAAACCCTCCACTTTCGTTTCCACAGTTTGATAATGGTTGATCCATGTTAAGACGGTGAATTCAGATAAGAAATTAGGGTTACATAAGATTAAGGCTTAGAGCTTGGTTTGATTAGGATTATGTCATTTAGACTTATCCAACAATCCCAAGACAAGGAGAAGTCTACTCACTCATGTTCATCGTAGACATGGGAGAGAAGAGAGAAAACACAAAAGTAATGACAAGAAAATAAAGGAAAAGAAAAGAACTTTAATTAGAAAAGCAATTGTCACTTATTGAATTCCAAGTAAAGATGAATATTTGTGATGGATGGCTACTCTATTTATAGCATTTGATCGACTTAAAATCTAAGCTATTACATTTGGGCTAAAAATAGAGTAGCTTAAAATCTAAGCAAAAGCAGCAAAAGACACTCTGGAGGGTGGCACGGCCGTGCCTAGGCTAGCACGGGCCGTGCCAAGCTTGTGACTTGTGGGAGACATATTTTGTCTCTCAATCTTCATATTTTTGTGTCCAATCGGCTCCAAGTCCCTTTCTTTTGCTCCAAGACTCAATCCATCCAATATTCTTTCCTGAAATATAATAAAATGCAATTTAAAGTAAACTATCCTAAAAAGGAAATAATACTAATATACTAAATAAAACTAAACTAATAAGCATATTAAAATAGTCAATAAATGACTCATCATTCACCTCCAAGGTCCTCCCTATAGACCTTAATGAAAAATGTGAGCTTTCCTCTTCCTCTCTTCTCTTACTCCTCCTTCTTCTTCTTCTTCTTCTTCTTCTTCTTCTTCTTCTTCTTCTTCTTCTTTATTTCTCTTATTTTGAATCATTGAGGAGAATGCTTCTCCTAAGTGTGGGGGGAGCCTAATAAAGTGTCTTTAGTCGTAGTGTTACCAAACTCCCTTGAACTTTATTCTTTTTTTTTTGTTTTATTGTAAGGCATGAATAAGCAGCTTATTTTTATTGTTTTATTATGACATAAATTTTTTGTTGTCTCTTCAATGGTCGTTTCTTGTACATGAAAGTGATTTCTTGTGTTGTAAGTGTTCTTGCTATACCCACATCAAGTTTTATTGTGAAAATTCTCCAATGAGAAAAGCACCTAGTTGCAATCCTTGAGTAAGTGTATGAAGAGGTATTTTAAGGAACACGTTCTAACTTTAATGGTAACTTGGACCCTTAAAAATCTTCAGAGTAAAAGTAGTATAAGTTTGTGTGGGAATAATTCTAATGTGCTATAATGTGTAAACCAAAATGGGGCAGAAGAATATCACCAACACGTGGAGGAAAGGATACCCCCTCATTGACTTCCTAAATGTGGTGATGACTTCTCAAACAAATTGTGCTTAAATTAAGCCCTCTAAAAAGAGGAACTTCCTAAGTGAAGATGAATAAGTTGTAGCACTACTTAGGGTGATCATGCAAACTTGGAGGAAAGGATACCCCCTCGCGGACTTCCAATGTGAAATGATAGCCCCTAGGCATCTACAAGTCCCCAAGTATCTAAATTGTCAAATCTATCTAAACTCTCCCATCTCTCTTATATGAAATGAAGAAAGGATTTTTCTCGGTCACTTTAGTGTTAAGGTTAGAACCTGTTCCTCATAATATCTATCTTATACAGGAGCAAGAAAAGGGTTGGACTACACACACACACTCACTTGAGACTTGTTGTTGGGTTGAATAAGTTCACAAGGAATACTTGAAGTTATGATTAGTGTACATTGAAATGAAACCTCGAGAGAGACATAAGCTTTTATTTGAATTGTCATATATTAATCTTTTTGTTGCTGCTATGTCTATGCCTTTTGCTTGAGTACAAGCAAAGATTCAAGTATGGGGGAGTTTGGTGAGTCATTTATTACCTATTTTTATATGTTGTTTAGTTTAGTTTAGTTTTAATTAGATTTTATTTTATTTTATATTAGTATTATTTCCTTTTTAGGATAGTTTACTACAAATTGCATTTTATTTTATTTCAGGAAATAATATTGGATGGATTGAGTCTTGGAGCAAAAGAAAGGGACTTGGAGCTGATTCAGTGCGAAAATACGAAGATTCAGAGACAAAAATATGTCTCCCCAAAGTCAGAAGCTTGGCACGGCCCGTGCTAGCATTGGCACGGCCGTGCCACCCTCCAGAGTCACTTTTGCTTAGATTTTAAGTCGAATGTATGCTATAAATAGAGTAGCTATCCATCACAAATAATCATCTTTTCTTGGAATGCAATATGTGACAATTGTCTTTCTAATAAAAGTTCATTTACTTTCTTGTTATTTACTTTTATGCTTTCTCTCTTCTTCTCCTTGTCTACGATGAACATTAGTGAGTAGACTTCTTCTTGTCTTGGGATTGTTGGATAAGTCTAAATGACATAATCCTAATCAAACCAAGCTTTAAACCTTAATCTTATGTAACCCTAATTTCTTAACTAAATTCACCGCTTTAACATGGATCAACCATTATCAAACTGTGGAAACGAAAGTGGAGGGTTTGATAATTGTTTATCCATCATCTCAAATATCAATTCATAAAACGAAAGTGGCGCTTTGATATTCGAACAAGTGAATTTAGACAAAGATTGCAAAGGTAGCGAAATACTCTTTGCAATCTTTGAGACATATAGTTTCGATCTTCAAGGGAACTAATAATGATCAAGTCAGCGAAATAGGCTTGGTTGTTAGAGGAACCAAAATCTAATAGTAATCAAGTCAGCGAAATAGGCTTGGTTTCTAGAGGAACAAAAGAGAAACTGTCTTTAGAAGTTAGGTCTAACATAAGGTTATAAGTTTAATAGTTTGGTTTGTGAAGGACTTGTCGTTAGGATGAACCAATAATCCCAAGGCTTTTATCTTTTCTTTTATTTTCTTTTAAAATCCAACTTCTTATCTAAAACTCTTTCATCTAATCATTATTAAAAGTTAATAGAATTCATAACTCCCTGTCGGAACGATACTCTTATTTTACTACTTCGATAGAACCGTGCACTTGCGGTTTTATCCCATCAATGACATGACTGTAGAAGTTGGTCTTCCACAAGGAAAATTCTTCAAGATCTCCATTGAACTTTGGAACTTTTCCATAGTCAGATTTCTTGTTGCTACCATAATCATATGTAATAGCATTGCTCATACTGTATTCAGGTTCCACACCAGACATGTTTTTCTCAGATCTTTTTCTGTTACACTGTTAAGTGTTTTGACAACAGACCAAGGCTCTAGATACCAATTGAAGCTGAGAAAAACACAAGAAGGGCGGGTTGAATTGTGTTAGCTTTTTAAACCCTTTTTCTCCTAAGCTGAAAACACTTATCAGAAGCAGATAAAGTTCTACTTCTGAAGTGATGTTCAGAACTAGATGCAGCGGATAAAACAGAGAGTGAGAGAGAAGAAAGACACAAAGCAATTATATAGGTTCCTACCACAAACCGGAAGTCAGTCCTGTCCCCCTTGCACTTCCAAGAAGAGTTCACTATGTAATATCTGATTACAATTGCTGACTGCTAAACTTAGCAAGAGACTTCAAATGCTCAAGCACAACTGCAAGAGACTTCCTATGCTCCTGAACATAATCAAGAGACTTCTAATGCTCAAACACAATTGCAAGAGACTTCTTAATTAAAACATAATTACGAGAAAAATGTTTGAGGTTGAACACTTGATATACAATCAGTGGTGTTCACAATACAAATCAGATACATACTCTTAAGACTCTAGAATTTCTAAGATATGAAAGTTGATAAGAAACTCTAGGTGAACTTTTTAATGCAGAACAATTTCTGCAGAGTTTTGGCACTTTTAATTCTTGATATTTGTTATCACGATTTTGGGGTATCAAGTCATTAATTAGGCTTGAACCTTTCAATCTTTGATATTCTCTATTTTTTCTTGGGAAGGGTAAAATTGAGAAAACCCTTAGAAACTCTAAGTTCGGGGGTTGTTTTCGTTACGGGAAGGTGTTAGGCACCCGTAACGACTATAGTATTCTATAGGAACCGCTTTCCTAGCTTTATGTCTACGCTTTATTTTTATGCTTATTTATTGAAAAGAAAGTTTATTTAGGTTAAGAATGGAGGGAGGAAATGTTTGAGATTTTATTTTTATTGGACTTGGAGAGGTTTTGACCTCTTGCCTACATACCCTTTTAAGGGATCAAAATTCCATGTAGTTCTCTTTCAAAAATGGTTTTTGTGTGTTTCAATTGATTTTAGTTTTTGAAAATGGTTTTGAAGAAGAGAAAGAGGCCGTAAAGGCATGAAAGGAAAAGATAGTGAATGGTTGGTTCGATTATTAAAGAAAGAGTGTCTAAGTAGAAATTAAGATTCGTTGAAGTTTTGACTAAGAAAATAAAGGGAAAATACAATGGAGTGTTGACTCCAAGGTTTATTAGAGAAATAATTTGAGTTATGGAGTTATTTTTTGGAAAAAAATGATATTTTTCTAAGTGTTGCGTTTCCTAAGCATGCATCTAAGTGGTAAACATACAACGTGTGTGCGTGTCGGTGCTTGTGTCGGTGTACATCATTAGAGTCCATTGTCCGTTACATTGGCCCTAGTTTACATTCTATGGTCTTGCAAGAAATTAAAAAAGAGAAATTGAAACTACCTAAATTTACATGCCAACTTTAACATAGAAATTGAAGGTAAAAATGCCTAAACTACAAGAAATTGAGATGGAGGTGGTAGAATGCTTATGAAATGGATGAAACATGAAGTAAAAAGGTTAGTAAAATAGGGCGTAAAATGATAGAACAAGTGAGCAAAGGAATACGAGATAAACGGTAAAAATGTCAACAATAACCAAAATGTAAAAAAATACACATTACTTGCAACACAAGAAACTAACAAATCACATCATAAACAGTAAAACAAACACATGATCAGAGGCATATCCATCACAAAATTGCATATCAATCATTCATATCGTGCCAAGACCTCATGAACAAATTATGGCAAGAAAATTCACAAGTTTAGTCAAAAAAAGAACAAATCAACAAGAAAACATCACATATATTTTTTATCATTTTTTAACATGTAAAAACATCACAAAAATATTAAAAATGCATCAAGAAACACATAGAAATTTTTAGGAATTTTTGCTAGAAAATTAGAACAAACAGGAGGTTCACATAGCAAAGACAGAGGGTGTGCATAGCAAGAATCAAGCAACAACGCAGGAAACCCACAGGAAAAGGCCCAAGCCCAATCTCAATTGGACCTGGACGCTCAAGAGCCGTTAGATTGATCCAGGAAGCCCAATCTCAATTGGACATGGACACCGGTCCAATTCATTTCCTTTCCCCCTTTCTCTCTCTAACTCACTCATTCTCTCACTAGGCTCTCGTCTTCTCTCTTCCCCCCGCCGGTTTCTGGAAGATGAAGATTCATCGGAATCTTCATCAACTCCGCCGTGAATTCCAGATTCCGGCGAGTCCTTACCTCACCGATCCAAACAAAACCTAACCCTAATCTACTCGTTTCTTCATCCTAAACATGAATCTAACACCGGAATTTGCATACGAGGCTTGAATCATTGTAGATCGAGGAAATTTCTTACGGTTTTCAAAATAATTTTTAGGTTTTCAAAGTTTTTGAACGAAACTTTTTGGAAACTCAAGGATCTACATTGATTCGTCTTTGTTGACACTTTGAAAGGAAAATGATGAAGTTTGAGTGTTTTTACCTCTGGTTTAATCGGAGATTCGAACGAAGATCTTCGAGGAAAAACTTGAATCGTTTCTGGTGAGTGATTTGTTGCGTGAAACCGAAAATAAATCGGTGATGTTTCTTCTTTTTCTTCACCGGTTCAATTTCTTCGTCTTCTTTCTCTCCTCTTCTCACTGATTCTCTGTGATCGGTGCTGGAGGTTGTCACCAAATGGTGATGAATTCGCACTTGAATTGCAAAGAAACCGGTTCAATGATGATGATTCTTCGATGAATCACTGAGAACCGTGATGAATTTGTTGAATCTTGTGTTGATTTTGATTCTGGAGAATTAGGGTTTGAGCTTGTTCTTGGTGTTCTTTGTGATTCTGGATTTTGATCCTAACTGAAAGGAGAGAGAAATTTCTCTCTGTTTGTGATGTGGCGTGAATTGTGTGGATCTCATTCTGACTTGTGCAGTGAATGCACCTTTTATAGGCCGCCATGTGTGATTGAAACCCAATGAAATGGTGACACCTGTTTTTGGACTTAGTTGGCTCGACCTTGGACTGAAATTGGACTTAGGGACCTCTCTGCAAAAAAGAAAAATTGAAGGACTGGACTGTAATTAAGAAAATGGACTAAAATGCAATTTTTAAAATGTTTGGGACTGAAATGCAATTTTAGAAACTGTTCAGGGACTAAAGTGCAATTAAAAATAAAATTGGACTAAAATTGGTAATTTGGAAAAAACGTAAAGTGAAACCAAAAATAAAATCAACAAAAGGACTAAAATGAACCAATTACAAAAATGAGGTATTTCAAAATACCTCTCTGTCGAAATTTTGACAGGAAAAGACCAAAATGCCCCTAGGGACTAAAATGAATCAACCTGACTCAGATGCAATTTTGAAATGATTTTAAACAGAGATTCAACAATGATTTGTACAGACAAGTTAAAAAGACTCAGAGACGTTACAGGGACTAAAATGGGCTCCAATGCAGGAAATGACCAAAATACCCTTTTGTATGATTTTTTGCAAATGCTTTGAAATAAAATGCAAGAAACACACTTTGGATGGTTTTATGTGCAAGAAAATCAAAGACAAAATCATGATTGAAAATAGTCCGAAACGGAGACAGTAAAATATGCAGATGAAACAAAGTAAAGATTCAGAGTAAAACAACAGTAAATTGACAAATATTGGTGGTAGAAAAGAAATTTGAATGAGTATTTTTAGGTCCAAAATTAGGGTATAACAGTATTGCTCTGTATAAAACTCTTAGTCTTCACTCCTTTATATAGAGGTGTGAAAGAGACGTTGAATAGTCAGCACATTCAAAATAGAGTCATTTGAAGCTTTGATCAATCACCAATTATCTTTTGCCTGATATGGTTATTGTCCTATGAAGGATCAATTTCAAATGCATTCCCATTGTGAAGGAACAACGATGCAGGCAGAGCTGTTTTTCTTGTCTAGTTGCAGATACAAAAACATAGTAGTGGAGGTAGTTGTTGTACACTTCGTACACTTGTACTTTGTCAACACTCTTTGAAGAACAAGCATCCAATGCCTTCAAATCCTTTCAAATTAGACGTTGCCTCACTTACTTTTCCAGTCTTCTACAATGCTTAGACGAGATTAAATCCATTGAACAACCTTTTGAAGCTTTATGTTGCATCTCCTGATGAACTACAGCTTCTGGTGATTTTCAGCTTCTGATGAACTTGCTTCTCATGACGTCATCACTTCAGGAGCACTTTTGTCTTCTGGAGCGCTTCTCTTCAAACGCTTTAAGCTTCCTTTTTGTTGATTCCTTTGCTCTCTATTGTTCTTTCAAGACATATTTAAGAAGTCAAATTTTGTCTATGGTCCTGTTCACTTGAGCAGATATTAGCATATCCAATTGACAATTTTTAATTCCTTTGCTCTCTATTCAGTAACTTCTACACTCAAATACAGTCTGAAAAAGAAATGAAAATTTTAAAAGTAAGAAGTGATCATGGTGGAGAATTTGAAAATGAGCCATTTGAATCTATTTGTGAAAAACATGGAATTGTCCATGAATTCTCTTCTCCTAGAACTCCACAACAAAGTGGGGTTGTAGAGAGAAAGAATAGAACTTTGCAAGAAATGGCTAGAACCATGATTCATGAAAATAATTTGGCTAAACATTTCTGGGCAGAAGCAGTGAATAAAACATGTTTTGTCCAAAATTGAATCTATATCAGACATATCTTAGAGAAAACAACATATGAATTCTTTAAGGCAAGAAGATCCAATATCTCTTACTTTCATCAATTTGGATGTACCTGTTACATTCTAAATAACAACCTCTACCTAAAGAAATTTGATGCCGAGGCCCAAAGAGGAATTTTCTTAGGTTACTCTCAAAGGTCAAAGGCATACTGATGGGCTAAAACCGCAAGTGCACGGTCTTACCGAAGTAGTAATGAAAAGAGTATCGTTCCGACAGAGAGTTGTTTAATTTAATTAACTTTAGTTGGTGATTAGAAGAGAATCAAGTTGTGATGAGACAAAACCGCAAGTGCACGGTTCTATCGAAGTAGTAAAAATAGAGTATCGTTCCGACAGGGAGTTATGAATTCAAGTAACTTTTAATAATGATTAGATGAAAGAGTTTTAGATAAAAAGTTGGATTTTAAAAGAAAATAAAAGAAAAGATAAAAGCCTTGGGATTATTGGTTCATCTAATTGACAAGTCCTTCACAAACCAAACTATTAAACTTATAACCTTATGTTAGACCTAACTTCTAAAGACAGTTTCTCTTTTGTTCCTCTAGCAACCAAGCCTATTTCGCTGACTTGATTACTATTAGATTTTGGTCCTAAGTTGCAACCAAGCCTATTTCGCTGACTTGATCACAATGTAGAATCCTTGAAGTTCGAAACAATATGTCTCAAAGATTGTAAAGACTATTTCGCTTCCTTTATAATCTTTGTCTAAATTCACTTGTTCGAATATCAAAACTCCACTTTCGTTTTATGAATTGATATTTGAGATGATGGACGAACAATTATCAAACCCTCCACTTTCGTTTCCATAGTTTGATAATGGTTAATCCATGTTAAAGCGGTGAATTTAGATTAGAGATTAGGGTTACATAAGATTAAGGTTTAAAGCTTGGTCTGATTAGGATTATGTCATTTAGACTTATCCAACAATCCCAAGACAAGAGAAGTCTACTCACTAATGTTCATCGTAGACATGGAGAAGAAGAGAGAAAGCATAAAAGTAAATAACAAGAAAGTAAAGGTGAACTTTTATTCAAAGAAACAATTGTCACTTATTATTTCCGAGAACAAAAGATGAATATTTGTGATGGCTAGCTACTCTATTTATAGGTTACATTCGACTTAAAATCTAAGCAATTACATCACAAGAATGTTCCACAAGCAAAGGGCTTTGTGGTAAAACCAAATAGAGTAGCTTAACATATGACAATTCAAATAAAAGCTTATGTCTCTTTTATGGGAGGAGGAGGAGGAGGAGGAGGAGGAGGAGGACGAAGAAGAAGAAGGAGGAGGAGGAGGAGGACGACGAAGAAGAAGAAAAAGAAGAAGAAGAAGAAGAAGAAGAAGAAGAAACATTTGAGATGTGAATAGAAATGGGTTAAGTCCTTTAAGTTGAGAAAAGGGTAGAGAGAAGAGACTTGAAGAATCAAGGGTTGGGAGAAGAGCTAGGAGCAAAATTGAAGCCTAAGCTAGAGAGATTAACCTACTAAGGTAAGGGGGTTAGAATTCATCATAATCACTTATTGCAATTTTCAATTATTTGTATGAAAAGTGCTTAATTGGATGAATTGATTAATTGTTCATAAATGATGAAATTCGTGCTCTAATTATGATGACATGTTTAGATCTATGAAGTTATGAATAATTGAATTGTGTTAGTTGCATTAAATGTTCAAAGTGTATGAAAATGGGTATGTGTTGAAAATATGCTCAATTGGTGAATTATGCTTTGTTGTTGATGAATTGTGAAAAGTTTCATGATCAATTGTTGTTGTTGTTGTTAAGTCATGTTGTTGATGATAATTCATGTCTTGGGTTGCATAATTCATGATTTTGTTATGGAGAAATGAGATGTTGTTGGTGTTTTGATGAAAATGGTGAATTGGTCCAATTGTCAAGTGTTTTCAAGTTTGATTGAGTCTTTGTGAGTCTTTCTAGTCATATTGACCTATAAACATGTTCTGGAAACACATTTGGGCAATGAGGGATCAAAATTGGGGATTTTGGGTAAAAAGGGGTTCAAACCCATAACATTTTCTGCAAAATTGTGAACGTTTGCTTAGAGGTTCGCTTAAGCGACCTGTTAAGCGAACATTCATACTGATTTTCTGGTTAGGTCTCTCAAGCGACAAGTTAGCGTGCTGGTAAGGGAACTTTCTGGTTGCTACTGGAACTCGTTCGCTTAAGCGAACAAGTGGTCGCTTAAGCAAACTAGTGAGCGACCAGTCAGCGACCAGAAAGTGTGCAAGTGTGGTTGCTACTGTAACTCGTTCGCTTAAGCGAACCAGGTGGTCGCTTAAGCGAACAGGTCCAGTTTTCAGCCACTTTGATATTTGTTTCGGGTCTTTGGGGGCCAATCCGAGCTTTGTAAAATGATCCTTTAAACATGTTTAACTACTGTTAAAGCCTCTAAACCCACTGGAACATGATTAACTTGCATGAACTTGAAATTCTTCAATTGAGTCTTAACTTGGGAAGTTTTGGAACTTTAGACTTTTGTCGAAAACAAACTTTTGCAAACTTTGGGACTTATATGTTGAACCTACAGCTCATATAGACTTAGGTAAAACTTATAAGAGTGGTCAAACATCTTAATCATGTAAAAAGTGATATTTCGGGTGAGAATGTGAAAGGTTGTGAAATGGGGTTTTTCATACGAACTTAAGTTGTTCTTGGATTAATGTTTAATGGTCGGGAGACAACATAAATTCATGAATATATGATCGATTAAGGTTGTTTGAGAACTTTCAACTTGTCTAAGTCGTTTTGTCTTGGGAGTTATCAATGTTGGCCGGTTGCCACTTGAAATGGTTTTGGGTCGGAAATGGTTTCTTGAGCCAAATTGTCTTGTGAGTTATTGTGACCATTCTTGTATGACTAAGTGAAGTTGTATGAATGAAGGATTGTATTTTGGATGTGATATTTATCATGAGATGTGTATGCCATCTTACTTAGGATGTAAGAAATGCTTGAATTAGTGAAACTATATGTGATAGTAGATGTGGAATAACATTGTTGATTATTGATAATCATGTTGATGTGGTGATGATGAATGCTATGATCTAATTGTGTATGGACATGTTTTCTTGATAATGCAAATGATGTGGAGATGAACAATATAATTGGGTGTTGTCCTATATATTGTGGTGAAAATTGTGATTGTTGTCGCATTATCGAGTCTTGTTACATGTCCATGCATCATAGTCATGTTGAGATTGTAGTTGTAAAAGGGTTGAACTCTTTTACTTCGGAGATTATGTAAGACGGGTGTGAAATCTTACATACGATGTTTTTGTTGCATCGAAGGTGACGACATTGAGGTGATTTGGTACCACATGAATTTATGTGTCAATAAGTGCATATCATGACATGCGTCTTATTTGGAAATGTGATTGGTGATTGTGTATGAATAATTGTGAATTGATGTTTGTTCATGACACACGCGATTGGTGATTTATTGATATGAGATATTGGGTTTATGATATAAGTATATGCATATGTGAATACTAATATTGATCAAGTGCATGATGTTTGAATTGAAATATACATGTTAACTGTTATTTGGATTATGATGATGTAATACTTACCCCCAGTGGTTTTGACCGCCTACCTGTCTGTATGGATAGGTAGACGTTGTGCAGGGATAGTTGCTTGGTGAGTCTTTCGTGCTTGATGAATATCGGGAGCTTTCTCCGATATCGGTGTTAGAGTTAGATTGGCAATGATCTAGGCGTCGTTGTGTCGGTCTAGATTAGCTTTTGTTGGATATTTATTATGTTTGGAGATTACCCGTATGTTGGGATTTTGAGATGCATCTATATTGATGTAATTATTGATTCATGACATGTATATTTGAATTACTCTAGTTTATATTCCGCTGCGACTGTTGAGATTATATATGCATGTGTGTTTGAATCTTTAGTTTCAACTTTTGAATGATGGCGTAGCCTCTATTTCTTGAATAAATGTATTATTCGCATGTTTAATTACTTTAATAGAAATAGGAGTGTTACAGCAACCATAGCAACTAACCACTTTCTCATCATTATCTGACTCTCTTCCTTTCATTGAGGCCTTCCTAAAGTTCACTAGATTCTTGTCATTGTGCTTTAACCCATTTCTTTTAATGTAACGGTTGTACCGACTAACAAACATGCTCATTTCCTCTTCATTTATACCATCATCATCGAATTCATCATCATTTTTAACCGAAGAGGTAGAGACGGACGAGGTGGTTCTTAAAGCAATTGAATTCCTCTCCTTCTTCTTTGAGTCATCTTCACTTGACTTAAAGTGATTGATCTCATGCTCATGTTCCTTTAATTTTCCAAAGAGTGTAATCATACTTAGAGCATTGAGATTTTGTGATTCCTTGATGGCGGTAACTTCGGGCTGCCATTCCTTTATCATACATCTCAAATTTTTATTAGTGCAATCTTGGTTTGAAATTGTCTTACCAAGGGTTTGCAATATGAGTGAATCTCATTTGCATGAAGAGATGGTTTCACCATCTTTCATGCAAAAAAGCTCATATTGTTGCACAAGGGTATTAACTTTTGATTGTTTCACTTCATCGGTTCCTTCGTGAAGGGTTTCCAATGCATCCCACATATCTTTGGAAGTCTTACAATGAGATATGGAATGATACTCATTTACCCCAAGAGAGGAGATGGGGATATTTTGTGCCTTAAAATAGTATTGGACTTTCTTTTTGTCATCATCACTCCAATCGGCTTTAGGCTTAACTAGGACTACACCGTGGTCACCATCGAATGCAATTTGTGGTTGAAACCGACCATTTACAACAGCGTCCCACACATCCATATCCACCGATTGGATGTGAACGCTCACGCATTCTTTCCAATAGTCGTAATTTTCTCCATCAAAAATAGGTGCTCTAGTATACGCCCCCTTGGGCTCCTTACTAGCCATATGGATCAACTCTTCCGGTTGTTAGCCGTAAGAAGAGACCAAGCTCTATGATACCACTTGTTGGTCTATATGGCTAGATGGTTACCAAGCTAGCGGGGGGGGGGGGTGGTAGCTTTTTGAAAAACTTTTTGGAGATTTGATAAAAATAGGTTTTAATGAAATTGACTTATTGGAAATTTGCTTGAATAATCACAAACAACGAATCAATAAGAATAAAAAATATGTGGAATAAGATTTTATCTTATAATTGAGAGATTCATAATACAAATCTTTTTTACATAATCAATATTTAATAATCCTTGAACAAGAAACAAAACAATACACAATTTCAAACCAAACTTATATGACAATAAACCTAATTATCAATTGAAAACACAAAACACATGAATTTGAATAATTGAATTGGTATTGCAATTAATTGATCCAAGTGAAATTGTTTTAACCTAAATCAAAAGGATTTAGATTAATCTATTGAGAAAAGACTACTTAGATCAAAACTAGCAATTCACTAATCAATTATTCAAATAAGCAAGTGCTATAACAAAAGTAGAGAGAGAACACCGATGTTTATAGTAGTTCACCCTTGTTCGTCCTTGGTAAGGGCTACCTCTTCTCTACTTAATGAAGTACGCCTTCACCAAGGTCATCCACTATTTATGAAAAGTTGATAACAATGTTTACAAGAGTTCCTTCAAATTAAAGCCCTAATTCTTCAACTCCTATGTAAAACAAACTCCCCCAAACTTCAAGTACCTTTTGAATTTGGTGCTCCTTGAATCTTCGGATCCTTGAATTGCCCGTGCACTCCTTCAATCTCTTCACTCAAGTCTTCAATGCTACGTCCGGTAAACGAACCCCCTTCCCTTGATTAAGCCCAATCAATCTTCTTGAAAGAACGAAACTACAATCCCTATTAGCACCCTAGAGAATCTATACACTCAAAGACAAAGTGATTCTAAGAAAAAGTGTTTAATCTTGAAGAATGTATGAGCAATGAGTTTTTGAGACTTAGAGAGAATAGATGTAAATGATTCAATGAATTTAGAGTAATGAAAGAAGTGTATATATATAGTAATGAGTAAGAAGACTTAATATAGAAACAAAGACCTTCATATAACTCTATCTCTAGATTCACCCTAGAGATACTTGAAACGACACAAGCTAAGCTGCCCAGATGAAGGATTTAATCGATTCATATCAACGTTGAATCGATTCATATAG
This sequence comes from Medicago truncatula, assembly GCF_003473485.1. Taxonomy (NCBI): domain Eukaryota; kingdom Viridiplantae; phylum Streptophyta; class Magnoliopsida; order Fabales; family Fabaceae; genus Medicago; species Medicago truncatula. The sequence continues at coordinate 17,365,683 of NC_053044.1, read as the reverse complement.
AAACAAAGAGATTGGTGAGACGACTCAAGGATAAATGACACGATACAAACATGAATCGATTCATGCTCGTGGTGAATCGATTCAGGCTAAGTCATAGACTTATCTGAATCGATTCAGATATGATGTGAGACGATTCATACCAAACTAGAATACAACAGAGAAGATGCCAAGGTTCACTAGTGTGCTTCAACATTCTACATAATAAAGGTTCACTAGTGTGCTTCAACATGCTCGTGGTAGCTTTTTGAAAAACTTTTTGGAGATTTGATAAAAATAGGTTTTAATGAAATTGACTTATTGGAAATTTGCTTGAATAATCACAAACAACGAATCAATAAGAATAAAAAATATGTGGAATAAGATTTTATCTTATAATTGAGAGATTCATAATACAAATCTTTTTTACATAATCAATATTTAATAATCCTTGAACAAGAAACAAAACAATACACAATTTCAAACCAAACTTATATGACAATAAACCTAATTATCAATTGAAAACACAAAACACATGAATTTGAATAATTGAATTGGTATTGCAATTAATTGATCCAAGTGAAATTGTTTTAACCTAAATCAAAAGGATTTAGATTAATCTATTGAGAAAAGACTACTTAGATCAAAACTAGCAATTCACTAATCAATTATTCAAATAAGCAAGTGCTATAACAAAAGTAGAGAGAGAACACCGATGTTTATAGTAGTTCACCCTTGTTCGTCCTTGGTAAGGGCTACCTCTTCTCTACTTAATGAAGTACGCCTTCACCAAGGTCATCCACTATTTATGAAAAGTTGATAACAATGTTTACAAGAGTTCCTTCAAATTAAAGCCCTAATTCTTCAACTCCTATGTAAAACAAACTCCCCCAAACTTCAAGTACCTTTTGAATTTGGTGCTCCTTGAATCTTCGGATCCTTGAATTGCCCGTGCACTCCTTCAATCTCTTCACTCAAGTCTTCAATGCTACGTCCGGTAAACGAACCCCCTTCCCTTGATTAAGCCCAATCAATCTTCTTGAAAGAACGAAACTACAATCCCTATTAGCACCCTAGAGAATCTATACACTCAAAGACAAAGTGATTCTAAGAAAAAGTGTTTAATCTTGAAGAATGTATGAGCAATGAGTTTTTGAGACTTAGAGAGAATAGATGTAAATGATTCAATGAATTTAGAGTAATGAAAGAAGTGTATATATATAGTAATGAGTAAGAAGACTTAATATAGAAACAAAGACCTTCATATAACTCTATCTCTAGATTCACCCTAGAGATACTTGAAACGACACAAGCTAAGCTGCCCAGATGAAGGATTTAATCGATTCATATCAACGTTGAATCGATTCATATAGAAACAAAGAGATTGGTGAGACGACTCAAGGATAAATGACACGATACAAACATGAATCGATTCATGCTCGTGGTGAATCGATTCAGGCTAAGTCATAGACTTATCTGAATCGATTCAGATATGATGTGAGACGATTCATACCAAACTAGAATACAACAGAGAAGATGCCAAGGTTCACTAGTGTGCTTCAACATTCTACATAATAAAGGTTCACTAGTGTGCTTCAACATGCTCGTGGTAGCTTTTTGAAAAACTTTTTGGAGATTTGATAAAAATAGGTTTTAATGAAATTGACTTATTGGAAATTTGCTTGAATAATCACAAACAACGAATCAATAAGAATAAAAAATATGTGGAATAAGATTTTATCTTATAATTGAGAGATTCATAATACAAATCTTTTTTACATAATCAATATTTAATAATCCTTGAACAAGAAACAAAACAATACACAATTTCAAACCAAACTTATATGACAATAAACCTAATTATCAATTGAAAACACAAAACACATGAATTTGAATAATTGAATTGGTATTGCAATTAATTGATCCAAGTGAAATTGTTTTAACCTAAATCAAAAGGATTTAGATTAATCTATTGAGAAAAGACTACTTAGATCAAAACTAGCAATTCACTAATCAATTATTCAAATAAGCAAGTGCTATAACAAAAGTAGAGAGAGAACACCGATGTTTATAGTAGTTCACCCTTGTTCGTCCTTGGTAAGGGCTACCTCTTCTCTACTTAATGAAGTACGCCTTCACCAAGGTCATCCACTATTTATGAAAAGTTGATAACAATGTTTACAAGAGTTCCTTCAAATTAAAGCCCTAATTCTTCAACTCCTATGTAAAACAAACTCCCCCAAACTTCAAGTACCTTTTGAATTTGGTGCTCCTTGAATCTTCGGATCCTTGAATTGCCCGTGCACTCCTTCAATCTCTTCACTCAAGTCTTCAATGCTACGTCCGGTAAACGAACCCCCTTCCCTTGATTAAGCCCAATCAATCTTCTTGAAAGAACGAAACTACAATCCCTATTAGCACCCTAGAGAATCTATACACTCAAAGACAAAGTGATTCTAAGAAAAAGTGTTTAATCTTGAAGAATGTATGAGCAATGAGTTTTTGAGACTTAGAGAGAATAGATGTAAATGATTCAATGAATTTATTGTAATGAAAGAAGTGTATATATATAGTAATGAGTAAGAAGACTTAATATAGAAACAAAGACCTTCATATAACTCTATCTCTAGATTCACCCTAGAGATACTTGAAACGACACAAGCTAAGCTGCCCAGATGAAGGATTTAATCGATTCATATCAACGTTGAATCGATTCATATAGAAACAAAGAGATTGGTGAGACGACTCAAGGATAAATGACACGATACAAACATGAATCGATTCATGCTCGTGGTGAATCGATTCAGGCTAAGTCATAGACTTATCTGAATCGATTCAGATATGATGTGAGACGATTCATACCAAACTAGAATACAACAGAGAAGATGCCAAGGTTCACTAGTGTGCTTCAACATTCTACATAATAAAAGTCTATTCTAATCATCATTTAAACTAACAAACAGTGACTATCAAGTAGATGTAACCAAAACGTCTAACATCATCAAAACTATAGTTGAAGGCTTCATCCTTCAGCTCCCTCCCCACTACATTTGAGATAACCGTAACACCTTTATCACCACCCCTTTCTCTGTCCCCATCCCAAGCCTTGCATGGTCCCTCACCACGTTGCACCCTTATCCTTCATCCACTGTCTTCCCCATCGATATCATATTTTCTCCCTCACCTTTTTTTTATTATCTCGCTTAATTTTTTCTCCCTCACCCATCAATTTTCCCGCGTCCTTCCTCCCCACCCCCTCACCGTCCCATCCTCTCCATTCCCCCCTCATTCACATACAAACCCTCAACACCATTATCGTTATGGTTAAAGCGAGCAACCTTCGCCCATACTCGAAACTGTCCAAAAACCACATTATTCAGAGCTTTCAACCATTTTCTCTCGTCTTTAAAATTAACATATCTAACAAAATCATAAATTTTTCCATTCATATTGTGTTTTCTTGATAAAAACAAATTATCCAATATTCCACAAACCTCAAAGCTTTCTTTTAAATAAAAATATTGAATCATGTCTGGAACTTCTGTGAACTAAAAGGTTACAAACCAACGCAATTCTGAACCTGCATTCACCTCTCTGACTGGTAAAGCAACCACAAGCTGAGTCTTCTCCACTGGTGCTAGAGCATGTGCGGCTTGCTGTTGTGCACTCTGTTCGTCGTTTCAGTTTAAGGTGCAGCTCGGTTCTCATAGCCATGTCACAGCCGTAACGCCCTCTTTAATTATTTAATTATTTTATAGAGTTTAGAGGCTACTTTGATGATTTACGTTGATTTTATGGTGTAGTGTATTTTATTAAATGACTATTTGTATTATTTAATAGAATAAGTGAGAATTAGTAATTATTGGAGTTTTGGGGGTTAATTAATAATTAAGTGAATTAAGTGGGAGTTAAGTAAAATAAAAGGGGAGTTAAGTTTAGGAGTTAGAAAAATTGAGAAGCAGTTTCACGTACAAACAAGTTTTGGGAGAAAAACCAAGAGAAGAGCTAAGAGGGAAGAATCTGATTTTTGTAGAGCTTTGTTCATCAATTCAAGGTAAGGGTGAGGCTAACTCTCAATGATTATAGTTTGTATAATTCTGATTTTGATTTAGCAAGGGGTTGTGGTTAAATTTTGTGAATTGGGATTAGGTTTTAATTATTGAATGAAAAAGTGTAGAAACCATAGAATTGAACGGTGAAAAGAGTGGTTAATCATGTAGGTTAGTGATGGATTAACGTTTTAATGATAGGGTTTAACATTGTAGTTGTTGATGATGAATTTACATGCTCAAGTTATGTATATATGTATACTTGTGTTTTTGCTCAAAATTGGTGAAGTATAATGTTGTTGTTGATGAATTCACTTCTGATTGTTGTTGTTTTTGTTATGAGATGTTGTTTTGATGATTGAAACGTTGGGTAATCTTAACCATAGAGCTTGAAGTGAACTTTTGTTGTTCTTGAGAACTTTTATGAAAAGTGTGATTTTGTAAATTAATGTTTTGGGTCATGTTTTATATGGTTCTGAGTGCCTTAACATGTATAGAAATGGTTAGACAAGTTTTTGGATCAAATTTGGGCATAGGGAAGTTAAAATTGGGATTTTGGGGTGAAAAATGGAGTTTTCCCGAGAGCTACCTGTCATAACTCGCCATGGCGGGTGGAGTTACTCGCCAGGGCGAGTAGCTCTCTGACAGCACGTTCTGTTTCACGTTCTTCCATCATTTTCATACGTTTCTGTTTTGAATTGGCCTTTGGTGTAAACATGAAAGTTGTAGATAATTTTGTTAGCTTTCCAATGGCTTTGGTTTGACTTGAAAATGATTTTTAGTTTTTGAGATATGATGAAAATACTCCAAGTAGGTCTTAGTGAAATCTTATGAAAATTCAGCAAAACCGTTTCCAAGTTAATCCAAAACTTATGGGATAATTCCAGGACTAAAAACTAGAAGTACTATGAGTTCAATTAAGGTGTTTAAGAGTATTTAACCCATGTTGTGAGTTGATCCTTGGGTTAGGAATGAAGGTTTATTAAAATGTTGTTGATGTTCGGTGAGTCTGATAAAAGATGGTTGAGGTTGTTAATGTTATGGTAAATTTACAAATTCATTATGTGGATTATGTATGATGTTTAAGTAGTGTTGACTATCATTTGGTAATGTCATATTTTGAGATGTCTATGTGCTACTAGTGTTGCTGTTGAATCTTAACTAAGATGTAAATGTTGGTTTAAGTTGTAAGCGTTGTTGGGTTGTATGTTGCCGAATAAGTCATAAGTATGTTATGCAAATTGTCGATGTTGTCATCATCGTTGGTGTTGTTGTTGAAGTCGTAGTTGTAGCCGTTGTTGGTGATTGTTTATGTCAGGTGTTTTATAAGAGGTGGTGTACTCTTACTTGTTGTTTTTATAAGAGGTGGTGTACTCTTACGTGTCGTCTTTATAATACGTGTCGTCTTTATAAGAGGTGGTGTACTCTTACTTGTCGTTTTTATAAGAGGTGGTGTATTCTTACTTGTCGTTTTTATAAGAGGTGGTGTACTCTTACGTGTCGTCTGTATAAGAGGTGGTGTACTCTTACTTGTCGTTTTTCTAAGAGGTGGTGTACTCTTACTTTGTTGTTGTCTGTAAGAGGTGATGTACTCTTACGTTGTTTATGTTGATGAGTATGATGAGGGTTATGTTACGTTGTCTTCTATCCATGTGTTGTTAATGAGATGCTTGGTGGAGAATGTTAATACGAATTAATGATGTTGTTATGTTGTATATGAAGTATAAATATGATGTTGTTACGTTGTTTATGTCATTGATTATGAAGTTGTTATGTTGTATATGAACTATGAATATGATGTTGTTACGTTGTTTATGTCATTGATTATGAAGTTGTTATGTTGTATACGAACTATGAGTATGATGTTATATGATTATGATTAAGATGTTGATTATTATGTTAAATGATGTTGTTTATGATATCGAGTTATAACTGTTGATATGATGAGTACATGATATGGTTTAGGAGTCGTTAAAAGAATTATTATTACTAATTGATGGAGTTTAAGTTGTTAGATGCATTTGATGAATTATATGCTTATTATTATTGTTTGTGAAATCTCACCCCTTCTGCTTGAAAATGTTGCCCTTCGTATGGGTAACTTGCAGGTAATAAAGATTAGTAAGAGTGGTGGCTCAAGTGTCTTAGGGCTCTGATACGTAACGGGATGGGAAATTGTTGCTAAGTTTATCATTCCTTTATGTATCAATTTTGGAACATGTTGTTGAAGTTTTTATTGTCGTTAAATTAATTCCGCTGCAAAGTTTTAATTATTACGTTGTTGAAATTTGAAGGATAATTATTTAATTATTCCATTTGTGATTTTTAAGAAAAGAGGTGTAACATTCCGTTTAAGGTGTTTTACTCTGATTAATTTATGAAATTTTTATGTTGGAAAAACAGGGTGTTACAACAGCTGCACTTGGTTGGTCCCTCTCACACCGATTGAGCCATGTCGCGACTAATCCCCTAACCGAGCAAAAACCACAGACCTGTCCATTCCCCTTCCTCTCCAATTTTAGGTACCCCCGAGATTTTCTCTTTACCGGTGAACAGTATTGGCTGGTGCGGTTGTCCTAGTCTCCTAGAACAACCGCCTCTCTCTTTCATGCTCTCGCTCTTTGTTCTCACATCTTCTCAAAATTATCTTTATAACATTTATTATTACTAGGTTATATTACTCTTGAAACAACTTTTACTACTACTACTACTATTATTATTATTATTATTATTATTATTATTATTCGATACTTTATTATCCTTATTTAATTAAGTTTAATGGTAAAACAGAAAAATAATGTTAAAATCCCTCCCCTCCACTTGCGAACCAAACACATTTTTAATTAAAATATCATCCCTCCCCTCCCCTCCTAATTCTTGAATCAAACGGACCCTTAGTGGGGGACGCTTGAGTGTGGTACAGTGCACTGATGTTGATGTGTTCATTCAGGCATCGAGCCTTAAGGCGGTGGATGCTTAATCCACGTGTTTCCATAGGATTGACCTTTTGGGAGGTCCAAAACATATAAAAAAATTTCTATTTTTTGAGAACACAAATGAATAGTTTTTCCTTAAGAAATAAATATTTATAACTTGATTGTTACTTTTGCAAAAGGAAAAAAAAAATAGAGAATTGACCGTAAATAAAAAAGAGATCTCTTGTAGACAAATGTTCATCGTTCTCTAAAGGAGACAAAGAGAATCTATAAAATCACTTTCATTTAAATTCAACTCAACCCAATTGTTAGTGTTTATCTCCATCATATACACGAACAAGATGTACCTCTTCAACCTTTCCTATACTTTTCTAATATAACCGGTCACAATTACTTTTACCCTTCATATCCCACTCAACCTACCGTTACTCTCCCTAGCTAGCTACTATAAATAGACCCTAAGTAAGTTTCCACCAACACAATCCAAATATAACATAGATAGAGAGATACAAACTTTTTCTTCAGATACCAATGGCTTCCAATCACAAAGTTTTAGTTCTTGTTGCTCTAACGATCACTGCATTGGTGCTATCAACATCTATAGTGGAGTCTAGGAAACTCTCTAACCCTTCCAACTTGATGAGCATTGAGGAAAGATTAAAAGTGAGTGGCGAACCTTCCAATTGTTGGGAGTCACTTTTTAAGCTCCAAGCATGTAGTGGTGAAATTATAACATTTTTTTTAAATGGGGAAACTTTTTTAGGAAATGGTTGTTGCCAAGCAATTAAGGTTATTACAAATGATTGTTGGCCTAACGTTGTTTCCTCTCTTGGATTCACCAATGAAGAGACTCATGTGTTGGAAGGATATTGTGATGAAGTTGAGGATATTTATTCACCCCCACCACCTACACCACTAGTATCATTTGTTGAGCCTAAGGAGATTGTTCCATAAAGGAATAATATTATGTAACTTTGGTCTTTCATGGTTTTCAATGAACACGTAATAAAATAAGTGCAATTTCGTTTCTTTTCTTTGTTTATAAATGCATCCTTGGTTTAATAAACTTCTAACCAATAATATGATATGCATTTTCGATTCATTTGATTTTATGTGTTTGTGTACCTAAAGATTGTTGTATTTCCCCTCAATTTTTTGTTTGCTCATGTTTTCTAATTTTTTAATTTTGTAGAGAAGTTTATGTTTTGTGCTGAAAATTAAACGTTGTTGGTAACTACGACTTATATACTTATTGGCCTTTAATTGCATTAAAGGACTGATTGTAACAAAAACTAATTTTTTAAAAAATATTTTAGAAGTCGAAAATTGAAGTAAACAAGGTAAACTAGAAATACAAGCGTGTTCAGATATGAGTCCTAAATTTATGTCTATAGTCAAAGATGATTGCCCTCTTGCATTGTTCAAAAGTCCCTTGAATTTATTAGATCGTAATTCGTAATTCCTGGTCGCGCAAATCTATTACAGGGATTATGATGGTCATAATTTTTACCATTGGAACATGACTCGAATTTTAGAACAATCAAAGAGGCATCTAGAGCAATCACATCAGCCATATTCACACTCATAGAAATGGAAATTATAGGGCTCGTTTTCTTTCAAAATATGCTTTGCACAGCCCAGAGGAGGTGTGGATAGATTAGCACCTTGGGTTTTATTCTGGTATCTGATTTGGCTCACTTTGGGTCTTAGTTTCTTTCAATATAGTTGAGGTATTTCTCCGGCCAAAAATAAAATAAAAATAGAGGTATTTCAAACTAAAAAAAAATGAACGTCACATGTTTCATATTTTTGTAATAGGAAAAAACACGTGTTTCATATTTTAATTGTCGTATCGCCAATTGAAGATTAAATTAATCTATGGAATTTTTCGTTATTAAATTTTAAAATTGATCGAGTCAAGAAAAATTGCCATGGAAAGTTCCAGCACGTATATCTCACCGACTCATAGGGCTATAGATCTTTGAATAGAAAAACAGTTTGAATAGAATCTTGTGCTAAAGAGTAAAAAATCGGCGGTAGTTAACTACTGTTATAATGATTTTTTAGATGATTTGACGTCAAGAAATATGTATGCATTTTTTAACCAGTTTACATTGATTGATTATTTTACCAATTTTTTTCCTACTAATATGTTGTGTGGCGGTAGTTAACTACCGTTAGGATTAGAATCCAGCTGTAGTTAACTACAGCTGGCACAACAGTAGTTAACTACCATTGTAGCTTTGAAATTTTCACACTTTGAAAATTTTGGAGGCGCCGCTGCCTAATTATTATTTTTTACTTTATATTAGATAGATGTTATAAAATGTTTTGGCAATTATATGTTGTTTATTTATAGTTATGGTTGAAAATGCAGATGAAGATCCAGTTGAGACAAAACCTAGTTTTGTCGATTATTTCGTCGAGATCAAACCGCCTAAGGTTGAAGCTTCCGTGAAAGTTGAGGCTTTACGTGTGAATTTCGGTGTGTCCAAATTTTGTGTCAACGAAGTGGACACAACTCAATTCTTTTCAAGCCAATATACATGGAAAGATAAAGATGAAGTGTTCGGTTGGGTACGCCGACAAGTAAATAGAGTTGGATTTACGATTGTCATAAAAACATCTTGTGCAATAAGGAATCCAATGTTGGAGTTTGTTCCGGACCGGTCAAAGACCTAAGGCCCAATTGCTTAGGCCCAATTGCTTAGAGGCCCAACATGCAAAAGCCTACCATCAGGCATCGGATCCTCTTCGCCTCAATGAAGACACATAATGACATGATGGCTCATAAAGGCTATCATTGAGGGCATTCATGGGGCCGTTCATAACGGCTTCCCACCATGACCTTACAATGGTCTCCTAGACTCTATATAATGAGCTCTGGACAATCTCACAAGGTATGTATCTCTCTATGCTTCACCCCACTCTTGTTCATACATTGACTTGGGCGTCGGAGCACATGCAGATACAACACCCCCTTCTCCTCAACGGGGTTGCGGCGAGCACATCCTCGTAGCACCACCATCAACGGTCAGAGCACCTACTTCCGTCGATCCACCACCATTGTGAGTATCCTTATCCTCCTCGGATAAATTATTATGTTTGTTCTGAACAGTGGCGCCGTCTGTTGGAAACTAGTTATCCCCGTCTTTTTCTTCAAAAGACCAAAACTATCAAATATCCATTTTTATACTCACGGTGGATCAAGAGGGAATGCTTTTCAGGACCTGCTCCTAATTTTCATCACAAAAGTTGTAAACAAGTCCAATTCATACACTTGGGTTCGGTGTGAATCTCATCCAAAGATTCATCACTTGCTGCTGAATTTTTACAATTATAAAATTCCAGCTCCAACCATGGTTAATGACGAAATCTGATTCCAAATCGTGACGAAATCTGATTCCAAATCGCGAACAGAATTCACAGCCTGTTGGATTTCTTCGATCAACATGCAACTTTAGATATTTCTTCTATAACTCTGGGCCAAAATACGCTTCATATGCGGAATAAAGACTTCAACATGGTGACGAAGTGTTCCATGTTTATGATCATCTTATTTTGTTATAAACATGACAATTTAGATATCTGCTATACCAGCAAGAACCTGAAACATACCAATTAATTTAGTGACAAAGAATTATGTCCCACTGTTACGTAATAATGGCCATATATTATTAGCTGATATCATACTATCATGTATATCAGTTACATAATTATTGCTATATCCTTATGCGGATTACTATTACATAAATGCCATTACACACCTTTTTGTTGAAGCATGGTATATGTACACCTCTTGTTAACGAGAAAAAGGAGACAAGACAAATCAATTATCACAATATAATTGTTTATTCATTTAAATATTGTTATTATGATGAAATGTTCTTCAAGTTAATGACCTGTTCTTCAAGCAACGGTCTGGAAACATTAACATATATTGGGCAATTGGAGCATGTTCGTGGTACAAAAAAGTAATGAACATCAGACAGGTCTCTATAAGCTAAACACAGTGCTGAAACAGTACGAGTCCAACTGGCCATTTTTGACATCATCGTCGGCTCTGCTTGTCAGCAAGTGCTCCGTCGCACTGAATAAACATCTCCGACACCTTCGTCGGTTCTGTCCTTCCTCCAAACGGGAGTATTAAAATACACTTCGGCGCATGTTCTCAACACGTGTCCGAGCAAACATCTCCGACATCATCATCGGTTCAGAAAAAGCATTTTACAGAGATCACATGACAGTAAAAAGCCACAGTGCTATCACTCGCTCATGTGCCAATCCAAAGCAAACAAAAGCTGAGCATCTTCCGGTGTTCGACAAATGCTTTGTTCGTCGACCAATCATCACCGATGTCATCATCGACACAGGTGCATCATTGTCTAAACACGACAGTCCCATGTGCTCCATCGTCCTGACCAAGCGTCTCGATATCATCGATTATGCTCGTCATCAATCAGGGCTTATGTTCTGGACCAGTCAAAGACCTAAGGCCCAATTTCTTAGGCCCAATTACTTAGAGGCCCAACATGCAAAAGCCTACCATCAGGCATCGAATCCTCTCCGCCTCAATGAAGACACATAATGACATGATGGCTCATAATGGCTATCATTAAGGGCATTCATGGGGCCGTTCATAACGACTTCTCACCATGACCTTACAACGGTCTCCTAGACTCTATATAATGAGCTCTGGACAATCTCACAAGGTATGTATCTCTCTATGCTTCACCCCACTCTTGTTCATACATTGACTTGGGCGTCGGAGCACATGCAGGTACAACACCCCCCTTCTCCTCAACGGGGTTGCGGCGAGCACATCCTCGGAGCACCTACTTCCATCGATCCACCACCATTGTGAGTATCCTTATCCTCCTCGGATAAATTATTCTGTTTGTTCTGAACAGAGTTTTTTTGTGAAAGGAGTGGCGAGCACAAAGTACCGAAGAAAAAATTGAAGCATGAAGCAACGAGATCAAGAAAATTTGGGTGTTTGTTCAAGGTGCGTGGATATGTTAGTAAGGAATTAAATGCTTGTAAGTTGGCTATTCTTAATGGAAATCATAACCATGAGATGTTGCCATATTTAGAAGGCACCTTCTTGCGGGAAGATTAATGGAGGATGACAAGAAGATTGTACGTGACTTAACCAATAGTTGGGTAAACCAAAAAATATTTTGACAAATTTGAAGGGAAAAAGACAAAAGTTCATGATATAAATCAAGTATACAATAAATGTCATAAATTCAAAAAGGCAATATGAGGTGACAAGACGGAGATGCAATATCTAGTGTCAAAGTTGGAAAAGTCCAAATATGTTTATTTCAGAAGAGAAAAATGTGAGAGTGATACTATTCAAGATTATATTTTGGGCTCATTCATAGTCGGTTAAGTTGTTTAACAATTTCCTGACTGTTTTGATCATGGATTCCACGTACAAAACCAACTTATACAGGATGTCATTGATTGAGATAGTTGGAGGCACCTCAACTTATATGACATATTCGGTTACTTTCTCATTTATGACGGCTGAGAAGAAGGATAACTTTACTTGGGTTTTACAGATGTTTCTTAAACGTCTTAAGTCAAAGAGTGATAAGCCTAAGGTGGTTGTGACTGAGAGGGATACAACTTTGATGAATGTCCTAGCAACTATTATCCCTGAAACTAGTGCAATACTTTGTTATTTTCATGTTGGAAGAAATGTTAAAGAAAAATGCATCACAGATTCTAGAGTGAAACCAAAGGTTGTCAAAGTGGATGGGAAAGAGAAACTTGTGAACGAGGTGAAGCCAAGTGATACAGTTGAGACCATATTTAGAGCATGGGAAAATGTGATTGAATCTCTTACTCAAGATTTATATGCAAATGCGTTAAAGCAATTCCAAAATGTTTGTAAAAAATTTCCAAAGTTTCTTGACTGTGTTCAAAGTACCATTTTTGACAATGTTAAGAAAAAAATAGTGAGGGTATGGACAGACCGTGTCTTTTTATCATGGGTGCATAGCCACCAACAGAGTTGAAGAGGCTTATGGTAGACTGAAGAAATATTTGAACACTAGTGTGAGTGATTTGGGTACTTGTTGGAAAAAAAATACATCAGATGTTGGTAATCCAGTTAACTAAGATACAAACATCATTTGGTAGGAGTTGTACTATCTTGGAACATAGATACAAAGACATCATTTTATACTCTAGGTTGGGGGAATGTGTCTAGAGCTGCCTTGAACTATATTTTTGTGTAAGCAGAGCATGTCAAGGAAACCTTGTGCATGGAAAATAAAAATTGTGGTTGTGAGATAAGGACATCGTATGGGCTACCTTGTGCATGCATTATTGCTATGAAAATCCGTCACAACAAGCATTTTCGATTGGATGAGATAGCTTGTCATTGGCAAAGGTTATTTATGGGTGAAGAAAGTAATGAAGAATGTTTTTTTTTGCCACAGAGGTGTAGAGTGGTATTCAGGAACGTCTCTTAATAGTCCCTTACTATATGAAATTACAAATCAAAGAGGTTTTGCGTTAGTTAGTGTTTCCCGAAGTCACAATGATGTCTCCACATCCAAGAAATATACCAACCAAAGGAGTCAAGAAAAAAAGTCAAATCTAAACCAAATGAGGCATCGACTAGTCGGATCCCATCTTTGTGGGAGCGTGTTGATTCTCAGTTTTTGGATAGTCAATCTTCACCAAAAAAACGTCTTCACTACCTAAAAGAAAAGGTGCGCGTACTCGTATAGGCAATTAACCACGCTCCTCGGTTCCAACGCCTGCTTGGGTTCCAAATCCTATCTTGGTTCTAACTCCTTATGATCCATCAAGTCCTATTCATTACATGTCGAAATTCATGAGACCATTTATTGAGAAAATTATGGATGTTATAAAGGCGATGAGAATTGTGGGTTTATGGTTATAGCTGAGCCCATGGGTTTGACAGAAGAAAATCATGTTATGGTGTGCAGAGTGTAACGCCCCACTTCTATTAAGGCGATAAAACACGCGAATAATTCAATTATTCAAGAAATAGACGCTACGTCTTCAAAAGGTTTCCAAACAACATGCATATATAAAATTCTTCAACAGTCGCAACGGATATAAACATACATCTCCAAAATATACATGTTATGGAATCAACATACATCATCATATAAAATCTTCAAATCCCGACATATAGGTAAAATCTCAATAACATAATAAATCCAGCATAATCATAAAGACTAACACCCTAATCAAAGCCTAAATAGGATCTTTTGTTATAAAAGACACAAAAATGTAAATATATGTTGAGGTGTCAAAATATTAAAATGGTACAAAATTGTGTTTTTACTGGTCATTAACTTTCATAATTAGAGAAAAATAATAAATTGTAAATTATTTTTAACTCTTTAGATATTTATAAGTTAAATCATATAAAAGTTTGTTTTGATTGAGATTGAGATTAAGTTTGTTTGTTATTTAAAAAAAAAATAAGTTGGTGTGTTTTATCGAGTGAGTTTGTTTTAATTTGTTTTTAAGAGAGAAAAAAATCGAGGGAAATTGAAGCAAAATACATAAATATAATTTTGATGACGTGCCAAAAAATTAAAAAGGAATAAGATTGTATTTTTGGTAGATATTATATTTAATAATTAGAGAATAGATATGTGGGAAGTACAAATGCATAATTGGGCTTTTAGCACAGGACAAAGTACAAATCTTTGTAATTTAAAAATAAAAAAAAATAAAAAAGTACAAATTTATAACTTAAAAGACAAAATTTTTGCAATTTACTTAGCTCTTGCGATTCCTAAGGTTTGGTTTCCTTTTCCCCCTTTCATTAATTACATTTCTTTCACTCGTTTTAAAATCTTTTGCAAATTTTGTTGACAGAATTGGTACCAACTTACCCTACCACTGACCAGATCTGCAATGTAATGTACAGATTCCGGCTCTGATTTCTCAACTTTTGATAATGACATTGGACCCCTTTTTGTCCCAAAAGAAAGCTATTCACATATTTACGATTTGTGTAGATAGGATGCTTCTTTAAGACAAAAGAACCTTTTAATTTGATAAATTGGCTGAAAAGAATTAACAATAATAAATGTTATTTATCAAGTTAAGAAGTGATCATGTATTGGAATCCAACCATAAAAATATTTACAACTTCTAAGGTAAAGTTTTGTCGTGCATTATGGTTCTAACCTAACTTAAAAGATTATTCTTTACGATTACATGCGGGGACATCTAAATTACAACAAAAAAGTAAACTATTATCAAAGTAGTTTAAGGGTTGTAACAAGTTTTCCTCAAATAAGGTTTATCGGTCATTACATAAAATAAAGCATATAATAGAACATTCAAAAAGCATGTATGTTTTTTTTTTATCATCCGCGTGCAACCGTGGGGATTACTTCCGTTGAAGTAATTGAGAGCCATTTAAGAGATTGATTTCTCTTAGGTAATGTTTTTCCATACGCAACGGCTTAGGATTGAATCCTAGACCAAATGGTTAAAAGCCCAAGTAATATCTATCACTTGTGTCACACTATATTGATTGCAAGTAAGATTTTAAAACCTCTGATATGCTTTCTAGAAAACCTATACAAGTAGCCTTAACAACGTGATCTTTGTGCTTACTATGTCTATTATCGACATTAATTATACTCCCTCCGGTCACTATTATAAGCAAAAATCAACTTTTTAGGTTCATTCGTTAAATGATGTATTTGGTCAATAATATAGACTAAATACATTATTTAATGAATGAACTTAAAAAGTTGATTTTTCTTATAATAGTGACCGGAGGGAGTAGTTTAAATAAATATCAGAGCTTTTGATTCTATATCAACTCTAATCCTTCATTTCTATACCAATAACTACTTTCTTGCAATTTATTTCACCACAAATGATTTATACTAAGGCTATCATTACTAACACTCAATGAATTTAGTGATTTTTAGTACATAGAAAATAAAAACATCTCAAAATTCTCATTGTTATCAATGGCACAGGAAACTTACAAAAGCATTACCATTATCACACAAGAAAGAAACATGTAATTATTAAATAGTCATGAAGGTCTTCTATCTGGACACAATACAATGTTGCAGCACAATAGAAGATTGCTTCCATTAACAAAAGAGGAGGTTAAACAACATAGGATTAACTAAAACCTGTCATAAATATCACCAAGGAATATAAATTGTGTTACCTGAAGTCACAATAAACTAAACTTGCATATCTTGTTATAACAAAAATAGTTATATGAGGTAACTAGAAGAACGCTCGACTACCATAAAACACGCGCGACCCGTCATTTTTCTTCTTATCGGTCTCTAATTTGTTATCCTTATGATTTTGAATTACATCACCTTGATTTTGATTATCATGTTTGTGATCAAGGTCCATTGGTAGCTTCATTTTCGCCAAGGACTCCGTGAATTGATGCATACTTCTCATATACATGTCAACTATTTGCTTCTGCATGGAAGATTGCTCAGCCTCCATATCGATATTTTGTGGCGGAACAGAATAAACTTGACCGAATTTTGTAGCTTCTATATTCCGATCAATATTCGTCTCGTTTTCCTTGGTTGAGAACTTTAACTCCTTGTTTTCATCTCTAGTTTCGCTTTCTTTCTTGGAAGTTGGAGTATCTGGAGAAACACAAGAATTCTGATTACTTTCAACTGAGACTAACACATTGAAAGAATTAGACAAGTCACCTCTCAAATTACTCTTTATCACAACAGAACCGTTCGTGTTTCTATCATCGCTTAAGCTTGTAGTAGTAGAGCTTGAAAGCCTAGAAATGGACTCATGATTCTCACCTGACGAATTCATAGTCATTTCACAATCAACATCTTGATGAGAACCACTAAGTTGAAGAAACGGCAACGATCCTATTGAATTAGGCCTTGAAATAGAACCATAAGATTCCAAATTGAAGTACTCACAAACCATTTTTTGATTCTCATTAGCCACATTGATATCAGGAAATTCAATTCTAGAATACTCAATTGGATCAAGCAAAACAACTTCAGAAGATATCGATGAATTAGTACCCGATTGTGGTTTTGAACTCAAAGTCGAATTGATTGGAAAAGATGTATCTAATGAAAGAGTTAATTGAACAGTTCCAGCTGGAGAATGAAAAAGATCAGTGGAAGAAAGACTATAATCTTCAGTTACTTTTCCTTTACCAAAAACTTCAGAAATCGGAACCAAAGCAAACCCTAAAAGTTGATCTTCTAAGTGATTTCTTGACCTACTAAACATCCAAATCTCACATTTTAAAACAGCATCAATTTGAACAATCTTCACCCTTAAATTTTGATTGAAAATTGGATTTTTTCCACCTTTATTGATGATTCTTGTAGAGAGCGTTTCATCAGGGTTGTAAGTAAGAGAGAATTTTGCATACACATCTTGATTATCATATATGCATATGTTATGAATATTCTTAGCATGATGAACATATATATCCAGAAAACCTGAAAACTCAACATCATCATCATTATCATTATCATCTAAATGGTTCATCTTGTTTGAGTTTGGATTGTACCTGAAGGTGCTACTTTGATGACTCTGATTGAATGAATTCATTCTAAACTAAGAAGCTTTGTTAAATGAATCTATGAAGTTTGTTTCTATGATGGAAATAGAGTGATGGTTAAGGAACTTGTGGTGGTGAAGTAGGTGGAGAAATGAAGGATTAAGCATGAAAATGAAGTGGGAAAATTAAGATGATTTAATTGGTTAGTTGTATGCCACTTTTTTTTTTCTTTCTAAAATATGGTTTTGGTCCCTGCAAATATGTTTCGTTTTGGTTTTAGTCCCTGTAAATTTTTTTTGTTGTTTTTGGTCCTTGCAAAATATTTTACTTTTGAAAATAGTGGAGAGACTATTTTCAAAAGTAAAATATTTTGCAGGGACTTTTTCAAAAATCAAAAGATTTTGGAGGGTTTCCCCTCAAAAAAAAAAAAATAAATAAAAATTTGGAGGGACTATTTTTCTAATAAATGGATTCAGTCATCATGTGTCACGTGTGCAAATCATCACAAAAGTGGAGCCAGGGACCAAAACCAAAACGAGACATATTTTCAGGGACCAAAAACAACAAAAAAAAATTACAGGGACTAAAACCAAAATAAGGCATATTTGCAGGGATCAAAACCATATTTTAACCTTTTTTTTTTATTGATTTTACTCTTTCTATTGGAAATTCAAATTCCATGTAGTGGTAGGTTCTCACATTAACATAATTAGCTACATCGATAATCGTTGGATCAAGATTTAGCAATATAGATTTCAAGGATTATTTTTTTAAAACTAAATCAAAAAAATCAAATTTAAAATCTATATTGTCCGATCTCGATCCAATGAGCATCAATGTGGCTGATTGTGTGTACGTGGAAAACCTGCTTTCTAGATAATCCAAATTCTTCTATTGGGTGGGCTGTAATGGAAGGTTTTCCTTTATTTGCTTTGCTTGACAATGTGTAGCTTTTAGATTCAATTACTCACTTGCTCCAACCACTAAGGGTATTGGTATGTATTGGAGGACCACTTTGACAACTTTAGTCCACTTTCCATGATGGAAACGTAGAAACAATATGTGTTTTTTACTTCGATTAACTTTTCATTATGTTTTAATTTATCATATAGTGCTTAACTTAAAGTAGAAACAAGGAAGAATGAATGAATATTCAATTTGATCCCTGGTAGGATTGTATTAACCTAGTCTTCAATATTATATACATCTTAAAATGGTTATTTGAATTGTAAAATGTTAGTTAAATTCGTCATTCCATTAGTATATGCAAGGGAGTCTATTAAAAATAATGATATTAAATTGATAATGTCAGAGATGCATTATTGACTATGTTGATAACAACAATGAAGTATATTCAAAATATCAGTCTTTTAAGTTTGGTTTGGGTTTGTCCCTTCAATTGTTTAAAAATGAATTGACAATTCAATATGTTGGGCTAGCTTGAGCATTGTTGAGGAGTTTGATGATCAAACATGTTTGCAAGTGTCAAATATTTTGCAGAATTTGTGAATATTGTATTCAAGTAGTTTCTAAATAATATACTCGAGGATTATTTTGAACCACTTAATAAAAAATACAACTAATATTCAACTATTTTCTAATATCAGCATTGATTTTGGCAACAAGTTCGCAATCGACTTGTAAAGAAAAATAAAACCCAAGAGCGCTTAGAGAAGATGGCGTGTGTCTCTTCTAGCTTAGCCAAGATCATGGGTTCAAATCCATCATGGGTAAGCAGCAGCATTAAAACTCTAAGTAAGAGCTTGTCGCCCATTTGGATCCCACAAAACTTAAGGAATTAGTCTCTGCAGTTAGCGTGGAAAATGGAAGCAGTTTTCCTGCTGTACCAGCAAGATGCTGTAAGACATCTGAACCGTATGAAAACTAGCAGAACAAATCTGAACCGCTGGATCATTTTTCTATGGCCAAGAACAACAACTGCGTGAAGCACGCCAAAAAAATAAGGGATGCAACCCATTTAGTGTATCAAGGTGAATTTTCCGAAATCACAGTGAGCAACCATTTTATCTTTTACAAACTCATGGTGGCTCACACTGGTTTCCGCAAACCCACTGTGTTACCAAACAAGCACTTATCTCACTGTTTATGTACATTCTTAGATATAAAAACTGTTATTAATCAACATTATAAGAACAGTTTTTCTTTAAGAATCAAGTTTTTACAGCCTATTTTTCTTTCAATAAAACCAACAAAATTAAATCTGTACAATTCTTAAGTCATCACAAGGACATTATGTACAGCTTAGAGATGCATTGACACCTTATTGAAAGCCTAAATTGTGCAATGACACCGTGAGTTAAGGATTCCACCAACAAAGCCATTATTCTAAAACAGCTTCCCCACATTCTATCACATGCTTCACATAGCACAGAAACATTGTACAAGTAAAAAAAAATATGTAAGAAAATGTAAATAAAGAAAAAAAAATATTTAACTTCAAGGAAGGATTCTTCGGTTGAATGAATTAAATTAGAATCAGTTCCTATTAAACCTTGCCAAATATTGCTGCTGTTTTGCTTCAGCTGCTTCCCTTTTCAGTGCCTTCTTCCCTCGTCTCCCTGTCATACGTTTTGAATGCTTTTGGTCTTTCTTTTTTGGCTCGCATGATAAACTTGCTCCTGAGTCCTGGAACCAGCATAAGTGTTGTCTCCCAAGCTACTGTTGCCAATCCAAACACTAGCCGAACCAGCATAGTAAATCTCATCATCTAGATCACCATTAGCTTCTTCATATTTATAATAGTGGTCTTCTTTTTCTTCATTGATATCTTTAATCAATCGAACACTCTTCAACAGTTAAAGGCTTGAACCACTTGGCTCAAAGTAGTAGGCGAACACTTTCCTCAATCTTGAATACTGTCAAGCGTAAAAAGTCTAGCATTTAGCACACACAATTTAAGCCACTTCTCTAAACTAAGCATGCATTTAAATTATTGTCAAAGAGAAATTGAATTGTCAAAAAGAAACTAATGCAAAACTTAACCTATAAAGTTGTATAATTAGGACAACAAACTAAGTAGTTTAACTTTATTATTTGTTTGAATTGCTTTCTATTACTTCAAAAGTTCGTGTTCACGCAGAAGGTACTATTTTATTGAACATAATTGACAGAGCTGATAATTTTGACAAAAACACAACTGTTAAACGTCTAAAACAAGATTGCAATTATCTAATTATTCGGAACACTTTTGGGAGTCCAAACCAATTTAAAAAAATATAAATTATTGAATTGGCAAAAAAAGGAATTCAAGCAGTCTCCCTTTGTAATCTAACTTCAACCAAACATTAATAGCCCAGGTGTTTCCAAAACAGAATTTAGGTCCAATCCATCAGGTATCTCCTATAATGCTCTTCGACCAATTCCTTTGCAATTTAACAAGATGACTAGCTCAACTTCCTTTGATTAACATTTCAAAAAGCAGTAGCATGAACTGAATCAGATATAAAAACCAAAATGAAAAGTAATATTACCTTTCATCAAATGTGCGATAACAGTTAGGAACTCAAATGGATGTTTGCACTGAGGGCGGGTAACTTTCTGACTGTATGTGGCCCAATGAAGGATGCATGTTACACTGCACAAAAATAAAGCATTACCATTAACAACAAGTACATATAACATATCACACCTAAAAAAATCTCTAAACCTCAAAACAGTTATTAATTAAACATTATAGTTAAAAACTAAACAAATATACATCAGAACATCACTTATCTCAGAAGAAAATATCACAACAATTTCATCGGACTCCCTTAAGGGAAATCAAATGAGGTAATTGCATGGCTACATGAAAAGACTTGCCGCCAAAACAGTTGTGGTTTTCCTTTTTGGGTATATAAAAATTGAACTGAAAGGATATGGTGATAATAATGTCTAGTATTGCCAACTATGCTAACCGTAATTAGCTGAAAGGACATAATACAATTATAAAAGAAAGGTAATAATGCAAATCATATAAACCTCTAGCTTCAGTTTAAGTAACAACTCAGATCCAGATCTATCCACGATTCAGACCTATATGTTTTTCAATCAAACAGAAGCAGAACCAATACAAACCAGGTCAATTTGATTGATGTAGTCATAGATTTTCCATGCCCTTATCATGACCTATATGCCCCCAACCATAAATTCCGTCGTAAATTCTTGATGTAGCCATTTCAGTAATGAACAGATGTCATGTGCATAAGTGAAGTCCTAACGAATTTCATATCAAAGCTACACATATTGTAAAACTATTCATGTCTTCATCTAAGAACTTAAACTCTTAAAAGACTTCATCCTAACATGGGAACAGGCACTCTATGACCAAAATAGCCATGATGAAATCAATGCATGTTACTACCACATTCTTCTAAATAAAAGTTGAATTTCAGCAAATGTTATAAATGAGCTTGTCAATTGTTCAGGATTAAAATCCAAAGGGGTTTTGCATTATGCAACCACAATTAAAATCAAAAGAGGTTTTGCATTTTGCAACCTCAAAACAGAACAGATTATAAATGATTACAATGCCCACTTGTGTCCCCCAATCAATCTTGTGGGAATCTATAATGCTTAATCCATATACTAACTGAACTATTATAAGGCTTTGCTTTACTTGTGGAAAATTGATAAACATAAATTGATATTATACAAGTTCACTCTAAACATGTTATAGATTTTCAAATCTCATGCACAAGAGTTTAAAAGCAAACAAAGTTACATTTACTTCAAGCTCAAAGAAGAAAAATTAACATCAAATGTAATGCTTGTTTGTTTTTGCGGTGAAATTGGAAATAAATGTATGTCTATCTTGAAGCCACTCTTTCTGACTTCTATTTTTCAAGTTGGAAGTGCTATGGAACACGCTTAATAGTAGTTGGATGCCAAACTAAACATACAAGTAATGTTTTTCTCTAAATTAGTTTCACAAGAAAAGACACTTCCACTGATCCATATCCAAGAACACAAAATATAATTGAAAATCTAAATCAATCCAAAAGAAATTGGAAACTAAACAATGTATTATAGGTAAGCAAGAAAACATGATTTCCATACACTTAATTCCAAAAGTAACAGAAAGAGATGTTTCTTTACCAGTAAGCATGTTTGCAACCTTTTTTTACAAGAACAGTTTCCTATACAAACAGATGACACTTTCTGCCATCCTTTCCAAATCCAACATGATGATTTTCTTCTTCTATACTACCATTTCCACCCTGCACATCAACATTAACAAAAAATTAAACAATAGAATCGAACACAAGATCATCTATTTGGACCCTAGAAAAAGAACATAGAAAAAAAAAATCCCAAATCGGTTGCTCAAAATAAACAATAAACAATATTATTATAAAGGTGTTAAAAGCAGGTCCGTTATCGCAAAATCAGTCGCGACAAAAAGGTATAGGTGGTTGCCAGTATTGTATTTCTCCATTTTAACATAGTGAATAACACTATTATTGCCAACTATGCTTATATGTATACATATTTATTAGGTTATTTTGATTGAATTTTATGATTGTGAATTACAGATACTTGGTTTTGGGGAAAACATGTTTCCATTTAGGCCTACTAGACCATGCTACGGCTCTTCTCCAAACAGGACAAAGCTTCAATAGAGCTGCATTCCGCTGCAACAACTCGTCTTAGTCTGATGACCGCTTCTCTGAATGTAACATATCGTTCTCAGACAACAACATTTCAAGGCCATCAATAACCACGCCATCTCGAAGCCCTAAAACTGAATGTGAAACTGTAAACCAACTCCTTAAACCCACCTTTGTAAACGTGCCACCTCAATTGCTGCCTTTGACGCCGAACTTTACTCAGAAGCCATCTGACACTTCTCAAAAGTCATAGACAGTTGCGGCACTCGCGTTCCTTGCCAAATGCTACCTGCTCAGAGCCTTAGAGTTTCATTCAGCAAGTACAATTTTTGATTCAATAGCTGATTGTTGTTACAGAACGTTGTCACTGGAACCCAAATGTTCCATTCTTCTGAAGCCAGAACATCTATTTTAGAAACTTACATTGCTACCAAGATTGCCGTCACGATCTTGAACATTTAAAGTTTCTATACAACATGAATTTGTGTGATCGTAAACTCTTCGTTGATCCTATATGGAAACCCTACAATGTTCGCTGCAATGAGATTCCTGGGAACGATTGGCGCCATAACAGCGAAAGTTGAACAACTGAAACAAAAAGTGGACAATGCTGAAAAATTTAATATGGATTACTATGCTTTGAAGGGGTTGCCATGCGGGTATGAATTGTGATCAATCAAAATTGGAGAGGGCCTACTGTTTGCTTGATTTGAGGTATAAACCAGAGACAACCATACGTTTCATCACATGATGCAAACTTGCTGATGAACAGGATGTTCAGCAAGTTAAGCATAGAGCGAGGATGTCTATTGATTTGTTCTATAAATTACATCAGAAAGGGTATTCAAGTGTACATGTAGGTGCAAATGGAGGAAGGTGGTTTTGCAGTTACAACAAACTTCTGCGGATGCAAATGCACATTCAGCTCTTGAATTGCAAGAAATGTGCATTTGCATCTGCAGAAGTTTATTGCAACTACAAAAACATCTTCCTCCGTTTCTTGTCGACTTCTTCTTCCATATTTGTAGTCATAACACTTGAATACCCTTTCTGAAGCAATAGAACAAATCAACAGACATCGTCGCTCTACCCTTACCAGGCTAAACATCATGTTCATCATGAAGTTCACATGTGATGAAACGTATAGTTGTTTTTGGTTTATGCCTTAAATTAAGAACACAGTAGACCCTCTTCAATTCAGATAGATCACACCCACGTGGCAACCCCATCGCCACAAAGTAATCCACATTTTACTTTTCAGCATTGTCCATTTTTCGATTCAGTTGTTTAACTTTCGTTGTTATGGTGCGAATCTTCTCAAGAATCTCATTATAGCGAACGTTGTAGGGTTTCCATACAAGATCAACAAAGAGTTTACGATCACGCAAATTCATGTAGTATAGAAACTTTAAGTGTTCAAGATTAGTTTCTAAAATAGATGCTCTGGCTTCAAGAGCATACATTTGGGTTCCAGTGACAATGTTATGTTACAATCAGCTATTGAATCAACAATTGTACCTACCGAACGGAACGCCAAGGCTCTGAGCAGGTAGCATTCAGCAAGGAACGATTGAGGAGTGCTGCAACTGTCTATGACTTTTGAGAAGTGTCGGATGGCTTCTAAGTAAAGTCTGATGTAAGACAGCGATTGTGGTGGCACATTTACAAAGGCAGAATTTTATATTTTTAAGGAGTTGGTTTACAGTTTCACGTTCAGTTTGAGGGCTTCGAGATGACGTGGTTATTGGTGGCCTTCAAATGGTGTCGTCGGAGTACGATATGTTACATTCAAAGAAGCGGTTATTAGACCAAGACGAGCTCTTGCAACAGAATGCAGCTCTAGCGAGGCTTTTTCCAGTTTGGATAAGAGTTGTTGCATGGTCTAGTAGGCTTAAATGTAAACATGTTTTCACCAAAACAAAGTATCTGTAATTCACATTCATAAAATTCAATCAAAATAACCCAATAAATATTTATCCCCTGGAAGGATATGGTAATAATAATGCCTATTATTGCCAACTATGCTAACCTTAACTAGCTGCAAGGATATAGTACTATTATAAAAGAAAAGTAATAATGCAGATCAGATAACCCTCATCCTTCAGTATGAAATGTGATAGTGAGGCAATTTCCTTAACAGAGAAAGTAATATCAAAAGGAACGGAAAAAATAACAAAATATGTCCCAAGAAACAACTCAGATCCAGATCTATCCACATTTCAGAGCTATATGCTTCTAAATCCAACAGAAGCAGAACCAATACAAACCAGGTCAACTTGATGTAGTCGTAGATTTTTCATACCCTTATCATGACCTATATGCCCTAAGCATGAACTCTCGTAAATTCTTACGAAGTCATTTCAATAATGAACAAATGTCATGTGCATATGTGAAGCCAAACAAATATCATATCAAAGCTAGACAGATTGTAAAACTATTCATGTCTTCATCTAAGAACTTAAACTCTTAAAAGACTTCATCCTAACATGAGAACAGACCCTCTATGACCGAATAGCCATAATGAAATCAATGCATGTTACCGGTCACCACATACGTTTAAGTAAAAGTTGAATTTCAGCTACTGGTATAGATGAGCTTGTCAATTGTTCATGATTCAAATCCAAAGGGGTTTTGCATCTTGCAACCTCAAAGACGCGGTATGTCCCCTAAGCTAAATTAGTTTCACAAGAAAAGACACTTCCACTGATCCATATCTAAGAACACAAAAACTATTACTGAAAATCTAAATCAATCGAAAAGCAATTGGAAAATAAACAATATTTCGTTACCAGTAAGCATGCTCGCATCCTTTTACAAGAGCAGTTTCTTATATAAACAGATGACACATATTCAGCCATGTATTCCAAATCCAACATGATGATTCTCGTATTCTCTACTACCATTTTCACTCTGCACATCAATAACATCAAAAATGAAACAATAGAATTGAACACAAGAGCATCAATTTGAACCCTAGAAAAAAAAAACATAAAATAAAAAACAATCCCAAATTGGTAACTCAAAAAAAACAATATACAACAATAAACAATATTATTCCTTCAAAAAAAAAAAACAATAAACAATATTATTATCAAGGTTTTAACTTTTAAGAAACAGGCCCATTACCAAAAAGTCACAGAAATGACCGCGACAAAACGCGTGATGCGACGGTGAAATGGTGTTACTGCCGCGGCAAACGGTGGGGAAACAAAATTATTTGGGGTTAGTTTGATTTTTAAGAGAAACAAATTCATTAATTCATTTACAAAGAATATAAAGCATACGAAAAACAAACTATATCTAAGACCGACCCAATAATTCTTATATTAAATAAGGTAAAATAAAAATTAAATTTTACAAAAATGAATTTTAAAAAAAAAAAATTGGGTAAAGAATTTGAAAAAGTATCGATTATATACGCTAAAAATAATAATGGATGAATACAAATTCACATCATCTATATTAATAGCATAAAAGGGCAAAGTACAAAAGTCTACACATAACTATATTCAAGTCTCCAGAATACTCATGTCTCCGACGTGGATGACACAAAAGTCATTGGAGCTGCACTGGATCGAAACTGATCTGACAGTCTGAATCGAACAAATATTTGACCAAAACAAGAAAGAGAAAGACAAACAATAGCACGAAGACGACGAAATCACAAAATAAAAAACGAAATAGATGTGAAAATCACTTATTTCAATAAAAGGGAAAGAGAAAACGAGTTAGATGGATGATTTTGGGTCAAAAATTGACTCTAAATATCCCTCTTTAATGAATGGAGGAAGAAAAAAAAACTAGGATTTCGATGACGGCTAACAAGCGAAGAAGGGAGACGAGAGAGACTGAATTAATCACTTATAAAAGTATATCATTCGTCAAAATTTGAATTATACCCTCCGTCCCTGGTTATTAAATAAATAAACAAAAAAGGCATGTTTCTGTAAAAAATAAAATGAAAATATTATTATTATATGAACTAGAAAGAAGACAAATACGATTGCATTTTATTTTATATAATTTATTGTTTAAGTATAACTCTAATTTAATTTGATAGTTTCAGTTTCATAATATTTATATCATTCAAATTTAATAAGATTTGAGTTTCAATATTAATGTTGCATGTTTATAAATTTAAATTAAAAAAATCTTTATTTCATTTTTTGAAGGGAGAAAAAATATTTATTGTTAAATAAAATTTATATATAAAAAAAATATGACCAAATTTAATAATAACCTTATTTAAATCTCTTTATATCATAGCATATATTCATAACATTTTTCTCGCTAAAATAAATAAAACAAATTAACTACTATTTCTTCGGTCTCAATTATAAGTAACATTTAAATTTTCAAATGCATCGATTGATTGATGAATTTATTTAATATTACAGACTATATAGATTATTTATCAAATGTATTTTTTTTTAAACAATTTATCAAATGTATTTAATAAGTAATTTTTCGCTTATAATCAAGAATAAAATAAGTAGAGCACGATAAAACAAATAAAAGTAAAATTTGTAATGTTAATTTTTACATTTTCAAATTATTAGCAAATGTGGCAGAAATTTAAGTTCATACGAATATATAAATATTTTATAATTTTTTTTTTCAGGATAATAATTAAATATTATGAGATAAGTTATAATTTAATAAATAAATTATTTTTGTTTAATGATGTAAAGTTATTGCGAGATATGCATGTTTGACCCTCTTTATTTTCCACTTATCTTTTACTTCTAAGGAGAAGTGGGGCCAAACATAATTTTAGTAAAGCTCTTAATAAGTGACTTTTTTGTAAAGAAAGAAATCCAACAAAAATGACTTTAAAAATAAGATGTGAAATTGAACTTTGGAACAACTTTTTGGCACTTATATCACCTTCTGCACCTTCGATTCCCGCACATTCTACATGTTCCTCTTTTTATTAAAAAGCTACACATCACTTATTTGGAGTCTTATTAGTATATTATTATTGGAGTCACTTTTATTAAAAAATTACAAATAAGTGATGTGTAGCTTTGTTTTTTGAACAAAAATCAGCAATTCGTTTCCAACTTTCGAACCAGCGATCTGTAGCTAAAAATTACATAAGCTTGCCAATAGAGCAGTAAGAATCTAACGGTGTCATACAAAATTGATGCCTATTTATGCTAATCTCATTTTCATTGAATTAAAAAAATGAAAAAATGGGGCTCTGCCCTCTTTTTAGTATTGAAAAATTCAAAATTTCTTAAAAACGATCCATATTTAGTATTAAAATAATGACCATGTTAAGTAAACGAAGCAATTGAATTTAAATGTATAATGAGTTTCACTAAAAAAAAAAAAATAAGAAAAATTTAAGTTCGATTTCTAAATAGAACAATTCTTGACCAGAGTTTAATTACTTGTCAACCAAACTTCAAATTATTACGACCCTTTTCCATGGCCATGTTGAGTACTTTTGATGACCAAACTAGTTTGCATGTGTCAAAAGAAGACATTATGAATAATGTTTTATATTCAAGATAATTTAATTGAGATTTATTTTGAAATAAATAAAACTAAAATACAATTAATATTCTTTTCTAAAAACAATTTCGTATCAGCATTGACTTTGGTAACAAGTTCACAGAGGAGTGAATGCATTTTTAGAGCATCTTTTAAAGTGTTCTTATGTACATTATTAGATCTAAAAACTGATTCTTAATCAACATGATACAAACAATTTTTCTACAAGCATCAAGGTTTTAGCATCAAAAACCATTTTTATTAATAAAATCAACAAAATTAAATCTAATCTGAGGAAACTTGTGGATTCATTATGAGTTTTTACTGAGTTACACAATTAAAAGTAAAATGTTTGCACTATTCTTAAATCAGATGTATCATAGAAGTTTTGCACAATTTCTTTGGTATCTCCACAATTGAAGTTATCTTTATTTCATTCATCAATTTGAAATGCTTTGCTTTGAAAAAATAGCAGACATTAGCATTATTGAGGTGCAAGGATCATCATCACAAGTAATTATGTACAACTTGGAGATGCATTCACAACTTATTGAAAGCCTAAATTGTTCAATCATACATTGAGTTAAAGGATTCTACCAACCAAGCCATTATTCTAAAACAGCTTCCCCACATTCTATCACATGCTTCATAGAGCATAGAATCACTGTACAAGTAAAAAAATATTTAAATGAAGAAAAAGAAAATATTTAACTTCTGGGAAGGAGGCTTTGATTGACAGAATTAAATTAGAATCACTTTCTACCAAACCTAGCCAAATGCTGCTGATGCTTTGCTTCAGCTGCCTTATCAGCAGCTTCTCTTTTCAGCGCCCTCTTTGCCCGTCTCCCTGTCATAACTTTTGAATCCTCTTTCTTTTTTGGCTCACGCGATGAACTTGAGCTTGCTCCCGAATCCTGGAAGCTTGGTCGATGGACCGGCCGAGCTTCTTGACGCCCAGCCCTTACAAAACCGTTGTCTCCCCATCTACGGTTGCCAATCCGTACACTAGCTGAACCACCATAATAATCCTCATCATCTAGATCATCGTCATTTTCAAACTGATAATAGTAGTCAACTAATTCTTCATAGATATCTTCTTCAACCACACGCTCTTCGACAGTTAAAGGCTTGAACCATTGAGCCCGAAGTAGTAGGCAAACACTTTCCTCAAACATGTAATCTCGAATACTGTCGAGCATTAAAGGTCAAGCAGTTAGCACACGATTTCAACCACTTTTCTGAATTAAGGATTCATTGAAATTAGTGTCAAAGAGAAATTGAATTGTCAAAAAGAAACTAATAACATATAATGTTGTATAATAGGGATAACAAATTACGTAGTTTAACTATTTGTTTGACTGACTTTCTAGTAAAAAAGTTCATGTTTGATGAGATGGTAGTATTCTATAGAACTGTGAACATAATTGAAGGAGCTGAGAATTTTGACAAAAAATAAAACTGTTAACACTATAACAAGATTGCAATTATCTAATTATTCCGAGTACTCTTGGGAGTCGAAACCAATCTGAAAATTTAAATTATTCATTAACCAGACGTTAATAGATCAGGTATTTCCAAAATAAAGTTTATTTCCATCCATCATTTGTATCTATCTATAATGAAATCCTATAGACACGGCGACAAACTTTACAAGGAATTCAGCTATATTAACTAGATGATCAGTAAAGCTGAAAATTTAATGGAACAACAATGGTAACACAACTTGCTTTGATAAGCATTTCAACAAGAAGTAGCATGAAGTTAATCAGACGTAAAAACCAAAATAAATAGTGATATTTGATATTACCTTCCATCAAGTGTGCGATGAACAGTTAGGAACTCAAATGGATGTTTGCACTGAGGGCAGGTAACTTTCTGACTGTATGTGGCCCAATGAAGGATGCATGTTACACTACACAAAAGGAAAGCAAAACCATCAAAAACAAATACAGACTCAACAAAAGTACAAACATTTGTTTCAATTAGAAGTAAATATACTTTTATAAATCCAGAAACATTCTAGTTTAAGAAAACACAACAATACATCAAAACATCACTTATTTCAGAAGAACCTATCACACCAATTTTATCAGATGCCCTGAAAAAACTTGCCCACAAAACAGTTACAATTTATAGTGTGGAATCAAAGGCAGAATATCCTGTACTATTGAAATTTCTACTATGCTAACCTTATTTAGCCAAAATGATAAAATACATTTAGGAAAAAACAACAACAGCCACCAAGCCTTATCCCACTAAATGGGGTCGGCTACATGAATCAAATGACTCCATAGTGTTCTATCAAAAACCATGTCTTTCTCCAATTCATTAATCTCTAGATTCTTCTTAATAATTTCTCTTATAAAACTATTCATGTCTTCATCTACGAAGTTAAACTCCTACAAAACTTCATCCTAACATGAGAAAAAAATAAAATAAAAAAGGCTTATTGATGTGTTTAGCCCTTGCAATTAGGCGGCATTTAAAAATTCGTCCCTGTAATTGCTAATCCTGGCATTTTAACCCTGCAATTGTTAATCATTTAAAATTTCGTCCCTCTCCCCACTTAATCACTGCCACGCCACATGAAATTCCAAATTTACCCCTGGGTTTCCAATTCTTTCTTCAATATTTTGTCCTCTTCTTAAGGGCAAAATTGGAATTTCATGTGTGACAGTGATTGCCACGTCATCAAATTAGTGACGTGGCAGTGATTAATTTGGTCCAAGGACCAAATTTTAAACGATTAACAATTGCAGGGTTAAAATGCCAGGATTAGCAATTACAGGGACGAATTTTTAAATGCCGCCTAATTGCAAGGGCTAAACACATCAATAAACCAATAAAAAACCTCTCTTACGAATAGTCATTATGAGTTCAATGCATGTCACCCAATTTTTTAAAGTTAAAACATGAATTTTAGAAAATGTTAAAAATGAGCTTGTCAAAGCTTCAATTACAAAGAGTTTATGCATCTTGCAATCTCAAAGACCTATTCCATTCAATCTTATCCATTGTAATTCTTTGTATTAGTTGTGAAAAATTGATAACGAACTAGTAAATTGATAACAAACTCTAATAATTTTCATTTGGAAAGTAGCACTAAACATGATTACAATACACTTAATTCAAAAAGAAAAGAAACATATAAAGAAATTTATTTTTACCAGTAAGCATGCTCGCAACCTTTAACAAGAGCAGTTTCTTGCAACACTATATTATCTAAACAAATTGCGCACGTTCCACCATGTTTTCCAAATCCAACATGATGATTCTCCTCTTCTTCACTCCTATTTTCAATCTACATATAAAAAATCAACAACAGAATCAAAAACAGGATAACCCTAATAGGTCGGTTAAAAAAAGATACGACCCAAAACACAAATATTGAAACTTTGATTAGAAAACCCAATTGGGTACCCAAAAAAACATAAAAAACGAAAATTGAAATACAAAAATGTAAAAAAGAAAATACCAGATCTTTGATTGAAAGACGGTGAAGATCGTCTTGGATCTTGACGAGTGAAGAAGACATAGTGAGAATTGAAGAAGTATGTGTGTGAAGAAGGTGAAAAAGATTAAGAAGATAAAAAGGACGGAGAGAGAGGGAATATGGGAGAGATGCTGAAGAATGATTCGGAGATGAAGAAGATTAAGGAAACAGTGAAATAATTCAATTCAAAGTCAGGACCGAATGAAACCACGAATCTTTTTCTTTTTATGGTATTTTTTTTTTAATAATTTAATAATATAATATCGGAATTAATAATAAATATTATTTTTACGAGTTAGGATCCGTTGACACCAGGTGTCAATGGATTCGTTGACACCAAATCATAGCCGTCCTTCATTTTAATCTTAATGGCTCTCATTTATTCAGCTAATTGTTCATGTGGGGACTCTTGAAAGAAAAACATATCGCTGCTCTCATCTTCTTCTTGAAGGGACTCATGTTTATGTTCTTCTTGCAGACAAATTACATAATTGATCATCCATTTGCTACACATACAATTTCGATTTCATTCTCGGTCAATATACATAAAAACACAATTGCAAACACAATTTCATCCTAAATATAAAAACTAGAACTGATTTTAATTCCTAATGTTGAGAGAACACAATTTTAAGATTCTACTGCTACAACGAGAACATAAAATTAAAGATTGAGAACTGATTTCATCCGCCCATGCTTCTCTTATTGTGTTCATCTGGATCTTATTAAAGATTAAATTAGAGTTACCTTCCGAATTTCTGTTCATCTGGATCTTATTTTGTAAACACAATTTCATCCTACACGTAAAAACGAGAACTGATTTTAATTCCTAATGTTGAGAGAAGCATTTCCAATTTTTCCCTTTACTCTTGTGTACCTTGTAATCTCTACGATTAACTTCCTTTTTTTTTTTTTTCTCTTCATATGATTAGATCCCCCCCCCCCCCCCCCCTCAAATCAATCATGGTAACTGCATAATTAGTATAAAGAAGGTGGAAAAGTATGAATTAAAATTAGATTTCATTGGAACAAAAGTTAGACTATTGATTTTTGGCGAGGAATAGGTAGAGAGAGAGAATTCACAGCAGCAGTTGAAAAGCAAAACCTAGAAAGTGAGTGTGATTGTGTGAAGAGAGTCCATGTAGGAGTTATTATGTCATTAATTGTTAGCCGCAATATTAAAATAAATGACAGCTATGATTTGGTGTCAACGGATCCATTGACACCTGCTGTCAATGGATCCTAACTCTATTTTTACGGCCCAATCGATTGATAGGAAAATTGCATGTTATATAATAGGGATCGGAGTTCCAACCGGACACTTCACTTTTCCACATTAAAATGTGTGAGTTGTGGTCATTGACAAAAAAAATATTATTATTTAGGAAGGATTTTTTTTTTTTTAAAAGAAAATGGATGCATATAGTAAACTTGATCTGGATGTCCCCGTGTGTTTATCTCAGTTGATAAGAACAATGCATAATTTTTGCAAGGTCCGGGGTTCGACCCCACACACCACAAAAAAAAAAAAAAACTTGATTTGGAACATCTCCTGCTCTTCCCTTCATTTTTTGTCCTGCACTAATTGGAACCATCCATCTACCATACTGCGTTCGTTGACCACAAAAGGAGAATAAAATCAATGATTAAGATTGGACATGACCCTCTTGTGGAAGATGAGGATCCGTGTCAATAAAAAGGAACTCTCGAAAAATATAATAAAAAGGAAACACATGCAAAAGAAGAAGAGGGACATAAACCAAAATCTTTGCTAACGATAAAAGCAAAAAAATAAAAAAGGGAGGGCGGGGGGGAGCAAAAATATGGACTTAGCAAGATTGTTGTTTTCAAGATTAGAACTATTTTACTTCAATTGCAATTTATTATATTTCAGGAACGAATATTTGATAAATTGAGTCTTGAAGCAAAAGAAAGAGGATTAGGAGCTGATTCGGGATGCAAATACGAAGATTGAAGACAAAAATATGTTTTCCCCAAATCAGAAGCTTGGCACAGCCCATGCCACCAGCCACACGGTCGTGCCACCTTCCAGGACACTCTTTTGCTGCTTTTGCTTCAGAAACAAGCTACCTATTTTGACCTAAAAGCCTGTGGTTTCTTGTGGAACATTCTAGTGATGTATTGTTTAGGTTTTAAGTCGTCATAAGACTATAAATAGAGTAGCTAGCTATCATAACGAATGATCTTTTGTTCTTGGAATTCAATAGTGACACTTGTCTTTCTTAATAAAAGTTCTTCCTTTATTTTCTTGTTATTTTATTTATGTTCTTCTTCTTCTCTATGTCTACGATGAACATGAGCGAGTAGACTCTTCTTGTCTTGAGATTGTTGGATAAGTCTAATGACATAATCCTAATCAAACCAAGCTTTAAACCCTAATTTTATGTAACCCTAATTTCTAATCTATTTCACCGTTCTTATAATCAATAACAAATATTAATCGAAGGATCGAAAGATGAAGTTTAATAGTTGTTATTGATTCATCACAAATATTAAGCGAATGATCAAAACATGAAGTTTTAATATTGGAACAAGTGAATATAGACAAGGATTGCGAAACATGAAAAAAGTCTAGCAAGACAATAAAGTTTCGAGCTTCAAGGATTTCAATAGCAATCAACCATGAAAATAGGCGTGGTTGCTAGAGAAACACACTCACTGAGACCGAAAGGAGATGTGATAGGCTAAAGAGAAACATGTCTTTAGAAAGTAGGTTTAACATAAAGTTCTAGGTTTAAGGTTTTGGTTTGTGATGGGATTGTCATTATGATGAAGCAATAATCTCAAGGCTCTTTTTATTATTATATTTTCTTTCAACCGTTTGAAAACCCCAACTTTGCAACTTAAACCTCTTCTAATCATCAACTAAAGTTAATTGAATTGAACAACTCCCTGTTGGAACGATACTCATCTTTTTACTACTTCGGTAGAATCGTGCACTTGCGGTTTTATTCCATCAAGTTTTTGGCGCCACTGCTGGGGAGTTAACTAATTTGATTAACTTTTTCTTAATGATTAGAATTTTTCTTTTTCTTTTTCCTTTACTACTTCTTTCTTTCTTTTACCGTTAACTTCTTGGGTTCTCGATTTTTTATGGGAAGAACTAAAAGTCTTGGAGAATTCGTTCTCGAGATCGAAAGGTATTTGCATAAAAGAAAGAGAGAAGCACGAAATAATATCGCTATGGCTGAACGCACGCTCAAAGAGTATGCGACACCTTTTACGGAAGAGCCACAAGCTATTATTGTGTACCCAACAGTTGAGCGTAACAACTTTGAGATCAAG
Organism: Medicago truncatula; assembly: GCF_003473485.1. Classification (NCBI taxonomy): domain Eukaryota; kingdom Viridiplantae; phylum Streptophyta; class Magnoliopsida; order Fabales; family Fabaceae; genus Medicago; species Medicago truncatula. The sequence continues at coordinate 17,330,272 of NC_053044.1, read as the reverse complement.
CCCGCACTACTTAACTTGGTGCAGCAAAATCAGTTTTCTGGATCGCCCGCTGAGGATCCAAATCTGCATATCTCAACTTTCTTAAGACTCTGCAGAACCTTGAAAGCGAATCAAGAAGTCGTAAGGCTGCACCTCTTTCCTTTCTCCTTAAGGGATAGATCTAGTTCTTGGTTCCATTCATTGGAAGTTGGTTCCATCAATTCATGGGATCAAATGAGGCAAGCATTCCTTGCCCGATTCTTTCCCCCCTTTAAAACTACTAAACTAAGAGACCAAATTACACCGTTCAATCAAAAAGATGGGGGGTCTCTTTATGATGCGTGGGAGCGTTTCAAGGAAATGCTTCACACTCTTAGATGACATCTCTCAAACTAAGCTCAAATCTCTAAACTGTTCCAACAATTCAAACTCTTTCACCATCATGGCCGACATATGCAATGTCTTCCTACTCAAAGCATCTGCTACAACATTAGCTTTACCTGGATGATAGCTCAACTCAAAATCATAGTCTTTCAACAATTCAAGCCACCTTCGCTGCCTCATATTCAATTCCTTCTAATCGAACAAATACTTCAAACTCCTGTGATCACTAAACACCTCAAATCTTGAACCATACAAGTAATTTACCTTTACAAGTCAACTGCGTTAACAGAAGTGCTAACTTGGAAAATCCTTCTATAAATCTTCTGTAATAACCAGCCAATCCCAAAAAGCTTCTAATCTCTGTAACCGACTTAGGAGTCTCCCATTGCGATACTGCATCAACTTTAGACGAATCTACTACAATACCATTACTAGAAATAACATGTCCAAGAAAGCTCACCTCTTTCAACCAGAATTCACACTTAGATAATTTAGCATAAAGTTTCTTCTCTTTCAACACTTGCAAAACCAGCTTCAAATGCTCAGCATGTTCTTCTTCAGACTTGGAGTAAATCAAAATATCATCAATAAAAACAACCACAAAACGATCCAAAAATGCATGAAAAATGCGATTCATGTACTCCATAAACACACCAGGTGCATTTGTAACACCGAAAGGCATAACTTTATACTCATAATGTCCATACCGCGTTCTAAAAGCTGTTTTCTGCATATCTTCATCTTTCACTTTAATCTGGTGATAACCCGATCTCAAATCTATCTTGCTGAAAACACGTGCACCCACTAACTGATCCATCAAGTCATCAATTCTCGGAAGTGGATACCTATTCTTTATTGTTACTTTGTTCAGTTGTTGATAATCAATACACAATCTCATACTACCATCTTTCATCTTTACTAACAAAACCTGCACTCCCCATGGTGAAACACTTGGTCTAACAAACTTTTTCTCAAGCAAATCTTCTAGTTGTTTCTTCAACTCGGCCAGCTCAGAAGCTGACATACGATAAGGTGTCATAGACACAGGCTTCGTTCCATGAACAAGATCAATAGAAAATTCAACTTCTCTCTCTGAAGGCACATCAGGAATTTCATCAGGAAAAACTTCTGGAAAATCGCATACCACTTGTAGTTTATCAATCACTACTAGATTCTCAATAGATAAGGAAGCCATCAAAGAAAACATCAAAATTCCACCACGTTCTAACTGCTTCAGCTGCTTAGCAGACAAAAACTCTGCGCCACTTTCCTCTTCAGCAGAAGAGAAATACACCGACTTACTAAAACAATTAATGTGAACATGGTTGTACTCTAACCAGTTCATACCAAGAATTACATCCATACTGCTCAAAGGTAAACAAACCAAGTCAATTTCAAAATCAGGATCAAACATAGACAAAGGACATCTTAAACACACAAGAGAAGTAGTCACCGAACCCTTAGTTGGAGTTTCGACAACCATCTCTCCATTCATATTAGACATAGCAAGACCCAACTTAGTAGCACAATCAATAGCAATAAAACAATGCGTAGCACCAGTATCAATAATAGCAACTAAAGGTGTACTATCAAAATACCAAGTACCTCTGATCAAGCGATCCTCGTTCTTTGTCTGAGTACCAGTCAATGCAAACACTCTACCAGTAGTCTGCGCCTTCTTAGGCTGCTTACACTGCGAACCAATGTGACCTTCCTCATTGCAATTAAAGCATACAATATCATCATGTTTGCACTCAGCTAGTGCATGACCCTTCTTACCACAACGAAAACACTTCTTCACATCCCTAGGACAAGCATTACTCTTGTGGCCTTTCTCACCACAAGTATAGTAGACAATCTCAACAGGAGCTTCTTTCTTTCTAGGGCGCCTATCATCTACCATTCTCTGTTTACCCTTATCAGCAGGAGCACTGTAACACCCCATTTCCCCAATATAAAAATTTCAAACATATAATCAGAGTAAACAACATTTAACAGGATATCACATTCTTACAATCTTCAAAACATAGATAAATAATAATTTATCCTTCATCAACCAAATAGCAGCGGAAATAAATTTTAATCATCATAAAGTCTTGGCATGCAGGCCTCATTAAAACATCTCATAATAATAATTCAGTCTAATATCATAAATGAACACGTAAAAGAATGAAGCATGCATATCATAACACCCCATCCCGTTACGTATCAGAGCGACCTAGACGACTCAGTGAGGCAAGGTCACTCACGACAGCAAACTGCACACTAAGCACGATCACCTGCAAGTTACTCATACGAAGAGCAACATTTTCAAGCAGAAGGGGTGAGATTTCATAACACAATAATATTAATCAATATAATTCGAAATCATAATTAACATCATAAACAGTCTTAATCGTCATTGCATCTTTGATAACAATTATCAAGTAATCACAGCATTCAATCATCATCAATAACATAACATCTTTAGACTCGACAAATGCGACAATGCAACTTAGACCTCTTATATGCATGTGGTACCAATCGTCATCATAGTATTAATATACTTTAAGCATCGTGGGGAGGACAAAGATCCAATCGTGGTGAGGACAAAGCTCAATTCGTGGTGAGGACAAAGCTCAATGTATGCTAATGCATGGACTCTATCAACAAAACATCTTAATCATCAAATCTCTTATACATCCAATAATTTGGAGTTCATCATCATTTTAATTATCTTATTCAGACTCATGCAACTTAGTTAATTAACAATAGCAGCATAATCAGATCACATCAACAGCTTAATATCAATTCATCTTCAACAACTTCTTGATCATTCAATAATAATTCAAGTAATGCAATAAATCAAGAAATCACATTATAATCACTTAGCATTTCATAATAGCTTCACAGTTCTCAGTTAATATCTTAAATAGGTCTCATTAGTACCTAAAGTTCCTTTCCTAATAAATCCAAGCAACTCAGGTCTCAAAATCCTCAAATGCACTCAGTTCTGGAAGTGCTCGCGAGGCGAGAGCATCTGCTCGCCATGGCGAGTACAAGCCAGATTCCCAACTAAGGTTGTTCCAGGTTCAATCTTGTTCTAAATCATCCTCTAATATTTAGTAGACACCTAAAGGTACTCAAAGGCATCTAAGGTTCAACTCAAAAGTCAAAAACTTAGAATTCGACATGCTCTCTGGTCATGCTCGCTATGGCGAGTAGGGTTGCTAGTTGTGGCAAGCTACGACATGTAACTCGCGAGGCGAGGGATTTTGGCTCGCGTGGCGAGCGATGAAATTCATCCCTCGCGAGGCGAGGATCATCGTTCCCTAGGGCGAGCGATGAATGTTGGCTCGGGCAGAAAGCAGTTTTCTTCAAAAATTCACCTAAACTCATGGTTTTAAGCCTAGTTTCGGTTCCAGAATTCATCCTAAACATATTCTAATGTCAAGGGACGGTTTCTACATCAATCTAACCAATTTTTACCGTTTGATCATCAATTTTAGGGATTTGACCTAATTTCAAAACTCTCTAATTCAATCCTAACTTTGTCAATTAATCATCAGAATCATAGAAATTAACATTACTGAATTATTAGTCTCACCCTTACCTTGTATGAAGAAATCGTAGCTCTCTATGGTGATTCTCCCTTCTCTTGGCTTTTTCTCCCTTTTCTCCAAAAACAGTCGTACGTACTAATTTTTTCTACAACCTAGGTCTTTCCTTTTTATATCTCCACCTAAAATCTTATCTTATCTCACTTTCTCCCCCAAAACTCTCTAAAATCTCAAAACAGCCCTCAACTAAATATTTTATTTTATTTTCAAATCTTATTTTATTTAACAATAAAATAAGTCTCATAATCTCATCAAATCATCAAAACACATCAAAATCATCCAAATCATCTAAATTGTCATAAATCAACAAAATTCACACATATATTATATAAATATAATATAATCGTCTAAACTCGATTAAATAGTTAATTAAACGAAAGTGGGCGTTACAACTCTCCCCAACTTAAAAGATTTTCGTCCTCGAAAATTTACCTCAAGCAAACAACTCTGGATAAGACTCCAGCATCTTACTCTCAAGCTCCAATGTCAAGCTTTCACCAGTCGCTCCAGCCCAAACGACTCTAACAAGGGGTATTTCCTTGCCTCTCAACGTCTTCACTTTCCGATCATCAATCCTCCCCGGTAAAGTCTCTACCGTAAGGTTGTCTCTAACTTGCATATCATCACTCTGGATCACATGAGATGGATCCGGAACATACTTCCGAAGTTGCGACACATGGAAAACATCATGCAAATTCGAAAGATGCGGTGGTAATCCAACTCGATACGCCACCGTTCCAACTCTTTCCGATATTTGATACGGACCAATAAATCTCGGAGTCAACTTCTTTGACTTTAAGGCACGTCCAACACCAGTCACAGGAGTTACTCTCAAAAACACGTGGTCTCCTTCTTGAAACTCAAGATCTTTTCTACGCTTATCATGATAACTCTTCTGTCGACTCTGCGAAGCTTTCATTTTTTCCTGAATCATCTTTACTTTCTCAGTAGTCTACTGAACAATCTCTGGTCCTAAGACCACTCTTTCACCTGACTCAAACCAACACAACGGAGTTCTGCATCTCCGACCATACAAAGCCTCGAAAGGTGGCATTCCAATACTAGAATGATAACTATTATTGTATGTGAACTCAATCAACGGAAGATGACTATCGCAAGTTCCTCCTTGCTCGAGAACACAAACTCTCAACAAATCCTCTAGCGACTGAATTGTCCTCTCCGACTGACCATCTGTCTACGAATGATACACCGAACTCAATCTCAACTTCGAACCCAAAGCCTCTTGCAAACTTTTCCAAAATCTAGAAGTAAATCTTGGATCTCTATCTGATACATTGCTCGAAGGAACGCCATGTAACTTCACAATCTCCTTGATATAAATCTCCGCCAACTGGGCAATAGGGAAACTAATATTAATCGGTAGAAAATGAGCCGACTTCGTCAATCTATCAACAATAACCAAATTGCGTCGTTCCCTCTAGGAGTATTTGGCAAACTCGTCAAAAAATCCATGGATATACTATCCCACTTCCATTCTGGCACATCTAAAGATACCATCATACCAGCAGGTTTCTGATGCTCAATCTTCGACTTCTAGCAAACTAAACAGGAATACACAAACTGTGCCACATCACGTTTCAATCCAGACCACCAGAAAATCTTCTTTAAATCGTAATACATCTTCGTAGCTCCCGGATGAATGCTCAAGCTACTTCTATGACTCTCTTCAAGAATCATTTTCCTCATCTCTGCATTGTCAAGAATGCAAATCCGACCTCGGAATCTCAACACACCATGGTCATTGACTTTAAAGTCACCATCTTCAGTCTGATTACTAGCAACCAACAAGTCTACAAACTTGACATCAGCTTTCTGTGCCTCTTTAATACTCTTCAGAAATTCGCTATCAATCTTCAGCATTCTCAGTTTCACACTCTTAGGTGACCATTCACAAACCAAACTCATATATCTAAACTATTCCAGTAATTCGAACTCTCTAATCATCATAGCAGACATATGCAATGTCTTCCTGCTCAAGGCATCTGCAACAACATTAGCTTTACCTGGATGATAATTCAAACCAAAGTCGTAATCCTTCAACAATTCTAGCCACCTTCGCTGCCTCATATTCAATTCTTTCTGATCTAGCAAATACTTTAAACTCTTGTGATCACTAAACACCTCAAACCTCGAACCATACAAGTAATGTCTCCATATCTTTAGTACAAAGACCACGGCCGCCAACTCTAAATCATGCGTCGGGTAATTCTTCTCATGAATTCTCAACTGTCTTGAAGCATAAGCTACCACTTTACCATCTTGCATAAGTACACCTCCTAAACCCAACTTGGACACATTACAATACACTACAAAAGGCTCATCGGACTTCGGCAAAATCAAAACCGGAGCTGTCGTCAAACGCTTCTTCAATTCACTAAAACTGTTCTCGCATTGAACATCCCACACAAAAGCTTTACCTTTACAAGTCAATTGCGTTAGCGGAAGTGCTAACTTGGAAAATCCTTCAATAAATCTTCGATAGTAACCTGCTAAACCCAAGAAACTTCTAATCTCTGTAACTGACTTAGGAGTCTCCCATTGCGATACCGCTTCAACTTTAGACGGATCTACTACAATACCATCACCAGAAATAACATGGCCGAGAAAACTTACTTCTTTCAACCAGAATTCACACTTAGATAATTTAGCATAAAGTTCCTTCTCTTTCAACACTTGCAAAACAATCTTCAGATGCTCAGCATGTTCTTCTTCAGTCTTGGAATAAATCAAAATGTCGTCAATAAACACAACTACGAACCGATCTAAAAATGCATGGAAGATGCGATTCATATACTCCATAAACACTCCAGGTGCATTGGTCACACCGAAAGGCATAACTTTATATTCATGTTAACCATACCGCGTTCTGAAAGCTGTCTTCTGCATATCTTCATCTTTTACTTTAATCTGGTGATAACCTGACCTCAAATCAATCTTGCTGAAAACACGTGCACCCACTAACTGATCCATCAAATCATCAATTCTCGGAAGTGGATACCTATTCTTAATAGTAACTTTGTTCAACTGACGGTAGTCAATACACAATCTCATGGTACCATCTTTCTTCTTCACTAGCAAAACTGGCGCTTCCCAAGGTGAAACACTTGGTCTAACAAATTTCTTCTTAAGCAAGTCTTCTAACTGTTTCTTCAACTCAGCTAACTCGGAAGCAGACATACGATAAGGTGCCATCGACACCGGCTTCGTTCCAGGACCAAGATCAATAGAAAACTCGACTTCCCTCTCTGGAGGCACATCAAAAATTTCATCTGGAAAAACTTCAGGAAAGTTGCATACCACTTGTAGCTTATCAATCACCGCTTGATTCTCAATAGATAAAGAAGCCATCAAAGAATACATCAAAATACCATCGCGCTCCAGTTGCTTCCGCTGCTTGGTAGATAAAAACTCTGCACCACTTTCCTCTTCGACGGAAGAGAAATACACCGACTTGCTAAAACAATTGATATGAACATGGTTGTACTCTAACCAATTCATACCCAAAATCACATCCATACCGCTCAAAGGTAAACAAACTAAATCCATTTCAAAATCACGACCAAACATAGACAAAGGACATCTCAATCATACGAGAGAAGTAGTCACCAAACCCTTAGCTGGAGTTTCGACAACCATCTCTCCATTCATATCAGTCAATTCAAGACCCAAAGTAGAAACACAATCGAAAGCAATAAAACAATGCGTAGCACCAGTATCAATAATAGCAACTAATGGAGTATTATTAATATAACAAGTACCTCTGATCAAACGATCCTCATTCTCTGTCTGAGTACCAGCCAGAGCAAAAACTCGACCGTAGTAGGCGTCCTCTTAGGCTGCTTGCATTGGGAACGAATATGACCCTCTTCATTGCAATTGAAGAACACAATATCATTACGCTTGCAATCAGCTACTATATGACCCTTTTTGCCACACCAGACACATTTCTTTATCTCTTCTGGACAAACATTGCTCTTGTGGCCTTTCTCACCACAATTAAAACAGACAATCTCCGCAGGAGTATCCTTCTTCTTAGGCCGCCTATCATCGACCATTCTCTATTTGCCCTTATCAGCAGGGGCACTATAGGGCTTAGGGCGACTCTGCTGGTCCTTGGTCTTCCGTTCATTCACAACCTTGTAATGAGCACTGGTGTCCTCCTCGTAGATTCTGCAGCTGTTCACCAAATCTGGAAAAACTCGGATCTGTTGGTATCCGATCGCCCTCTTCATGTCAGGCCTCAAACCATTCTCGAACTTGATGCATTTCGAGAACTCAGTAGTATAATGTGGATAGAACTTTGCCAACTCCACAAACTTGGTAGGATACTCGGTCACAGACATGTTTCCTTGCTTTAGCTCAAGGAACTCGATCTCTTTCTTCCCGCGAACATCTTCCGGAAAGTATCTTCTCAGGAACTCTCTCCTAAACACAGCCCAAGTCACAGCAGCTCCATCTTGCTCAAGGTTAGGTAGCAGGCTAACCCACCATTCATTAGCTTCCTCAGCTAGCTAATGAGTACCGAATCTCACCTTCTGGACCTCAGTGCACTGCATCACACGGAAAATCCTTTCAATCTCCTTAAGCCACGTCTGGGCTCCATCAAGGTCATATCTTCCTTTGAAGGTTGGAGGATGATTCCTCATGAATGTCTCCAACATCCTGGTCTCAACATTCACACCATCATTCGCGTTAGGTTGTTGTCCCACAGCTTGGGCAACAGCTTGTAGAGCAGCAGCTAACGCAGCATCGTTCCTTCCAGCTGATATTCTACAACAAGTAGCAACAACAACATAAGATAGTAATACAAATATTACTAAGACTCGATAAGACTCTTCTAACTGGCCGGACGGACCGACCTGCTCTGATACCAATTGTAACACCCCGTTTCCCCAATATAAAAATTTCAAACATATAATTAGAGTAAACAACATTTAACGGGATATCACATTCTTAAAATCTTCAAAACATAGATAAATAATAATTTATCCTTCATCAACCAAATAACAGCGGAAATAAATTCTAATCATCATAAAGTCTTGGCACGCAGGCCTCATTAAAACATCTCATAATAATAATTCAGTCTAATATCATAAATGAACACGTAAAAGAATGAAGCATGCATATCATAACACCCCATCCCGTTACGTATCAGAGCGACCTAGACGACTCAGTGAGGCAAGGCCACTCACGACAGCAAACTGCACACTAAGCACGATCACCTGCAAGTTACTCATACGATGAGCAACATTTTCAAGCAGAAGGGGTGAGATTTCATAACACAATAATATTAATCAATATAATTTGAAATCATAATTAACATCATAAACAGTCTTAATCGTCATTGCATCTTTGATAACAATTATCAAGTAATCACAGCATTCAATCATCATCAATAACATAACATCTTTAGACTCGACAAATGCGACAATGCAACTTAGACCTCTTATATGCATGTGGTACCAATCGTCATCATAGTATTAATATACTTTAAGCATCGTGGGGAGGACAAAGCTCTAATCGTGGTGAGGACAAAGCTCAATTCGTGGTGAGGACAAAGCTCAATGTATGCTAATGCATGGACTCTATCAACAAAACATCTTAATCATCAAATCTCTTATACATCCAATAATTTGGAGTTCATCATCATTTTAATTATCTTATTCAGACTCATGCAACTTAGTAATTAACAATAGTAGCATAATCAGATCACATCAACAGCTTAATATCAATTCATCTTGAACAACTTCTTGATCATTCAATAATAATTCAAGTAATGCAATCAATCAATAAATCACATTATAATCACTTAGCATTTCATAATAGCTTCACCGTTCTCAGTTAATATCTTAAATAGGTCTCATTAGTACCTAAAGTTCCTTTCCTAATCAATCCAAGCAACTCAGGTCTCAAAATCCTCAAATGCACTCAGTTCTGGAAGTGCTCGCGAGGCGAGAGCATCTGCTCGTCATGGCGAGTACAAGCCAGATTCCCAACTAAGGTTGTTCCAGGTTCAATCTTGTTCTAAATCATCCTCTAATCTTTAGTAGACACCTAAAGGTACTCAAAGGCATCTAAGGTTCAACTCAAAAGTCAAAAACTCAGAATTCGACATGCTCTATGGTCATGTACGCTATGGCGAGTAGGGTTGCTCGTTGTGGCAAGCTACGACATGTAACTCGCGAGGCGAGGGGTTTTGGCTCGCGTGGCAAGCGATGAACTTCATCACTCGCGAGGCGAGGATCATCGTTCGCCAGGGCGAGCGATGAATGTTGGCTCGGGCAGAAAGCAGTTTTCTTCAAAAATTCACCTAAACTCATGGTTTTAAGTCTAGTTTCGGTTCCAGAATTCATCCTAAACATATTCTAATGTCAAGGGACAGTTTCTACATCAATCTAATCAATTTTTACCGTTTGATCATCAATTTTAGGGATTTGACCTAATTTCAAAACTCTCTAATTCAATCCTAACTTTGTCAATTAATCATCAGAATCATAGAAATTAACATTACTGAATTATTAGTCTCACCCTTACCTTGTATGAAGAAATCGCAGCTCTCTATGGTGATTCTCCATTCTCTTGGCTTTTTCTCCCTTTTCTCCATAAACAGTTGTACATACTAATTTTTTCTACGACCTAGGTCTTTCCTTTTTATATCTCCACCTAAAATCTTATCTTATCTCACTTTCTCCCCCAAAACTCTCTAAAATCTCAAAACAGCCCTCAACTAAATATTTTATTTTATTTTCAAATCTTATTTTATTTAACAATAAAATAAGTCTCATAATCTCATCAAATCATCAAAACACATCAAAATCATCCAAATCATCTAAATCGTCATAAATCAACAAAATTCACACATATATTATATAAATATAATATAATCGTCAAAACTCGATTAAATAATTAATTAAACGAAAGTGGGTGTTACAAGCACTGTAAGGCTTAGGACGACTCTGCTGACCCTTAGCTTATCGCTCATTCACAATCTTGTAATGAGTCTTGGTATCCTCCTCATAAATCCTGCAACTGCTCACCAGCTCAAAAAAGACACGGATCTTCTGGTAACCAATTGCTCTCTTGATCTCAGCACGTAAACCGTTCTCGAATTTGATACACTTCGAAAACTCTGCAGTATAATGCGGATAAAACTTTGCCAACTCCACAAACTTGGCAGCATACTCAGTCACTGACATGTTTCCTTGCTTCAGCTCAAGGAACTCGATCTCTTTCTTCTCGCGAACATCTTCCGGAAAGTATCTGTTTAGGAACTCTCACCTAAACACAGCCCAAGTAACCACAACACCATCTTGCTCTAAGGTAGGTAGAAGGATAATCCACCAATCATCAGCTTCAACTGGTGTCATACCCCAACTTTTGACCTAAGGCCCCATTGACACATGTCACTTGACTCTGATCGATCTCTGATTTTTCAGTGAAAAAATTCGGCAGGGAGGTATTTTAGAATACCTCATTTTTGATTCCGAGTCGGACCCTCTTTTCTCTTTTTATTTTTTTTCCATCTTTTATTAATTTTAATTTTAAGATTAGTTACTTTTTTTTATATTTAATAATTTTTATTTTCCATCTTTTAATTTTATTTTTCTTTACATAATTTAGTTTAATTTGTTTTTATGTTATTTCGTATTAGATTTATTTTATTTTTATTTTATTTCTTTTTAATTAATTAGTGTCCAAAAAAAAACAAAGTGTCAATAGGTCCAAAATAAAATGTACAAGGTCTAAAAAAAATTCAAGTCAAGTGTTAACTTTAACATTCCTTTTTCAAAATTCACCATAATTGTCCATCATTTCCATTAAACCAATTTTCCATTTTTCATCAACCTCCTCACCTATAAATAGAGCCCTCATTCCACACAATTTCAAACACCAAAAGTTCTATTGAGTTGTCAAAGAACTTTTCTCTCTTCTCCCTCTTAGTTTGTGTTGACGAGCTATTCTTTTCTTCTCCCTCTTTTTTCTGTCCCTTCGGAATAAGTCCCTTCGGAATTTTGTCCCTCCGGTAATTTTTGTCCCTTCGGTTGTCCATTTCTTTTATTTTCTTGCATTTTATTTCTTTTTAGCATTTTAATTATTGTTATTTATTTTCCAGCAATTAGAATGTATTTAGGTCCAATGTAAATATAAATGAGAAAAGTGTGTGGGTGTGTGTGTCCTTTTATTTCTTTACCGCCTTATATATATCCAAAAATGCAAAAAAATTAGATTAGGGATTTTGTGGTGATCCAACGTCACTACAAAAATCCACGCGCTTTTATTTTTATTGCTCTGTTAATTTAATTTTTATTTAATATTCCAAAAAAGCAACAAAAAACATGCAAATAATCAAAATCAAAAAAATATTTTCATAATAAACCTTGATCCAAATCAAGTGACCGCATATTTATTTTATTTTCTTAATCAAACTTCAATCAATTTAACTTTACTTTAAGTCTCTTTTTTCAATATTAAAAAACACAAACAAATACTTATTTGCCACTTGGCTTTTCATTTTAAAACCTTTTTCAAAACTAATAAAAAACATAAAAACCAATCAAACGTCATTTTCTACCCCGAACTACGAGGTTTTGATCCCTCACGGGTACGTAGGCAGAGGACAATCATCCTTTCAAATCAATAAAAAATGTAGATAAATAGGTCTTTATTTTTATCATTTTCACTCTAATTTCTTTTTTAAGCAAGCAAGTTATAGCACATTAATTAAATAAAATCAAGAGGTTCTCGTAGAGTACTACGAATATTTAGGGTGCTAACACCTTCCCTAAATATAACCAACCCCCGAACCCTAAATCTTTTCAAATAGGGGTAGTTTGAACTTTTTTTCCCCTTTTCATAATAAAATTAAATGTTCAGTCGTGAAATAAATTAGTGAGTCAAAAGCTAATCAAATAGCCTTGATCTCCGAAAAATGACGCGACAACTGGCATATGCATTCCAAAACGCACCTTCTGACCCTCAGAACACTGCATCACACGGAACACTCTCTCAATCTCTTTGAGCCACGTCTGAGCTCCATCAGAGTCGTATCTTCCCTTGAAGATAGGAGGATGATTCCTCAAAAAAGTCTCTAGCATCCTCACTTCAGCATTATCACCAGCATTTGTAGCAGACTGATGTCCCACAGCTTGAGCTACAGCTTCTAGTGCAGCAGCAATCGCAGCATCGTTTCTTCCAGCCATTCTTAATCTCTACACAACAAACAACAACAACATAAGACAGTATTACAACTGTTACTAACTCAACACGACTCAACTACTTGGCCGGACGGACCGACCTGCTCTGATACCAATTGTAACACCCCGTTTTCCCAACATAAAAATTTCAAACATATATCAGAGTATTCCACACATAAACGAAATGCTACACTTCATAAAATCATAAATAAGATAATTAACTAATTATCCTTCAACATAAATTAATTCCAAAACATTGCAGCGGATTAAATTCATCAACATAAATAAGTCTTGGCACGCAGGCCTCATCAAAACATCTCATAACTGTTCAGTTAAACAACTTAATCATAAAATCATAATCAAATACGTAAAGGAATAGAAAATAGCCACAAAAGATCTCATCCCGTTACGTATCAGAGCACCTAAAAGACTCAATGAGGGATAACCACTCACGACAGCAAAGCAACAACAACTACTCTCGATCACCTGCAAGTTACTCATACGAAGAGCAACATTTCCAAGCAGAAGGGGTGATGTAACACTCCGTTTTCCCAATATAAAAATTTCTTAACAAATATCAGAGTAAATATCACAAACGGGATATCACATTTCACATAATCATAAATAGTTAAATAACAATTTAACTTTCAACAAAAATACTTCAATCTTCGCAGCGGAATTGGTTCATCAATCATAAATAAGTTGGGCACGCATGCCTCATCATAACATCTCAATAAATTCAGTTTAAACAACTTAAATCATAAATATCATAGTCAATACGTAAAGGAAATGAAGCATGCAATCATAAACCCCATCCCGTTACGTATTAGAGCAACCTAATCGACTCAGTGAGGAATAAGTCACTCACGACAGCAACACAACACTCTAAGCTCGATCACCTGCAAGTTACTCATACGAAGAGCAACATTTCCAAGCAGAAGGGGTGAGATTTCACAAAACAATAATATTAATCAATATAATTCAACAATCGTAATTAACAACATAAATCTTCAACATAAGCATCTTAAACATCATAGCATCATAGATAATAATATATCATGTAATCACTTCATTAAAGCATCATAAATCTCATAGCATCTTAACATCTTTCATCATTGACTTGACTATGCGACTATGCAACTTAGACCTCTTATATGCATGTGGTACCAATTTAGGGCATGAGCCCCCATCGTTATTTGAGTATTAATATACTTCCAGGGCATAAGCCCCCATCGCTAATTTGAGCTAAAGCTCCACCGTGTTGAGTACAAAGCTCCAGGGCATGAGCCCCCAACAAATGTATGCTAATGCATGGACTCGATCTCTTAAACATCATAATCATCATCTCTTATTTATCCAATAATTTGGAGGTTCAACATCATCTTGATCATCTTATACCGACTCATGCAACTTGGTTAAATAACAATAGCAGCATAGGCAGATTACAACAACAGCATGACATCACATAACAATATGAATAAAAACAGCAACATCTCAATCATTCATTCATAATTCAAGTAATGCAATTAATCATTATATCACATCATATTCAACACTAACATCTCATAACAGCTTCACAGATTGCAGTTAACTTCTTATATAGGTATCATTACTACCCAAGGGTCCATCTCTAATCAAATTATGCGACACAGATCGTAATATCCTCACTTGCACTCAGTTCTGGAAGTGCTCGCGAGGCGAGAGCATCTGCTCGCCATGGCGAGTACAAGCCAGATTCCCAACAAAGGTTGTTCTAGGTTAAACCCGATTCAATCTCATTCTAAGTTATCATTTAATCTTTAATAGGCATCTTCAGGCACTCAAAAACATCTAAGGTTCAACTCAAAATTCAAAACTACGAAATCTTGAATGCTCTCTAGTCATGCTCACTTGGCGAGTACAGTTGTTCGCTATGGCGAGCTGCGACGTGCAACTCGCGAGGCGAGGGAAATTGGCTCGCGTGGCGTGTAACAGCCCGATTTTTAGCTAGATTTATTTTAATTACTTTTATTATGTGTTTGTGTGTGATTATTTGTGCTTGTGTGTATTTAATTGTCATCGGGTGCATTTACGTGGATTACCGTATTAGAAGGGTATTTTAGTCATTTGGCGGGTAAGGGTAACATGGTAATTTTGGTGAGAATTATTTTAATAATTAGTGAGAACCCTTATTTTACTAAGTTACTAGTGTAGTGATTAGTTTTTACCGTTAGTGACCGTTGGTTACATTTTATCGTTATTAATTAAAATATCGTTTGGAGTGTAGTAATATTTTTGGTTTGAATAGAAATGGGTTAAGCCCACTAGAAACTAAGTTAAGCCCATTAGTGGAGATAACACTAGGGTTGTGTTAGAAGAATCAATTCATTCATTTCACAAAAATATTTCTAGAGAGAGGTAGAGAGAGAAAGAGGTGAAGAGAAGAGCAAAAGGGTTTTGGAGAGAAGAGCTTTAGGAATCAAGTGGGTGACTTAGGAACTGAATTGAAGCAAGAGTTTGGGTTAATCTTCTTCTAAGGTAAGGGGGTTAGTTATTATCATAATCATGTACAATTTTTGCATTTTCTCATGTTGTATGAAAATGGGTTGATGAACAATTATTGCTAAATTCGTGCTCTTGTTGTGATGCTATTTTCTTGTGCATGAATCGATGGTTATGGTATGTTTGTGGGTGAAATTACATGTTTCAAAGTATGTATAAATGTTAAGTTATGAAATTATACTTCATTGATGAAATTTGATATGTTTTGATTGAAATGAGATGTAATTCATATTCCATTGATGTTGTTATTGTTAACTGATGCTGTTGTGAGTGAACCATGACTTGGGTATACTTAATTATGGATTGACGATGAGAAATGAGATGTTGTTGTTGTTTTGAGAAAATGGGTCAATGATATTTTGTTTAAAATGATGTTTGATTCAAGTTTGTATATGGAATTGAGTGCCTTTTCATGTCTAGAAACGTTTAAATTGCAGTCTGTAAAGCTGTTTAAGATATGTTGATATTGATTGAGTATGATTAATGTATTGTACATTTATGTAAGATATGGAAGTTTAATTATGATATAATTGATGTGCTATTGATATAATGATATCATCCTGTTATGTGACTTGATTGTGCTGGTGCTGTTATTTAACCAAGTGCATTATATATATTTATATATGATGAAATGATGACGTTTAGCTCCAAAATTGTTGGATGCATGTTGATATGTTGATTACGATGTTTTGTTCATAAGAGTCCATGCATAGCATCTCATTGAGCTTAGTCCTCACCACGTTTATTAGGAGCTTTGTCCTCCGCACGATTATTAGGAGCTTTGTCCTCCGCACGATTAAAGTATATTAATACTTATGATGACGATTGGTACCACATGCATATAAGGAGATAAAGAGCATTGTCACATTGTCATGTCCATAATGCTATGTTGTTGATGACGATTGAATAAGTGAATACGTGATATTTGTTTATTGAATATGTGAATACGTGATACTTGTTATTTGAACATGCAAAGTTATCCAAGAATGAATATGATGTTAATGTTAATTATGATTTGAATTACTTGATTAATATTAATTTGTTATGAAATCTCACCCCTTCTGCTTGAAAATGTTGCCCTTCGTATGGGTAACTTGCAGGTGATCGTGTTTAGTGTGCAGTTGCTTCTGTGAGTGGCCTTGCCTCACTGTGTCGTCTAGGTCGCTCTGATACGTAACGGGACGGGGTTATATGCTATAACATGCTTCATTCTTTTACGTGAACTGCTATGATAATTTCTGTTTTGATTAACTCTTTTGAGATACTTTGTTGGGGCCTGCGTGCCAAAATGATTATGTTTGTCAACTATATTTTCCGCTGCATTGTTAAGATAAATCGTTGAAGGTTAAATCATTATTTAACAGACTTTTGGTTTATGTTTTATGTGATACCTCGTTGTTTATGATGCTTACTCTGATAAATGTTTAAAGAAATTTTATATTGGGAAAACGGGGTGTTACAGGACCTGTTGTCTTGATATTAACTCATGCTCAGTGCAAAATTACAGGTTAATATATCACGTGTGTATTATTTTGTTAATTCTTTTTGTCGTTTGTCGCTCTGTTTTTGTTGATTTTTTCGTTCTTATTTTTCAGATAACGGTAAGCCGAATATGTGCAATAACTGGTCTGGCTCAAGGTTGTTAATCAATTTCAAACATCCAGTTGTTGAGAGATTTAGGAGCAGGTAAGTTTACGTTGTGCTTTGAATGTTAATTTTTGGGATGGTGATACAAAAATAGAGTTCCTTGATTATAAATATTCATCAATGTGTATATAGGTGGATACATTAGAGGTAAATAAATGTATCTCATATGTATATAATGCATAAACATATCGATATGATCGTTTGAAATCATGGAATGTCACGTTAAATAAATGTTTTGATTTTGCATTCTTCAAGCTCAAGGTCGTGGCCTTGGTCGGACTCTTTGTGAAGGTTCGACTTCTTCTCAGAGATCACAGAATAATGAATTTTCAAATCTTTCTCAAGTGAGAGCAATTGGTGAATTTAGGAATTTGATTCAGGTTTGTTTTGTTTACACATGGGGATATTTTTAGATATTTTGTTAGTGATGCATTTGTTTTTTAACTGAGTTGTATAATTTATTTTAGAACACCTATTGCATTACTGTTGGCACAACAAGCAAGTTTAATCCTAATCGATTTGGCTGGTACTATGAAAGCTGCACCAAATGCCCAAAAGCTTCAAGGTCAGGTGGTGCTAGCTATAAGTGTTCATGTGGAGAGGATGTCGAAGTTCCGTTGACAAGGTTGTGTAGCTAAACTTTTATGTGATTCACTTATAATTTTGGTTTTAGCATATGCTTTCTTATTATTAAAAGTTTGTTATATCATAAAATGTATCTTTTTTATCAGGTATAAGGTGGTTGTTCAAGTTGTATATGAGGGTGATAAGTCGGAGTTTGTGTTCTGGGATAAGGAATGTGTTCAGATTCTTGGTGTCACTGCAGATACTCTTAGAAAAACCATGCAGGAGGTAAATTTGATTGTAAAATTTAGTTTCGGTTCTACTTTAATTATTTACTAATTTTATTTGCTGGAAATCTGACTTTTATAGTTATGTTTGTTCATGAAGGTTGATGAGGATGATCCCATGATATATCCCACGCATTTAGATAAATTGCTTGGACTTGAGTTGGCGTTACGTGTGAAATACCAGGCGTATTATCATCAATCATCTGTGCAAGGTTTTTCCTCTGATGCTGCTGTTATTGAGAGAATTAAGCGTCATCTTCGTCCTGATGGAATGCAGTCAGATGTGCAAGAAGTTGATGAGGTTTTGTTGCGTTTGTTTGTTGATTCATTTTATTTACAATTAATTTGTTTATTTATTTAATTTTGACTTATGTTTGGTTATTCTCATCATTACTATAGACTGTTGTCAACAATGATCCAACTCAGTTATTTGAACTTCGAAGTACAAGTTCTTCTGTTGAATGCTCAAAAGTCATTCCAACTCATGTGGTAGGTTTACACTATTTCTTCAAATGATTTATATCAATGTATAGGATAGTGGAGAAAACTATTTATAGTGATAACTTGAGTCTTAATTTTTTTCCTGATCATTGTTTTAATTTTGATTGTGTTGCGGTAGAACATTGTCGGCAATAATCCAACACAATCAGTGAAAGTTGAGCAGAAGACCTCTTCTGGTAAAGGCTTGAAATCAGTTCCAGTTTCTATGGTATGTGTGTCTGTACTTTCATATTATGATCATCTAATCCATTATGTTATTTGCCTATTATTTGAAAATATGGTTAATCTGTTTTTGAATCCTTAACTATACCTTAAAGGGTTGACATTGATATCAAACCATTTTGGTGTTTTGATCATTATGAAATATCATAGAAAGAGGAATTGAGATGTAATTCTCATTTTATACAAAGTTATAAAACTATTGAAGTACTATAACTGATGTAAAACTAACAACTAGGGAAGAACTAACAGACTTCTCTACTATAAATGGGATAAATTAGCATCTTTATTAGGTAATAAGAGTTAAAAAGTGGAGTAATAAGGGTGACTTAGGTTGGATTTTTACCTCTTGGAAGATACCGGCAAATTAACAACTAATATTTTGCTATTTTATTCAATAATTAAAGTAATTGATGAGGTTATGACTTGTTCCTTTAGTAGACTAATTTTAGATCACTAACTTCATTCATGCATGGTTTAATTTCTGCATGTTTTTTATCATATATTTTGTTCTAAATACTGTTTCTTTTTCTATGTTCTTGCGATAGAACATTGTTTCTGATGATCCAACTCTGTCCGTGAAAGTTGAGGACATGACCTCTTCTGCCGAGGGCGTGAAATCAATTCCCATTTCTATGGTATGTCAACGTTATTCTCTCAAATGATTTTTATCTGTCTATAAAACAATAGAGGTATGTATGTGTACAATATCTAAGTAAAAATAAAATGAGGTCTGTTAATGAGAGTAATATTATGATAAGTATTGAAATAAATGAACTTTTTAATGTTTTTTTATACAAACTAATTAGCTCTTTTTAACTTTTGTATCAGCAAAAGTCTGTTTCTGTGTGCAATCAAGGTGGTTTAAATCAAATTGGGAACTGCACTCCTTCAAAGCGTTCGTTTGATGAAAAATGTAAAGGTGGAGTTGTATCTGATGGCTGTGATCCAACATCATTATCTTTTATTAAGCAGGCTAAATGTATTAGGAAGGAGTAATCAGTTCCATCTTTATTTAGCTTTTTGAGGATATGCCGTTCTAATGTGCGAAGTTATTTGATCTATGCTCTATAATAGTGGTTTTAAGCTTCGTGGAATGGCTTTGGATTATGCAACAGATGTGGCTTATTTTGGTTAATTGTAATATATTAAGTCTAACAATGTAACTTGCCACAATTAACTTTATGTAATTAAATAAGTTGCATGTAATTAACATAATATGTTTCTACATTTTGCTATGCCTATAACCAAGTAACTATATCTAATATTGAACTCTTTAGATATCAGGCTAAAACTATTGAGGTTTTGCAAATATAAAATACAAGATTTGGGTTCTTAATTTTTCTTGTGAGAAAGTAATGTAGGGTGAAGGATATGTTAAAAAAATTTGGTCATGCTATTTGTATAATTCACTTGGATCGTATCGATTTAAATTTTTTGTATATGAAAAATTTGGTGACTTCAATATTTGAAAAATGATATGATTATTATCTTGAAATCATTGACAATTTTTTTGTATTGTTCATTTCTGTTGTTATTTTAGTTGCATGTGTATTCACTTACTTTGTTTTTGATTGCTGTGTTAGATTAGTAAAAAAAAATAGTTGATGACTAAGATGCTCATGATTATCTTTTGTTTGTTTGTTTTGGTAGGAGGATCGATAGTTCACGAAATAGAACAAAAAAAATTGGAAGCCAAGCTTAGGAGAGCAAGAAGGATGAATATTCGGTCGAATAAACGTCGAAACAATCTCTCTTATGTTATTCAAACTAATAACAATGTTTCAGAGAAAAGAAAAGGGCCTGGTAGACCGGAAAAAATTATTCCAATACAATTTCAGTTGTCGAGGTCCAGTCAATTAATTGGTAGCGCCAGTAAGCATGATGATTTAGTTGAAATGATTCTTATTTTGGTGCTTTATTGTTTCATAAATTTTTGTTAAACTGATATTTAATTAAATAATTATTTTTGATAATTTAGGTTGCCTGAAGCGTAGGCGTATACATGAAATTGGAATGGTAGACCATGATGAAACAAGAAGTTCTAGCCATTTTCCGAATAGTGTTGGTGCAAGTTGTTTTGCTGGGGAGAATTTATCAACTTCGACGCAATCTCATGATTATGCATCGAACAAAGTTGAAACTGTTGGTCAACTTGAATCAAACATGGCTATACAAGACTCAACTAAGGAACATATTTCCCAAGTCTTTCTACCAGAGAGCAATAATGACTTTGAAAGTGAGGTTGAAACTGATTATGATTATAATCCATGGGAAAATTCAGGTAATTAAATGCATTCCTTGGTAAAACTTATTCTGGTGTTTCATATGAATCATTGACAATTAAAATTTTTGTTTTGCAGAGTCTAGCAGTAATTATGATTCTGCAAGTGGAGATGATGATGAATATGGAGAATTTCAACAAAGGCACAATAATGGATCATCTAATCAATGTAAGATTTTATTTAAGCATAACCTTGATTAGTTTTTACGAGTTTGTAATTACATCATAATTCCTTAATTTTGTTAAATATAGCAAGTTATGAAGATCTTGGAGATCCTTTATTTGAGTGTGGTTATTGCGGCGCCTGTTTGTGGTACAACGAACGACTTAGGAAAAGTAAGCATTCGGCAAATCCCAAATTTTCTTTATGCTGCGGTAAGGGAAACGTGCAGCTACCGACTTTGCCAGAACCTCCAGAGTTTTTGAGACATTTGTTGTTTGATTTTGAGGCTCCAGAGAGTAAAAATTTTCTTAATCAGATTAGAATTTATAACATGATGTTTGCATTCACATCGCCTGGAGCAAAATTTGATTCCGATTTTAATGGTCGAAGAGGACCACCCACAGTTAGAATTCAAGGTCAGTTTTGTCATAGGATCGGTAGTTTGTTGCCAAAGGATGGAGAGGCTCCTAAATTTGCTCAACTTTACATCTACGACACAGAAAATGAGATACAAAATCGAATTCAGGAAGTGAGGTAATCCGGCATTTACTTTTTGATGTTTTGATGAGCGTAAGGTCTAACATTTAAACACATTCGATTACATTATTAATATATATTCTGATATATATATATATACACATATATGCATTGTTTTACAGGAATAACCAAAATATTGATCCTACAATTGTTGAAAATCTATCAAAGATGTTGTATAAATATAACACTCATGCAAAATCTTTCAAAATGGCAAGGGAAAGATTGGATTCTGGTATAAATGTCCCTGATCTTAAACTTAGGTTAATTTGGGATAGGAAAACTGATGGTCGAATCGACAATCTCCCAACTGTGTCCGAAGTTGCCGCATTAATCGTAGGAGATGTTGACGAAGCTGAAGAAAGAGATATTATTATTCAAGCACAAGGTGGTCACTTACAAAGAATTGATGAATTTCATGCTAGCTATCTTGCTTACCAATATCCTTTGATTTTCCCATATGGAGAAGATGGATACAGACCCAATATATCACATAGAGAAACTTCACAACCTGAGAACGCAACAAAAGTTAAGAAACATAATAGGTTAACAATTAGAGAGTGGTTTGCATATAGAATCCAAATGAGGGCATTTGAGAGCAAAACATTATTATCATCAAGAAGGTTGCTTCAAGAATTTTTGGTGGATGGATTCACAATGATGGAGGCAGAGAATTTGAGGTGGCTTAAAAAGAATCAAACAAAGCTTAGGGTTTCAAAATATAGCAGTCTTAGTAATGAAAGTCAACAAAATAATGTTGAGGGATCGACAAAAGGAAAAAGATATGTTTTGCCATCTACTTATGTTGGAGGCCGCCGTTTTATGGATCAACTTTACTTTGATGGAATGGCTATATGCAGCAAAGTCGGATTTCCTGATCTATTTATTACCTTTACATGTAATCCGAAATGGCCAGAAATTTTAAGATTGTTGACTCCTTTGCATCAGAGGGCACATGATCGGCCAGACATTGTATCAAGGATCTTTAAAATGAAATTTGATCAACTAATGTTTGATTTAACAAAGAAAGGAATATTGGGGAAAGTTTTGGCATGTAGGTTTTCTTTTATTCTATCACTTTTGTTGGTTCTTATTTTTTATCTAAATTTTATCTTAGTAATCCTTTTTCTTTTTAATAGATATGTATACAATTGAGTTTCAAAAAAGAGGGCTGCCTCATGCACATATTTTGCTCTTCTTGCATCCATCAAATAAATATCCTGCTCCAGATGATATTGACAAAATTATTTCTGCGGAGATACCCGATCCTATGAAAGAACCAGAATTGTATGATTTGGTTAAGGCACACATGATTCATGGTCCATGTGGTTTGGCAAATCAAAGTTCACCATGCATGAGAGAGGGAAGATGTTCTAAGTATTATCCCAAAAAGTTCCAGGCATCGACAATTGTTGATCAAGAAGGGTTTCCGATTTACAAAAGAAGAAAAAATGGTCGCACCATAGAAAAAGGAGACATTGTTTTTGACAATTCACATGTTGTTCCGCATAATCCAACTTTGCTTCTTAAATATCAAGCTCACATAAATATGGAATGGTGCAATCAAAGTTCCTCCATTAAATATTTGTTTAAATACATTAATAAGGGGTCAGATAGAATCAGTGCTATGATTGAGTCTAATGAAGATCAAGGTTCATCTTCTCAGCATAGAGAATTAGATGAAATCAAACAACATCTCAATTGTAGATATGTTTCAGCAAGTGAAGCATGCTGGAGAATATTTTCTTATTCAATACATGGTAGAAAACCTGTTGTACAAAGATTATTCTTTCATGATGAGGGTGAAAATTGTGTTTACTATAAAGATCATGAGAAAATTGGTGATGTTCTCCTCAAGCCAAGTGTGACTGAATCGATGTTCACTTCTTGGATGGAAGCTAATAAGTTGTATCCAGAAGGAAGATTATTAACCTACAGTGAGTTCGTTTCGAAGTTTGTTTATGTGAAAGAAAGAAGATCATGGAAACCTCGAAAAAAGGGCTATACCATTGGGAGACTCACTTGGGTGCCTCAAAGTACTAGAGAATTGTATTATTTGAGAATGATGCTAACTGTTGCTAGGGGTCCGACATCTTACAAGGATCTCAAATTTGTTAAGGGAATCCAATATCTTACTTTCCGAGAGGCATGTTATGCAATGGGGTTTTTACAAGATGATAGAGAATTTATTCAAGGAATAAAGGAAGCACATCTATGGGGTTCAGGTTATTTTTTAAGGAAGCTTTTTGTATGCATGCTATTGTCCGAATCAATGGATAGGCCTAACCATGTTTGGGAGAACTCATGGAGGTTCCTTTATGATGGAATTCTTTATGATCAAAGGAGACTCACAAGAAACCCAGGTACAATGTTGAAACAAATTTCAATTTATTCGTATTAATTCATCGATCGGTTTATTTATTTATAGAATGGTATTTTATTGCAGATTTAATGTTAACGGATGATGAATTGAAAAATTTGACACTTATTGAAATTGAGAAACACTTGCAATCAAATGGAAGAAGCTTAAAAGAGTTCAAATGCATGCCGTATCCTAATGGTTATATTGCTGATTTCTTCGGAAACAGATTAATAGATGATGAAAGGAATTATGACCCTGTTGTTCAAGAACAAATTTTTCAACAATTGTTTGCTTCTCTTACAGGTTAGCATATTAACTTCTTTAAAAGAAATATTTTTGCTAATACATAGCATATTTTTCTATTTTATCTCTTTATGTTAGATGAACAAAGGGACATTTATGAAGAGATCATGAAGGCAGTGACAAAACAACAAGGTGGGGTCTTTTTTCTCTATGGTTATGGAGGAACTGGGAAAACATATATGTGGAATACTTTGGCTGCAGCGTTGAGATCAAAAAAGGATATCGTTCTCACTGTTGCAACAAGTGGTATTGCTGCTTTATTATTGCCAGGTGGAAGAACTGCGCATTCAAGATTCAAAATCCCCGTTCCTACACTTCGATCATCGATTTGCAACATAGAACAAGGAACTGACTTGGCTGAACTTTTAAAGCAAACAAAGTTGATTATATGGGATGAGGCACCAATGGCACACATATTTTGTTTTGAGGCTTTGGATAAATCTTTGAGAGATATCATGAGTGTCAGAGGAAAGCCTTCAAAACTAATTTTCGGTGGAAAAGTTGTAGTGTTTGGAGGTGATTTCAGACAAATACTTCCGGTTGTACCAAACGGAAATAGATCAGATATCATCCATTCTACAATAAATGCCTCATATATTTGGAATCACTGCAAAGTTTTGAAATTGACAAGGAATATGCGACTCTCGAATGATCGATCACAAAATTCAGAAGAGATAAGAAAGTTTTCTGAATGGATTTTGAGAGTTGGTGATGGAAAGATTGGTGAAGGAAATGATGGTTATAATGATATTGAGATCCCACGTGAGCTTTTAATAACTGATTTTACAAATCCTATTGAAGCAATTGTTCAGAGCACATATCCGAATTTAATTGAGAATTTTCAAGATGGAAATTTCTTGAGGAATAGGGCTATACTGGCTTCTACAATTCAGGTTGTTGATGATATTAATAACCATGTTTTGGATCTTCTCCCAGGTAATATACTAATCCATATTATAGTTTGAAACATTTGCTAAACCAATGCTTACATGTTTTTAATTATGCAGGAGAAGAAAAGGAATATTTTAGTTCAAATTCCATAGATCGCAGTGAAGCAAATGAAAACGATGGTTTTGAACAGGTGACATCAGAATTTCTTAACTGTCTTCAAACATCTGGGTTACCAAATCATTCTATCAAACTCAAAGTTGGAACACCAATAATGTTATTAAGGAATTTAGATCAAGCAGATGGCTTATGCAATGGAACTCGATTAACAGTCACGAGGCTTGGTAATCATGTTATTGAGGCCAACATTATAACTGGAAAAAATATTGGAAACAAGGTATACATTCCAAGAATGTCATTATCACCTTCACAATCACCGTGGCCGTTTAAACTTTTGCGGAGGCAATTTCCGATTGGTGTATCGTTTGCAATGACAATTAATAAATCACAAGGTCAGTCTTTGGATCATGTAGGTTTATATTTGCCAAAAGATGTTTTTAGTCATGGACAATTGTATGTGGCTTTATCGAGAGTCAAGAGCAAGAAAGGTCTTAGAATATTAATACATGACAAATCAAACAAGATGATGTGTAATACAATAAATGTTGTGTTCAAGGAGGTGTTTCAAAATGTAAAATAATGTATGTATTTAATATAGCTAAGCAAGATCAAATTATAGTTTTTGCGTAAATGTTTGTTTACTGTTTCAGCAATAATGCCAACCTTATTTCACAGTACTCATCAATGACTCCTTTTCATTGACTATACTTTGTTTTGAATGTCATATTTTTGTTGGATCAATGTGAATACAGATTATTGTAATTCTCTTTTTATTTTTCTGTGATGTGAATTCCACATGTCTGATTCTTGTCTGCATATTTTGTATTTTATTTGTCTTTAAGATTAACTGATAAATGGTTTTCTCTATCAAAAAATTAATTATTGATAAATGCTTTTAAACTGTTGCTAAACTAAGACTGAGCACAGTACCAGCTCTTGACTGCATAAGTTCTCTTTGTGCAAGATCTGTACACTACATTTTATATTGTTACTTCTCACCCTTGTGTTCCTTTGAGTCCATTTTCCTTCTACTATTTTTGCCTACATTCAAAAAATTTGGAAGCAATGCAAACAATATCAGTGGTGTTTAACATCTCTTAATTATGTCGTTTTAACATCTCTTCTTTTGAATTTAAAGATTTAAAAGGTTATCAGCTATAGTTCATACACAAGACTTTTACTGATGATGTAGTTTCTGGTTAGCAGTTTCTTCTTGTGCTTGATGAAATTCATGCTAATGAGATTGCCTAAGCAAAGATTTACAACCTTTGAAGTTTAAGTTCTTAAAATGTTTATTTTGTATGATATCACTAAAGTAACTTCTATCCTTCATTCTGCATGGTGTAAATATAGATATCACCACCTTTATAGTAACCACGTAACAGTAGCACTCCCTTTTACAATTTTAGTTCGCATGTAATCGTAATTTGCACATCATTAGTTCCTTTATTGGTTCCAGTTTTTAATTTCCTAAATATTAAGTTACTTTACCATAGTATGGAGTAATTATATATTTACCATGAACCCTTCACTGTGATGTGTTAATCACAAATCATGCTTATTTAAGTTCATATATTAAGATCTTACGATGAACCATGATATTCCGTCGTTTTAACATCTATCCTATCAATGTAATATTTTATCAAACGTGTTATTGAATCCGTGCGAAGCACGGGTTTGTAACTAGTTCTTAAAAAAAATATTAAACACCTATATCTTATAAAATTATTACTTTATTGATTAGTCATAAAATATATCAAATAAAAATAGCAAAAAGATAGGAATACGACCGAGTCATCCGATTTAATCCGAGTTAATCCGGTTAAATAACTATATAAATTTAATCTAAGGACCGAGTTATCTAACCGAGTCATCCGAGTGGTTCCGATTTAGTCATGCGGTTCGACCAATGACTCAGTGGTTCGACCATTGACCCATTGACCCAGTACCCCCGCCGAGTCGATGACCGAGCCGAGTTTTAAAACTATGATCTTATGACTTGTCTAAGGTCTGTAAACAGTTTCTACATCAATCTAACCATTCTACATCAATTAATCATCAATTCCTCTCATTAACCCTAGTTTTCCAACTTCTCTAATTCAATCATACACTTGCTAATTACAATCATATGAATTATATAGGATAATAGAATTGAATGCTAGTCTCACCCTTACCTTAGAATAAAAAATCGCAGCTTTCTAGGTCTTTTCTCTTCTCTTGGCTTTTTCTCCCTTTTCTCCAAAAACTGATCGTATGTAATGTTTTTCTTAACTAGGTCTCTCCTATTTATATCTCCTCCATCTATCTTATCTTATTTCTCTTTCTCCCCCAAAACTCTCTAAAATCTCAAAACAACCCCTAAACTCAATAATTATTTTATTTTCAAATCTTATTTTATTAAACGATAAAATAAGTCACAACTCCTCATAAAATCACCTCAATCATATAAATCTCTTAAAACACACCTATATCATATAAATATAATATAAACTCATCTTAATAACTTCTAGACTCAAATAAATAATTAAATAATTAAATAATTCAAAGAGGGCGTTACAATTGAAACCTTGGGTAATCGTAATCATAAAGTTGTGGTGTGAATTTGTGTGGTTTTTGAAACTTTTACCAAAAATAGTTCAAATGGTGATTTTTGTTGGAATGATGTTTTAGTTCAAGTTTTATATGGATTTGAGTGCCTTTTTATGTTTATAAACGTTTAGACAAACTTTGAGGATGAATTTGGGCATTGGAGAATTAAAATTGGGATGTTGGAGTGAAAATGGAGTTTTTCCCGAGAACTATCTGTCTAAGCTCGCCATGGCGAGTAAACTGGTGGCCATGGCGTGTGAAGCAATTGTCCAGCTCGCCATGGCGTGTTTTTGGCGACCATGGCAAGTTGTGTAACATCCCGATTTTCGTTAGATTTATTTTTAATTGTTTTAATACGTGTTGATATGTGCTTATATGTGATTAATTGCCTCTGTGTGTATTTTGGTGGCGATTATTAGAATTCGATGTTAGAAGGGTATTTTAGTCATTTTGGACTCGGGGTATTATGGTCATTAGCGAGTAAGGGTAAATTAGTAATTTTATGATGAGGATTATTTTTAGTGTTTCAGGTGAGAACCATTGTTTTACTAAGTTGCTAGTGGGTTGTAGTAATTTATTTTTTTAACCGGTAAGTGATCGTTATTATTATTTTTACCGTTAAGTGAGTAGAAACATTTTTGAATTGGTTAATGAGTGAATTGAGCCCATTAAGACATTAAGGGTTAAGCCCAATAGTGTGGACACTATTTAAACCTTAGTCTTTAAGAGATTTAGGGTTCACATTCATTTTACAAAATTTTGAGAAGAGGTAGAGAGAAAGAGCAAGAGGAAGAGAAGAAGGGTTAGAGGATAGAAGCTTGAAGAACCAAGAGGAGCTAGAGATTCTAAGGGCTAAATGGAAGCTTTTGTTAGGATTATTGCTTATTGAGGTAAGGGGGTTAGATTTCAATCATAATCACTTAGTTGTAATCTTTTCTCTAATTCTTTGCATAAGTCCTTAATTTGGATAAGTGATTATTGTGAGCTTATTTGTTGAAATTCGTGCTCTAGTTTTAGTGATATGTTTGAGGATATGAAATTATTCATAATTGAATTGTTGATGATGAAATTGCATGTTCATAATATGTTAAAATGGATATGTTGTGAATTGTGCTCTAATTGTTGAATTGTGCTATGTTGTTGTTGATGTGTGGTGGAATTCATGTTTAAATGATGTTGTTGTTGTTATGAGATATTGTTGTTGATGATTCATAACTTGGGTGTTCATAATCATGGATTTATGATGTAATTTAAGTTGTTGTTGATGGTTTTGTGAAAATGGGTTGATAATGAAGAAGTTTGATTTTGATGACATTGAATGAGTTAAGGAGGTTGTTAGAATGAATTGGGATGATATGATTTTCTGTTTTAATCACTTGGTTTTGGAGAGAAATCATTTTGGGAAGAAAATGGATTTTTGAGTAAAAGTCGTTTTAAGAGCTTTTGCAAAATAAGTCATTTTTGGATGAATTTGATTAAGTTGTTTTAATGTTGAAATGTCAAGTTTTCAAGTGTGGTTTGTATGGTCTAAGTGTTAGGAATGCATGGGCGAAAACGTAACTGAAATCGGATTCGAAAACAAGATTTTATGCGCGAAAACTTAAAAATGCATTTTGCTGTACTGGTGTGGTGACACGACCGTGTGTCTAGATGACACGACCGTGTGTCCTGAAGACGCGACCGTGTCAGTTCTGCAGAATCCAGAAACCTCATTTTTTCGTGTTTTTGTGTACTTTTAAGCATGCCAATGGATTCCAAACACCTAACATTATTCAATCAATTTATAATTAAGCTTCTAAGAGTATGATAGCTTGATTCTAACTTGGTTTTGTTTTGAAAATGAATTGGTTTTGCAATATGGGAGAAACAATACGAACTTTGCAAAACTTTGAAATTTAAGTGAGTTGGCCTATGAGACGTTGATGTATACACTACTGCACTCATATATGATTTGTGTATATACTTAGTTGAGGTTTCCAAATGTGTTTACTCTGTTTTGTCGGATAACTTGGGAAATGGTAAAATGATACGAACTTGTCGTAACTTTGTGATATTGGTGATTTTTTCGTGGTCGGCCGGTGAAATGCACATGTATATTCAACTACACTCATATGTGATCAAAGTGTATACATAGTCGAGGCCCTAGAGTTATTTACTTGGTTTTGGTTCATTTGTCTCAATTATTTTAAAGTTGTAAAATGAGAGACGAGCTTTGTCGAAAATAATCTTTAAGACCAAATACTTAGCAAATCTTTTGTGGATAGTTTGTTATGATTATATGAAGATATGTGGATGATTGCTAGGTGTTGAATATGATGTTTATCATAATTTGAAGTATTTTTCTCCTTTATTTGGATTGTGAGAAATAGTGTGATGTTGTTGAATTATATGATATAGTTGATGTTGGTGAATACATATATGTTGATTGATTGTGATATGGTTGGTGAATACATATATGTTGATCGATTGTGATATTGTTGGTGAATACATATATGTTAATTGATTGTGATATATTCGGTGCATGCATATATGTTAAGTGATGATGATTTGTTATGTATGGATTGTAATTATTTGATGTTGCAAATGAGTTGTTAATCTTGAAGATGGGATGTATATATTATATAATGGTGTAAATCATATAATGATGATGAGTTTTTAGTTATGCATTGTCGAGTCATTACTTGAAGCCCATGCATTCATTTCATTCAGTATGTAATTACGAAGATGGGAAAATCACGAAGATGGGGGAATGAATCGGTATATCCGGTTGTATCCAAATTAATCATGAAGATGGGAATCATGATGATGGGTGGATTATTCGGTAATATTACCTCCGTTGTCCAAACTTTGGTACCGCATGCATCTAGAATAGTCTAGAACATTGCATGCATTTGAATAGTTGATGAGTCGTGTCATAATTGAATATATGACTTGGTGAAATTTGTTGAATGGTATGACCTATGTGGATTGGTGGACTTTGTTGATGGTTGTAAGTAATTGAGCTATGCTCTAATTGCATGTCTTACTCGTTTGTGCTTGTACACTTGGTGAAACTATTTGATTATAATTATTTTGGTAATAGTGATGAGGTGAGAATTGTGTATATATATATATATATATATATATTTATGATGTGGTGATTCCTTGATAATGATAATTGCTTGCTTATAACTTTGAAATGATGAAGTGTATTTGTTGAGTAAAGTATGTTAAATGAATAATAAGGTGAGTAATTCTTTCATTGATTGATGTTGATAAATGATGAGCTTATGTCGATGACTTGATTAGAGATTGAATATGCTTTCTATGCTAGGTTAATAATGTGATAGCTTGAGGTGTATGGAATGGGGGATAATAATCATGTGATGTTAGTATTCTAGGAGGGATGGGTATGTATATATGTTATGCATGAAATCCTTGAATGCTTATGTTTGTTTATGTTGATTATGATTTATGTGAAGCTAACCCCCAGTGGTCTGTGATGGACCGCCTACCTATTTATATGAATGGGAAGACAGTGTGCATGATTAGTTTTGTTGCATGCTTGGTGAGTGCTTGAAGATAGCAGAACTACCTCATCTATCTGTTTTTGGAGTCTTAACTTAGGGCTCTGATTACGATGTCGTCTTGTCTTTTTTTTTTTTTACGTTGGTTTATGTTGATGAGGTTTTACCCATGTGTCGGGATTTGGAGATTTTATGTATTGATGTATTTGGAGTTTATGACATGTATACTTGGAGATGTATGCTATATATCCGATGCGTAGCTGTTTAAATTTTTATGCATGTTATATTTTTGGAGAACATTTTGGAGACGTGACGTCTATTTCTTGACTAAATGTTTTATTCACGTGTTTTATCGCTTTAATAGAAGTAGAGCGTTACAAGTTGCACAGTGCATCAACTCAAGTTTTGTCGCTTTAGGGTTTTGAACTAATCAATGTAAATAGGTAGACGGTGTGCAGGAGTTGATTATGATTGATGTGAAGCTAACCCCCAATGGTCTTTGACCACCTACCTGTTTGTATGAATGGGTAGACGGCGTGCAGGAGTGATCTCTTAGCTTGAGCGATGAGTTGCTCGAGGATAGTAGGAGCTTCCTCTGTTTATCTGTCTTAGTATAGGCTCTGATGTAGGAGTGTCGGTCTATAATTTATTTTGGATTGATTTATGTTTTTGAGATTTTACCCACTTGTCGAGATTAGAGATTTTATATGTTGATGTATTGGTGAGTTTATGACATGTGTATTTTGGATATGTATGTTTTATATCCGCTGCGACTTTTGAGGAACTTTATATATATGCATGTTGTTTTGGAATCTGTTGAAGACGAACGTCTATGTCTTGAATATTTGCATTATTCGCGTGTTTTATCGCTTTAATAGAAGTAGGGTGTTACAATTCACACTACAAGAAGATATAAAGAATCTCGGTGATGATCAATTCAAATTGCAAGAGCTTCAAACACGCTTCAAATGTTTTATTGTATGCTTTGCAATGGTGTAAGTAATGCCGAGCCTTTGATCTTTATTTATAGAGTTTTTAGGCTCATATAGTCGTTGTAAGGTGACCAATGGTGTTATGCCACAGAATGTTGTTGTGTTCTTCAGGATGAACATCAGAATGTTGTTGTGTTCTTCATCAGAATGTTGATGTTCATCAGACATTCATCTAGGTTCATCATGTAATGAATGAACACAAGAGTTTATGGGTTTTTCATATGCGTTTCGTTGGTCTATATGGCTAGATGGTTACCAAGCTAGGGGGTGAATAGCTTTTTGAAAAACTTTTTTGAGATTTGATAAAAATGAATTTTAATGAAATTGACTATTGGAAATTTGCTTGAACAATCACAAAACAATGAATCAATCAAAATAAAAAATATGTGGAATAAGATTTTATCTTAGAATTAAGAGATTCACGATACAAATCTTTTTACACAATCAATAGTTAATAATCCTTGAACAAGATACAAAACAATACACAATTTCAAACCAAACCTATATGACAATAAACTTAATTATCAATTGAAAACACAAAACACATGAATTTGAAAAATTGAATTGGTATTGCAATTAATTGATCCAAGTGAAATTATTTTTGTAACGCCCTATTTTATTATTTATTTATTTTATTGAGTTTAGATGTCTTTTTATAATTTAGTCGATTTATTTTGATGAGTGATATTTTGTTATGTTATATGTTGGTATTTATTAGTAGAAATATATATGTTATCTGGTGTAGAAATATATTTGTTATTTGGTGTAAAAATATATATGTTATCTGGTGTAGAAATATATTTGTTATTTGGTGTAAAAATATATATGTTATCTGGTGTAGAAATATATTTGTTATTTGATGTAGAAATATATATGTTATTTGGTGTAGAAATATATATGTTATCTGGTGTAAAAATATATTTTTTATTTGATGTAGAAATATATATGCTATCTGGTGTAGAAATATATTTCATATTTGGTGTAGAAATATATATGTTATAGAAATATATATTTGTTATAGAGATATTTTTGTTATTTGTTATAGAAATATTTAATATTATATATATATATATATATATATATATTATATATATATTAGAATAGAATATTGAGACTTGGAGGACATATTTGGAAATAAGAAAAAATAAGTAGTTTAAGAATTTATATAAAAGGGGAGAGTTAGAATTAGAAAATAAGGATTACGTGAAACCTGTTTTTGGAGAAAAAGGGAGAAAACCAAGAGAAGAGGAGAACCAGAGAAGAGAACCTTTCAATCGATCAATCTAAGGTAAGGGTCGGACTAGCTTTTTCTAATAATGGATTGTATAATTCTGAAAAAGGGTTTAACCTTGTAGTTGTTGTTAGTTTTGCTGTTATAGAAATTAGGGTTATATTTCATTCATAATCTTTTGTACAATCACTTTTTCTACTTCTACCCATAAGTGTCTATTTGTATAAAGTGATTATTGTGGATTTAATTGGTCAAATTTGTGCTTATGTTTTGATGCAATGTTTAGGTATGTGAATTTGATGTTAATTAAGTTGTTGATGATGAATTTATATGCTCAAGTTATGTATATATGTATGCTTAATTTTTTGGAATCAAATTGAAGTTATGTATATATGTATACTTAATTAAGTTGTTGATGATTGATCTATATAAATGGTTAGACAAGTTTTGGAATCAAATTTGGGCATTGAGAAGTCAATATTGGGATTTTGGGGTGAAAAATGGGTTTTTCCCAAGAGCTGCACAGTGACAGCATCTCCTGTTTCATGTTCTTGCGTCTTTTTCACATGTTTCCGTTTTTCACATGAAAGTTGTAGATAATTGTGTTAGCTTTCCAGTGGATTTGGTTTGACTTGAAAATCATGTTTTGTTTTTGAGTTATGATGAAAATACTCCAAGCAGGTCTTAGTGAAATTTTATGAAAATTCCGCATAACTATTTCTAGGTCAACCCAAAACTTATGGATTGTCTCCAAACTTCAAAGCTTGTGTATTATGAGTTCAATTAAGGTGTTTAAGAGTATTTAACCTATGTTATGATGTTATATGCTGTTGTTCATGATTGATGAAGTATTATATGAAGGTATATGTTGATGAATATAATGTTATATGATGTTGTTCATGATTGATGAATAATTATATGAATGTATATGTTGATGAGTATGATGTTATATGATGTTGATTATGATTTATGAATTATTATATGAATGTATATGTTGATGAATATGATGTTATATGATGTTGTTAATGATTTATGAATTATTATATGAATGTATATGTTGATAAATATGATGTTATATGATGTTGTTCATAATTAATGAATTACTATATGAATGTATACATCGATGAATTATGATATTATGATGCAAAGTCGTTGTTGTTATCATTGCCGCTGTTGTCATCAATGTCGTTAAAGTTGCAAGTTATTGCCAAAGTCACTAAGATGTAAGTTGTTGTCTAAGTTTGAAGTTGTCTAAGTTGCAAGTTGTTTAAATTGTTGGTTGCCGAGTCCATGCATAGTCATTGAAGTTGAGGGCTTGATGCCCCGTGAGCCTATTTGCTCTATAAGTTGGGGGCTTGATGCCCTGTGAGTATATCCATGCTCTATAAGTTGGGGGCTTAATGCCCTGTGAGCCTATTTGCTTTATAAGTTGGGGGCTTGATGCCCTGTGAGTATATTTATGCTCTATATGTTGGGGACTTGATGTCCCGGTTGGTACCACATGCATGATTAAGTTGTTGTAGTTGCATTGTCGAGATGATGTCGTTGTTGTTGCATTGTCGAGTTGATGTCGTTGTTGTCGCATTGTCGTTGTTGTTAAGTTGTCAATTACTAATGAGTTGTTAATGAGAAACTATGGGAAATATCAATATTATTTATTGTTGTTGTTTATGTGAAGCATTGTTAATGATGATTTGAAGTTGATTGATGATTTATAGTTGGAACTAGGTGAAGGATTAATATATTTTATCGTTGTTGTTTATGTGAAGCATTGTTGATGATAATTTACTGTTGTTTTATGTTGATAAATCCTCTTATCTAAATTATTGTTTATTAGTATTGCTAATGATGAATAGATGTTGTTATGTGTTGTTAAATTCTTTTAAAGAATTATATGCTTATTATTATTGAATGTGAAATCTCACCCCATCTGTTTGAATGTTGCCTCTACGTGGATAACGTGCAGATCCAGAATTAGTTGTTGATGTGAGTTGACTCTCTCACGCGTCATCTTATGGTCGCTCTGATACGTAACGGGATGGGGATCTTTGCATTGTTTTCCATTTGTTACGTATATTTATGAATTATGTTGATGAACCACCTAGAATGGAATTTTAATAAGTTGTTAATGTTAAGGCCGTAGTGCCATTTTGTTGAATAATGAAATGTTTTTCCGCTGCGATGTAATTTGAATTATTGATGAAAGATGTTTAAATAAATAGTAATTCTACTCTATTTATCTTTTAAAGTAGCGTGACATCCTGTTTAAGTTAATTACTCTGATTATTATGTAAAAAATTTCAAGGTGGGAAAACGGGATGTTACAGTTTTAACCTAAATCAAATGGATTTAGATTAATCTTTTGAGAAAACACTACTTAGATCAAAACTAGCAATTCACGAATCAATTATTCAAATAACCAAGTGCTATATTAAAAGTAGAGAGAGAGAGAGAGATAGAGAACCAATGTTTATAGTAGTTCACCATTGTTCGTCCTCGCTAAGGGCTACCTCTACTCTACTTGATGAAGTACGCCTTCACCAAGGTCATCCGCTATGTATGAAAGGTTGATTACAATGTTTACAAGAGTTCCTTCAAATTAAAGCCCTAATTTTTCAACTCCTATGTAAAACAAACCCCCTTGAATTTGGTGCTCCTTGAATCTTCGGATCCTTGAGTCTACTAAGAAGACAAAATCTATTGCTCTGCCATCTAAAGGAAAGTCATCTAAAGCTCTCAAAGTCATTGAATCTGAAGAAGAATCCCCTGATCGAGATTCTAATGAAGAGACTATTGAGAAAATGGCTATGCTTTCCAACAAGCTTCAATATCTGGCAAAGAAGAACAAGAAGGGTTGCTTCAACTGTAAGAAGCCTGGACACTTCATTGCTGATTGCCCTGATCTTCAGAAGGAGAAATCAAATCATAAGTCCAAGAAACTAACTTTCAAGTCAAACCAATTCAGAAAGCAGATTAAGCAGAGTTTAATGGCAACTTGGGAAGATTGTGATAGTGAATCTGGGGTTAGTGGCGACAGTGACTTCAGAAGATGAACTTGACTCAGACTCTGAAGATAAAAATGAGGTATATTCTAAAATTCCTAGAGAAGAACTTATTGAGTCTCTAAAAGAGCTTCTTACACACTTTGAACACAGAACCAATGAGATAAATGATTTAAAAGAAAAATATGTTGTTTTAATAAAACAACAAGAATCAACTCTATTGGATCTGAAGGCATCTGATGGAGGACTTGGAGGCTTTGAATTCTATTGTAGAATTTATGAAGACAAACTCAAGTTTATTTGTCAGAAGCTACAAGAAAAGTGTGATGGAAAACCTTGAAGTAAACATGAAATTGCTCTTGAAGATTTTATTATATCTGACATTGACAGAAGCAAAGTAGCTTCTGTGATTTATAGTGATGAGTCAATAATTAGTGGTTTTAATATAATATTTGACTCCGTTTTATTTAGATTTAAGTTTATTTAATTTAATTTAATTTCCTTTTTAGAACTCTTTTACTTCAATTGCAAATTATTATAGTTCAGGAACAAATATTCTAAAGATTGAGTCTTGGAGCAAAAGAAAAGGGTTTGGAGCTGATTCAGAATGAAAATACGAAAATATGGGACAAAAATATGTCTCTCCCAAAGTCAGTGACTTGGCACGGCCCGTGCCACCAGCAGCACGACCGTGCCAACCTTCAGGACCTCTTTTGCTGCTCCTGCTTCAAAGACAAGCTACATATTTTAGTGTATTTCTGACCTAAAATCCTGTGGTTTCTTGTGGAACATTCTAGTGATGTATTGCTTAGGTTTTAAGTCATTGTACACTATAAATAGAGTAGCTAGATATCACAATAGAATCATCTTTTGTTCTTGGAATTCAATAATGACAATTGTCTTTCTTAATAAAAGTTCTTTCTTTATTTCTTGTTATTTACTTTATGATCTTTTTCTACTCTTCTATGTCTACGATGAACATGAGTGAGTAGACTTTTCTTGTCTTGGGATTGTTGGATAGGTCTAATGATGTAATCCTAATTGAGGGTGACAATAGCCTTAACACAGAAACCCTCATTGCTATGAATTTCATTAAGCCTCATCTACCTGATAACACAACTTATGAGCTTCAGCTCCATGTGCCTTTATGTTTGATTATCTTTCCTAACCCATCTCGGAATAACACCGAGGTGGAAGAAAATTTGTTGTATGTTGGTGATGTTCCACAGGTTCATGAGGAGCACAATCTAGGTGAGGAGGAAGGTGCAAACTTGCACCATGATGAGGAATTTCATCACCATGATGCCGAAGGGAACTTTGTTAATGAAAGATGGGCATGGATGCAAACGGAGGTTCAGAGGATAAGCACCGAACAACAAAGGCAAGGTGTTGAAATAACCGGGCTAAGGAACGATGTCCTTTGGCTTTGAATTAATCACAGCCTTAGAACTAGATGCTTCTGGTTCTGACTGAGCAGCACTCTCAGATACCAAGGTGGTTTTCAAACCTTCTGTAACACCCCGTTTTCCCAACATAAAAATTTCATTTAATTAATCAGAGTATTCACATAAAACGGAATGTCACATTCTTTTCTTAAAATTATAAACTGAATAAATAACTATTTATCCTTTAAAATTCAATAACAAGATCTTTAATACTTCGCAGCGGAATTTATTCAATAACTAAAACAGTCTTTGGCACGAAGGCCCCTTCATAAATGTCTCATAAAAATCCAATCTAAAAACATAGTCATAAATCTTCAAAAACAATATGTAAGGAATAGAAAAGCAATAACAAAGTTCCCATCTCGTTACGTATCAGAGCACCTAAGACACACGAGAGAGAAATCTCACACGACATGAACTATTCTTGGTTACCTGCAAGTTACTCATACGAAGAGCAACATTTCCAAGCAGAAGGGGTGAGATTTCACAAACCAATAATATTAAGCATATAATTCAGCAATTATATTTAACAACCTAAAATCATCATAATATTCATCATAGATAATAATATATCATATATCACATCTTTAATAGTTCATATAAAGAATCACAGCTTCAACAACTTGGCAACTTAAACATCTTTGACTCGACAAATGCGACTCCAACTTGACTATGCAACTTAGACCTCTTATATGCATGTGGTACCAATCCAGAGCATCAAGCCCCCAACGTATTTGAGCGTAAATAGGCTCCCAGGGCATCAAGCCCTCAACTTATTTGAGCGTAAATAGGCTCCCAGGGCATCTAGCCCTCGACTTAATTGAGCAAAGGCTCTAGGGCATCAAGCCCCCAACAATGAAATGCTAATGCATGGACTCGACCTCTTAAACATCTTAAATCAACAACTTCTTATATAATCCAATAATTTGGAACTTCATCATCTTAATCAACTTAGACCGACTCATGCAGCTTAGTTAAATAACAACAGCAACACACCAGTATACAAAAACAGCATGACATAATAATATCAAATGCAAGTCAACAACATCTTAAATATTCAATTATACTTCAAGTAATGCACATAACATTATATCACATCGTAATCAACATCAACACATCTTAAACAGCTTCACAGATTATAAATAACATCATCATTAAGTCTCAATACTACCCCAAGGTTCAACTCTCAACAACTCGTGCAACAAAGGTCGCAAAAACCTAACAAGACACTCTGTTTCTAGGTCACTCGCGAGGCGAGGGCCTCTGCTCGCTGTGGCGAGCTCAGTTCAGAATTCCAAAATTCAATTCTACAATCTTTCCAGATCCAATCTCATCCTACATTCTTTCCTAATCATTATTAGACATGTTCAGGCACTCAAAGGCATCTAAGGATCAACTCAAAAGTCAAAATTACGAAATTTGGATAGCTATCTGGTCATGCTCGCTACAGGCAGAAGTGCAGTTTTTCACAAAAATCACTAATTCTCATGGTTTTAAGCCTAACATTGATTCCAGAATTCATCATAATCATTATCTAAGGTCTAGGGACAATTTCTACATCAATCTAACAACTTTCCACCGTTTAATCATCAATTCTATAGTTTTGACCTAGAGTCCGATTCCTCTTAAATTCATCCTACATCATGTTAAACCTAACCATTGAATCACAGACTTAATAGAATTGCAAAGTTAGTCTCACCCTTACCTTAAGATTAACGATCGGCAGCCTTTCCTCTTGGTTCTTCTCTTCTCTTGTTTTTCTCTGACTTCTCACTTTCTCCCTTTTTCTCCCAAAAGTCGTTTGCACGAAATCCTTATTTTCTAATTCTCACTCTCCCCTTTTATAAAAATCCTTAACCTACTTATTTTTCTCTTATATCCAAATCTCCCCAAAATCTCAATATTCTATTCTAATATATATATATATATATATATATATATATATATATATAATATTTCTATAACGAATAACAAATATATCTCTATAACATATATATATTTCTACAATAAATAACATATATTTCTACAACAAATTATATATATTTCTACAACAGATCACATATATTTCTACAACAAATTATATATATTTCTGCAACAAATCATATATATTTCTACAACAAATCACATATATATTTCACTAATAAATATCAACATATAACTTAACAAAATATCACTCATCTAATTTTCAAAGTAGCCCCCACAACTTCAATCTTATTTTATTTTCAAATCCTATTCCATTAAATAATAAAATAAGCCACTTAATAAATCACATAATCATATAAATATATTCTAAACTTATTAAAACAATCAAATAAATCAAATAATTCAAAGAGGGTGTTACACCTTCCTTAATACATTCACAACAAGCTTTGAGACTGATTTCATTAGGTTTCCCTTCTGAAAATCAATCCCTTTGCCATTGTTTCTGTAAATGTTGTATATCATAGAAACAACTTTGCTCCTATCAATACCTGATATAATATACTCCTCAAGAGCAATTTCCTCTTTGCTTAAAGACTTTCCACTACACTTTTCTTGTAGCTTCTGACAAAGATGCTTGAGTTTTTCTTCATAAGTTCTACAGATGAAGTCAAGCCCTTTAAGCCCTTCTTTAGAAGCTTTCAGATCCAATAGGGTTGATTATTGTTGCTTCATCAAAACAACATATTTTTCTTTTAAATCTTTCAACTCATTGGTTCTGTATTCAAAGTGTGTAAGAAGTTCTTTAAGAGACTCAATTAATTCTTCTCTGAGAAATTTAGAATATACCTCATTTTCATCTTCAGAATCTGAATTAGTATCTGCTTCTGAAGTTACTGTAGCCACTAACCCGACAGCTACTTTAGCATCTTCTTCAGAATCCTCCTTTTCAGAGTCTGATTCACTATCTAAATCCTCCCATGTTGCCATTAAGCTCTTTTTAATCTGCTTCCTAAATTTTCTTGTATTGAAGCTAGATTTCTTTGACTTGTCCTTGGATTTAACAAAAAAATATATATATATATATAAAGACACACAAATACCCATTATTATTATTATTTTAGGGAATAAATGCTCATTTATCATTTTTCCTAAAAATAATCGTACAATATACAACAATATAATTTCCACTAAACGGCATTTACTAATTTTCAAAGAATATTGAGATTGAATATGTCATCATCTTTTACACCTATTCCTTATTAAAAAAATGATATTGCATAGGTTTGTACTACATACAATTTTTTTTTTGAACAAATACTACATACAAATTTGATTCTATTTAATGGTGTTTTTTTTGTTCATGCTACTAACAAAGTTCGATTTTGTTATACGATAAAGGATCGAGTTGCACTAACTTAGACAAGTTAAGAGATCAATTTGACTTAAATTAAAATTAAGGAACCAAAATGGGATTTTAAAATAAGTTTATGGACCAAGTTGACCAATTTTAAAGTTTTGGGACTAAATTGAAATTTAAAATTAGCTACAGAGCCAAAGTGACATTAAGCCAAAGAAAAAAATTAACAATATGAAAAAATCATATAATTATAGAGATAGTACTAACAACAACATTTAAAAGGAGAATTTAATGATATTATTAGTATTAATATTTGTTATCATGTTTTTTTTTTTAAATGTGGTAACATGTCTTTGATTTTTTTATAAGTTAATACTAAATTACTAATAGTAGCACTACCAATGAAGGTAGACTCAATTATCTTTATAGAATCTCTTCCTCTCCAACAAGCCGGCCGTAGTTTTCTTTCTCTATGATTTCTCTTACAATTTCTTCATTGAGGGTGGTGTTATCGCGATTTTCGGGCGTCAAGTCATTAATTAGGCTTGAACCTTTCAATCTTTGATATTCTCTATTTTTTTTTGGGAAGGGCAAAACTGAGAAAACCCTTAGAAATTCTAAGTTCGGGGGTCGTTTTCACTACGGGAAGGTGTTAGGCACCCGCGATGACTATAGTACTCTATAGGAGCCGTTTTCTTAGTTTTATGTCTACGCTTTATTTTTAATGCTATTTATTGAAAAAAGAAGTTGTTTATTTAGGTTAAGAATGGAGGGAGAAAATGTTTGAAGCTTTGTTTTATTGGACTTGGAGAGGTTTTGACCTCATGCCTACATACCCATTTAAGGGATCAAACTCCATGTAGTTCTCTTTCAAAATGTTTTTGTGTGTTTCAATTGATTTTAAGTTTTGAAAAATAGGTTTGAAGAAGAGAAAGAAGCCGTAAAGGCATGAGAAGAAAATGGTGAATGGTTGGTTCAATTGTTATTAAAAGGTCTAAGTAGGAATTAGGATTCATTTGGATTTGATTAAGAAAATAAAGGAAAAAATTCAATGGAGTTTTGACTCCAAGGTTTGTTTGGAAAAATTTGAGTGATGGAATTTGTTTATTATTTTTTTTGGAAAATTGACATTTGTCTAAAGATCGCGTTTCCTAAGCATACATCTAAACGGTAAACATGCAACGTGTGTGCGTGTCGGTGCTTGTGTCGGTGTACATCATTAGAGTCCATTGTCCTTTACACTTTGCCCTAGTTTACATACTATGGTCTTGCGAGTAATTAAAAGAAAGCTAATCTACCTAAAATTATTACAAACCCATTTGATATAGAAATGAATAGAAAAATAATGCCTAAACTATGAGATGGATGAAATATGAAATGAAATGATTAGTATCATAAGGCATAAAATAGTAAAAAAGGAAACAATATTGAAATAAGATAACAAAAAGAAAAGAACAATGAAATGAAATAAAATGACAAAATATGCCTAGAATTAGGTATAACACTTAGACATGCACATGACCTATAATTCCCTCATCATAGCCTTTTTCAAAAGAGGTTTGATTTTGTGCTATAATGTGATGATGATAAGGACACATACAAGCCAAGCATTGACATATTTCTAGATATACTTTGCACTTTATTTCTTAACAAAAACACACATTATTTGCAAAACAAGAAAAATGAAAATTCACATCACTCAAACAGTAAATCACACATAGGATCAGAGACATATTCATTATGAAGTTGCACATCAATCATTCTCATCTTATGCCAAAGTTTTATGAAGAGAATATGGCAAGAAATTCACAAGATTAGACAAAAAAAAACCAATTAATCAAGAAAATATCACATACATTTTTTATTAGTTTTTTAATGTGTAAAGCATCACAAGAAATACCAAAAAAATGAATTAGAAACAGTAGGAATTTTTCTAGAATTTTGAGGAAAAAATTGAGCAAGCAGGGGTTCAATCAGCAAGAAAACAAGGTGTAAACAGCACAAAAAAATGCAAAA
Source organism: Medicago truncatula (assembly GCF_003473485.1). NCBI lineage: Eukaryota > Viridiplantae > Streptophyta > Magnoliopsida > Fabales > Fabaceae > Medicago > Medicago truncatula. The sequence goes on along the minus strand of NC_053044.1, from coordinate 17,286,621 downwards.
ACGTACAGGAACCCTAGGCCCAAACCCAAAGCCCAACACCGGATCACAGGAAAGTACAGGGACCGTTGGATTGATCCAGGAGATGGAAACCTAGATCCAACGGTCTAGATTGAGGGAAAACGAACCAGAATTGGACCGGTCCGGTTCAGTTGGTTATAAAAGGGTTTGGGGACCGGTCCAATTCATTCTCCCTTCTCCTCTCTCTCTCTCTAACCTAAACCTAGTGAGAGAAGCTCTCACCTCTCTCCTCTCTTCCGGTCATCTTCTCCGGCGAGCTTCACCGCTCCGGTGTGGTGGTTTGCCGGCCCAACAGGGCGGCGCCGCCGCACCGGAGATGAGAAACTCCTCCGTTTTCAAATTTTTTTGCAGATTAAGACATCCTTTTTCGTTCTAAGCATGAATATGGCATTGGATTTTGCATGCAAGGTTCGAATCAACGTAGATCTGGAATTTTGTGTTTGCGGTTTACGAAATCTTTTTCTTGTTTTTCTTAGTTCTTTTCGAATGGAAACTTTCAGAGCTTCACGGATCTACGTTAGATTCGTCCTTGTTGACGTTTTTTTATGGAAAAATAAAGGTGTTTAGGTTTTACCTGGAATTTTGAATCGGAGATTTTTGACGAAGATCTTTGGGAAGCTTCGATCTGATTCTTTTGTTGCTTTGTTGCTTCGAAACCGAAAATAAATCGGTGTTTCTTCACTGATTCACTTTCTTCTTCTTCGTCACCGGTCCAATCTTCTTCTTCTTCTCACTGATTCCTTCGTGATCGGTGCTGGAGTTTGCCACTGGCGAATTCGCACCTTGAATTACGAAGGAAACCGATTCGATGAAGATTCAGTGATGAATCTCTGAGAATTGCGAAAGATTCACTGAATTTTGTGTTGAATTGTGATTCTGGAAATTTAGGGTTTGAGTGTTCTTCGTGTTCTTGGTGATTTCTGAGTTTTGATCCTAACAGAAAGGAGAGAGAAATTTCTCTTTTGTTTGTGATGTGGCGTTGATTGAATGGATCTGTGTGGCACTCTGCACTATTTATAATCTGACAAGTGTGCTTGAGACCCAATGAAATGGTGACACCTGGACTTGTATGAAAATGGCTCGGCCTTGGACTTGTTGTGATCTAGGGACCTTTCTGCAAAAAAGTAAAATTGAGGACTAAACTGTAATTAATAAAAATGGATTAAAAATGCAATTTTGAAAAGTTTTGGACAAAAATGCAATTTTGGAAACCTTTTGAGGGACCAAAATGCAATTAAAAGAAAATTGAATTAAAATTGGTAATTTGAAAAAAAAGTAAAGTGAAACCTAAAATAAAATCAACAAAAGGACTAAAACGAACCAATTACTGACATGAGGTATTTTAAAATACCTCCCTGCCGAAATTTTGACAGGAAAAGACCAAAATGCCCCCAGGGACTAAACAAACCCAAACTGACTCAGATGCAATTTTTGAAATGATTTTTTAAACAAAGACTCAACAATGATTTGTACAGACAAATTGAAAAGACTCAGAGGCAAACACAGGGACTAAAATGGGTTCCACTGCAGGAAATGACCAAAATACCCTTTTGTATGATTTTTTGAAATAAAACGCAAGAAAAGTAATGCGATGTTTCTGAGAGTTCTTAAATGACTTGAAATGCAAGAAAATACGGACAGAGGCAGTAAAATACGCTGGAAAAGATAGTAAAGGTTCAGAGTAAAATAACAGAGAATTGACAAATATCAGTGTTAGAAAAGAAATTTGAACGAGTATTTTTAGGTCCAGAATCAGGGTACAACAGCTGCCCCTATTTAAGTTTCTTTGTCCGGAGGGTCAAGAGACGGAGTCTTTGGCTTGACAGGACGAAGATACTTAAATATTAACATTTGCACTGTGTTTGGACGTAAAAATACGCTTGCACGTTTTCAAATATCATGAATGCCATGCAACATTTGGATTATGAATGCGAGACAAACGAGAGCTGGAACTAACAAAAGATATCGTATCCATTGCGGGATTGATAGACATTGACAAGATAACAGATAACAGGGTAGACAGGAAACTAGAAGCAAATTGACGGGTACAAGCTGCTCTTGGATTGAGCTGGGCACTTGACCGGGAATAAAAGTAGACAAACAGGTGCGAGTTGTTCTTGGATTCGAACTGGTCACTCGACCGGGGACATAGAAAAGGTAGACAGGTACGAGTTGTTCTTGATTCGAACTGGTCACTCGACTGAAAGCAAAGGCAAATAGACAGGTGTAAGCTGCTCTTGGATTGAGCTGGTTACTCTACCGGAGTCAAAGACAAATAGACAGGTGCAAGCTGCTCTTGGATTGAGCTAGCCACTTGACCGAACAGAAACAGATAGACAGGTACAAGCTGTTCTTGGACTTGAACTAGCCACTTGACCAAAATCATAGACACATAGACAGGTACGAGCTGTTCTTGGATTTGAACTGGTAACTCGACCGATAACATTGAAAAGTAAACGGGTGCAAGCTGTTCTTGGATGCGAACTGGTTACTTGACCAAACAGAAACATATTGACAGGGGATTGTTTTTTTTTTTTGACAAAATATAGATTGAGATTGACTTGACGTCGATTTGATTTGAAAGGTAGAAATTGACCGATATTATTGGCTCACAAGGTTTCGACAGAGAACCTGACATGAGTATTGAATTGAGACTGATGTTGACATTGGAAATGCAATATGCATGAATGATATAACAGTTTCATTAAATGCATGGGCACGTAATATGCATGATTATGCATGTATGAATGCTTGTAATGCATGATTGTTGGCGATTTGTAGACACAGTTCCGCAGAGACAGACAAGACACTGGAGTATTGGGCACGTAATGGCTCGTGCTATATTACACATTCCTGGAAATCCTCTTTGGAGATAACGTCGTTGGGAGACTTATCGGAACCATGACTGAGGGCAGGTAGCTATGCAACTTGCTGGGGATAGAATCTCGGAAGACTCTACTGGGGATAATGCTGTCATTGCCGGGCATTTCAGTGCCGGGTGTACCGTGGATGTCGCATTTGCGGTCAATGCTTTTTGCATGTTATTTTCTCAATTTTCATTCATTTTTTTTTTGCATCCCATTTTTGCCTGGATCGCCCTTTCGGGTTTTCGATCCACCGGGGAAATAAATTCTTTTCGATGCCCCATTTTTGCCTGAACTGCCCTTTCGGGTTGTCAATCCAGCGGGGTGCTCATTTTTGCCTAAGCCACCCTTCCGGGTTTTCAACTTAGCGAGCCTATTCATTTTCATGCATTTTCATTCTGTTTTTTCATTCTTGCCATTGACCACAGACTATCCTGGAGGAGAACCTGCTTGTAACATATATTGAAATAGACACCAACATACACTCGCTCATGCACGTTTCGTTTGAATGTACCCTGTTGCTCAGGTTTGCTTTCAAAAAAACTTTTCAATTTTCAAGATGTCTGTTTCGAGCATTTGTCATTATTAAAAATAGAAGGAAAATGTTTTTGTACATAACTTTGAAAGTAAAAAGAAAATAGAGTTTCAAACAAAAGCACAGGCTCAAATTGATGTATAAGAGTGGTGATCAGCCGAAGGCGTGACTCCACGGATTTACAAAGCTTGGAAAATGGTAATTTTTATTGGTTGGTGGTACATTGAACACAGCAATCATTACATTTCCTAGAAACTTTGAATTCGCAAGCATAGGAGCTTTTGATGAAGATAGTCATTAACAGCTGCAGATGCCCCAAGGGGACGGTGGTTGGCCAGATATAGTTACTTGCCTCTTGTTTCCATCTCATTTTTGCATGAACCGCCCTTCCGGGTTTTCGGCTCATCGAGACGCTCATTCTTGCCTGAGTTGCGTACAATCTCAGCGAGCTTTTTCATATATTTTTTTTGTCCCTTATTTTTGCCTGGACCGCCCTTTCGGGTTTTCGATCCACCGAGAAGCGCATTTTTGCCTAGGCCGCCCTTTCGGGTTTTCGACCTACCACGCTGTTCTTTTCACATTTCTAGGCAAAGTATTTCTTGACTATATCAGCATTCACAGGATTTGGAAGTTCTACACCATCCATGTGTGTAAGAATTAAAGCACCACCGGAGAAGGCCTTCTTGACAACATAAGGACCTTCATAGTTAGGCGTCCACTTGCCCCTTGGGTCGGGTTGCTGGCTTATCCTCCTTTTCAATACAAGTTCCCCTATCTTGAATTCTCGAGGATGGACTTTCTTGTCAAAGGCAGTCTTCATTCTTGCTTGATATGACTGTCCCAAGCCATGGCATCCATACGCTTTTCCTCCACCAGATTCAACTGATCATACCGGCTTTGGCACCATTCAGCCTCGGATAACTTTGCTTCCATGATCACACGGAGAGATGGGATCTCCACTTCCAAAGGAAGAACTGCTTCCATACCATATACAAGAGAGAAAGGGGTTGCCCCGGTTGAACTGCGCACGGTAGTACGGTAGCCATGCAGAGCATAGGGTAACATCTCATGCCAGTCCTTGTAAGTGGTTACCATTTTCTGGACAATCCTCTTGATATTCTTGTTGGCGGCCTCAACAGCACCATTCATCTGAGGTCTATAGGGAGAAGAGTTATGATGCTCAATTTTGAATTCTTCACAAAGAGCTTGCACCACATTGTTATTCAGGTTGGTACCATTGTCGGTAATAATCTTGCTGGGAACACCATATCGACAGATGATGTTGTTCTTGATGAACTTAGCTACCACTTGCTTGGTCACATTGGTATAAGATGCCGCTTCAACCCACTTGGTGAAGTAGTCAATTGCCACTAAGATGAAACGATGACCATTTGAAGCCTTCGTTTCAATTCTTCCAATCATGTCGATGCCCCACATTGAAAACGGCCATGGGGATGAAATAACATTGAGAGCGTGCGGAGGCACATGAATCTTATCAGCATAGATTTGACATTTGTGGCACTTTCTGGCGTGCTGGTAGCAATCATGCTCCATGGTCATCCAGTAGTAACCTGCCCGTAACAACTTCCTTGACATAGTATGCCCTGTAGCATGGGTCCCGAAGGTACCGTCATGTACATCATGCATTAACTGCTCCGCTTCGTGTTCATCAACACATCTTAATAATACCATGTCATAGTTTCTTTTGTACAGAATATCTCCATCTAACAGGAATCTACTGGCCAATCTTCTCAGGGTCTTCTTGTCTTTGTTGGAAGCACCCGGCGGATACTCACGGCTTAGCAAGAACTGTTTGATGTTGTAATACCAGGGTTTATTGTCAACCATATTTTCACCAGCCTGATCGATCACATCCCCAATAGCGAACACATGTGAAGGTCTTTCAAGGCGTTGTACTTTGATTATCGGCACATCATTCCAATGGTTTACTTGAAACATGGAGGATAGAGTAGCAAGAGCATCAGCCATTTGGTTCTCATCACGAGGGATATGGTGCAGCTCAACCTTTGTAAAATATGTCAGCAAACGTCTCGCATAATCACGATAAGGAATCAACTTGGCATGGTGGGTCTCCCATTCACCTTTTATCTGGTTGATGACGAGCGCAGAATCTCCATAGATGTCGAGGTGTTTGATTCTCATGTCAATTGCTTCCTCGATCCCAAAGATACATGCTTCATATTCAGCCATATTGTTTGTACATTCGAACAGAATTCGGGCGGTAAAAGGAATGTGATGCCCCTGCGGGGATACAATGACTGCCCCAATTCCTTTACCATAAGCATTGACAGTACCATCAAAGACTAATCCCCACTTGATATTGGGATCTGGACCTTCACCAATCAACGATTCTTCGCAGTCTTTTGATTTCAAATACATGATCTCTTCATCGGGGAAATCGAACTCAATTGGTTGATAATCATCAAGAGGTTGGTAGGCAAGATGATCGGCAAGAATGCTACCTTTGATTGCCTTTTGAGTTTTGAACACAATATCATATTCAGACAAAAGCATCTGCCAGCGTGCAATCTTCCCAGTAACAGCAGCTTTCTCAAATATATACTTTATCGGATCCATTCTGGATATCAACCAAGTTGTATGATTCACCAAATAATGACGCAGGCGTTTAGCGGCCCAGGCCAGAGCACAACAAGTCTTCTCAAGCATTGTATACCGAGTTTCACAATCGGTGAACTTCTTGCTTAGATAGTAGATAACATGTTCTTTCTTTCCAGTCTCATCTTGTTGACCAAGTACGCATCCCATGGATTCATCAAATACTGCCAAATACATAATCAAAGGCCTTCCTTCCACGGGTGGGACAAGGATAGGTGGTTCCAGCAGGTAGTTCTTGATGCTATCAAAAGCTTCTTGGCATTCATCATTCCACACAATAGGCTGATTCTTCCTGAGTAGCTTGAAGATCGGCCCGCAGGTTGCGGTCATATGAGATATGAATCGGGAGATGTAATTCAAACGTCCGAGGAAACCTCTGACTTGCTTCTCGGTCTGTGGAGCTGGCATTTCTCGGATGGCCCGGACTTTATCAGGATCGACTTCAATGCCCTTTTGGCTGACAATGAAGCCTAATAACTTTCCGGATCTGACGCCGAATGTACATTTGTTAGGATTCAATCGAAGCTTGTACTTTCTCAACCTTTCGAACATCTTTGTCAGATATTCAACATGTTGCTCCTCATCTGTTGACTTTACAATCATGTCGTCCACATACACCTCGAAACGGAGTAGTCATCCCTCTTTGGTAGGTAGCACCAGCGTTTATTAAGCCGAATGGCATCACTTTGTAGCAGAAAGTACCCCACGGAGTGATAAAAGACGTCTTTTCTCTATCTTCAGGGGACATTTTGATCTGATTGAAACCGGAGAAACCATCCATGAAGGAGAACACCTTGGACTGAGCCGTATTGTCAACAAGCACATCAATATGAGGTAATGGAAAGTTGTCTTTTGGAATGGCTTTGTTCAGGTCTCTGAAGTCAACACACATCCGGACTTTACCATCCTTCTTTGGCACAGGTACAATATTGGCAACCCATTCAGGGTACTCAACTGTCATGAGGAAACCCGCATCAATCTGTTTTTGAACCTCGCTCTTAATCTTGAGAGCCATATCTGGATGAGTCCTTCTCAATTTCTGCCTGACGGGAGGACATTCAGGCTTTGTGGGGATCCGATGCTCCACAATCTTAGGGTCTAAACCTGGCATATCTTCATACGACCATGCAAAAATATCCGGATATTCCCGGAGGAGCTGGATGATCTTCTTTTTAACCCCTTCCTCTAGAGCAGCACCGATCTTGATTTCTCGCTTGTTCTCCTCGGTACCTATGTTGATAAGCTCAATCTCTTCCTGGTGAGGCTGAATGGCTTTCTTTTCTTGCTCAAGTAGCCGAGTGATCTCATACGGTATGTCATCACCCTCCTCATCTTCGGCTTCATACACTGGGAATTCAAAATCCGGAGGGAATGTAGGGTTACTGTGCCCAACGGGTTTATTATAGTTCAATCTGCGTAAAATGGTTGGATGATTTTAGAAAGAGTTTTTTTTTTTTATGCAGATTTTTGAAATTAATAAGAAAATAAAGATATTTTGGTTTTTTCTGGCATTACCGTTATTTCCAAGGAAAAAGCACTAAAAATAGCAGTCGTGAAAGAAACGACAATTTTTTTTATTAATCAACGGCAATGCCGAAACAAACATGCCCTTACAGAAAATATCACTCTCGCTTTGGGCAGAGCGAGAGGATTGTTATTTTGAAAAGCAAGGTACTTAAGCAACAAGGCATATTACTCAGAAACATGCATGATTGAGGGAATGTCAATGGCATCCCAATCTCTCGCAATGCCTCCTGGTGTAACAAATACAGGCCTAGGGCCAAATCCAGTTGCTTCTTCTGTGATTGCGTTGACAAACCCAGCACTGTAGAATGCCCCGGTGGAGACTCCTGAAGTTAGGGAAAAGCCAAGACCTTCCTTATGCTTGTTCTCACGGAGTTATATTAACCTGCCCCAGCCGGAAGCTTGACCCTCTTGGACGGCTCTCTGCGCATCCTTCAAAGAAGCCATAGCAGTTCCATCCCTCTTGGGCTCCGTACCTTCGACAGTTAATCCTTGAAAAGCGGTTCCCTCCGCAGACTCTGCTTCTATGCAAGAGAAAGATGATAGCTGGCTAACCAGGTATGCTTCCTCTCCATGAATTGTAACAAGCTTTCCGCTTTTTGAAAATTTCAACTTCTGATGCAAGGTAGAGGTCACCGCCCCAGCGTCATGTATCCACGGTCTTCCCAAGAGACAGCTATAAGAGGCATTAATATCCATGACCTGGAACGTGATTAGAAAGGTTTTGGGGCCAATAGTTATTGGCAAGTCTATCTCCCCGAGAACGCTCTTGCGGGTTCCATCAAAGGCTTTGACCAGAAAAGTGCTCCTCCTCAAGGGAGTTCCCCGATAACTCAGCTGATCCAGCGTTGACTTAGGCATCACGTTCAAAGATGAGCCAGTGTCCACTAACACATTTGATAGCATGTCGGACTTGCAATTCACGGAGATATGCAAGGCCAGATTATGATGCTTTCCTGCTTCGGGCAATTCATCTTCACTGAACCACAGATTGCTGCAGGCGGTAATGTTCCCCACTATGCTACCAAAGTGATCCACAGTAACCTCATGATCCACATAAGCCTACTCCAATACTTTCAAAAGGGTATCTCTGTAAGCAGCGGAACTCAGGAGTAGAGACAAAATGGATATCTTTGACGGAGTTTGCAGCAGCTGATCCACAATTTTGTAATCACTTCTTTTGATCAACCTCAAAATCTCGTCCAGGTTAGAATCCTCTATAGACCGGCCTGGTTGGCTCGCGTCTCTGGTAACAGGAGAAACATCAGTCGGGGTAGCTTTGTCAATGGGTGGCATGGTAGGCGTAGCTGCCTTCTTTTGAAACAACGGTGGACGGACTCTTCCGCTTCTTAGGGCTGCTGAAGTTCCTTCGGCGATGTTGTTCATCACGGCCAAGGACACCAGAGGCACTTCTACTCCGTTTTCGATCATGGTAGCATTGTATTTGTACGGGATAGCCCTATCTGAAGTATAAGGTACCGGTCCGGGCAACCTTATCACCAGAGGCTCAACATTCTCTTTCAAAGGCATACTCTTGACAGGTGGATCATGAAAAACTGGCACGATCACGCAGACATCACTAACAGTCAAAAAATTATCATTCATCAAGCTTTGGATGTCATCTTGAACAGTATAGCAACCCAAAGGATTACGAAGGCATCCTAGGCACTTGGCATGATCATGGCTAAATAGAGGAGTTGCGACATTACGGACATCGAGTCTAGGAGCTTCCTCACATACTTCAATCATGTTCACGGCGGCATGATTTGGAAGAGGATTGTCGAGGACGTGCGGGACATTATTCTCAAAAGTCAGCTTTCCTTGATCAATGAGCTTCTTCACGATATACTTCAAAGCATAGCACCCTTCGACATCATGACCCAGGGCGCCTTGATGGAAATCACATTTGAGGTCGGACCTGAACCTGGGAGGCAACAGATCAGGTGGGGGCTTGCCCTGTCTGGTCGTACAATGCCCTCTATGGAGTAAAGTCGGAAGCAACTCAGCATACAACATCGGTATCGGAGGGAAGGTAGGTCTAGCTTGTTGATGTTGTTGTTGTTGTTGAACCGACAACTGTTGTTTCATCTGTTGAGCAATTGCATTAACGGGTACCTGAGGTTGACCCGGTGGCAAAGGATACTGATGATAGAATGGTGGAAAGAAAGGATGCTGAGAGTACGGCGCATATGGGTACGACGGAGGCATTTGGGCAGCATTAATAGGAGCAACAGTAGTCATGGATTGACCGGCTCCGGCAGACACCATCCCTACTTCCGTTTCTTTCTTCTTGTGGTGTCCGTTACCATACCTCTTTGATGCATTCACAGAGGATTCAGCTTTCTCGAATACAATGATTCCTTCTCTGACGGCTTCTTCCAGACGAGTTCCCATGGTGACCATCTCCGAGAAGTTATTCGGGGCAGCGATGATCATTCTCTCAACATAATCCTTTTTCAAAGTCTTTAGGAATGTCTGGGTCATTTCTTCTTCATCAAGAGCGGGAGTAATGCGGGCAGCTGCCCCCTTCCATCTTTGTGCATATTCACGGAAACTTTCCTCCTTCTTTTGGGAGAGAGATCTGAGGAATTCCCTGTTTGGCTTCAATCTGGTATTAAACCCATAGTGGCTTTTGAAAGCAGCGGCTAATTCATCAAAGGTATGGACGTCATTTTTGCTCAAGCTAGTATACCATTCTGCAGCATCTTCCATTAAGCTATCTTGGAAGCAGTGAATCATTGTCTTTGTAGTTACCCATCTTTCGGACATACTTGATGATGTGGTTCTGGGGACAAGTCAGCCCATTGTATCGGTCGAAATCCGGGATCTTGAACTTCTTAGGAACATCCACCTTAGGTACCAAGCAGAGATCATGAGTCTTGAAAGAGTCCTCGTTCCCTCGGTTAGCTTTGATTTCATCACGGAGTTCTTTAGCAAGTTCCTCCATCCTTTCTTCCATGGTTTTGATCACGGGGATGTTTCCGTGATGTGTATTGATGTTAACACCTTGAGGTATGGCATGCACAAGAGGCTCAGTGACAGTTGCCGTTGTCTGAGGCAAAGTGGTATTGATGGAGACAGCGTTTGTTGCGGGAATCGGACCATTGTTAGCAGTACCAGAAGTGCCTGCTGCAGTACTAGGAGTAAAAAACGGTGGAAGTCCATACGGAAACCCAGTTGGCATAACAAAGCGAGTGTCAGTAGATGCAGTTGGGATCACACTTGTAGTTATAGGGATAGCTGCGGCTATAGGGATAGCTGTGGCTGATTGTTCCTGGGCGGCTAGCAGAGCAGTCATGGTATCATTGGCCTTAGTCAATTCTTCCCTCAGAGAAGCTAACTCGGTACGGAGCTGAGCATTTTCTTCTTCCATAGCTACCAAATTCTTCTTTCTGTAGAGTCTAGTCCGATGTATTCTGTCAGGTTCGTAAACTTTCCGAGCACGAGCCACCTTTCAATCTGTGGCAGAAGAACCAGGAGGCAGTGAGCACTTGGAAACCTTGTGTGACTTGATGAATGATGCACATGATGCATGATATGTACAAATGCAAATGCAAAAAGTTTTTTTTTGGACATCGAAGGATTTTTAGACAAATCAGGAGCTTTGTAAACAATATCTAAACAAGCAAAGCAAAACGAAGTGTTTACAAGGTGAATCCCTTTGAAATACTAAGCCAAGGGAAGACTTTGAAATATAAACAAATAAAACTCTCAAGCATAGGAAGTGGTGGGATGATCCTCAGACTCGGACTCCGAATCCGAACCGCAGTATCTATCATAGAAGTTGCGTCGTCCTCTAGCTCTCTTGGAGTCCCGCATAAGTAACTCATCTTTTTCTTCAAGTTCCCTTCAGACCTTAACCAATTCCTTCTTCAACATCAGGTTCTCATGAGTCTTCTGCTCATCCTTACCATCCAAAGTCATGATTAGATTCTCAGCTTCATTGTATCGGGCTTTCCACATGTGTTTCTCACGACTCTCCATGGCTAGATGCTCCTGATACATTCCCTGAGTTGTGGGAGGTAGAGGTAAAGGTATAGATGGAGCAGATGCAGACACATATCTCATAGCAGGGTAAGGCATACCAATCTCTTCAGCTCGATTTATTACCCACTGAGTATAGGCCTCATGAGCAATACCGGATCTCACACCCAAATGCTTCACACTCTTCCTACGGACCTTAGACCAAGCCTCTATGAAAGCCTCCCTTTGCCCGGTGGGAGCGTTCGAATAGTAGAAGAACTCTGGAGATGTAGCAAGATTGATGGGCTTTGCCTTCATTGGGAACCCAAACTGTCTCATAGCAAGCTCAGGATTGTAGTTGATTCCCCCACGGGTACCAAGAAGAGGTACATTGAGAAAATCTCCACAACCAGTAATAATTTCCTTAACCTGAGCGGCGGGAGTGATCCAGACCACCTCGTTAGGAGAGAGAGCCATCATCCGCTGTGAGTAGGACCAATTCTCCGAGTTTTCATGGAAAGAGCTCGGAAGGTGAGAAATGAACCACCTATATAGGAGAGGCACGCAGCAAAGGATATACCCACGACCTTTGAGAGTCCGGTCATGGATAGCATGGTATGTGTCAGCTAGCAAGGTAGGAACCGGATTCCTAGAATGGAAGATCTCAATAGTATTCATATCCACAAAGTTGTCGAGATTCGGAAAGAGAATGAGCCCATAGATAAGCAATGCAAGAATAGCCTCGAGTGTGTCCTGACAAGTGGTTTTGAGATTAGCTTGTTCAAGTAGATACTTTGAAGTGAACCCTCGGATGTGAGACTTGGTAGTAAGATGATTGGAGACATCGGAAGTCTTGAGATAGAGATCCTTAGCAATAACCAAAGGAGTAAGAGAAGTCCCGGGACCGGTGAAAGGCGTCTTCTCGGCTATAGGTGAATCTAACAAGTGGGAGTAAGCCTCAAGAGTAGGGAGTAACTGGAAATCTGGAAAAGTGAAGCAACAGAAACTCGGGTCATAGAATTGCACTAGAGTGTGCACTAGCTTCTCTTCAACATTAGTCCGGAGAATAGTAAGCAAACCACCATATCGGAGTCGGAAACCTGTTTGATTCTTAACCTTGAGTGCCAATTCTCTCAAACTAACCAAATCAACCTCCTTGAACTTGTAGGATTTAGTCTTCTTCATACCTGTAATGTTTACAAAGTTTTTAATTTGTCCAATCCTTTAATGAATACATGAGAAAAAATTTATGCATGAATGCATGTATGCATGATTGTTTTTTCAATTACAGAGAAAACATGGAGGGTTGAGATTAAAGTCGAGGAGCCACGGGCGGACACGGTGCCCGGTAAACTAGGGCTTAGGATAATAGTAACCAAGGTTCTAATGAAGTTCCCAAACTGCAACCTCTCTTACGTATATCATGGTAGCACGGGACAACGTCCGTTCCATGTTTATTCGCAAGAAGGTCTAGTTTGAGTGTAGTATCGCGTGACGACTAAAACTCGAGACAACACTCGGTTTAGCCACCGCACTACGTCCTAAAAAGGCCAGGGATGGGTTTGGTAACTACGGTCCATAGCATCGTCAAACAATTGAAAGCAAAGTGCCTAAGCATGACAACACACGCCGACAATATTACTTCCAAAATGCCTCAGCTATGTGAGATTGATCGCATAACCCAATACACGAGGCAACCCTCGGATCGAATTGTCGATTATATCTCTACCTATTCATAAGTTCACTTAGCCCGGGTATAGGACTTTTGATATTCTCACCCCACACGTCAAATGAAAATAAACAAGTATTCACATATGTAAGCAATAAAACAAAGCGTAAATATAAACTAAGGAAAACTAGGCGTGACCCGCTTAAAAAGTCCCCAGTGAAGTCGCCATTTCTGTTATCGCGATTTTTGGGTGTCAAGTCATTAATTAGGCTTGAACCTTTCAATCTTTGATATTCTCTATTTTTTCTTGGGAAGGGCAAAATTGAGAAAACCCTTAGAAATTCTAAGTTCGGGGGTCGTTTTCACTACGGGAAGGTGTTAGGTACCCGCGATGACTATAGTACTCTATAGGAGCCGTTTTCTTAGTTTTATGTCTACGCTTTATTTTTAATGCTATTTATTGAAAAAAGAAGTTGTTTATTTAGGTTAAGAATGGAGGGAGAAAATGTTTGAAGTTTTGTTTTATTGGACTTGGAGAGGTTTTGACCTCATGCCTACATACCCATTTAAGGGATCAAACTCCATGTAGTTCTCTTTCAAAATGTTTTTGTGTGTTTCAATTGATTTTAAGTTTTGAAAAATAGGTTTGAAGAAGAGAAAGAAGCCGTAAAGGCATGAGAAGAAAATGGTGAATGGTTGGTTCAATTGTTATTAAAAGGTCTAAGTAGGAATTAGGATTCATTTGGATTTGATTAAGAAAATAAAGGAAAAAATTCAATGGAGTTTTGACTCCAAGGTTTGTTTGGAAAAATTTGAGTGATGGAATTTGTTTATTATTTTTTTTGGAAAATTGACATTTGTCTAAAGATCGCGTTTCCTAAGCATACATCTAAACGGTAAACATGCAACGTGTGTGCGTGTCGGTGCTTGTGTCGGTGTACATCATTAGAGTCCATTGTCCTTTACACTTTGCCCTAGTTTACATACTATGGTCTTGCGAGTAATTAAAAGAAAGCTAATCTACCTAAAATTATTACAAACCCATTTGATATAGAAATGAATAGAAAAATAATGCCTAAACTATGAGATGGATGAAATATGAAATGAAATGATTAGTATCATAAGGCATAAAATAGTAAAAAAGGAAACAATATTGAAATAAGATAACAAAAAGAAAAGAACAATGAAATGAAATAAAATGACAAAATATGCCTAGAATTAGGTATAACACTTAGACATGCACATGACCTATAATTCCCTCATCATAGCCTTTTTCAAAAGAGGTTTGATTTTGTGCTATAATGTGATGATGATAAGGACACATACAAGCCAAGCATTGACATATTTCTAGATATACTTTGCACTTTATTTCTTAACAAAAACACACATTATTTGCAAAACAAGAAAAATGAAAATTCACATCACTCAAACAGTAAATCACACATAGGATCAGAGACATATTCATTATGAAGTTGCACATCAATCATTCTCATCTTATGCCAAAGTTTTATGAAGAGAATATGGCAAGAAATTCACAAGATTAGACAAAAAAAAACCAATTAATCAAGAAAATATCACATACATTTTTTATTAGTTTTTTAATGTGTAAAGCATCACAAGAAATACCAAAAAAATGAATTAGAAACAGTAGGAATTTTTCTAGAATTTTGAGGAAAAAATTGAGCAAGCAGGGGTTCAATCAGCAAGAAAACAAGGTGTAAACAGCACAAAAAAATGCAAAAACGTACAGGAACCCTAGGCCCAAACCCAAAGCCCAACACCGGATCACAGGAAAGTACAGGGACCGTTGGATTGATCCAGGAGATGGAAACCTAGATCCAACGGTCTAGATTGAGGGAAAACGAACCAGAATTGGACCGGTCCGGTTCAGTTGGTTATAAAAGGGTTTGGGGACCGGTCCAATTCATTCTCCCTTCTCCTCTCTCTCTCTCTCTAACCTAAACCTAGTGAGAGAAGCTCTCACCTCTCTCCTCTCTTCTGGTCATCTTCTCCGGCGAGCTTCACCGCTCCGGTGTGGTGGTTTGCCGGCCCAACAGGGCGGCGCCGCCGCACCGGAGATGAGAAACTCCTCCGTTTTCAAATTTTTTTGCAGATTAAGACATCCTTTTTCGTTCTAAGCATGAATATGGCATTGGATTTTGCATGCAAGGTTCGAATCAACGTAGATCTGGAATTTTGTGTTTGCGGTTTACGAAATCTTTTTCTTGTTTTTCTTAGTTCTTTTCGAATGGAAACTTTCAGAGCTTCACGGATCTACGTTAGATTCGTCCTTGTTGACGTTTTTTTATGGAAAAATAAAGGTGTTTAGGTTTTACCTGGAATTTTGAATCGGAGATTTTCGACGAAGATCTTTGGAAAGCTTCGATCTGATTCTTTTGTTGCTTTGTTGCTTCGAAACCGAAAATAAATCGGTGTTTCTTCACTGATTCACTTTCTTCTTCTTCGTCACCGGTCCAATCTTCTTCTTCTTCTCACTGATTCCTTCGTGATCGGTGCTGGAGTTTGCCACTGGCGAATTCGCACCTTGAATTACGAAGGAAACCGATTCGATGATGAAGATTCAGTGATGAATCTCTGAGAATTGCGAAAGATTCACTGAATTTTGTGTTGAATTGTGATTCTGGAAATTTAGGGTTTGAGTGTTCTTCGTGTTCTTGGTGATTTCTGAGTTTTGATCCTAACAGAAAGGAGAGAGAAATTTCTCTTTTGTTTGTGATGTGGCGTTGATTGAATGGATCTGTGTGGCACTCTGCACTATTTATAATCTGACAAGTGTGCTTGAGACCCAATGAAATGGTGACACCTGGACTTGTATGAAAATGGCTCGGCCTTGGACTTGTTGTGATCTAGGGACCTTTCTGCAAAAAAGTAAAATTGAGGACTAAACTGTAATTAATAAAAATGGATTAAAAATGCAATTTTGAAAAGTTTTGGACAAAAATGCAATTTTGGAAACCTTTTGAGGGACCAAAATGCAATTAAAAGAAAATTGAATTAAAATTGGTAATTTGAAAAAAAGTAAAGTGAAACCTAAAATAAAATCAACAAAAGGACTAAAACGAACCAATTACTGACATGAGGTATTTTAAAATACCTCCCTGCCGAAATTTTGACAGGAAAAGACCAAAATGCCCCCAGGGACTAAACTAACCCAAACTGACTCAGATGCAATTTTTGAAATGATTTTTTAAACAAAGACTCAACAATGATTTTTACAGACAAATTGAAAAGACTCAGAGGCAAACACAGGGACTAAAATGGGTTCCACTGCAGGAAATGACCAAAATACCCTTTTGTATGATTTTTTGAAATAAAACGCAAGAAAAGTAATGCGATGTTTCTGAGAGTTCTTAAATGACTTGAAATACAAGAAAAGACGAACAGAGGCAGTAAAATACGCTGGAAAAGAGAGTAAAGGTTCAGAGTAAAATAACAGAGAATTGACAAATATCAGTGTTAGAAAAGAAATTTGAACGAGTATTTTTAGGTCCAAAATCAGGGTACAACAGGTGGTTTTGGGTCAATTCTTGAAATCATCCATCTTCATCTTTTTCTCTTTATTTCAATCTAAATAAGTGATTTTCACATAGATCTAGGTTTTTTTCTTTGTAATTTCATCATCTAAGTGTGGTGATTTGTTGTTCGTCGTCTTGTGCGGCGTTGTTTGATTTTCCGTCTTCCTGCAGTGTTCATTTGAGTCATATTGAAAGATCAATTGTTCAATCAAAGATTTGGGCGTCAATGTTGCAGATCCGGAGGCAATGGATATTCCGGTCACTTTAATTTCATCATATATTTTTGTAGGCATTATGTCGTTATATGCTATTAACTTGGATGCTATGAGTTTGTTCGCAGATTCATCCTTTACGTTTTTAGCGGTGTTGAATGATGTAATCTCTCGATTTGAATGAATGAATATCATTTTGTTTTTGTCAACAAAAAAAAATGAAGGTAGACTCAATTGGTAAAGAATTGACTTAACTGCAAGGTAATTGATTCAACTTATGGTGCATGCGCGAGGACTTCTTTAGTGAATGATTTACAACTTTAAGCCATGGGATTTGTCCCTGGTGAGCTTCTGAAGCCTAACTCATCTAAACATTTTATCATTTTTTTTTTAAATTGTAAATTTATAAAATAGAACAAAAATTGTAAAGTCTCAACTTTTTGATTCAAAATGAAAGCCTAAATTTTAGCATATTCTAAAAAAAAAAAAAGATTATTCGAAAACATTTTTTAGGAAAGATTACTCAATAAAATGGAAAAATTATATAATTATAGAAATAATAATAACAAAGTTTTGAAGAAGAATCAAATGTTCCCCAAAATTAAATTTGAGCAACAAATTTATAAAATAAAACAAAAATTGTAAAGTCTCAACTTTTTTATTCAAAATGAAAGCCTAAATTTTAGCATATTCTAAAAAAAAAATATTCAAAAACATTTTTTAGGAAGATTATTCAATAAGATGGAAAAATGATATGATTATAGAAATAATAATAACAAAGTTTTGAAGAAGAATCGAATGTTCCCCAAAATTAAATTTGAGTAACAACCGATGATTTTTTAAATTTCAATTTTACCAATTTTCTACAAAGTTTGTATTGCAAATTTTTTTAAAGTATTTTGTATTCTTTTAATAGCATAATCATGTAAATTTCTTTTAATAACAATTTTTTTAATGCATTTATGTCTAATTTTATAAAGAAAAATGTACATAGGATAACTCTTTAATATCATTTCACTATAACGATTTTCGAGATATAATATTTAACGAAGTTAATGAAATAAAAAAAATATATCGACGAATGTTGATTTTGTGAAAGGTGTGGAATTTGATTTCATCTATCTCCAATGATACTAGAAGTGCTCAAAATTCAGATCCTCTAAATTTAAAGTTTGTCTTTTTACTACTAGACTAAACCCTAAGAGTTGGGAAAATCACAATTAACTAGACTAAATCCTAAGAGTTTATCATAACGCCGGGACTTCCAGCGAAGCCTACATTGGATTGGATAATCATGTTATGCCAATATCAATCACACAAGTTAATTTGACACTACATCTTCATACATCTTCACAAAGAACCTTGAAGCCCTAGACATATGAGTCATCTCATTTATATGTTGATCAAATTATACTCTTTCTTCCAATATGTAGAAAGTTAACTCACACTTCATACATTAACGTATTTTAATCAAGTGCGTGATTTTATGCATTCATAATTATGTGACGTAGTCATAAAAAGTAAAATAGAGACGCAAACATGTTCAAAAATGTGGGTTGGTGGTGATTTTATGGATGTAGGTTTATGTTCCTTTCTTTCACTAGAAGGGATAAATGAAATTAGAAGCAAAATGAATGCGAAAAAGGACATTGAATATGAGAGAAATGATAAGAGAAAAAGATATGTAATGTGTTTTCTATCATGAGAAGAGACTTTAAAACCTCTGAATCCAAAGTTTGTCTTTTTACCACCAGATTAAACCCTTAGAGTCGGAAAATCACAATGAACTAGAAAATACATTTTTAATTCAAATTAATCATGATAAATAGCATATTCATTATACATGAACCATCTCTCATCTTGGTTTTTTAATGAAAAAAAAATTTATTGGATTAATTGTTCTTGATTATAGGAATGACACGATCAAACACATTATCCAAAAGTTGTTGGTAATTTTATGAGTTTGTTGAAAGGGTTGACAATTTCTCGATAATTAATTTACCAAAACATTAGACTCAATTAAAAACACACCACATCATTTAAAAACATAAAATAAACATGTATGTTGTCAACTTAGCATAACATAAAAGTGCTTTTCCAAGGTTTAATCCTACCAAAGACCAAAAATAAAAGAATTGGAAATAATACAAGTTGAATGAAATAAATGATATGAAAGAGAACAACATGGAAAAACTTAAATTTAATATTTTTCAGATGAAAAATTAGACTAAACCAAAAAAGCGTCACATCATTTTATTTTTAATATGCATGTATTTTATCAACTTACCATAATACATCTGCATTTGTATATTGTAAAATCCGATCAAATGCCAAAAGTAAATGAATTTGACAAAAATTAAGGATGAATAAAAAATATAGCATTAAAGCGAATGGCATCTAATAACTAAAATTTAAGATAAAAAAAAAATCAAACAAATGACATTCAAAAACAAACAAATTAGTTTATCATAATGTTAGGCCTTCCAATAGAGCTTACATTAAGTTGGATAATCATGGTATGCCAGTAGCAACCAAACAAGTTAGATTGACACTACATCTTCACAAAAAACCGGCACTTGGTAGATGGGTCATCTCATTTCTATCTTGATCAAAATATACTCTTTCATCCAATACATAGAATGTTAACTCTATGATTACACGTGTTCTTAATAATGTGACACAATTACGGAAAGTAAAATCGAGACACAACATGTTCAAAAATTTGGGTTGATGATGATTTCATGGATGTATGTTTATGTTCCTTTCTTTTATGATAAGAGATAAGGAAAATTAGAAGAAACAAAATGAATACGAAAAAGAACATTGGATATGAGAGAAATGATAAGAGATAAATATATGTAGTGTGTTTTTATCGATAAGAGAATATTGAGAGTACGAGTTGTCGTTAATTTTATAGATTTATTGAAGAATTCGAGGAATTTTGAGTAATTATTTTACCAACAAATTAGACTTAATTAAAAAAACTCAATATCATTTTAAAATGTTTAATAAGCATGTATTTTGTAAACTCAACATAACACATCTACATTTTGCCATTGTTACATCCCACCAGATATCAAAATTAAAGGAATTTAAAATAATAGAGGTTGAATAAAAATATAGCATGAAAATGAATTTTAACATAAAAGAAAGGATAAGGGAAAAAAATAAGGAGTGTTTGCTTTGTCTGTGAGGTTATACAAAATATACTGAGATTTTAGGGGACTACCGGGGATCCAAAAACTAACAAAAAAGTTCATCATATTTTGGGACTACCGGGGAATCCTACATTGGGTATGATTCCCACAGTAGACTAGAAACCGCACGAGTGAGATTGATACGACATCCTTACAAAAAATCTTATAGCATCATGTGCATGGGTCTTTTTAGTGATACGTTCTTCGAAATCTACTATTCCATCAAATATAAAACTTTAACTCACGCTTGACACATTAACATCTCTTATTCAAGTGTGTGACTCTCCACTTTCGTAATTATGTGACATAGTAAAAAAAGATCAAATGTAAGCCCATGTTAAAAGAGGTTGGTTGGTGGTGGTTTCATGGAAGGAGACTTATGTTCCTTTCATTTTTGAGCTAGGAGACAAAAATTTAGAAGAAAAGAAAACAAATATGGAAAAGAAATTTGAACATATGAGTAGATAAGGAAAAAAGTAAATATTGTGTGTTTTGTTCGTGAGCGTATAAAAAATTATGTAAATTTTCGATAATTTTATGAGTTTGTTGAAGAAGTTGAATATTTTCGATTAATTATTTACCAAAAATTTGGACTCAATTAAAAAAACATCACATAATTTTAAATATGTAATAATCATGTCAACTAAACATAATACTTCTGCAACTGTTAATTGTCACATGACACTAAAGACCAAAAATGAAGAAATTTGAGATAATAGAGGATGAAGGAAATTTTTTAAATGAAAGAGCCAAAAAAAAATTCAAAGAAAAAACTTAAACAAATGACATCAAAAAACTAAAAAAAAATTCATCATAATGTTGTGGCTTTTGGGGGATCCTACATTGAGTTTAATTATCTCATTAGACTAACAAAATCCATACAATTGAGATTGACATTACATCTTCACCCTATACCTTAAGGAATTAGGTATATGGGTATATTATTTAAATGTTCTTTAAAATTTACTCTTACGTTCATGCAAAACTTTAACTCACACTTGACACATTAACATCCCTTCCTCAAGTATGAGACTCTTTGCATCTGTAATCTACCACCTTGAACCACTCCCGCTTTCCCCACAAAGTTGAATCCGATAGAGAGGAACCACATAAATGAGTACGATACCACATTTTCACCCAATATTGGATATCGTTCTCATTTGTGTGGTTCCTCTCTATCCGATTCAAAATATTGGGTGAAAATGTGGTATCTAGCGTAGGTTTTAGCCCATACTTGATACGGGTGTCCATACTAGTCATACTCATGTAAATGTTAAATCAAAATAATCGATACTCACTTCATGAACTTTCTTTTTACATATTCATGCTCTTGATGTCCCCCGACAGCAAATCCATATAATATATTATCTCAACTTTGGGATTGATGACAAGCAACACCCAATGATTTTGGCGGCACACATAATTTACATATTGCAATTATAATTAAAAAATCACATAAGCTTTAGATCTCAAATTAATGGAGCCAAGTATATATATGCCTATATCATTTCTTGGTTGATAGAGCCACCAAATTAACATTGTCAACATCATGTACTTAAGCTTCATAATTGCCGCCCAAGTAGTGTGCTTACTACTTTGAATACCATGAGGGTTTATTGTGTCAATAGACAATGCAAGACATAGATTTCTTTCTTCTTTCCTAAAATATGGGTAATCATGATAAAAAAAAATCCATTGAGGAGAATCTGCAAGATGTCGAAGCATTCCAACTACTACAACCCTTTCATATTCATGCCACGTTAAGTGCTTTGCATCTTTCGCGTTACGATAAATACGCCTAAATCTTGGTATTATCGAAAAATACCATAGCACTTTGGCTGAAGCTGTTTCTTTCTTCTTATATCATGAGGCATCACATTTAGGACACATATCTGATGATGCATACTCATTTCAAAATAAAATGAAATCCTCAGGACATGAATGCATCTTCACATAACTCATGCCAATATAACATAACAGTCGTTTAGCCTCATAGGTTTGACTAGGGAGCACTTTATTCTCATGCAACATATCTTTTAATAGAGTTAGCAAATTGTGCAATAAGAGAGTAAGGTCCCACACATACAAACATGTGTGATCAGTAGGTGCAACTTAACAACTAGTAGGAAATAAAATTCCATGAACTCATCACTTAAATATAAGTAGTAAAATCTATATCTGAATAATGTTTAACCATTAATTAATTCCAACAAATCAATAGAAGGGATATGAAGAATCCTAACCACCGCTAACATTCTGCAAGCAAAACATGTTACTCCTAAACCCTTGCTATGCGCAAACAAACTAAATTGCAAAACCCCCCTTTATCTTTTATTTTATTGTTTTAATTTACTGTTTTCTGTTCTAAAATAAGTAATGTGAATTACTGAGTTGGAACGACAAACCTTATGAATACGATACTCTACTTATCACTTTATTACTTGGTAAATGATTTGGTACACTTGCCTAAATCCGATCATCAAATATCACTCGTAAATTTGATTTGAGACACTCAATCAAACAACTTATTTTTCTCGCATTTACCATGTGTTTTCTACCTTTTACTAGTAGCATTTTGGTCTTAAAAATCCTTTTCTACACTAAACATTCTTTGATGACTTAAAGAACTCACATTTGAAGGGCAGGGTTTCTTTCTTAATATAATTTCTCAATGAAAAAAAAGCAATCAATGTTGAGAGCTATTAGTCAAATACATGAGTAATTTTCAAATTCGAGTAATTTTCGTTCCTTACAACAAATGAGATCACATTGCTTGTACAAAATGTATCCTTTCACCTTTTAATAAATGTCTGGGATCAACTGGTACAATGGCAGGCAAGAATGGACTCCAATTTATCAACTATGCGCTAGCTATATAACCTTTCTATTTGAATTTATTGCCGCATAGTGTATTTCATCATGTATAGTTTATATTTAAGTATATATGACAAGATAAATAATATATAATTGAATCGTTTCGAACTTTCAGAATTCAAATTCTGACTGAAACAATATTTAATCAGATCTAATTTATCTTTTGGATGAATTGTAATTACTTCATCCGCTTCATAATACTTGTCATTTCTGAAGAATTTACACACACCAAGAAATAATTTTATTTTTGTTATTTTTGATGAAATTATGTGTGTTTTTCCTATAATACCCTTAACCATTTATTATTTCATTCTATTATTTCTCTCTACAATAAATAGTTAAGGGTATTATTGACAAACCAATAATTAAGGTTGCATTAAAACTTGAAAGTGATAAATAATTTGAAACAAAATTATTCTCAAAAAGCGACAAGTATTGTGAAACGGTTTGAGTACTAAAATTCTTTATTTATTTTTTTTTATCAAAGAAGGAAAAATCATAATAAAGAAAAAAGAAATAAAGTTTTGGAGATGTTGCGTTTGATTACCTCTAAACTTTTTTTTTGTTTGTTTAATAAACTCGAGGATGATCTAAAGAGAATCACCCTCGAGTTTTTTTTTTTTTTTGCACAATAAGAGTGGTTGAAACTAAAAAAACAACGGTGGTAAGAAATATTTTTCTCATTGAATGCAATAAGTTAGATAAACCAAATTCTATTTATTTAAATGAAGTCTTGAAACCTTTTAATAAATATTCATTCAAAAAGTAAGTCATGAGAGAAAAAGACCACATGAGAAATTCAAAACCAATTGACCAGCCAACAGAATTTGACCGGTGGAAAGAATAAAAAGACAAGGAGTAGCTCATATGTGTTTTTGTTTCATTGCAAATAAATAAAAGAGACCCCCACTTTTTCAAAGCTCCCAGACAAATCTCAACTTCTTTCTACCGTCTATATGAACCGATCCTTGTGTGGAACAACCCCATACATCCACATACACATTTTCACACCTGACACATCCATCTTTTTATCTAGAGCAGTGATATTTTGACAACCATTTTGGTACAACTTTGTTGTTTTCTCTTCTCATTGGTCAAAAACAATAGAGACAGAAAGAAAGAGAGAGAATAAAATCATAATGTTAGTATGAGATAGAAAGTTGTACAAAAGTTCTACCTAATTAGTCGTTGTAATATCATTTCTCTTTTATCTATGTCACTCTCACAAGTCACGACCCCTATAAATAACCACCAAAGAAAACTAATTTCTGTTCCATTTTCATTTCATGTCATGTCACTCACTCACTACTTTACTCTAGCTCACTCTCTCTAACTTTCCTTTACCTTCTTCTCATTAATTAATTTCCGTCCTTCTTTCTTTGGTTACTTACTACACAAAACCAAACACAACATGCAAATGTCCCTCTCAAGCTCCTCGGATGACTCCTCAGACCAAGAAACCCCTTTCAACACATCGATGAACCTAACAACCGGTGTTGGACGATCCTCCTCTCACCAACAAACACCAACCTCAATTGATTCACCAAACCAGCTACCAACTTCACCACCCTACAAAAAGCCTCGTGGAAGACCACCTGGTTCCAAAAACAAACCAAAACCACCTCTTGTGATAACACAAGACAATGAACAAGCCATGAAACCTGTAGTCATTGAAGTAGCTGCAGGTACAGATGTTCTTGAAGCTGTCATCCAGTTTGCACTCCGTTCTCAAACATGTCTGAGCATTCTCTCTGCTTCTGGCACCATTGCCAATGCTACCATTTATTACCCTCTTTGTCGTGCTCCTTCTTTTACTCTTCATGGTCCTTTTTCTTTGATGAGTTTGACTGGTACTTTTTTGTACCCTCCTTCACCTCCACCACTTCCTATTGGTTGTTGTTCTTCTTCTTCTTCTTCCTCAAACCCTAATGTGAATCCACTGGAAGCACCACCACCGGGTATGACCTTTGGGATTACTCTTGCCGGAGTACAGGGGCAAGTCTTTGGTGGGATTATTGGTGGAAAAGTTATAGCTGGTGGTGATGGGGTTAAGGTTGTCTGTTCTTTGTTTAAGAATCCCGAACTTCATAGAGCTGGTGGTGTTATTCTGGAAGCTGATGATGTTGGTGATGATGATAATAATAATGTTAATGGAAATGGTGGTAGTGGTGGTGATGAAGGTGGTGATCCTGGTGCTAGTAGTAGTGGTGCTGTTGGTGGTGGTGAGAATGTGTCTGGTTTCAATGTTCCTGATCCAATGCCTCTGAATCTAGCACAATCTGATCCTAGCTTCATGCCTTGGAACCAACCCTCTCACCCCCATCCTCCTAATTACTGAAGATAAATATTGTAGTTTAAAATTGTGGTTGTGATCGCAGATGCAGTTATATTTTAAGCTTTTAAAAAAATATGTAGTCCCAATTTAAAATTTTTATGTTGCGGCCACAATTGTGATTGTAGCCCCAATTTAAAACTATGAGGTTTGGTTTGTAATTATGTCATAATTAACTGTAATTGGGTTATTAAATTTATGTAATTGGGTTAATTACTTAATGAGTTTTTTTGGTTACAATTTTTACTTAGTGAGTTATTACAGTGTATGATAGAGCTAATAACAATATTGATCTTTTTCTTCATGCTAGTTTTTTTCCTTATGTTGGGGTAGAAAAGTTAACCATATGTAAGCATGTTGATTTTTTTTTTTTTTTTCTTTTTATGTATCTCTCTGTCTTTGAGAGAAAGAAGAAAAAAAATTACATGTTCATGAGTATTAGATAAAATTTCAATTGATGTTTATTGATGTTTTTTTGAGTTGTTAATTTCCTTCTTTATACTAGCATTGAAATTTAATTAGTTTCGATTTTAGTAATTTTAATTTCTTATACTTGATTCTTGTTATAAATTTCCTTCTTTATATTATCATTGTAATTTATTTTTTGACAAGATTGGCATTGTAATTTTATTAGTTGAGATTTTGAGCATGTTAATTTTTTATCCTAGATACTTTTTAATCTCCTTTATCCAAGATTCTTTTTAATTTCCTTCTTTATATTAGCGCTGTAATTTAATTAGTTGCGATTTTGATCATGTTAATTTGATACTAGATTCTTGTTAATTTCCTTGTTTTTCAGGCCTGGCTATTGGATTTACATTGCAATTTTCAGCCTTTCAAAAAAATATGTATTCTCCTTCAAAAAAATATGTAGTCAAAATACATTTAATGCAGACATCATAAATATTCTTTTGCATTTAAAATTTGGTTGTGTGTGTGATAGAAGCTGGCAATGGCAATGTGTTTATGTGTCAGTGTGGATCTGGAATTCCATATACCATATTTACAATCTGTAATAGCTAGGGTTGATTTCTTGGGAAGAGGCTCTGTAATTTTGCAAGCTCTAATGCAAGTGAGACAAATTTATTAGAATAAAAGAAAAGAAAAAAAGAAGTAATAAGTCACAAAGGTCATGATGCTTTGCCCAATTGAAATTGTTTTTATCATTCAATTTTGTTGTACATACAGGATCTGGGTGGAAATCAAATTATCCTTTTCTTTTTCAGTTATCCCTTTTCTTTTCCTAGTTACTGATTGAATTTTATAATTTTGGTTATAAATTGATATGAGTAAATAGTCAATTTTCCCAAACTCTAAAATTATATTTTATTTTGATGTATATATGTATGTAGTTTTTCCAAACTCCAAAATTAATAGTTAGCTTTAATATTTAACTATTAATTGTTTGTTTTTAAGAAAAAAATAATATAAATTTTTAAGTTTGGGGGCATTTTGCACATAAGTGCAAAACTTCAGGGGGTATTTGCTAAACGTCATGTTCACTAATAGAAAAATTTGACAAAGGGGGTAAATTGACTAACGTTGTGAAATTTCAGAGGGATAATTGAAGTTTGTTAATTTCATGGGGGTAATTGATGAAACTTACAATTTCAGGGGGGAAGTTGACTATTTACTCGATTGATATTGTGCATTGCATAAAAAATCTAGTGTAGTTTTTTTTTTTTTTTTACCGAAGGAAAAATCTAGTATAGCTTTAAAATTCTTTAGGTATCCAATGTGTTACATTTCATACGAATTTTAGGATTATCAACTGATCTCACAAACTAACACGAATTCTTTCAGCATGTTTTGTCCTCACTCGTTTTTTGAAATTTTTTCTAAAATGTCATCTATTCCAAAATTTCTCCAAGTCAAGCACGCTTAACCGTGGAGTTCTTATAGTTTGAGCTATTCTTCTTTTCGGTAGCACATTCCATAAAAACTCCATAGTTAAGCGTGTTTGACTTTAAGTAGTCTTTCGATGGATTACATTCTTTTTCTTTTTTGATAAAGCGTACATGAGGAAAAAATACGTTGAAAAGACTCGTGTTGGTTTGTGAGGACAATTGACAATCTTAAAAGTTGTGTGAAATGTTACACAATGGATCCAAAAGGAGTTTAAAGCTAGACTAGATTTTTCCTTGGAAAAAAGAAGGTAAATTATTATCAAATTTTTGTGCATCTTCTAAATCATTATCTAATTAATGATCTACAGAATACACATACACGTTGAATGTGCTAAAATTTGATGATAATCATACCATAATTAGCTAGTGATAGAAACTTGTCTCTTAAGAAATCAGTAAAGCTTCTCACTTTAATATTGGTTCTTTTTCACACAATAACAAATAATATTTATCCATAAGTGATCTGTCCGGTGAGGAAGGATGCTGGCTTAACAACCTATTTTTTGTTAGGATTATTTTATTTATTTTTTATATATGTTTAATTGCTTGTTTGTGTGGTTGATTTGAGATTAGTGGATTTTTAGACGAGAATGATATTTTGGTCATTTTTAGGACCGAGAGTATTTTGGTAATTTGAGGAGCGAGGGTAAATTAGTAATTTTAGAATGTAGAATATTTTAGTGTTTTAGTGTGAATAATTATTTTTACTAATTTAGTAGTAGCTTGCGGTAATTATTTTAATGTGATACTTAATAGAATATTTTAACGAGTTAAGTTTGTAGTAACTTTTTTAGAATTAAGTGGTAAGAGTTTTTATGTCCATTATGAATTGAGGTGACATAGCCCATTTAATGGAGTATATATAGATAACTTATGAGGAAAATTAGGGTTAGCTTCATTTCACACATTCACAAAAGAGTGGCTAAAGAAATATAGAGAGAATTTTTTTTTGAACAAGAAATATAGAGAGAATTGAGAGAGAGAATTAAAGATAAAAGAAAAAGGGAGAAGACCTAAGTGAAAGAAAGAGAAGAGGAGAGCTACGAATCAAATTGGAAGTGAAGAATTACTGATTAGCTTAAGCTTAAGGGAAAAATAAGGTAAGGGGGATAGGTTTGCTATACATAATAATCTATAACCATAATTTTAGCTTATGAGTCATATTTGTTTTGATTGATTTGTGAAAATTGATGATTATATGTGTAATTTTCGTGTTTGGTATTAAGTGGTGAGTTTGGGTATGTGAAAGTTGTTGAAAATTTGTTGTTGATGCTTAAATTCCATCATTGATATATGATAAGTTGTTTACTTTGAGAATCTAGCTTAAATTGGTGAAAATCATGTTATTGTTGATGATTATTATTCAAACATGTTTTAAATATCTTATTATCATTGGGTATTTTTGAATGTTGTTGGGTTATGTTATCTTGATGTTGGTTGTGATGTTTGACTTGAATTGTGCAGTTTCAGGTTTATGTGAAAAATGGGTATGAACATGATAATAGAGGAATTGATGATGAATGGTGTTAAACTTGAATTATGTCGTTTTGATATACTATGGGATGTATGTTGGTCCTATTTGTGTGCAATTTAAGTCATAAGTTCATGGTTTAAAAGTGTAATTTATAAGTGGTTTAATCATGTTTTGATAAGTGGTGTAATTTATAAATGATTTTCAATGGGAAAATGATGTTTTGATGTGTTTTAAGTGTAATTTATAAGTGGTTTAATCATGGATTAATTTTGGAAATAATTTGGGAGTATTGAGGTTGGATTAAGTGGCTTAAAAATGATTATTTCGGAAAATTCATGTTTTTGAAAGCTGAAAAACAGATTTTTCTGCACACCTGAATTGGTGTAATCGATTACACCATATGTGTAATCGATTACAAATGGTTGCTGGTGCCAGGATTGCCTGCTGAAAGGTGTAATCTGTAACACCCTTAAACCCCTAATGCAATAGAACATGTAATTAAATAAAGGGTCTTGCTAACCGGTGTAACGCCCGTTTTGATTAATTAATTATTTTGTTGAGTTTAGAATATATTTATATGATTTATGTGATTTAAGTGATTTAT
The DNA here is from genome assembly GCF_003473485.1 of Medicago truncatula. Taxonomy (NCBI): domain Eukaryota; kingdom Viridiplantae; phylum Streptophyta; class Magnoliopsida; order Fabales; family Fabaceae; genus Medicago; species Medicago truncatula. The sequence goes on along the minus strand of NC_053044.1, from coordinate 17,257,275 downwards.
GTGATTTTATGAGGTGTTGTGACTTATATTATTGTTTAATAAAATAAGATTTGAAAATAAAATAAATATTGAGTTGAGTGGTTGTTTTGAGATTTTAGAGAGTTTTGGAGGAGAAAGAGGAATAAGATAGAATAGATGGGAAGAGATATAAATAGGTAAGGGCTAGATTTAGAAAAGTTTTAACGTACGATCAATTTTGGAGAAAAGGGAGAAAAAGTAAAGAGAAGAGAGAAGAACCAACAAGAGGCTGCGATTTCGAATTCTTAAGGTAAGGGTGAGACTAGCATTCAATCTTATTAAGTCTGTAATTCTGATGGTTGTATTTAACAAGTGTAGGATTTGTTTTAGAGAATTTGAGAATTAGGTTAAAGTGAGAAATTGGTGATTAATTGATGAAAAATTGTTAGATTGATGTAGAAACTGTGTACAGACCTTAGACAATCCATAGGTTGATATCTGGAATCAATGTTGAGCTTAAAACCATGCCTTTAGGTGAATTTTCGTGAAAATCTGCATTCTACCCGAGCCAACATTCATCGCTCGCCTCCCGAGGGATGATCCTCGCCCTCGCGAGGGATGATCTTCATCGCTCGCCTCGCGAGCAAGTCCCATTTGACTTGCGAGTTGCATGTTGCAGCTTGCCATAGAGAGAAGATCACTCGCCATAGCGAGTTTGACCAGTGAGGAAACATGATTTTGTGATTTTGTGTTTTAGCTCCTTAAGTCGAACTTTAGATGATTATGAGTGATGGGATAAAACCGCAAGTGCATGGTCCTATCGAAGTAGTAAAATTGAGTATCGTTCCGTCAGGGAGTTATGAATTCAATTAACTTTAGATAATGATTAGACTAAAGATTTATAAGGTAGAAAAGTTTGGGTTTTTAATTAAAAGCAAATAATAAAAGAAAAGATAAAAGCCTTGAGATAATTGGTTCATCTAAATGACAAATCCTTCACAAACCAAACTATAAGCTTATAACTTTATGTTAGACCTAATTTCTCAAGACAGTTTCTCTTTTGTTCCTCTAGCAACCAAACCTATTTCGCTGACTTGATTACTATTTGATTTTGGTTCCTCTAATAACCAAGCCTATTTCTCTGACTTGATCATTATTAGTTCCCTTGAAGATCGAAACTATATGTCTCAAAGATTTCAAAGACTATTTCGCTGCCTTTGAAATCCTTGTCTAAATTCCCTTGTTCGAATATCAAAGCTCCACTTTCGTTTTATGAATTGATATTTGAGATGATGGATAAACAATTATCAAACCCTCCACTTTCGTTTCCACAGTTTGATAATGGTTGATCCATGTTAAAGCGGTGAATTTAGATAAGAAATTAGGGTTACAGAAGATTAAGGCTTAGGGCTTGGTTTGATTAGGATTATGTCATTTAGACTTATCCAACAATCCCAAGACAAGAAGAAGTCTACTTACTAATGTTCATCGTAGACAAGGAGAAGAAGAGAGAAAGCATAAAAGTAAATAACAAGAAAGTAAAAGAACTTTTATTAGAAAGACAATTGTCACATATTGCATTCCAAGAAAAGATGAATATTTGTGATGGATAACTACTCTATTTATAGCATACATTCGACTTAAAATCTAAGCAATTACATTACTGGAATGTTCCACAAGAAACTGCAGGCTAAAATAGAGTAGCTTAAAATCTAAGCAAAATTAAGCAGCAAAAGTGACTCTAGAGGGTGGCACGGCCGTGCCAATGTTAGCACGGGCCGTGCCAAGCTTCTGACTTTGGGGAGACATAATTTTGTCTCTGAATCTTCGTATTTTTGTACTAAATCAGCTCCAAGTCCCTTTCTTTTGCTCCAAGACTCAATCCATCCAATATTCGTTCCTGAAATATAATAAAGTGCAATTTGTAGTAACTAACTCAAAAAGGAAATAATACTAATATAAAATAAAATAAAATCTATTTAAAGCTAAACTAAATAACATATAAAAATGGATATTAAATGACTCATCAGTGAGTGTCTGAATATGTATAATAATGATTAGGCAAGTTTTTAGATTGAGATTGAACCTGGGAAAGTTTAAAAATGGATTTTTGGGTGAAAAATGTCAAATTCTCGAGAGCACCCAGTTTCTTGTTCGCCAAGGCGAGAGTAGCTTACTTGCCAAGGCGAATGCCAATTTCCTGAACTCGCCATAGCGAGTAGAGGTTCTTGCCTCGCGAGCCCTTGTGAGACAAAATACCTTGTTAGGTTAAATGCAACCTTTGTCGCATGAGTTGATGTGAGTTGATCATGGGGGTAAGAAACTAAGTTGTTTATCTTACTGTTGTTGTTTCAGTAAGCCTGAATTATATAATTTGATGTTGTTAATAATGTGATATAATTGTATATGCATTACATGAACTATATATAATGTTTGAGATGTTGTTGATTTGCTTTGATATTGTTATATCATGAACTGTTTTATGTACTGCCTATGTTGCTGTTTGTTTATTAACTAAGCTGCATGAGTCGGTCTAAGATGAAAGATGTTGTTCCAAATTATTGGATTTATATAAGAGGTCGATGTTTCTAAGATGTTAAGTTGTTGAGTCCATGCATACTCATTCATTGTTGGGGGCTTGATGCCCTGGAGCCTTTGCTCAACACGTTGGGGGCTTGATGCTATGGAGCTTTAGCTCAATTAAGTTGAGGGCTTGATGCCATGGAAGTATATTAATACTTAACACGTTGAGGGCTTGATGCCCTGAATTGGTACCACATGCATGAATAAGAGGTCTAAGTTGCATAGTCGAGTTGAAGTTGCATTGTCGAGTCAAGTTGTTAAGTTGTGATTCTATACATGAGCTGTTAATTAAGTGTTATATGATTAAATTATTAACTATGATGAAATTATGAAGTTGTTAAGTTGTTAAATATAATTGATGAATTATATGCTTGATATTATTGTTTTGTGAAATCTCACCCCTTCTGCTTGGAAATGTTGCTCTTCGTATGAGTAACTTGCAGGTGATCGAGAATAAATAGATGTTGATTGCTGTCGTAAGTGGCTATCTCTCACTGTGTCTTTAGGTGCTCTGATACGTAACCGAATGTGAACTTTTGTGGCTATTTTTTATTCCTTACGTATTGCTTATGATTTTACATGACTATGATTTAGTTTGGATTTTTGTGAGACGTTTGATGAGGCCTTCGTGCCAAAGACTAATTATGTCGTAGAATTAAAACCGCTGCGAAGTATTGATTATTATGTTGATTATATTTTGAAGGATAATTATTTAATTATTCCATTTATGATTTTTAAAAAGTGTATCATTCCGTTTATGTGAAAAACTCTGATTATTTAAATGAAATTTTTATGTTGGGAGAACGGGGTGTTACAACCAGTGCCCCTGGGGCACGGGTTAAGCATACCATAAAAGAAAACTATTTTTGACTTTATTATAAATTAATTACATAATTTCAATGCATTAACTACTATATAATATCCTTTTTCATATCCTTAACAAGTGCTCCAGGGGCATCGGTTAACATTTCCCTTAAATAAATCAATCAACAAAGTTTAATATGTCACGTCTTCATTTTCTCAAAACATACATAACCATAATCTCAAATAATCTATCAGCATAATAAAAAACATAAAAGAGACAAAGTCTCGACCCTTCTAAATCAGAGTCTAACTAGACTCCAAGCTAAACGGAAAAAAGTAGCTCTAAAGCTAGTCCTCAAGCACTCACAAGCAAAGCTAACGCAATCATGCACGTCGTCTACTCATTCATACAAATAGGTAGGTGGTCAACCAAACGACCACTGAGGATTAGATAATATTCCACATAAAAATATAATCAAGAAATGACATTTAAGTAATTCATTTGTAGCACATAAACATACTTGTCATTCCTAAGATACTAACTTCATGTGGACTTTATCATAATTCATTCATAACACAATATCTCATATAAAGTGTAACACCCTAAACTCTAAAAGCGATGATACACGCAAATGATACAATCATATAAAAAATCTAAATGTTACTTCTTCAATAAATCCTAAACATGCATACTAAATTTTTCCAAAAACATCGCAGCAGAATGATCATCTCAACAATTCATCAATAATAAAATAAATCTCCAAGTAGCCATGTAATTGTACTACATATATCATCATCAATACATAGTCTCAAAGATCCTCAACAGTCATAATAAAGGTAAACACCAAAGACCGACGCCTAATCAGAGGCCTAAAGCTAAGACACCAAAATACAATAGACGAGGTAGCTCCACGCTATCCTCAAGCAACTAATCCTGCACACCGTCTACGCATTCGTAAGAATAAGGCAGGCAGTCAACCAAACGCCCACTGGGGGTTAGATATCACAAATTAAAGCATAACCAAATGAAAGTAAAACAACATAATTAATTTCACATGATTGATAATACTCAAATTGAAATCATTCACAACAACCCACAATTATTCAAGCATCAAGTTAGCAAGTACAACATTGCAACGAGTACACATTCACATCATCACATATTCACCAAATTTCATTAAGTTCACAAATTACCAAATTCACCAATGCACATAATCACTGAGTGAAGTAAACTATTTTCTCAAGAAAGGGGTTTGAATTGTGAACTGTTAAAAATTTACTTATAAAAATTTCTCCAATTTATAATTCACTATTTGTTTGTTAGTTAATAAATAATAACAATAATAATTGTGAAGTGTGTGATTATTAACAAATAATATATATATATATAAGATTTGCTAGAACACATCCATTAGTTTTTATGTGTTAGTGTTTTAGCAAGCTACACCTTAAGGTGCATTTCACTACTTTTTAGTTATAACTTGTTAAAACACACCTTCAAAAAAATAAGTGGGTGTATCCTAGCAAATGCCTATAAGAGTTGCTAACATACACCCACTTATTTTTTGGAAGGTGTGTTTTAGTAACATTCACCTTAAAGTGTATTTAACAAGTTTTTAGTTATATTTTTGCTAAAACACACCTTAATAAAAATTAGTGGATTTATCCTAGCAAACCCTATATATATATATATATATATATATATATATATATATATATATATATATATATATATATATAGAGAAAACACACATATATATAGAGAAGAGAAAACACACGAGAGTTTATCCTAGTTCACCCAACCTAGGATTCTTCTGGTCCTCACACAAGTGTGAGATTATCCATTAGATAGTTAAGTTATAACTTAACCTCAACTCCTCTTTTGTCTTTTGTTTCTTACAAATGAGTAATTTTATCCTGGCTAGATCTTCTTGATCTTTCTTACAAATGAGTAATTTAACCCTTGCTTTTACACATTTGTCTTCAACAAGCTTTGCAACCCAATAAAAAATAAATTCTTACTTAGATCAAAATGAAATAACTGTGTTTCACTTAAAAGAGCTCAAAACAAAAGAGCAATTTTAGTACAAACTTAAAAATATAAGAGAGAGGGCTTTGGATTTTTCCTGTTTGTATGCTTCTTGATTTCTCTAAAATTCGGTGTCTTTCTTATGTGAATTGCCTTGCTATTTATAGGCAAAGAAGCGTTCAACTGAATTTGTTGCCTTTGTGTTCCCACGTGAGGAGCGTATTTATTTTGTGGGTCCATACATGAGATTAAAATATAATAGCTCATGATCTTATGTTCTCTCAAGTGTATTGCTTTTGAATTGGTCTCACATGAGTTTGTGGTTCCACGTGTGTGTATGAGGGAGAGCATTTTAAAGTTCTTCAAAACTCACTATAATGAATTATAAAAATGAGGAGGAGTAGTAAAATAAATTTTCAAACTTTGATTTATTAAACAATCTTCGAAATTTGAATGATTTTGAATATCATTGGACTTTTTTTAAGTGATTAAGAGTCTTGATTGAATACCACAAGACTTTTTTTAAATGACAAAGAATCTTGATTGAATAACACAAGACTTTTTTTAAATTGGAAAGAGTCTTGATTGAATACCATAAGACTTTCTCATGATAAAAAAATCTTTTAAAATCATGATCCAATACACCCTCCTAAAACTCTTCATATATATAATCAAAATCCATAATTCTAAATCATAGGTTTATCATCTTCAAAAAGGGGCTTTTAAAGATAATAAACATTGATTATTAAGGAATTAATGGACTTTGATTAATTTCTTGGTATTTAACTTGTGCTCTTGAGTGTTTAACTAAGACAGGAACAAGGTTTAAATCATACCAAAATACAAGAAATCAAAGGTTCCATGAAAAAGCTACTTTGAATTCATGAACTACACTTTGGATTCATGAAAAAGCTTCTTACCTGAATGGGCACTAATAGAGATCCACGTTCCTTTATTAACGTCTTTTGTTCCATAAAAATGCAAGAAGACGCCAACCAAAGGTTCCAGACTTAAAGCTTTACACAAAATCTCAAAACCTCGGATAAATACCCAACTATTGGGGCGTATTTGTGACGGCGTCACATTCAGAAACTTCAGAACATCCTTCTCAAACGTCGTAAAAGGGATCGTCACCCCAAACTCCTCCAAAACCGCCATATACATTAGAAATGACTCGTCCAGGGCGCTCGCCGATTCCTGATCGCATACTCGTTCATCCACATCACAAGATAGCACCATCACATCTTCCTCGTTCCCAGTGGCGGATATGTCCAGCTTACTTCGGAAGAAATCAATGTCCGGCATGTCAGTATACAAAGAGTATTCCCGACGAACTTCTTCCACAAATTGCTCCATCTCAAAATCGCCAGAATACATCAAAGGCAACACCTTACCTTCGGAACTAGACGACGAAGGATTATAAGGACAGATCACTTGACAAATCCCCCCCTTAGGATCTGTTCCAGAGTTGGCATACATAAACACAGAGTCACTATCACTACCTGAACAATCACTACTATCGCTATCACTAGACAAATCGCTAAACAGATTGTGACCATGAAGACTTTAACATCCTGTTTTTCGTAACCTGATAGATTTCACTAAACTTTAGTTTCTTTATAACTCGATAGTTTTGAGAATCTTAATATTTTTCATTTTGACAAGTTTTCTATTTTGATCTTTGAAAGTGTTTGAAAAGAGATATTTATTGATATGAAATATTCTTATTTTTGTCTCGAAGTATGAAGAAATATTTTTAGAAGAATATTTGCAAAAAGTATTTATGCTATACATTTTGGGATCATTATTTAATTTAGTTAGATATATACATATACTACGCTACTAACATATATTTTATAATGTATGGTGTTAATGGAAGCTTGTGTAATATTCTACATAAAGAGGAAGCTTGTATGGTATAATGTTCTACAAAATTCTAGTTATATCTAGATATTAATAAAATGAATTAATAAGCTACATATTCTTTTGTTTGTACAAGTGAACGTAAATCTTCATTTATTATTAAGCAAGCAATATTAATAATTTTATAAAATATGAATTAGGAAGAAGTGGACACGTTAAGTTTCTAAAAGCTTATGCATTAAGTTTTCTCAAATCCTTGTCATTGAATAATTCAGCCACTCAAAAAGTGTTTTCACTTATCCTCTCTAAATTGACAAAATGGATACACCTCCTACTTTAAAAGAACCTAGTAGCCAAAAAACGTGGCAATGGATGAAGTATGGCTTTATGAGTAAGTAACCTTAAATCAAGGCTAAATTAGTTTTTTTAGTCCTCTAACTATTTAGTTGGTATCAGATTGGTCCTCTAATTAAAAATTGATTTATTTCGGTCTTCTAAGTTTCTCCCGTTATTACATTTAGTCATTTCTGTTAGTTTTATTCAAATAAACGTTAGGATTTGTGTATATGGGTATCTGACCTCCTATTTCACACATACATATGAACCATAACAGTTACCAATAATATCAGTCGCTGTTTAATCATAATACCTTAACAAGAAATAGGACCAAAATGATACTAATAAATAAAGTTAGAGGACCCACATAACACAAACCTTAACGTTTATTTGAATAAATCTAACAGAAAGAAATAAATGTAGTAACGGTGAAAAACTTAGAGGACCGAAATAAATCAATTTTTAGTTACAGAACTAATCTGATACCAATTAAATAGTTAGAGGACCAAAAATGTAATTTAACCTTAAATCAATTATTTATTACTTTCAAAACTAGTATAGTATAAATAGATGGCTTCAGTACCCCCATATTCATTCATTCGTAACTATTTTAAAAATGTGCTCGGAGCGAGTTTTAGTGTGTCGTAGCGATGCCGGTCTTTTCTGGTTCAGTTTAGTATGGGAAAAGAAATTTCTTTTCCATGATGGAAAAGTTTAATATGGGCCATTGATATATTAATTTTTTATTCAAATGGTTCAAATCTATTACTTGCTACTTGTTTTAACTTTTTGCTAGCACATGGTACACCAAAAACAGCGGCCCCACCTGCAGATTAAATATTATTATTTTATTTTGTTTGAAGTGTTGGACTTCTTGTAATAGTTTATGGGCTTTTGGCAATTAGATATGGGTTTGACTTATAATTTTAATTTGTCCACACTAATTATTATTTGCAGCCCCTTATTATTACTTATATTTTTTTTAATAATCATATCAAATATTAAAATAAATTAATATACATAAATTAAAGTTTACGTTGAATGATAGTTTGATATAACATAAATTTTAGATACTTTCAGAGTTTAAATATTCAATGAACACTCTTAAAAGTGGTTTAGGTCTAAGAATTTTTCCGTTAACTGAAATTTTACTAGCTTAACTATTTTGATATACTCATTTAGGGTTAGGGTTAGATTTTTTTTTTAGCAAATTTAATTTATTTTTTTTAACATTAGCACTTGTCGCAACATTTGATAATTTATTTTAATTGGTTTCTTTCTACACCAACTCTTGATATCTAATTTATTTGTAACAAAAAAAAATAATATCTAATTTATTTGTCATTTAATCAAAGGGTATTTGGCATTTTTTTTTATTTTGCTCTAACTTTTCTTCTCCGCTCACTAACCTTACCCTTCATGTTTATGTCTGGTAATGTTATGTTAGTTTCATGTATGGTTATGTGTGGTTATGATATTCAGATGTATTTTATTAAATTTTTAGTTTTATGAGTTTTTTCTACTTGTCATAATTTATTGAGCAATTTATGGAGAAATCTTCTAACTTGAGCAATTTATGGTGAATTTAGTGATTATATTTAATAAATTAATTTTGGACTAATACCTCAAATTTGTTCTTGAATTTTCAAAAATCGGCCAAATTCGTCCCTGAATTTTTTGAAATATCTATTTAGTCCACCAATTAGCCCATTTTAATAACTTTGGTTCTTCCTATTTTTTTCTTTGTTATTGAATATTAATTATGCACGACATCTTAAAAAATTATGATCAGATTAAATATTTTTTTGAAAGATGATTAGATTAAATATTTCTATTAAATGATTCTTTAATTAATGTCGGATATTTGTTAGCAAGATCTATTAAATTAATTAAATTAAATATTAAAACACGATAAGTAATATTAATTAAGGAGTTGTAAATTTTGATGGCATTATGTCGATATACACTATTAACTTGTATGTTTTCTTCAAAAAAAAAAATTAACTTGTATGTTGTGAGGTTGTTCGCAGATTTATCATTTATGTTTTTAATGATGTTAAATAATGTATTATATCGATTTGAATGAATGAATATCATTTTATTTTTGTAAAAAAAAAATAACTAAAAATATTTTTGGTCCATTTTTTAAATTAAAAATTAATATGTGACAATTAAATACATACACCACAACGTTAATAAAAACTTACAGTACACTAGAAAGTATTAACATTAACAACAAGGAACACAAAAGAAAAATACAGTTTGATAACAAAACAATTAAATCTTGTCAAAAAAAAAAAAACAATTTATTCTTTCATGATTTTATTTTGTTTGAAAGAAGAAGCTTTGTTGTTTTTCTTCTTTCTTCACCAACCAGCTTCAAACGTTGTTGTTGCTGACAAAAGGGGTGAACTAGCAAAGCACAAACAATAATAAAATAAGAAAGCCAGATTTTTATTTTGTTTTGAGTTAACCTGTGGCAACAGCCACGTGCCCTTAAAAAGTGGAAGTTTCCCATCATGGGAAAAACATGCCTTTCCTAGGCTAAACTTTACCGTCTTTTCTAAGTATTTAAGTTGTCTTCTAAACTTTATTGAGGATTATCGTCGGAGAGGCTGTCCGAGGCAAAACATGAAGAGCAGTTGCTAATGATTTTATCAACAACAAAGGTGGGGCAAGATTCCGTACACGTTGGGATGGTTAGTGTAAAATGGTCTTATTTATATATGTGCGTAGGGTGACCTAAGCCCTACATGAATTATTTATAGGATTTGTCTATGATTATTTAGATTGTATTGATTGTTTATTGAGTGGTGATACATGTACACCCCCATGTGACAATACATCTCTTACACCCACACAAAATCCTGACATGTGGTAAGGAAAAGGGAGAGGATATGAAAGAGAAAGTATGGTTGTGAGATGAATTTACCAAAATATCCTTAATGCATGGGGTGTACAATAGGGTGTATGATTAAAGGGTGTTCATGTAACATTTTTCTTGTTTATTTGCATATTATTCTTTTAGTTGTCTATTGATTGTGATTGTTAGTCTAAGGAAAGGATTTAGTACTCTTTGAAGTGAGAAATGAGAACAACGTTAGATATTAAGTGTAAGATTTCTAAGGGAAGTCGAATACCTTGAGTAGTTGTATTCGGTTGAGTTCTTGTTAGGAAAGACTTGATGGACTATGCCGTTTACAGTCTCCCTCTCTTATCTGCGAAGTCAACCATACTCTATTCATTGTGTTTTACTAGGTAGAAATAAGGTTTACGTAAGGAAATAAGGATAAGAGATACTTTGACGTTATAGATGGTAACTGGCACTCAATTTAGGTGGCTAGAATAGGTTATGTTGGAACAAAATGTGTTTAATATTACCCTTTGAGAGTTTTGATGATAATAAGGTATTAAAAATTGGCAATTGAATATGCTAATATTTGTTCAAGTGTACATGACCATAGACAAAAATTTGACATCTTAAATAGGTTTTGGAAGAACAAAAAGAGAGCGAATGAATCAACAAAAAAGAAACTTGAAGTGTCTGAAGAGAAGTGCTCCTGAAGTCACAGTACTCCTGAAGTGATGACGTCATCAGAAGCATCTCATCAGATGCAAGATCACCAGAAGCTGAAGTTCATCAGGAGATGCAAGACTTAAAGCTTCAAAGGTTGTTCAATGGATTTAATCTCGTCCAAGTATTGCAGAAGACTGGAAGAGTGAAGCAACAATTATTTTGATAGGATTTGAAGGCATTGAATGATTGTTCTTCAAAGAGCGTTGACAAAGTACAATTGTACGAAGTGTACAACCACTACCTCCACTACTCTGTTTGTGTCTCTGCTACAAGACAAGAAAAACAGCTCTACCTGCAACTATGTTCCCTCTCAATTGGAATGGATTTGAAATTGATCCTTCAAAAGACAATAACCATATCAGGCAAAAGTTCATTGGTGATGATCAAAGCTTCAAACGACTCTTCAGCATTCCCAGTTTCACACTCTGAGGTGACCACTCACAAACTAGGCTCATATCTCTAAACTGTTCAAGTAACTCGAACTCTCTAACCATCAAGGCGGACATATGCAATGTCTTCCTACTCAAGGCATATGCAACAACGTTAGCTTTACCTGGATGATAATTCAAACCAAAGTCATAATCTTTCAGTAATTCGAGCCACCTTCGCTGTCTCATATTCAATTCCTTCTGATCGAACAAATATTTCAAGCTCTTGTGATCACTAAACACCTCAAACCTCGAACCATACAAGTAATGTCTCCATATCTTCAATACAAAGACCACAGCCGCCAACTCTAAATCATGCGTCGGGTAATTCTTCTCATGAATTCTCAACTGTCTTGAAGCATAAGCTACCACTTTACCATCTTGCATAAGTACATCTCCTAAACCCAACTTAGATGCATCACAGTATACCACAAAACATTCATCGGACTTCGGCAAAATCAAAACCGGAGCTGTCGTCAAACGCTTGTTCAATTCACCGAAACTGTTCTCGCATTGAACATCCCACACAAAAGCTTTTCCTTTACAAGTTAACTATGTTAGCGGAAGTGCTAACTTGGAAAATCCTTCAATAAATTTTCTGTAGTACCCAGCTAAACCCAAGAAGCTTCTAATCTCAGTAACTAACTTAGGAGTCCCCATTGTGATACCGCTTCAACTTTATAAGGATCCACTGCAATACCATCACCAGAAATAACATGGCCAGGAAAACTTACTTCTTTCAACCAGAACTCACACTTAGATAATTTAGCATAAACTTTCTTCTCTTTCAACACTTGCAAGACAATCTTCAGATGCTCAACATGTTCTTCTTCAGTCTTGGAGTAAATCAAAATGTCATCAATGAAAACAACTGTAACGCCCACTTTCGTTTAATCGTTATTTAATCGAGTTTAGGTGATTATATTATATTTATATAATATATGTATGATTTTGATATGTTTTGATAAATTGTGGTGATTTTGATGATTTGATCGATGACGTGTTAAGTTATGAGTATTGAAGGATTTGATTATGATATGAGATTTATTTTATTGTTAAATAAAATAAAAATTTGAAAAATATTTAGTTGAGGGCTGTTTTGATATTTTAGATAGTTTTGGGGGAGAAAGTGAGATAAGATAAGTTATTAGAAAGAGGTATAAATAGGAGAAGACCTAATATTTTAGAAACTCATTGTACGTGAAAACTTTTGGAAAAGGGAGAAAAAGCTTAGAAGGGAGAAGAGCATAGAGAGAGCTGCGATTTCTTCATAACCAGGTAAGGGTGAGACTAATAATTCAATAATGTTAATTACTGTAATTCTGATGATTAGTTGACCAAGCTAGGATTGATTTAGAGAAGTTTTGGAATTAGGTCAAAGCCCTAAAAATTGATGATCAAACGGTAAAACTTGTTTAGATTGATGTAAGAACCGTCCTATAACCTTAGAATATGTTTAGGATGAATTCCGGAATCAAAATTAGGCTTTGAACCATGTTGTGTGATGGATTTTTGAGAAAAACCCTAGTCTGCCCGTGCTTCTGTTCATCGCTCGCCACGGCGAGGGATGATCCTCGCCTCGCGAGTGATGAACTTCATCGCTCGCCACGCGAGCCCCTTTCCTTCGCCTCGCGAGTTGTTTGGTGCAACTCGCCATGGCGAGCAACCTTCCTCGCCTCGCGAGCTTAGGCAGAGTGCATGTCATATTTCGTGTTTCGACCTTTTTAGTTGGACCTTGGATGCCTTTGAGTACCTGAACATGCCTAGTATTGATTAGGAATGAATGTAGGATCAGAGGGAACCCAGAACAAGCTTAGTTTGGGAGTTGAGTGGTGCTCGCCATGGCGAGTAAGAACTCTCGCCTCGCGAGTACAACCAGATTGTAGTTTCCTGAGTGTCTGTGCGATCTGTGTCGCACTTGTTAATCAAGAGTGAACCCCTAACTGGTAATGAGACCTAGTGATAACGTTTAATGCAGCCTTTAGAGTTGTTTAGGTTATATTGATATTAATTGAATATGAGTTAATGTATTGTATATTCATGCAAGATATGAAGGTTTGATAATAATGCAATTTATGTGCTATTGATATAATAATATCATCTTGATATGTGACTTGTTTATGCTGCTTCCGTTGTTTAACTAAGTGCATAAGTATATGATAAAGTTTAGCTCCAAATTATTGGATGCATGTTGATTACGTTGATTACGTGTTTTGTTGTTAAGAGTCCATGCATAGCATATCATTGAGCTTAGTCCTCACCACGAAAATTAGGAGCTTTGTCCTCCGCACGTTTTATAGGAGCTTTGTCCTCCGCACGTTTTATAGGAGCTTTGTCCTCCGCACGATTAAAGTATATTAATACTTATGATGACGATTGGTACCACATGCATATACGGAGTCTAGGAGCATTGTCACATTGTCATGATTAAGATGCCTTGTTGATAATGAATGAATATGTGATTACGTGATAAGTGTTTATTGATTATGTTACGTTGTTCATAATGAATTGGATATATGATTACGTGATAACTGTTTAGCATTAATGCAAAGTTAATAATGGAATGATTATGATGTAAATTATGATTCGCAATTACATTGATTAATGTTATTTTATTATGAAATCTCACCCCTTCTGCTTGAAAATGTTGCCCTTCGTATGGGTAACTTGCAGGTGATCGTGCTTAGTGTGCAGTTGCTTCGTGAGTTGGCCTTGCCTTCACTGTGTCGTCTAGGTCGCTCTGATACGTAACGGGATGGGGTTATATGCTATAACATGCTTCATTCTTTTACGTGAACTGCTTATGTTTTGATAAACTCTTTTGAGATACTTATTGGGCCTGCGTGCCAAAAACGTTTATGATTTATGTTTATGATTTTCCGCTGCTATGTTAAAGATATTTGTGAAGGTTAAATTATCATTTAACTGTTTTTGGATTACGTTTCTATGTGATATCCCGTTTATGGTTTTCACTCTGATAATTGTTTATGAAATTTGTATATTGGGAAAACGGGGTGTTACAATTGGTATCAGAGCAGGTCGATCCGTCCGGTCAATTAGAGAGTCGTGTCGAGTCTTAGTAATATTTATATTACTATCTTATGTTGTTGTTGCTACTTTTGTGGAATCTCAGAAATGGCTGGAAGGAATGATGCTGTGTTAGCTGCTGCTCTACAAGCTGTTGCCCAAGCTGTGGGACAACAACCTAACGTGAATGCTGGTGCAAATGCTGAAGCTAGGATGTTGGAGACGTTCATGAAGAAGAACCCTCCGACTTTCAAAGGACGTTATGACCCTGATGGAGCCCAGACGTGGCTTAAGGAGATTGAGAGGATTTTCCGAGTTATGCAGTGCACTGAAGATCAGAAGGTGCGGTTTGGTACTCATCAGCTGGCCGAGGAAGCTGATGACTGGTGGGTTGCTATTCTGCCTACCCTCGAGAGGAAGGATGCTGCAGAGATTGTGTGCTTCAATTGTGGTGAGAAAGGCCACAAGAGCAACGCTTGTTCTGAGGAAATCAAGAAGTGTGTCCGGTGTGGTAAGAAGGGTCATGTGGTGGCTGATTGCAACCGTACAGACATTGTTTGCTTTAATTGCAACGGAGAGGGTCACATTAGTTCACAGTGTACTCAGCCTAAGAGGGCGCCGACTACTGGTAGGGTCTTTGCTTTGACTGGGACTCAGACAGAGAATGAGGATCGTTTGATCAGAGGTACTTGCTATATTAATAATACTCCTTTAGTTGCTATTATTGATACTGGTGCTACGCATTGTTTTATTGCTTTCGATTGTGTTTCTGCTTTGGGCCTTGATTTGTCTGATATGAATGGAGAGATGGTTGTCGAAACTCCAGCTAAGGGTTCGGTGACTACTTCTCTCGTATGTTTGAAATGTCCTTTGTCTATGTTTGGTCGTGATTTTGAAATGGATTTAGTTTGTCTACCTTTGAGTGGTATGGATGTGATTTTGGGTATGAACTGGTTAGAGTACAACCACGTTCTTATTAATTGTTTTAGCAAGTCAGTACATTTCTCTTCCGTCGAAGAGGAAAGTGGTGCAGAGTTTTTATCTACTAAGCAGCTGAAGCAACTGGAACGCGACGGTATCTTGATGTTTTCGTTGATGGCTACTTTGTCTATTGAGAATCAAGCAGTGATTGACAGGTTACCGGTGGTGTGTGAATTTCCTGAAGTTTTTCCAGATGAGATTCCTGATGTGCCTCCAGAGAGAGAAGTTGAGTTTTCTATTGATCTTGTTCCTGGAACGAAGCCGGTCTCGATGGCACCTTATCGTATGTCTGCTTCTGAGTTATCTGAGTTGAAGAAACAGTTGGAAGACTTGCTTGAGAAGAAGTTTGTTAGACCGAGTGTTTCATGTAACGCCCACTTTCGTTTAATCGTTTATTTAATCGAGTTTAGGCGATTATATGATAATTATATAGTATATGCATGATTTTGGTATGTTTTGATGATTTGATCGATGACGTGTTAAGTTATGAGTATTGAAGGATTTGATTATGATATGAGATTTATTTTATTGTTAAATAAAATAAAGATTTGAAAATAATATAAAATATTTAGTTGAGGGCTGTTTTGATATTTTAGATAGTTTTGGGGGAGGAAGTGAGATAAGATAAGTTATTAGAAAGAGGTATAAATAGGAGAAGACCTAATATTTTAGAAACTCATTGTACGTGAAAACTTTTGGAAAAGGGAGAAAAAGCTTAGAAGGGAGAAGAGCATAGAGAGAGCTGCGATTTCTTCATAACCAGGTAAGGGTGAGACTAGTAATTCAATAGCATTGATTGTTGTAATTCTGATGATTAATTGACAAAGTTAGGATTGATTTAGAAAAGTTTTGGAATTAGGTTAAAACCCTAAAAATTGATGATCAAACGGTAAAACTTGTTTAGATTGATGTAGAAACCGTCCTTTAACCTTAGAATATGTTTAGGATGAATTCTGGAATCAAAATTAGGCTTTGAACCATGTTGTGTGTTGGATTTTTGAGAAAAACCCTAGTCTGCCCGTGCTTCTGTTCATCGCTCGCCACGGCGAGTGATGATCCTCGCCTCGCGAGTGATGAACTTCATCGCTCGCCACGCGAGCCCCTTTCCTTCGCCTCGCGAGTTGTTTGGTTCAACTCGCCATGGCGAGCAACCTTCCTCGCCTCGCGAGCTTAGGCAGAGTGCATGTCATATTTCGTGTTTCGACCTTTTTAGTTGAATCTTGTATGCCTTTGAGTACCTGAACTTACCTAGTATTGATTAGGAATGAATGTAGGATCAGAGGGAACCCAGAACAAGCTTAGTTTGTGAGTTGAGTGGTGCTCGCCATGGCAAGTAAGTACTCTCGCCTCGCGAGTACAACCAGGATGAACTTGATTATGTGTTTGTGCGATATGTGTCGCACTTTTTGGTCCAGAGTGAACCCCTAATTGGTAATGAAACCTTATGATAACGTTTAATGCAGTCTGTAAAGCTATTGAGTTAAGTTGATATTATTTGAGCATGATTAAGGTATTATGCAATATGTAAGATATAATTGAAATGATTATGATTCTAGTAAATTGTTGTTGATATATTGATATCTCCTTGCTGTTATGCGACTTGACTATGCTGCTGCTGTTATTTAACTGAGTATGCAATGTTTATATATGAATATAATGAAAATGATGACGTTTTGCATCAAGTTATTGAATGCACATGATTACGATGATTATGATGTTTTGTTCATATGTGTCCATGCATAGCATATCATTGAGCTTAGTCCTCACCACGAAAATTAGGAGCTTTGTCCTCCGCACGTTTTATAGGAGCTTTGTCCTCCGCACGATTAAAGTATATTAATACTTATGATGACGATTGGTACCACATGCATATAAGGAGTCTAGGAGCATTGTCACATTGTCATGATTAAGATGCCTTGTTGATAATGAATGAATATGTGATTATGTGATAAGTGTTATTTGATTATGTTTCGTTGTTCATAATGAATTGGATATATGATTACGTGATAACTGTTTAGCATTTATGCAAAGTTAATAATGGAATGTTTATGATGTTAATTATGATTCGCAATTACATTGATTAATGTTATTTTATTACGAAATCTCACCCCTTCTGCTTGAAAATGTTGCCCTTCGTATGGGTAACTTGCAGGTGATTGTGCTTAGTGTGCAGTTGCTTCGTGAGTTGGCCTTGCCTTCACTGTGTCGTCTAGGTCGCTCTGATACGTAACGGGATGGGGTTATATGCTATAACATGCTTCATTCTTTTACGTGAACTGCTTATGTTTTGATAAACTCTTTTGAGATACTTATTGGGCCTGCGTGCCAAAATCGTTTTACGAATTATGATTATGATTTTCCGCTGCTATGTTAAAGATAATTTGTGAAGGTTAAATCATTATTTAACTGTTTTTGGATTACGTTTCTATGTGATATCCCGTTTATGGTTTTTACTCTGATAATTGTTTAAGAAATTTGTATATTGGGAAAACGGGGTGTTACATTTCACCTTGGGGAGCGCCGGTTTTGTTAGTAAAGAAGAAAGATGGTAGTATGCGGTTGTGTATTGATTATCGGCAGTTGAACAAGGTAACTATCAAGAATAGGTATCCACTTCCGAGAATTGATGATTTGATGGATCAGCTAGTGGGTGCACGAGTTTTCAGCAAGATTGATTTGAGATCAGGTTATCACCAGATTAAAGTAAAAGATGAAGATATGCAGAAGACAGCTTTCAGAACGCGTTATGGTCACTATGAATATAAAGTTATGCCTTTTGGAGTTACCAATGCACCTGGAGTGTTTATGGAGTATATGAATCGCATCTTCCATGCATTTTTGGATCGGTTTGTGGTTGTGTTTATCGACGATATTTTGATCTACTCCAAGACTGAAGAAGAACATGCTGAGCATCTGAAGATTGTTTTGCAAGTGTTGAAAGAGAAGAAGCTTTATGCTAAATTGTCTAAGTGTGAATTCTGGTTGAAAGAAGTGAGTTTTCTAGGCCATGTTATTTCTGGTGATGGAATTGCAGTGGATCCGTCTAAAGTTGAAGCGGTATCACAGTGGGAGACTCCTAAGTCAGTTACTGAGATTAGAAGTTTCTTGGGTTTAGCTGGTTACTATAGAAGGTTTATTGAAGGATTTTCTAAGTTAGCTCTTCCGCTAACGCAGTTGACTTGTAAAGGTAAAACTTTTGTGTGGGACGTTCATTGTGAGAAAAGTTTCGGTGAATTGAAGAAACGGTTGACGACTGCTCCAGTGTTAATTTTGCCGAAGTCAGATGAACCTTTTGTGGTTTATTGTGATGCGTCCAAGTTGGGTTTAGGAGGTGTACTTATGCAAGAAGGTAAAGTGGTAGCTTATGCTTCAAGACAGTTGAGAGTTCATGAGAAGAATTATCCTACGCATGATCTCGAGTTGGCGGCCGTAGTCTTTGTATTGAAGATATGGAGACATTACTTGTATGGTTCGAGATTTGAGGTGTTTAGTGATCACAAGAGTTTGAAGTATTTGTTCGATCAGAAGGAATTGAATATGAGACAGCGAAGATGGCTCGAATTGTTGAAGGATTATGACTTTGGTTTGAATTATCATCCAGGTAAAGCTAATGTTGTTGCAGATGCCTTGAGTAGGAAGACATTGCATATGTCCGCCATGATGGTCAGAGAGTTCGAATTGCTTGAGCAGTTTAGAGATATGAGTTTGGTTTGCGAATGGTCACCTCAGAGTGTGAAACTGGGTATGCTGAAGATTGATAGTGAATTTCTGAAAAGTATCAAGGAAGCACAGAAAGTTGATGTAAAGTTTGTGGACTTGTTGATTGCTAGAGATCAGACTGAAGACAGTGATTTTAAAATCGATGATCAAGGTGTGTTGAGATTCCGAGGAAGAATTTGTATCCCAGACAATGAAGAGATTAAGAAGATGATTCTTGAAGAGAGTCATAGAAGTAGCTTGAGTATTCATCCGGGAGCTACGAAGATGTACCATGATTTAAAGAAGATTTTCTGGTGGTCTGGTTTGAAACGAGATGTGGCACAGTTTGTGTATTCCTGTTTAGTTTGTCAGAAGTCGAAAGTTGAGCATCAGAAACCTGCTGGAATGATGGTACCTTTAGACGTGCCAGAATGGAAATGGGATAGTATATCGATGGATTTTGTGACGAGTTTGCCGAATACTCCGAGAGGGAGCGACGCAATTTGGGTTATTGTTGATCGGTTGACGAAGTCAGCTCATTTTCTACCTATTAATATTAGCTTCCCTGTTGCCCAGTTGGCAGAGATTTATATCAAGGAGATTGTGAGGTTGCATGGTGTTCCTTCGAGCATTGTGTCAGATAGAGATCCAAGATTTACTTCTAGATTTTGGAAAAGTTTGCAAGAGGCCTTGGGTTCGAAGTTGAGATTGAGTTCGGCGTATCATCCACAGACAGATGGTCAGTCGGAGAGGACAATTCAGTCGCTAGAGGATTTGTTGAGAATTTGTGTTCTTGAACAAGGAGGAACTTGGGATAGTCATCTTCCGTTGATCGAGTTCACTTATAATAATAGTTATCATTCTAGTATTGGAATGGCACCGTTCGAGGCTTTGTATGGTCGGAGATGCAGAACTCCGTTGTGTTGGTTTGAATCAGGAGAAAGAGTGGTCTTAGGACCAGAGATTGTTCAGCAAACTACTGAGAAAGTTCAGATGATCCAAGAGAAAATGAAGGCGTCGCAGAGTCGACAAAAGAGTTATCATGATAAGCGTAGAAAAGATCTTGAATTTCAGGAAGGAGACCACGTGTTTTTGAGAGTCACTCCTATGACTGGTGTAGGACGTGCTTTGAAGTCAAAGAAGTTGACCCCGAAGTTCATTGGTCCGTATCAGATATTCGAAAGAGTTGGAACGGTGGCTTACCGAGTGGGTTTACCGCCGCATCTTGCGAATTTGCACAACGTTTTCCATGTGTCGCAACTTCGAAAGTATGTTCCGGATCCATCTCATGTAATCCAAAGTGACGATGTGCAAGTTAGAGACAACCTTACGGTAGAGACTTTGCCGTTGAGGATTGATGATCGTAAAGTGAAGACGTTGAGAGGCAAGGAGATACCTCTCGTGAGAGTCGTTTGGTCGAGAGCGACTGGTGAAAGCTTGACGTGGGAGCTTGAGAGTAAGATGCTGGAGTCTTATCCAGAGTTGTTTGCTTGAGGTAAATTTTCGAGGACGAAAATCCTTTAAGTGGGGGAGAGTTGTAACGCCCACTTTCGTTTAATCGTTATTTAATCGAGTTTAGGTGATTATATTATATTTATATAATATATGTATGATTTTGATATGTTTTGATAAATTGTGGTGATTTTGATGATTTGATCGATGACGTGTTAAGTTATGAGTATTGAAGGATTTGATTATGATATGAGATTTATTTTATTGTTAAATAAAATAAAGATTTGAAAAATATTTAGTTGAGGGCTATTTTGATATTTTAGATAGTTTTGGGGGAGAAAGTGAGATAAGATAAGTTATTAGAAAGAGGTATAAATAGGAGAAGACCTAATATTTTAGAAACTCATTGTACGTGAAAACTTTTGGAAAAGGGAGAAAAAGCTTAGAAGGGAGAAGAGCATAGAGAGAGCTGCGATTTCTTCATAACCAGGTAAGGGTGAGACTAATAATTCAATAATGTTAATTACTGTAATTCTGATGATTAGTTGACCAAGCTAGGATTGATTTAGAGAAGTTTTGGAATTAGGTCAAAGCCCTAAAAATTGATGATCAAACGGTAAAACTTGTTTAGATTGATGTAAGAACCGTCCTATAACCTTAGAATATGTTTAGGATGAATTCCGGAATCAAAATTAGGCTTTGAACCATGTTGTGTGATGGATTTTTGAGAAAAACCCTAGTCTGCCCGTGCTTCTGTTCATCGCTCGCCACGGCGAGGGATGATCCTCGGCTCGCGAGTGATGAACTTCATCGCTCGCCACGCGAGCCCCTTTCCTTCGCCTCGCGAGTTGTTTGGTGCAACTCGCCATGGCGAGCAACCTTCCTCGCCTCGCGAGCTTAGGCAGAGTGCATGTCATATTTCGTGTTTCGACCTTTTTAGTTGGACCTTGGATGCCTTTGAGTACCTGAACATGCCTAGTATTGATTAGGAATGAATGTAGGATCAGAGGGAACCCAGAACAAGCTTAGTTTGGGAGTTGAGTGGTGCTCGCCATGGCGAGTAAGAACTCTCGCCTCGCGAGTACAACCAGATTGTAGTTTCCTGAGTGTCTGTGCGATCTGTGTCGCACTTGTTAATCAAGAGTGAACCCCTAACTGGTAATGAGACCTAGTGATAACGTTTAATGCAGCCTTTAGAGTTGTTTAGGTTATATTGATATTAATTGAATATGAGTTAATGTATTGTATATTCATGCAAGATATGAAGGTTTGATAATAATGCAATTTATGTGCTATTGATATAATAATATCATCTTGATATGTGACTTGTTTATGCTGCTTCCGTTGTTTAACTAAGTGCATAAGTATATGATAAAGTTTAGCTCCAAATTATTGGATGCATGTTGATTACGTTGATTACGTGTTTTGTTGTTAAGAGTCCATGCATAGCATATCATTGAGCTTAGTCCTCACCACGAAAATTAGGAGCTTTGTCCTCCGCACGTTTTATAGGAGCTTTGTCCTCCGCACGTTTTATAGGAGCTTTGTCCTCCGCACGATTAAAGTATATTAATACTTATGATGACGATTGGTACCACATGCATATACGGAGTCTAGGAGCATTGTCACATTGTCATGATTAAGATGCCTTGTTGATAATGAATGAATATGTGATTACGTGATAAGTGTTTATTGATTATGTTACGTTGTTCATAATGAATTGGATATATGATTACGTGATAACTGTTTAACATTAATGCAAAGTTAATAATGGAATGATTATGATGTAAATTATGATTCGCAATTACATTGATTAATGTTATTTTATTATGAAATCTCACCCCTTCTGCTTGAAAATGTTGCCCTTCGTATGGGTAACTTGCAGGTGATCGTGCTTAGTGTGCAGTTGCTTCGTGAGTTGGCCTTGCCTTCACTGTGTCGTCTAGGTCGCTCTGATACGTAACGGGATGGGGTTATATGCTATAACATGCTTCATTCTTTTACGTGAACTGCTTATGTTTTGATAAACTCTTTTGAGATACTTATTGGGCCTGCGTGCCAAAAACGTTTATGATTTATGTTTATGATTTTCCGCTGCTATGTTAAAGATATTTGTGAAGGTTAAATTATCATTTAACTGTTTTTGGATTACGTTTCTATGTGATATCCCGTTTATGGTTTTCACTCTGATAATTGTTTATGAAATTTGTATATTGGGAAAACGGGGTGTTACAACAACCACGAACCGATCCAAGAATGCATGGAAGATGCGATTCATGTACTCCATGTGGATTGGTCACACCGAAAGGCATAACTTTATATTCATATTGACCATAACGCGTTCTGAAAGTTGTCTTCTGCATATCTTCATCTTTTACTTTAATCTGGTGATAACCTGATCTCAAATCAATCTTGCTGAAAACATGTGCACCCACTAACTGATCCATCAAATCATCAATTCTCGGAAATGGATACCTATTCTTGATAGTTACTTTGTTCAACTGACGGTGATCAATACACAATCTCATGCTACCATCTTTCTTCTTCACTAGCAAAACTGGCTCTCCCCAAGGTGAAACACTTGGTCTAAAAAATTTCTTCTCAAGCAAATCTTCTAATTGTTTCTTCAACTCAGCTAACTCGGAAGCAGACATACGATAAGGTGCCATCGACACCGGCCTCGTTCCAGGAAATAGATCAATAGAAAACTCAACTTCTCTCTCTAGAGGTACATCAGGAATTTCATCTGGAAAAACTTCAGGAAAATTGCATACCACTTGTAGCTTATCAATCACTGCCTGATTCTCAATAGATAAAGAAGCCATCGATGAAAACATCAAAATACCGTCGCGTTCCAGTTGCTTCAGCTGCTTGGTAGATAAGAACTCTGCACCCCGTTTCCCAAAATCAATTTAATTATAATTATAAAATCAGAGTTCAACACCAAACGGCATGTCACACTACTAAACATAAATTCTTAAATAGATTAAAACTATTTAACAACATCCTTCATAAAACTTCATTAAACTGCAGCGGAATATTCTTCAAAATTAAACTCCATTATCCAACATTAACCTTGGCACTAGGCTTCAACATAAAAATTCAACAATAAACATGGACTACATTAACTTGTTCCAAAATTTGATACATAGGTAGAAATTTAAACTATAAATCCCATCCCACGCATCAGAGTCCTAGACACATTGAGCCACCACCAACTACTCAGGATCACCTGCAAGTTACCCATAGGAAGGGCAACATTTTCAAGCAGAAGGGGTGAGATTCACAACAAAATATAAGTAAGGAATTCATCAATTGAATCTAACACCCTATCATATAATTCATCCACATTATTATTTACATAACACCACTTTCGCATTTTATCAACAATATTAATTCATAATCCTCTCAACAACAAATGCAACTTATCACCACTCCACTAAGACTCCTCTAAACACCCATGCATGTGGTACCAAAAATCAGGGCCGTGACCCACACCGCTGTCGAATGGTTAAAGCATTCTCATCAGGACATAAGTCCTCACCACTACACCACTTTGAGTAACTAGTACTCCACCACTTTGAACGACTAAGCATTCCAGAGCCGAAGCTCTCCCACTGTTATGTTTATGCAACTAACCCCTTGAGTATATCTACATACCAACCAACCTATACATGTACATAATATATGATTCACCATCCAATTTACAACTTTAAGGGAATTTTAATTAAATACAACATACATTTCAGCCAGCATCTATTCATCATAACCATCCAAGACATCCAGGAAATATATATCAACATACAAGCCATGCTTAATTCAACAAATAAATCATCCAAACAACAATAGAAATCAGACCAACAAAAAACTGGGCAGCTCGCCTCGCGAGCACATCTGCTCGCTATGGCGAGCTCAGAAAATCAGGTACTCGCCATGGCGAGTTGGAGGCGAACTCGAGGCGAACAGAAATGTGGTGCTCTCGGGAAAAATGCTATTTTTCTCACTCAAACCTCAATTCTAAGCTCCCTAATCATCTTTTAAACCTAAAACTTGCCCCAGTCCTCTTAGAAATCATCTAGGTACATGAAACTACCCAAAATACGGCTTATAACAACATTTTAAAAATCCAGATTTTCACAAGGCTACTCGCCATGGCGAGTTGTATCACTCGCGAGGCGAGCGATGAAGTTGTTCACTCGCTATGGCGAGCAATGGCTACTCGCGAGGCGAGCGATGAACTTCTGTACGGGCAGAATGCAGTTTTTTCCCAAAAATCCCATTTTTCCTCAATTCACTCCCCAAATTAGTTTACAGATATGCAATGAAAGGTTTTATGCACTCAGAACCCATTTCTAACCTCAATTCTACGATTCCTACACCCAAAACCCCTTAATCAACGAAAAACCTAACTCCTCCCAATTCTCACATAAACCTGTTAGAACAAAATTAGAATTCAGAACCTATAGAATTGCGGTAAACCTCACCCTTACCTTAGAATTGCAGAATAAACACAGCAGAAAATGGTTCCTAAGCTCCTCTCCCTTGCACTAGCTTTTTTCTCCCAAAACTTGACTGTTTTCACGTAAAACGTTTTTCTCTGTTTTTCTTTCCTTAACTCCCAAAGTGTAACTCCCCTAATTAGCAATTAACTCCCACTAACTATACTAATTATTTCATAACCCCCAAATTCTAATTAATCATATTTTCCACTTATTCTTATTATTTAATAAAATAATCATAAAATATATATATATACACACCACATAACTCACCAAAACCAAATAAATAACACCACACACTTAAAAAATAATTAAATAAAAATTAGAGTGTTACAACTCTCCCCAAATTACTGAATTTCGTCCTCGAAATCTTACCTCAAACAAACAACTCAGGAAAAGAGTCCCTCATCTTACTTTCTAGCTCCCAAGTCAAACTTTCACTAGTTGCTCCGCCCCAAACGACTCTCACCAAGGGTATTTCCTTGCCCCTCAATGCCTTTACTTTCCGATCATCGATCCTCAACGGCAAGGTCTCAACTGTGAGATTGTCCCTAACCTGCACATCATCTCTCGGAATAACATGCGAAGGATCTGCTACATACTTCCGAAGTTGTGACACGTGAAACACATCATGCAAGTTCGATAGATGTGGTGGCAAGCCAACTCTATATGCCACCGTTCCGATCCTCTCTGAAATCTGATACGGACCAATGAACTTCGGAGTCAACTTTCTCGATTTCAAAGCACGTCCTACACCCGTCATCGGAGTCACTCTTAGAAATACATGATCACCCTCTTGAAACTCAAGGGCCTTTCTCCGCTTGTCATGGTAACTCTTCTGTCGACTCTGTGACGCTTTCATCTTCTCTCTGATCATCTTGACTTTTTCTGTAGTCTCCTGAACCAAATCCGGTCCCAACACAACACTTTCTCCTGATTCAAACCAACACAACGGAGTCCTGCACCTTCGACCATACAAAGCTTCGAAGGGTGCCATTCCTATACTCGAATGATAACTGTTGTTGTAGGTGAACTCTATCAATGGTAGGTGACTATCCCAATCTCCACCCTGTTCAAGCACACACACTCTCAACAAGTCTTCCAATGATTGGATCGTCCTCTCCGACTGACCATCTGTCTGAGGATGATAAGCCGAACTCAGTCTCAACTTCGAACCCAAAGCGTCCTGTAAACTCTTCCAGAACCTAGAAGTGAACCTCGGATCCCTATCCGACACAATACTCGAAGGAATTCCATGTAGCTTCACCACACTATGTATATAAATCTCAGCCAATTGAGCTACTGGATAACTGATGTTGATAGGAATAAAATGTGCCGACTTCGTCAACCTATCAACCACAACCCAAATCGAATCATGTCCCCTCAGAGTGTTTGGTAAACTCGTCACAAAATCCATAGAAATGCTATCCCATTTCCACTCCGGTACATCCAATGGTGTCAACAATCCTGCAGGTTTCTGATGTTCAACCTTAGACTTCTGACAAGTTAAACATGCATACACAAAATGAGCGACATCTCGCTTCAACCCAGACCACCAAAACAGCTTTTTCAAATCATGATACATCTTCGTAGCTCCCGGATGAATGCTTAAGCTACTCTTATGACTTTCCTCTAGGATTAACTTTTTCATTTCTTCATTATCAGGAATACAAATTCTACCTCTGAATCTTAGCACACCCTGATCATCAACCTGGAAGTCACTATCTTCAATGCCATTACCAGCAACCATTAGATCAACCAGCTTGACATCCACTTGTTGTGCTTCTCGGATACTATTCAGGAAATCACTGTTAATCTTTAGCATCCCCAACTGTACGCTTTGAGACGACAACTCACATACCAAACTCATGTCTCTAAACTGTTCCAGCAAATCGAATTCTTTTATCATCATAGCAGACATATGCAGTGTCTTCCTGCTCAATGCATCAGCGACTACATTAGCTTTTCCCGGATGGTAATTCAACCCAAAATCATAATCTTTTAATAGCTCAAGCCATCTCCTCTGCCTCATATTCAATTCCTTCTGATCAAACAAATATTTCAAGCTCTTGTGGTCACTGAACACTTCAAATCTGGAACCATACAAGTAGTGTCTCCAAATTTTCAAAACAAAAACCACCGCAGCTAACTCCAAATCGTGAGTGGGATAATTCTTTTCATGCACCCTCAGTTGCCTAGAAGCATATGCTACCACCTTGCCATCTTGCACCAAAACACCTCCTAAACCCAGCTTAGACGCATCACAGTAAACAACGAATGGCTCTTCCGGCTTAGGTAAGATCAAAATAGGAGCAATTGTCAATCTTTTCTTTAATTCATTGAAACTACTCTCACACTGAGCATCCCACACAAAGGACTTACCCTTACAGGTTAACTGAGTCAACGGCAATGCTAACTTTGAAAATCCTTCTATAAATCTGCGGTAATAACCAGCCAAACCCAAGAAGCTTCTGATTTCAGTCACCGACTTCGGAGTCTCCCATTGTGATACTGCATCAACTTTTGATGGATCAACCGCTATACCATCACCAGAAATAATGTGACCAAGGAAACTCACTTCACTTAGCCAAAACTCACATTTCGACAGTTTGGCATACAACTTCCTTTCTTTCAAAACTTGCAGCACAATTCTCAGATGTTCTGCATGCTCTTCTTCAGTCTTCGAATAAATCAGAATATCATCAATAAATACCACCACGAATTTATCCAGAAAAGCATGAAAAATTCGATTCATATACTCCATGAACACACCGGGCGCGTTAGTAACACCGAAAGGCATCACTTTGTATTCGTAATGACCGTATCGTGTCCTAAAGGCCGTCTTCTGCATATCTTCATCTTTCACCTTAATTTGATGGTAACCTGACCTCAAGTCAATCTTACTGAACACCTTTGCACCCACTAGCTGGTCCATCAAGTTATCAATCCTCGGAAGCGGATATCTATTCTTAATTGTAACTTTGTTCAATTGACGATAGTCAATGCACAACCTCATACTACCATCCTTTTTCTTCACCAACAACACTGGTGCTCCCCACGGTGAAACACTGGGTCTAACAAACTTCTTATCAAGTAAATCTTCCAACTGTTTCTTCAATTCAGCTAACTCAGAAGCTGACATACGGTACGGTGCCATCGACACCGGCTTTGTTCCGGGAACAAGGTCAATTGAAAACTCCACCTCCCTCTCTGGCGGCACATCAGGAATCTCATCAGGAAACACCTCCGGAAACTCATTCACCACTGCTAGCTTGTCAATCACAGCTTGGTTTTCTAACGACAGATATGCCATTAGAGAATACATCAGAATTTCATCCCGTTCTAACTGCTTCATTTGCTTTGTAGATAAAATTTCAACTCCACTCTCTTCTTCAGCAGAAGAAAAATGTACAGTCTAGTTAAAGCAATTGATATGAACTCGGTTATACTCTAACCAATTCATCCCAAAAATAACATCCATTCCCGTCAACGGTAAACAAACTAAGTCTACTTCAAAATCTCTACCAAACATAGAAATTGGACACCTCAAGCAAACTAGAGAAGTAGTCACTGAACCCTTAGCTGGAGTTTCAACAACCATTTCTCCTTTCATATCAGACACAATCAAACCCAGTTTATAAGCACATTCTAAAGCAATGAAACAATGAGTAGCACCAGTGTCTATAATAGCAATTAAAGGAGTACTATTAAAGAAACAAGTACCTCTGATGAGACGGTCCTCATTAGCAGTCTGTGTACCAGTCAAAGCAAAAACTTTTCCACCAACTCTAACCTTCTTCGGCTGTGTGCACTAAGTACTGATGTGACCCTCTTCATTACAATTATAGCATACAACATCACCGCGCTTGCAATCGGCTAGCATGTGACCCTTCTGTCCACATCTGAAACACTTCTTCTCATCCTTGGTACAAACGTTACTCTTGTGACCTTTCTCGCCACACTTAAAGCACACTATCTCAGCAGGAGCATCCCTCTTACTCGGCCTCCTCTCATCATTAAGTCTCTGCTAACCCTTATCAGTCGGGGCACTATACGGTTTAGGACGATTCTGATGTCCCTTACCTCTTCGCTCACTCATCACCTTATAATGAGCTTTGGTGTCCTCCTCGTAGATCCTACAGCGACTCACCAAGTCAGAGAAAATTCTAATCTGTTGGTATCCTATGGCTCTCTTGATGTCAGCCCTCAAGCCATTCTCAAACTTTATGCACTTGGAGAATTCAGCTGTCTCCGGAGCATAATGGGGGTAGAACTTTGCAAGCTCCACAAATTTTGCAGCATACTCAACAACAGACATATCACCCTGCTTCAACTCCAGGAATTCAATCTCCTTCCTACCTCGGACATCTTCCGGGAAATACCTATTCAGAAATTCCCTTCTGAACACTGCCCAGGTCACTACAGCTCCATTCTGTTCCAACACTGGTAGCAAACTTACCCACCAGTCGTCTGCCTCCTCAGCCAACATGTGCGTCCCAAACCGCACCTTTTGCACTTCAGAGCACTGCATGACTCTGAAAATCCTTTCCACTTCTTTCAACCATGACTGGGCGCCATCTGGGTCATACCTTCCTTTGAATGCTGGGGGATGATTTCTCAAAAAGGTCTCCAGCATCCTCACTTCCCCGTTACCAGCTTGCGGTTGCTGTTGAACAGCTTGAGCTACGGCCTCAAGTGCAGCAGCAATAGCAGCATCGTTCCTACCAGCCATCTTAAGTTCTACATAATGAACAACAGTTCAGAACAACAACAACAACAACACAACAATATTAGAGTTGACACTCTATCCTAGGTGGCTCAACACGACTCTACTACTTGGCCGGACGGACCAACCTGCTCTGATACCAATTGTAACACCCCGTTTCCCAAAATCAATTTAATTATAATTATAAAATCAGAGTTCAACACCAAACGGCATGTCACACTACTAAACATAAATTCTTAAATAGATTAAAACTATTTAACAACATCCTTCATAAAACTTCATTAAACTGCAGCGGAATATTCTTCAAAATTAAACTCCATTATCCAACATTAACCTTGGCACTAGGCTTCAACATAAAAATTCAACAATAAACATGGACTACATTAACTTGTTCCAAAATTTGATACATAGGTAGAAATTTAAACTATAAATCCCATCCCACGCATCAGAGTCCTAGACACATTGAGCCACCACCAACTACTCAGGATCACCTGCAAGTTACCCATAGGAAGGGCAACATTTTCAAGCAGAAGGGGTGAGATTCACAACAAAATATAAGTAAGGAATTCATCAATTGAATCTAACACCCTATCATATAATTCATCCACATTATTATTTACATAACACCACTTTCGCATTTTATCAACAATATTAATTCATAATCCTCTCAACAACAAATGCAACTTATCACCACTCCACTAAGACTCCTCTAAACACCCATGCATGTGGTACCAAAAATCAGGGCCGTGACCCACACCGCTGTCGAATGGTTAAAGCATTCTCATCAGGACATAAGTCCTCACCACTACACCACTTTGAGTAACTAGTACTCCACCACTTTGAACGACTAAGCATTCCAGAGCCGAAGCTCTCCCACTGTTATGTTTATGCAACTAACCCCTTGAGTATATCTACATACCAACCAACCTATACATGTACATAATATATGATTCACCATCCAATTTACAACTTTAAGGGAATTTTAATTAAATACAACATACATTTCAGCCAGCATCTATTCATCATAACCATCCAAGACATCCAGGAAATATATATCAACATACAAGCCATGCTTAATTCAACAAATAAATCATCCAAACAACAATAGAAATCAGACCAACAAAAAACTGGGCAGCTCGCCTCGCGAGCACATCTGCTCGCTATGGCGAGCTCAGAAAATCAGGTACTCGCCATGGCGAGTTGGAGGCGAACTCGAGGCGAACAGAAATGTGGTGCTCTCGGGAAAAATGCTATTTTTCTCACTCAAACCTCAATTCTAAGCTCCCTAATCATCTTTTAAACCTAAAACTTGCCCCAGTCCTCTTAGAAATCATCTAGGTACATGAAACTACCCAAAATACGGCTTATAACAACATTTTAAAAATCCAGATTTTCACAAGGCTACTCGCCATGGCGAGTTGTATCACTCGCGAGGCGAGCGATGAAGTTGTTCACTCGCTATGGCGAGCAATGGCTACTCGCGAGGCGAGCGATGAACTTCTGTACGGGCAGAATGCAGTTTTTTCCCAAAAATCCCATTTTTCCTCAATTCACTCCCCAAATTAGTTTACAGATATGCAATGAAAGGTTTTATGCACTCAGAACCCATTTCTAACCTCAATTCTACGATTCCTACACCCAAAACCCCTTAATCAACGAAAAACCTAACTCCTCCCAATTCTCACATAAACCTGTTAGAACAAAATTAGAATTCAGAACCTATAGAATTGCGGTAAACCTCACCCTTACCTTAGAATTGCAGAATAAACACAGCAGAAAATGGTTCCTAAGCTCCTCTCCCTTGCACTAGCTTTTTTCTCCCAAAACTTGACTGTTTTCACGTAAAACGTTTTTCTCTGTTTTTCTTTCCTTAACTCCCAAAGTGTAACTCCCCTAATTAGCAATTAACTCCCACTAACTATACTAATTATTTCATAACCCCCAAATTCTAATTAATCATATTTTCCACTTATTCTTATTATTTAATAAAATAATCATAAAATATATATATATACACACCACATAACTCACCAAAACCAAATAAATAACACCACACACTTAAAAAATAATTAAATAAAAATTAGAGTGTTACAACTCTCCCCAAATTACTGAATTTCGTCCTCGAAATCTTACCTCAAACAAACAACTCAGGAAAAGAGTCCCTCATCTTACTTTCTAGCTCCCAAGTCAAACTTTCACTAGTTGCTCCGCCCCAAACGACTCTCACCAAGGGTATTTCCTTGCCCCTCAATGCCTTTACTTTCCGATCATCGATCCTCAACGGCAAGGTCTCAACTGTGAGATTGTCCCTAACCTGCACATCATCTCTCGGAATAACATGCGAAGGATCTGCTACATACTTCCGAAGTTGTGACACGTGAAACACATCATGCAAGTTCGATAGATGTGGTGGCAAGCCAACTCTATATGCCACCGTTCCGATCCTCTCTGAAATCTGATACGGACCAATGAACTTCGGAGTCAACTTTCTCGATTTCAAAGCACGTCCTACACCCGTCATCGGAGTCACTCTTAGAAATACATGATCACCCTCTTGAAACTCAAGGGCCTTTCTCCGCTTGTCATGGTAACTCTTCTGTCGACTCTGTGACGCTTTCATCTTCTCTCTGATCATCTTGACTTTTTCTGTAGTCTCCTGAACCAAATCCGGTCCCAACACAACACTTTCTCCTGATTCAAACCAACACAACGGAGTCCTGCACCTTCGACCATACAAAGCTTCGAAGGGTGCCATTCCTATACTCGAATGATAACTGTTGTTGTAGGTGAACTCTATCAATGGTAGGTGACTATCCCAATCTCCACCCTGTTCAAGCACACACACTCTCAACAAGTCTTCCAATGATTGGATCGTCCTCTCCGACTGACCATCTGTCTGAGGATGATAAGCCGAACTCAGTCTCAACTTCGAACCCAAAGCGTCCTGTAAACTCTTCCAGAACCTAGAAGTGAACCTCGGATCCCTATCCGACACAATACTCGAAGGAATTCCATGTAGCTTCACCACACTATGTATATAAATCTCAGCCAATTGAGCTACTGGATAACTGATGTTGATAGGAATAAAATGTGCCGACTTCGTCAACCTATCAACCACAACCCAAATCGAATCATGTCCCCTCAGAGTGTTTGGTAAACTCGTCACAAAATCCATAGAAATGCTATCCCATTTCCACTCCGGTACATCCAATGGTGTCAACAATCCTGCAGGTTTCTGATGTTCAACCTTAGACTTCTGACAAGTTAAACATGCATACACAAAATGAGCGACATCTCGCTTCAACCCAGACCACCAAAACAGCTTTTTCAAATCATGATACATCTTCGTAGCTCCCGGATGAATGCTTAAGCTACTCTTATGACTTTCCTCTAGGATTAACTTTTTCATTTCTTCATTATCAGGAATACAAATTCTACCTCTGAATCTTAGCACACCCTGATCATCAACCTGGAAGTCACTATCTTCAATGCCATTACCAGCAACCATTAGATCAACCAGCTTGACATCCACTTGCTGTGCTTCTCGGATACTATTCAGGAAATCACTGTTAATCTTTAGCATCCCCAACTGTACGCTTTGAGACGACAACTCACATACCAAACTCATGTCTCTAAACTGTTCCAGCAAATCGAATTCTTTTATCATCATAGCAGACATATGCAGTGTCTTCCTGCTCAATGCATCAGCGACTACATTAGCTTTTCCCGGATGGTAATTCAACCCAAAATCATAATCTTTTAATAGCTCAAGCCATCTCCTCTGCCTCATATTCAATTCCTTCTGATCAAACAAATATTTCAAGCTCTTGTGGTCACTGAACACTTCAAATCTGGAACCATACAAGTAGTGTCTCCAAATTTTCAAAACAAAAACCACCGCAGCTAACTCCAAATCGTGAGTGGGATAATTCTTTTCATGCACCCTCAGTTGCCTAGAAGCATATGCTACCACCTTGCCATCTTGCACCAAAACACCTCCTAAACCCAGCTTAGACGCATCACAGTAAACAACGAATGGCTCTTCCGGCTTAGGTAAGATCAAAATAGGAGCAATTGTCAATCTTTTCTTTAATTCATTGAAACTACTCTCACACTGAGCATCCCACACAAAGGACTTACCCTTACAGGTTAACTGAGTCAACGGCAATGCTAACTTTGAAAATCCTTCTATAAATCTGCGGTAATAACCAGCCAAACCCAAGAAGCTTCTGATTTCAGTCACCGACTTCGGAGTCTCCCATTGTGATACTGCATCAACTTTTGATGGATCAACCGCTATACCATCACCAGAAATAATGTGACCAAGGAAACTCACTTCACTTAGCCAAAACTCACATTTCGACAGTTTGGCATACAACTTCCTTTCTTTCAAAACTTGCAGCACAATTCTCAGATGTTCTGCATGCTCTTCTTCAGTCTTCGAATAAATCAGAATATCATCAATAAATACCACCACGAATTTATCCAGAAAAGCATGAAAAATTCGATTCATATACTCCATGAACACACCGGGCGCGTTAGTAACACCGAAAGGCATCACTTTGTATTCGTAATGACCGTATCGTGTCCTAAAGGCCGTCTTCTGCATATCTTCATCTTTCACCTTAATTTGATGGTAACCTGACCTCAAGTCAATCTTACTGAACACCTTTGCACCCACTAGCTGGTCCATCAAGTTATCAATCCTCGGAAGCGGATATCTATTCTTAATTGTAACTTTGTTCAATTGACGATAGTCAATGCACAACCTCATACTACCATCCTTTTTCTTCACCAACAACACTGGTGCTCCCCACGGTGAAACACTGGGTCTAACAAACTTCTTATCAAGTAAATCTTCCAACTGTTTCTTCAATTCAGCTAACTCAGAAGCTGACATACGGTACGGTGCCATCGACACCGGCTTTGTTCCGGGAACAAGGTCAATTGAAAACTCCACCTCCCTCTCTGGCGGCACATCAGGAATCTCATCAGGAAACACCTCCGGAAACTCATTCACCACTGCTAGCTTGTCAATCACAGCTTGGTTTTCTAACGACAGATATGCCATTAGAGAATACATCAGAATTTCATCCCGTTCTAACTGCTTCATTTGCTTTGTAGATAAAATTTCAACTCCACTCTCTTCTTCAGCAGAAGAAAAATGTACAGTCTAGTTAAAGCAATTGATATGAACTCGGTTATACTCTAACCAATTCATCCCAAAAATAACATCCATTCCCGTCAACGGTAAACAAACTAAGTCTACTTCAAAATCTCTACCAAACATAGAAATTGGACACCTCAAGCAAACTAGAGAAGTAGTCACTGAACCCTTAGCTGGAGTTTCAACAACCATTTCTCCTTTCATATCAGACACAATCAAACCCAGTTTATAAGCACATTCTAAAGCAATGAAACAATGAGTAGCACCAGTGTCTATAATAGCAATTAAAGGAGTACTATTAAAGAAACAAGTACCTCTGATGAGACGGTCCTCATTAGCAGTCTGTGTACCAGTCAAAGCAAAAACTTTTCCACCAACTCTAACCTTCTTCGGCTGTGTGCACTAAGTACTGATGTGACCCTCTTCATTACAATTATAGCATACAACATCACCGCGCTTGCAATCGGCTAGCATGTGACCCTTCTGTCCACATCTGAAACACTTCTTCTCATCCTTGGTACAAACGTTACTCTTGTGACCTTTCTCGCCACACTTAAAGCACACTATCTCAGCAGGAGCATCCCTCTTACTCGGCCTCCTCTCATCATTAAGTCTCTGCTAACCCTTATCAGTCGGGGCACTATACGGTTTAGGACGATTCTGATGTCCCTTACCTCTTCGCTCACTCATCACCTTATAATGAGCTTTGGTGTCCTCCTCGTAGATCCTACAGCGACTCACCAAGTCAGAGAAAATTCTAATCTGTTGGTATCCTATGGCTCTCTTGATGTCAGCCCTCAAGCCATTCTCAAACTTTATGCACTTGGAGAATTCAGCTGTCTCCGGAGCATAATGGGGGTAGAACTTTGCAAGCTCCACAAATTTTGCAGCATACTCAACAACAGACATATCACCCTGCTTCAACTCCAGGAATTCAATCTCCTTCCTACCTCGGACATCTTCCGGGAAATACCTATTCAGAAATTCCCTTCTGAACACTGCCCAGGTCACTACAGCTCCATTCTGTTCCAACACTGGTAGCAAACTTACCCACCAGTCGTCTGCCTCCTCAGCCAACATGTGCGTCCCAAACCGCACCTTTTGCACTTCAGAGCACTGCATGACTCTGAAAATCCTTTCCACTTCTTTCAACCATGACTGGGCGCCATCTGGGTCATACCTTCCTTTGAATGCTGGGGGATGATTTCTCAAAAAGGTCTCCAGCATCCTCACTTCCCCGTTACCAGCTTGCGGTTGCTGTTGAACAGCTTGAGCTACGGCCTCAAGTGCAGCAGCAATAGCAGCATCGTTCCTACCAGCCATCTTAAGATTCTACATAATGAACAACAGTTCAGAACAACAACAACAACAACACAACAATATTAGAGTTGACACTCTATCCTAGGTGGCTCAACACGACTCTACTACTTGGCCGGACGGACCAACCTGCTCTGATACCAATTGTAACACCCCGTTTCCCAAAATCAATTTAATTATAATTATAAAATCAGAGTTCAACACCAAACGGCATGTCACACTACTAAACATAAATTCTTAAATAGATTAAAACTATTTAACAACATCCTTCATAAAACTTCATTAAACTGCAGCGGAATATTCTTCAAAATTAAACTCCATTATCCAACATTAACCTTGGCACTAGGCTTCAACATAAAAATTCAACGATAAACATGGACTACATTAACTTGTTCCAAAATTTGATACATAGGTAGAAATTTAAACTATAAATCCCATCCCACGCATCAGAGTCCTAGACACATTGAGCCACCACCAACTACTCAGGATCACCTGCAAGTTACCCATAGGAAGGGCAACATTTTCAAGCAGAAGGGGTGAGATTCACAACAAAATATAAGTAAGGAATTCATCAATTGAATCTAACACCCTATCATATAATTCATCCACATTATTATTTACATAACACCACTTTCGCATTTTATCAACAATATTAATTCATAATCCTCTCAACAACAAATGCAACTTATCACCACTCCACTAAGACTCCTCTAAACACCCATGCATGTGGTACCAAAAATCAGGGCCGTGACCCACACCGCTGTCGAATGGTTAAAGCATTCTCATCGGGACATAAGTCCTCACCACTACACCACTTTGAGTAACTAGTACTCCACCACTTTGAACGACTAAGCATTCCAGAGCCGAAGCTCTCCCACTGTTATGTTTATGCAACTAACCCCTTGAGTATATCTACATACCAACCAACCTATACATGTACATAATATATGATTCACCATCCAATTTACAACTTTAAGGGAATTTTAATTAAATACAACATACATTTCAGCCAGCATCTATTCATCATAACCATCCAAGATATCCAGGAAATATATATCAACATACAAGCCATGCTTAATTCAACAAATAAATCATCCAAACAACAATAGAAATCAGACCAACAAAAAACTGGGCAGCTCGCCTCGCGAGCACATCTGCTCGCTATGGCGAGCTCAGAAAATCAGGTACTCGCCATGGCGAGTTGGAGGCGAACTCGAGGCGAACAGAAATGTGGTGCTCTCGGGAAAAATGCTATTTTTCTCACTCAAACCTCAATTCTAAGCTCCCTAATCATCTTTTAAACCTAAAACTTGCCCCAGTCCTCTTAGAAATCATCTAGGTACATGAAACTACCCAAAATACGGCTTATAACAACATTTTAAAAATCCAGATTTTCACAAGGCTACTCGCCATGGCGAGTTGTATCACTCGCGAGGCGAGCGATGAAGTTGTTCACTCGCTATGGCGAGCAATGGCTACTCGCGAGGCGAGCGATGAACTTCTGTACGGGCAGAATGCAGTTTTTTCCCAAAAATCCCATTTTTCCTCAATTCACTCCCCAAATTAGTTTACAGATATGCAATGAAAGGTTTTATGCACTCAGAACCCATTTCTAACCTCAATTCTACGATTCCTACACCCAAAACCCCTTAATCAACCAAAAACCTAACTCCTCCCAATTCTCACATAAACCTGTTAGAACAAAATCAGAATTCAGAACCTATAGAATTGCGGTAAACCTCACCCTTACCTTAGAATTGCAGAATAAACACAGCAGAAAATGGTTCCTAAGCTCCTCTCCCTTGCACTAGCTTTTTTCTCCCAAAACTTGACTGTTTTCACGTAAAACGTTTTTCTCTGTTTTTCTTTCCTTAACTCCCAAAGTGTAACTCCCCTAATTAGCAATTAAATCCCACTAACTATACTAATTATTTCATAACCCCCAAATTCTAATTAATCATATTTTCCACTTATTCTTATTATTTAATAAAATAATCATAAAATATATATATATATACACCACATAACTCACCAAAACCAAATAAATAACACCACACACTTAAAAAATAATTAAATAAAAATTAGAGTGTTACAAAAGGTAGACAAACTAAATCCATTTCAAAATCACGACCAAACATAGATAAATGACATCTCAAACATACGAGAGAAGTAGTCACCGAACCCTTAGCTGGAGTTTCGACAACCATCTCTCCATTGATATCAGACAAATCAAGACCCAAAGTAGAAACACAATCGAAAGCAATAAAGCAATGCGTAGACTAGTATCAATAATAGCAACTAAAGGAGTATTATTAATATAACAAGTACCTCTGATCAAGCGATCCTCATTCTCTGTCTGAGTACCAGCCAGAGCAAAAACCCTTCCAATAATCGGCGCCCTCTTCGGCTGCTTGCACTGAGAACCAATATGACCCTCTTCCTTGCAGTTAAAGCACACGATATCACTATGCTTGCAGTCAGCTAAAGTATGACCCTTCTTGCCACACCGGAAACATTTCTTTACCTCCTCAGGAAAAACATTGCTCTTGTGGCCTTTCTCGCCACAATTGAAACAGGTAATCTCAGCAGGAACATCCTTCTTCTTAGGTCGTCTTTCCTCGACCATCCTCTGTTTGCCCTTATCAGCAGGGGCACTATAGGGCTTAGGGCGACTCCGCTGGCCCTTAGTCTTCCGCTCATTCACAACCTTGTAATGAGCCCTAGTATCCTCCTCATAGATTCTACAGCTATTCACCAAATTTGGAAAAACTCGGATATGTTGGTATCCGATCGCCCTTTTAATATCAGGCCGCAAACCATTCTCAAACTTGATGCATTTTGAGAACTCAGCAGTCTCAGCAGTATAATGTGGATAAAACTTTGCCAACTCCAAGAACTTGGCAGCATACTCGGTCACAAACATGTTTCCTTGCTTCAGCTCAAGGAACTCGATTTCTTTCTTCCCGCAAACATCTTCCGGAAAGTATCTTCTCAGGAACTCTCTCCTGAACACAGCCCAAGTCACAGCAGCACCATCTTGCTCTAGGTTAGGCAAAAGGCTAACCCACCAATCATCAGCTTCCTCGGCTAGCTGATGTGTACCAAAACACACTTTTTGAAACTCAGTGCACTGCATCACTCGAAAAATCCTCTCGATTTCCTTAAGCCACGTCTGGGCTCCATCAGGGTCATATCTTCCCTTGAAGGTAGGAGGATGATTCCTCATGAAGGTCTCCAGCATCCTCGTCTCAGCATTCACACCAGCATTCGCATTAGGTTGTTGCCCCACAGCTTGAGCTACAGCTTGTAGTGCAGCAGCTAACGCAGCATCGTTTCTTCCAGCCATTCTGATATTCTACACAACAGGTAACAACAACAACATAAGATAGTAATACAAATATTACTAAGACACGACACGACTCTTCTAATTGGCCGGACGGACCGACCTGCTCTGATACCAATTGTAACACCCCGTTTTCCCAATATATAAATTTCAAACATATGATCAGAGTAAACAACAATTAACGGGATATCACATTCTTAAAAATCTTCAAAACATAGATAAATAATAATTTATCCTTCATCAACCAAATAGCAGCGGAATAAAATTCAAATCATCATAAATTCTTGGCACGCAGGCCTCATTAAAACATCTTATAAAAATTCAGTTAAACTTCAATAAATGATTACGTAAAAGAATGAAGCATGCATAAGATAAACCCCATCCTGTTACGTATCAGAGCGACCGAGACGACTTAGTGAGGCAAAGCCACTCACGACGGAAAACTGCACACTAAGCTCGATCACCTGCAAGTTACTCATACGAAGAGCAACATTTCCAAGCAGAAGGGGTGAGATTTCACAAAACAATAATATTAATCAATATAATTTGTTATCACGATTTTGGGGTATCAAGTCATTAATTAGGCTTGAACCTTTCAATCTTTGATATTCTATATTTTTTCTTGGGAAGGGCAAAATTGAGAAAACCCTTAGAAATTCTAAGTTCGGGGGTCGTCTTCGTTACGGGAAGGTGTTAGGCACCCGCAACGACTATAGTACTCTATAGGAACCGTTTTCCTAATTTTATGTCTACGCTTTATTTTTAATGCTATTTATTAAAAAAGGAAGTTGTTTATGTTAAGAATGGCAGGGAGGAGTGTTTGGATCTTTATTTTATTGGACTTGGAGAGGTTTTCACCTCTTGCCTACATACCCTTTTAAGGGATCAAAATTCCATGTAGTTCTCTTTCAAAAAATGTTTTTGTGTGTGTCATACCCCAAATTTTGACCTAAGGTCCCACTGACACACGTCTCCGAACTCGGATCAGACTCACATTTCAGTGAAAAATTCGGCAGGGAGATATTTTAAAATACCTCATAAAGTTCCGAATCGGGCCCTCTTCTCTCAGTCTTTAATTATTTATTTCCATCTTTTAAATTTTTAGTTTAGAATTCTAATTTTAATTTTAGTCCGAGTTAGATTAAATTTCTTCTATTCCCATTTTAAATTTTTCTTTTTAAACCAAAAATGTAGACATTATCCTTTTATTATTAATTTTTCTTTTTTCTTTAAGTCCCAAAAAGTCCAAAAAATCCAAAAGTGTCCAGGTTCAAGATAACAGCATCACGCGTATGCTGTTCTAGTCCAAATCCAGTTCACGCTTCCTCTGAAGCAAATCCAGTAAAACAAACGCGTCCCCATCTTTCATCCAAATCCGATTCCATCCCAATCACCTAATTTCTGCGGATTTTAAACAAACCCTAACCTCAGCCCAGCACTATAAAAAGAGACCTGCACAACACAAGAAACACACAACAGAACACAACAGAACACAGCAGAGCACACGAGAAACAGAGAAAAAGGCATCGCACAGAACCGCAACACCAACAACATGGCAACACAACAAACACACACGCACAGAACCGCAACACCAACAATACGGCATCGCACCACGACACACACGCACAACATCACAGAACCAGCCAGAAAGAAACCAAATCAAATCAAAATCAAAAGGTATAAAAAAAATTTCTTCCCTTTTAGATCTAGGTTGAACCGTGCCTATTTTGAAAATTTCATACATAAAATCGGAACCGGAAGGAAGAATAGAGTAGGTTTAGAGAAAAAAAGTGAAAAAAATATAAGTTTAGGGTTCCGGCACGGTGGCGCCGCCGCACTGGCCGGCCAACCACCGCCGGAACCCCCACACTTTCCGCCGGAGAAGAAGAGAGCTAGAGAGAGAAGGAGACGGAAGAGAGAGAAGGAGGGAGAAGAAATGAGGAAATTTAGGGTTTACAACCCTTATATATTCCTCAAACCGGTTCGACCCATGACCCATGACCCACGACCCGCTTCGGTTCCTTAAGCCCAGTTCCTTTTTCTGCTTTCTGCACACCCCTGTTTACTACTGCACCCCACCTTGTGTTTGGACCATTTTTTTTTATTTTTCCTTATTCCTTTTCGTATTTGTTTATTTATTTTTAGCATTTTAATTTTTATTGCAGACCTTAGAATGTAAATAGGCCTTTTATGTAATAGTCATAGATTTTATATTTCTAACTTAGGGTAGCCGCGCTTTTTATTCCTTATGCTCCGTTAGTTCTATCTTATTCCAAATATAACAAAAATCACAAAAACGTTTTCATAAACAAACCTTGATCCAAATCAAGTGATCGTCTTTATTTTATTCCTTTCATAAATCAAAATTGCAATCAACTTTAAATCTACTTTAAGTCATTTTCTTTTAACAAAAATACAAACCAATTCTTATTTTGCCACTTGGCTTTTCCTTTTAAAACTTTTTTTCAAAACTAATAAAAACACAAAACCAATCAAACGTTGTTTTCTACCCCGAACTACGAGGTTTTGATCCCTCACGGGTACGTAGGCAGAGGACCATGTCCTTCCAAACAATAAAAATGTAGATAAATTAGGTCTCACTTTCTTTTTCTTTTAATCATCACATTAACTTCTTTTTCAAAAGCAAGCAAGTTATAGCACATTAAATTAAATAAAACCAAGAGGTTCCCGTAGAGTACTACGGACATAGAGGGTGCTAATACCTTCCCTTTATGTAACTAACCCCCGAACCCTAAATCTTTTCAAATAGGGGTAGTTTGAACTTTTTTCCCCTTTTCTTAATAAAATTAAATGTTCAGTCGTGAAATAATTAGCGAGTCAAAAGCTAATCAAATAGCCTTGATCTCCGAAAAATGACGCGACAGAAATGGCGACTTCACTGGGGATACCCCCTAAAGAGGGTTGAGCCTAACTTGGCCTTATTTAATTCTCTATGCTATAACTTGCTTAAAACAAAAAAAAAACAAAAAGATGGAAATAGTTGTACATATCTTCTCTTTTCTTTCTCCTCTTTTCTCTTAAACATGAGTGGTGAGATAAGTCCTACACCCGGGCTTGAGAGAAACATAAGATAGGACGGTGGTATAACCAAAGTGCCTTTCCGAGAGTCAAGTCTCGTGTTTGGGTTCATGTGGTACAACCCCACTCAATGGAGGGATCTTGGAAGTAATTTTATGTTGACATGAGTAGTCGTGTTGGCATCGTATTTTCA
Source organism: Medicago truncatula (assembly GCF_003473485.1). Classification (NCBI taxonomy): domain Eukaryota; kingdom Viridiplantae; phylum Streptophyta; class Magnoliopsida; order Fabales; family Fabaceae; genus Medicago; species Medicago truncatula. Next base: position 17,214,254 of record NC_053044.1, on the reverse strand, counting down.
AGTGACCGTCAAAGTTGAGGACCTTTAGTTACCTTAAACCCATCTTGGCCTTTTAGGACGTAGTGCGGTGGCTAATCAAGAGTAGTCTTGAATTAGTTGATACACGATACTACACTCAAACGAAACTTTCCTACGAATCTTATTGGATCAAGAGTAGTCTTGTAACCCGATAATATTCGGAAGTGGTTAATGACTTTGGGAACTTGGTAGAACCCGTGATACAGGTACAAATGAAACCATAGTCCTTACCAAATGGCATTGTTACCCTAAGCTCCAACATTGTGGACTTAACCTCACCATGCATGATCATGCATACATGCATTCATCCATAAAAAAAACTTTTTTCCATCAAAATATCGAAGGACTTAGATAAGTTTTCGTAAACATCAAAGATATGGTCCTTGTAAGAAGGAACACCAAGAAACCCAAAACTTCAAAAAAGCTTTAGCTTTTGTTAAAGAACTTTTTTCCTTGGTTTCGTTCTTACTTTTGAAAGGGAACCAATTGCAACGTCTTTACAATTTTTAAATAAAACAATGTTCCTTATCAAGTTTACAATTACTTTGACAAGTCCTTCCAAAAAAAAAGAAGAAGAAACATGTCTGTTTTTGCATAAGCATGCATCATTTGCATTCATAGTTTCAAGTCAGAGTCTTACACTGTGTCTTTTCTACTAAAGGTCAGTCCATCTCAAAGAGTCATGGCATCCTCGTCTGAAACTCACTCGCATTTACAACACTCGAACAATCATGAAGAAAGGATGAAGTTTCTCAAACAAGAAAATCAATTGCTCCGTGAGGAGGTGGCAGTCATGCGAACTAAGATGGATGAAATGACTGAATTGATGAAAGCATTGACGGCTGCACATAATCAACCACCACCTCCTCCTCCTCCTATCAGCACCCAAGCCGAAGCAACTGTCTCTATTTTTCCTGAATGGACGATACCTGTCAGTACTTCCCCAAATTCTAGGCCGGAAGATCGTCTTTGGAGTGTCCCTATTTGTCTCAGTGAAGTATTCCGCCCTATTGCTTCTGAAACTCAGATGCCTACTCATCAATATGCAGCTCATGTTCCTCCGCTTCCTGTAAGAGCTCCTCCAGTTGTCATGACTTATTCAACACCTATGATGCATACCATTCCACAAAATGAAGAACCCATCTTCCATTCAGGGAACATGGAGCCCGATGATAGAATGAATGACTTACGGGAAAAATATGATGAAATGCATCGAGAAATGAGGGCTCTCCGTGGGAAATAAAAATTTGGAAAGACCGCTTATGATCTCTGTTTGGTGCCGAATGTCCAGATACCTCACAAGTTCAAGATCCCAGATTTTGAGAAGTATAAAGGGAACTCCTGCCCCGAGGAACATTTGAAAATGTATGTAAGAAGGATGTATGCATATGCTCGAGACGATCAGGTCCTCATTTGCTACTTTCAAGAAAGTCTGGCTGGTCCCGCCTCAAAATGGTACACGAATCTAGAGAAAATGAGAATCCAAACTTTTCGTGATCTATGTGAAGCTTTTGTGGAGCAATATAGTTATAACATGGATATGGCGCCGGACCGAAGTGATCTTCAGGCTATGACTCAAGAGAGCAAGGAAACGTTCAAGGAGTATGCCCAGCGATGGAGGGATACCGCTGCCCAAGTCAGCCCGCGTGTAGAAGAGAAAGAAATGACCAAGCTCTTCTTAAAAACTCTCAATCAGTTCTACTACAAGAAGATGGTCGGAAGCACGCCCAAGAACTTTGCTGAGTTGGTTGGTATGGGTGTACAATTGGAAGAAGGAGTCCGAGAAGGACGATTGGTCAACAACACCCAAGAAATTGCCGACTAGGTGGAGACAGGATCTCTCTTGCACCTTCCATCAAGGGGCACAAGGTCATGACGCTGAGCACTGTTTCTCCTAGGAAATTGAAGTCCAGAAGCTGATCGACGACAATGTGTTGCATTTCGAGAAATTGAATCCGAGTGTGTAACTGCAATTGGGTTGATGTTTATGTCTTCTCCTGCTACTCGATTTGTTTCTAGTGATATGTTTGTTTGTTTACTACCTTTTCAAAAAACATCCTTTCGTCCCGCCCGAGATGAAAATGAACTGGTGTAGGGCTTTTTACTTTAAGAAATTGTCATCATTAATAAAAAGGTCGTTTTTGATCCCGACTTTGCTTTTATTTTGTGCTTTTTCTTGGAAAATGGTAATACAAAAAACCAAAAAATCTTTCTTTAATCATTCTCAAATATCTGCATAATCATAACTTATACTTACTTGTCAAAATCAACAATAAATCATGCATTAATAAACCCGTTGAACACATTTACCATGTACTCTCTTCCAACTTTGAGTTCCTTGTATCCGAAGCTGAAAGAGACATGAATGAAGAGGCTCCCGATGAGATCTCTCACATGTTGGGGCATCATAGCCGTCAAAGCTACCAAACAAAAATCATGAAGATAATCCAGAAGATGGCACTCACTTACAAAGACTAGTTCGAGGTGCTACCATTCGCTTTGCTCGGATATCGTGTTTTAGTACACATTTCAACAGGGGCATTCCCCCTCTTTCCCTCAAGTATACAACAGGGAGGTGATGCTTCCCGCACGATCAAAGTCCCAACAATAGGAGTTATGTCAAAGTCCAAGCTTGAACAAACTTAAAATGCATGACGACCTTGTACAATCATGTCAAAAAAGTTTGAAAACAAACTTCCAACAAGAAGGTTCGTCCCCGTGAAATTCAAGAATGAGACTTTGTGCTCAAAAGGATACTATATTTCCAATCAGACTCCAGGGGCAAGTGGACGCCTAACTATGAAGGATCGCGTGCAATAACTTCTCCAACTATGGATGACAAACTCACACTTCCTATGAATGCCGGTGCGGTCAAGAAATACTTTGTAAAAAAATAATAAAGCTCGATAAGTCGCAAACCTTAAAGTACGGCTTAGGCAAAAATGAGCGTCTCGGTGGACTGAAAACCCAAAAGGGCGGTCCAGGCAAAAGTTAGAGACATGAACAAAAATGGTTATCCTGATAGATTGAAAACCCCAAAGGGCGATCTATGCAAAAGTTAAGGATCAAAAGACAAAGTAACTGCATCCGGCCAAGCACAATCCACTTGGGGCATCCAGCTATCAAAAGACCTCCGACTCGAAGCATCTGCAGATCAAAGACTCGGAACAGGGGCATTCAAAGTTGTTAGGGAGAATAATGGTTACTGTGTTCAATGTACCCTCCCCATTACATTTACCATTTTTCCAAAATTTTCAAAAATCCGTGGAGCCATGCCCTTGGCAGGTCACCACTCAATTCATCAAACTTGAGCCTGTGCCCATTTATTTGGAACTCTCATTTATTCTATTTGCATAATTTCTTCTTAAAGCAAAAAAATTTCAAAATACAAAACTTTTTTTTACATCTCTTGAAAAGTGTGAACAACAAACACATTCTCTTTGAACTCCTGAGTAGGTGAAGTATACATCAGCATCCGCCTCGATAACGGTTACACTCCGGAAGAGAAACATGACTAAGCACTATGGAGAGGTCCTATACTTTGAACAAAATGCTGTCACAGTCAAAAAATACAAAAAATAATACAAAGAAGCTCGCTAAGTTGAAAACCTGAAAAGGCGACTTAGGCAACAGAGAGCGTCCCGGTGGACTGAAAACCCGAAAGGGCGGTCCAGGCAAAAATTAGGGGCAAAACAAAAAAATATTCCCGGTGGACTGAAAACCCGAAAGGGCGGTCCAGGCAAAAATTAGGGATTTTTCAATAAAACAAAAGGCATGACTGCTGAAGCATACCAATGGAAGGACACTCTGTGCCGGTTTACAAATGGCGACTTCTTCCAGACTTCTTTCATCAACAATGGGCTCACCCCCCAGGAGGCATCGGTGGCTACCTAGTGCCAGGTTCTTACACCATCAACGGCTCGTTTTGCTCACAATAATATCATCTCCAAGGAAGGTTGCCGAGTGTTTGTAATGCAATGTCGGTCCGACTCCCATCTTACCTGTCTTGTCTCGGTTCATCGATTCACGTGTCATGTACATTCATATATCCATACATTCATAGAATCATGCATTCACCAATATTTTCACATAATCATACGTTTATGCGTACACGACATATGCATAACATCAATTCACACATAATTGCATCAGTCAAAGCTTACCATTGTGTCAAGCCGCAAGTTTCTACAAATGAGCGTCTTCCATTTCAACTTCAATTTCAAAAGTGTCATCCCCGGCGTAAAGCCGTGCTAGTTATGTCACTAATCAATGTCTATTTCAATTTCAATTTCAAAATGTCATACCCGGAAATAGCCGTGCTAGTTATGCCACTAATCAATTTCAAATTCCGAAACGTCATCCCCAGCGTAGCTGTTCCAGAGATGTCACCAATCAAACATTTCAAGCGACCAGTTCCAACCAACGAACAGCTTGTGTTTTTATTTCAAGTAACCAGTTCCAACCAACGAACAGCTTGTGTTTTTATTTCAAGTAACCAGTTCCAACCAACGAACAAGTTATGTTTCAAGCGACCAAGTCCAACCAACGAACAGCTTGTATCTATCTCTTTACCTTATAACGAGTAACCAGTTCCAACCAACGAACAACTTATGTTTCAAGCGACCGATTCCAACAAACGATTAGCTTATGTCTACTTTCTTTCGAGTAACCAGTTCTAACCAACGAACAACTCATGTCAATCTATTATCTTTATGCCCAGCGACCAGTTCCAACCAACGAACAGCCTGCAACAAGTGGCCAATTTCAACCAACAAATAGCTTGTATTCCTTCTATTATTTCATTTGCAAAACCAAGTCCACAAACGGACATTGGAGCCTGAACCATTGCACTTTGTTTCGAGATATCGAGACGATGAGGAACAACCATTTTCCCCAGTGAAACCAGATTCCCCAGTAAAGTCGGATCCCTTTCTTCGAAGAATTTGGGTATCCCAGTGTCTTTTCATTCCAGTCGAGCCGTCATTGTCATCATGCATTCATAATTAAATCATGAGCATTCATAAACATCTTAGGTCAAAATTGGTGCACTTTTGTATTTAAGTCTCTTCGGCTCGTCGAGTCAAAGATTTTACCTTCGAATCTCTGAGCGAAGAAACTTAAATAGGGGCATCTGTCATACCCCAAATTTTGACCTAAGGTCCCACTGACACACGTCTCCGAACTCGGATCAGACTCACATTTCAGTGAAAAATTCGGCAGGGAGGTATTTTAAAATACCTCATAAAGTTCCGAATCGGGCCCTCTTCTCTCAGTCTTTAATTATTTATTTCCATCTTTTAAATTTTTAGTTTAGAATTCTAATTTTAATTTTAGTCCGAGTTAGATTAAATTTCTTCTATTCCCATTTTAAATTTTTCTTTTTAAACCAAAAATGTAGACATTATCCTTTTATTATTAATTTTTCTTTTTTCTTTAAGTCCCAAAAAGTCCAAAAAATCCAAAAGTGTCCAGGTTCAAGATAACAGCATCACGCGTATGCTGTTCTAGTCCAAATCCAGTTCACGCTTCCTCTGAAGCAAATCCAGTAAAATAAACGCGTCCCCATCTTTCATCCAAATCCGATTCCATCCCAATCACCTAATTTCTGCGGATTTTAAACAAACCCTAACCTCAGCCCAGCACTATAAAAAGAGACCTGCACAACACAAGAAACACACAACAGAACACAACAGAACACAGCAGAGCACACGAGAAACAGAGAAAAAGGCATCGCACAGAACCGCAACACCAACAACATGGCAACACAACAAACACACACGCACAGAACCGCAACACCAACAATACGGCATCGCACCACGACACACACGCACAACATCACAGAACCAGCCAGAAAGAAACCAAATCAAATCAAAATCAAAAGGTATAAAAAATTTTCTTCCCTTTTAGATCTAGGTTGAACCGTGCCTATTTTGAAAATTTCATACATAAAATCGGAACCGGAAGGAAGAATAGAGTAGGTTTAGAGAAAAAAAGTGAAAAAAATATAAGTTTAGGGTTCCGGCACGGTGGCGCCGCCGCACTGGCCGGCCAACCACCGCCGGAACCCCCACACTTTCCGCCGGAGAAGAAGAGAGCTAGAGAGAGAAGGAGACGGAAGAGAGAGAAGGAGGGAGAAGAAATGAGGAAATTTAGGGTTTACAACCCTTATATATTCCTCAAACCGGTTCGACCCATGACCCATGACCCACGACCCGCTTCGGTTCCTTAAGCCCAGTTCCTTTTTCTGCTTTCTGCACACCCCTGTTTACTACTGCACCCCACCTTGTGTTTGGACCATTTTTTTTTATTTTTCCTTATTCCTTTTCGTATTTGTTTATTTATTTTTAGCATTTTAATTTTTATTGCAGACCTTAGAATGTAAATAGGCCTTTTATGTAATAGTCATAGATTTTATATTTCTAACTTAGGGTAGCCGCGCTTTTTATTCCTTATGCTCCGTTAGTTCTATCTTATTCCAAATATAACAAAAATCACAAAAACGTTTTCATAAACAAACCTTGATCCAAATCAAGTGATCGTCTTTATTTTATTCCTTTCATAAATCAAAATTGCAATCAACTTTAAATCTACTTTAAGTCATTTTCTTTTAACAAAAATACAAACCAATTCTTATTTTGCCACTTGGCTTTTCCTTTTAAAACTTTTTTTCAAAACTAATAAAAACACAAAACCAATCAAACGTTGTTTTCTACCCCGAACTACGAGGTTTTGATCCCTCACGGGTACGTAGGCAGAGGACCATGTCCTTCCAAACAATAAAAATGTAGATAAATTAGGTCTCACTTTCTTTTTCTTTTAATCATCACATTAACTTCTTTTTCAAAAGCAAGCAAGTTATAGCACATTAAATTAAATAAAACCAAGAGGTTCCCGTAGAGTACTACGGACATAGAGGGTGCTAATACCTTCCCTTTATGTAACTAACCCCCGAACCCTAAATCTTTTCAAATAGGGGTAGTTTGAATTTTTTTCCCCTTTTCTTAATAAAATTAAATGTTCAGTCGTGAAATAATTAGCGAGTCAAAAGCTAATCAAATAGCCTTGATCTCCGAAAAATGACGCGACAGTGTGTTTCGATTGATTTTAAGTTTTTTGGAAATGGGTTTTTGAAGAAAGGAAAGAAGCCGTAAAGGCATGAGAAAAAATGGTGAGTGGTTGGTTCAATTATTAAAGAAAAGAGTCTAAGTTGGAATTAAAGTTCATTTGAGTTTTTCTTAAGAAAATAAAGGGAAAATTCAATGGAGTTTTGACTCCAAGGTTTATTAGGAAAAAAATTTCAAGTGATGGAATTTGCTTATTAAAAAAGAATATTTTCCTAAGTATCGCGTTCCCTAAGCATACATCTAAAGCGGTAAATCATCATACAACGTGTGTGCGTGTTGGTGCTTGTGTCGGTGTACATCATTAGAGTCCATTGTCCATTACATAGGCCCTAGTTTACATTCTATGGTCTTGCAAGAAATTAAAATAGAAATAAAAGCTACCTAAAATTTACATGCCATCTTTAACATAGAAATGAATAGTAAGAGACCTAAACTATAAGAAATGGAGATGAAATGATAGAATGCTTATGGGGTGAATGGAACATGAAATAGAACGGTTGGTAGAATAAGGCATAAAATGATAGGAAACAAGTAAGGAAATATTGAATGGAATGGCAAAAAAGAGAGTAATAAAGTGGTAAAATATGCCCAAAACTTGTCATAATACCTAAACATGTACATGACCTATAATTCCCTCATCATAGCAATTTTAAAGGGTTTTATTTTAAACCATAATGTAAGAATAACAAGGACACATTCAAGCCAAGAATTATGACATATTTGTAGAGATATTTTGCACTTTATTTCTTGACAAAAACACACATTACTTGCAAAACAAAAAAATGAAAATTCACATCCACAAACAGTAAAACACACATATGATCAGAGACATATTCATCATGAAATTGCATATCAATCATTCATATCATATGTCAAAATTTTATACAGAAAACATAGCAAGAAATCCACAAGTTTAGACAAAAAAAGAACAAATCAACAAGAAAACAGCATATATTTTTTTTATCATTTTTTAACATGTAAAAATATCACAAAAAATATTAAAAATGCATCAAGAAGCACATGGAAATTTTTAGGAATTTTTTACAAGAAAATTTGGACAAGCAGGAGGTTCACATAGCAAGAACAGTGGTGTGCACAGCAAGAAAATAGCAAAACCAAAAGGAAAAAGCCCAAGCCCAAACCTAAAAGATCCGGATGCATAGGAACCACAGGATTGATCCAGGATGAAAAACCCTAGATCTAACGGCCACAATGAAGGAGAAATGAACCGGTCCGGTTCAGTTGTTTATAAAAGGCATTGGGGACCGGTTCAATTCACTTTCTTCTCTTCCTTCTCTCTCTACACTAATCTAGTGAGAGAAGCTCTCACTTCTCTCTTCAAAATTCTGGAAAACAGAAGATGATCTTCATCTTCTCCGGCGAGCTTTGCCGCTCCGGCGTCGTGGTTTGCCGGCCCAACAGGGCGGCGCCGCCGCACCGGAGATGCGAATCCTCTCCGTTTTCAAATTTTTTTACATATTTAGATATCCTTTTTTGTTTTAAACACGAATCTGAACTTATTTTTTTCAAAATCAAAGTGAAACCTCCTAGATCTACACATTGAGATTCGGATTCAAACTTTTTCAAACATTTTCGAAAATCATATCAAATCATCACATGCAACTGGTAAATGCGAGAAACGTAGAAAGAGTCACGAAATCGTTACCCCTGGTTTTAATCGGAGATTTCGAGCAAGATTCTTTGGAAACACTTGATTCTCGTTCTGTTTGATGATTTGATGCTTGGAACCGAAAATAAATCGGTGATACTTTTGCTGGTTTGATTTCTGCTTCTTTACCGGTTCGGTTTCTCCATTTATTTCCTTCTTCTTCTCTTTCCTCTTCTTTGTGATCGGTGTTGGAGTTCCTCGCCTCCGGGGAGGAATTCGTACCTTGAATTGCAGAGGAATCAATTCAATGATGAAGATTCATCAATGAATCTTTGAGAATTGATGAATTTGTTGATGAATCTGGTTCTGGAAAAGTTAGGGTTCTTGCTTGTTCTTGATGATTTTCTAAATTTTGATCTAACTGAATGGAGAGAGAAAATGGAATTCTGTTTGTGATGTGGCGTGTGATTGTGTGGCTCTGTGGCACTGTGTACTATTTATAAGCTGCCAAGTGTGTTCTTGGACCACTGAAATGGTGACACCTGTACTTGGACTGAAATTGGACTTCTCTGCAAAAAAGAAAAATTGAAGGACTGGACTGTAATTTACAAAAAAAGGACCTAAAAATGCAATTTAAAAAAGTATTGGACTAAAATGCAATTTTAGAAACTGTTCAGGGACTAAAATGCAATTAAAAATAAAATTGGACTAAAATTGGTAATTTGGAAAAAAACGTAAAGAGAAACCTAGAATAAAATCAACAAAATGACTAAAATGAACCAAATACAAAAATGAGGTATTTTAAAATACCTCTCTGTCGAAATTTTGACAGGAAAAGACCAAAATGCCCCTAGGGACTAAAATGACTCAACCTGACTCAGATGCAATTTTGAAGTGATTTTAAACAGAGATTCAACAATGATTTGTACAGACAAGTTAAAAAGACTCATAGACAGTTACAGGGACTAAAATGGGTTCCACTGCAGGAAATGACCAAAATACCCTTTTGTATGATTTTTTTGCAAATGCTTTGAAATAAAATGCAAGAAACACACTTTGGATGGTTTTATGTGCAAGAAAATCAAAGACAAAATCATGATTGAAAATAGTCCGAGACGGAGACAGTAAAATATGCAGGTGAAACAAAGTAAAGATTCAGAGTAAAACAACAGTAAAATGACAAATATTGGTGGTAGAAAAGAAATTTGAATGAGTATTTTTAGGTCCAAAATCAGGGTATAACATAATTCAACAAATCATAATTAACAACATATACATCTTAAACATCATAGCATCATTGATAATATAATATCAAGCAATCACTTCATTCAATCATCATCAACAACATAACATCTTTTGACTCGACAGGAAACTAGAAGCAAATTGACAGGTACAAGCTGCTTTTGGATTGAGCTGGGCACTTGACCGGGAATAAAGGCAGACAGACAGGTGCGAGTTGTTCTTGGATTCGAACTGGTCACTCGACCGGGGACATGGAAAGGTAGATAGGTGCGAGTTGTTCTTGGATTCGAACTGGTCACTCGACCGAAAGCAAAGGAAAATAGACAGGTGCGAGCTTGTTCTTGGATGCGAACTGGTTACTCCACCGGAGACATAAACAAACAGACAGGTGCAAGCTGCTCTTGGATTTGAACTAGCCACTTGACCGAACAGAAACAGATAGACAGGTACAAGCTGTTCTTGGTCTTGAACTAACCACTTGACCGAACAGAAACAAATAGACAGGTACAAGCTGTTCTTGGACTTGAACTAGCCACTTGATCGAACAGAAACAAATAGACAGGTACAAGCTGTTCTTGGACTTGAACTAGCCACTTGACCAAACAGAAACACATTCACTGGGGATTAGTTTTTTGACAAAATATTGATTGAAATTGACTTGACATTGACATGTCCTAGAGATGGGCCAATGGCACTGGCTCCCCAGGTCTTGACAGAGAATTTGACATAGGTATTGAATTGAGACTGATGTTGACATTAGAAATGCAATATGCATGGATGATATAACAGTTTTATCAGATGTATGGGCACGTAGTATGCATGATTATGCATGTGTGAATGCTTGTAACGCATGACTGTTGGCAGTTCGTAGACACAGTTTCGCAGAGACAGACAAGACATTAGAGTATTGGGCACGTAGTGGCTCGTGCTATATTACACATTCCTGGAAATCCTCTTTGGAGATAACGTCGTTGGGAGACGTATCGGAACCATGGCTGAGGGCAGGTAGCTATGCAACCTGCTGGGGATAGAATCTCGGAAGACTCTGCTGGGGATAATGTCGTCATCGCTGGGCATTTCAGTGCTGGGTGTACTGTGGATGTTGCATCTGTGGTCAATGCTTTTTGCATGTCATTTTCTCAATTTTTTTTCATTTTTGTTGCATCCCATTTTTGCCTGGATCGCCCTTTCGGGTTTTCGATCCACCGGGGAAATAAATTCTTTTCATTGCCCCATTTTTGCCTGAACTGCCCTTTCGGGTTGTCAATTCAGCGGGGTGCTCATTTTTGCCTAAGTCGCCCTTTCGGGTTTTCAACTTAGCGAGCTTATTCATTTTCATGCATTTTCATTCTGTTTTTTCATTCTTGCCATTGACCACAGACTATCCTGGGGAAGAGCCTGCTCGTAACACATATTGAAATAGACATCAACATACACTCGCTCATGCATGTTTCGTTTGAATGTACCCTGTTGCTCAGGTTTGCTTTCAAAATAGACAAAAACTTTTTCAATTTTCAAGATGTTTGTTTCAAGCATTGTCATTATCAAGATAGAAAGAAAATGTTTTTTTTTTTGTACATAGATTTGAAAGTAGAGAGAAAATAGAGTTTCAAACAAAAGCACAGGCTCGGATTGATGTATAAGAATGGTGGTCAGCCGAAGGCGTGACTCCACGGATTTACAAAGCTTGGAAAATGGCAATTTTATTGGTTGGTGGTACATTGAACACAGTAACCACTACATTTCCTAGAAACTTTGAATTCGCAAGCACAGAAGCTTCTGATGAAGATGGACATTAACAGCTGCAGATGCCCCAAGGGGATGGTGGTTGGCCAGATATAGTTACTTGCCTTTTGTTTCAATCTCATTTTTGCATGAACCGCCCTTCCGGGTTTTCGACTCATCGAGACGCTCATTCTTGCCTGTGTTGCGTACAATCTTAGCGAGCTTTTCATATTTGTTTTTTGTTTGTTGTTTTTTTTTTTTTTTTTTGTCCCTTATTTTGCTTGGACCGCCCTTTCGGGTTTTCGTTCCACCGGGAAGCGCATTTTTGCCTAGGCCGCCCTTTCGGGTTTTCGACCTACCACGCTGTTCTTTTCATATATCAAGGCAAAGTATTTCTTGACTATATCAGCATTCACAGGATTTGGAAGTTCTACACCATCCATGTGTGTAAGAATTAAAGCACCACCGGAGAAGGCCTTCTTGACAACATAAGGACCTTCATAGTTAGGCGTCCACTTGCCCCTTGGGTCGGGTTGCTGGCTTATCCTCCTTTTCAATACAAGTTCACCTTCCTTGAATTCTCGAGGACGGACTTTCTTGTCAAAGGCAGTCTTCATTCTTGCTTGATATGACTGTCCACGAGCCACGGCATCCATACGTTTTTCCTCAACCAAATTCAACTGATCATACCGGCTTTGGCACCATTCAGCCTCGGATAACTTTGCTTCCATGATCACACGGAAAGATGGGATCTCCACTTCCAAAGGAAGAACTGCTTCCATACCATATACAAGAGAGAAAGGGGTTGCCCCGGTTGAACTGCGCACTGTAGTACGGTAGCCATGCAGAGCATAAGGCAACATCTCATGCCAATCTTTGTAGGTAGTTACCATTTTCTGGACAATCTTCTTGATATTCTTGTTGGCGTCCTCAACTGCACCATTCATCTGAGGCCTATAAGGAGAAGAGTTATGATGCTCAATTTTGAATTCTTCGCAAAGAGCTTGCACACATTGTTGTTTAGGTTAGTACCATTGTCGGTAATGATCTTGCTGGGAACACCATATCGACAGATGATGTTGTTCCTGATGAACTTGGCTACCACTTGCTTAGTTACATTGGTATAAGATGCCGCTTCAACCCATTTGGTGAAGTAGTCAATTGCCACTAAGATGAAACGATGACCGTTTGAAGCCTTCAGTTCAATTCTTCCAATCATGTCGATGCCCCACATTGAGAACGGCCATGGGGATGAAATAACATTGAGAGCGTGCGGAGGCACATGAATCTTATCAGCATAGATTTGACATTTGTGGCACTTTCTGGCGTGCTGGTAGCAATCATGCTCCATGGTCATCCAGTAGTAACCTGCTCGTAGCAACTTCCTTGACATAGTATGCCCTGTAGCATGGGTCCCAAAGGTACCGTCATGTACGTCATGCATTAACTGCTCCGCTTCGTGTCCATCAACACATCTTAACAATACCATGTCGTAGTTTCTTTTGTACAGAATATCTCCATCTAACAGGAATCTACTGGCCAATCTTCTCAGGGTCTTCTTGTCTTTGTTGGAAGCACCCGGTGGATACTCACGGCTTAGCAAGAACTGCTTGATATCGTAATACCAGGGTTTATTGTCAACCACATTTTCACCAGTCTGATCGATCACATCCCCATAGCGAACACATGCGAAGGTCTTTCAAGGCGTTGCGCTTTGATTATTGGCACATCATTCCAATGGTTTACTCGAAACATGGAGGATAAAGTAGCAAGAGCATCAGCCATTTGGTTCTCATCCCGAGGGATATGGTGCAATTCGACCTTTGTAAAATATGTCAGCAAACGTCTCGCGTAATCACGGTAAGGAATCAACTTGGCATGGTGGGTCTCCCATTCACCCTTTATCTGGTTGATGACAAGTGCCGAATCTCCATAGATGTCGAGGTGTTTGATCCTCATGTCAATTGCTTCCTCGATCCCAAAGATACACGCTTCGTATTCGGCCATATTGTTTGTACATTCGAACAGAATCCGGGCGGTAAAAGGGATATGATGACTGCTCCGATTCCTTTACCATAAGCATTGACAGCACCATCGAAGACTAATCCCCACTTGCTATTGGGATCTAGACCTTCACCAATTAACGGTTTTTCGCAGTCTTTTGATTTCAAATACATGATCTCTTCATCGGGGAAATCGAACTTAATTGGTTGGTAATCATCAAGAGGTTGGTAGGCAAGATGATCGGCAAGAATGCTACCTCTGATAGCTTTTTGAGCCTTGAACACAATGTCATATTCAGACAAGAGCATTTGCCAGCGTGCAATCTTCCCAGTAACAGCAGGTTTCTCAAAGATATACTTTATCGGATCCATTTTGGATATCAACCAAGTTGTATGATTCACCAAATAATGACGCAGGCGTTTGGCGGCCCAGGCCAGAGCACAACAAGTCTTTTCAAGCATCGTATACCGAGTTTCACAGTCGGTGAATTTCTTGCTCAAGTAGTAGATAGCATGTTCTTTCTTTCCAGTCTCATCTTGTTGACCAAGTACGCATCCCACGGATTCATCAAACACTGAAAAATACATAATCAAAGGCCTTCCTTCCACGGGTGGGACAAGGATAGGTGGTTCCAGCAGGTAATTCTTGATGCTATCAAAAGCTCCTTGGCATTCATCGTTCCATACAATAGGCTGATTCTTCCTGAGTAGCTTGAAGATCGGCCCGCAGGTTGCGGTCATGTGAGATATGAATCGGGAGATGTAATTCAATCGCCCGAGGAAACCTCTGACTTGTTTCTCGGTCTACGGGGCTGGCATTTCTCGGATGGCGCGGACTTTATCAGGGTCGACTTCAATGCCCTTTTGACTGACAATGAAGCCTAGTAATTTTCCAGATCTGACGCCGAACGTACATTTGTTAGGGTTCAATCGAAGCTTGTACTTTCTCAACCTTTCGAACATTTTTGTCAAGTATTCGACATGTTGCTCCTCATCTTTTGACTTCACAATCATATCGTCCACATATATTTCGACTTCTTTGTGAATCATGTCATGAAACAGAGTAGTCATTCCTCTTTGGTAGGTAGCACCAGCATTTATTAGGCCGAATGGCATCACTTTGTAGCAGAAAGTACCCCATGGGGTGATAAAAGACGTCTTTTCTCTATCTTCAGGGGACATTTTGATCTGATTGTAACCGGAGAAACCATCCATGAAGGAGAACACCTTGGACTGAGCAGTATTGTCAACAAGCACATCAATATGAGGTAATGGGAAGTTGTCTTTTGGACTGGCTTTGTTCAGGTCTCTGAAGTCAACACACATCCGGACTTTTCCATCCTTCTTTGGCACAGGTACAATATTGGCAACCCATTCAGGATACTCGACTGTCATGAGAAAACCCGCATCAATCTGGTTTTGAACCTCACTCTTAATCTTGAGAGCCATATCTGGATGAGTCCTTCTCAATTTCTGCCTGACGGGAGGACATTCAGGCTTTGTTGGGATCCGATGTTCCACAATCTTAGGATCTAGACCTGGCATATCTTCATACGACCATGCAAAAATATCCGGGTATTCTCGGAGGAGCTGGATGATCTTCCTTTTAACCCTTTCCTCTAGAGCAGCACCGACCTTGATCTCTCGCTTGTTCTCTTCGGTACCTAGGTTGATAAGCTCAATCTCTTCCTGGTGAGGCTGAATGGCCTTCCTTTCTTGCTCGAGCAGCCGAGTGATCTCATATGGTATATCATCACCTTCCTCATCTTCGGCTTCATACACCGGGAATTCAAAATTCGGAGGAAACGTAGGGTTACTGTACCCAACGGGTTTACTATGGCTTAATCTGCGTAAAATGGTTGGATGATTTTTAGAAAGAGGTTTTTATGCAGATTTTTTTGAAATTAATAAGAAAATACAGATGTTTTGGTTTTTTCTGGCATTACCATTATTTCCAAGAAAAAAAAAGCACTAAAAAATAAAAGCCATGAAAGAAACGACGATTTTTTATTAATAACGGCGATGCCGAAACAAACATGCCCTTACAGAAAATATCACTTTCGCTTCGGGCAAAGCGAGAGGATTGTTATTTTGAAAAACAAAACACTTAAGCAACAAGACACATTACTCGGAAACATCCATGATTGAAGGAATGTCGATGGCATCCCAATCTCTCGCAATGCCTCCTGGTATAACAAACACAGGCCTAGGACCAAATCCAGTCGCCTTTTCAGTAATTGCATTGACAAACCCAGCACTGTAGAAGGTTCCTGTGGAGACTCCTGAAGTTGGGGAAAACCCGAGACCTTCTTTGTGCTTATTCTCGCGGAGTTGTATTAACTTGCCCCAGCCGGCAGCCTGTCCTTCTTGAACAGCCTTCTGAGCGTCTTTTAAAGAAGCCATAGCAGCCCCAGTCTTCTTGAGCTCTGTACCTTCAATAGTCAAGCCTTGGAAGGCAGTTCCTTCAGCAGATCCTGCTTCAATGCAGGAGAACGACGATAGCTGGCTAACCAAATATGCTTCTTCTCCATGGATTGTAACAAGCTTTCCATTCTTTACAAACTTTAACTTCTGGTGCAGGGTAGAGGTTACTGCGCCAGCATCATGTATCCATGGTCTTCCCAAGAGATAGCTATAAGAAGCATTGATGTCCATGACCTGGAACGTGATCAGAAAGGTTTCAGGACCGATAGTCATTGGCAGATCTATCTCCCCAAGAACATTCTTACGGGATCCGTCAAAGGCTTTTACCAGAAAAGTACTTCTTCTCAAAGGAGTCTCTCGATAGCTTAACTGATCCAGAGTCGATTTAGGCATCACATTCATGGATGAGCCAGTGTCCACCAACACGTTCGATAGCATGTCAGACTTACAATTCACAGAGATATGTAAGGCCAGATTGTGACATTTTCCTGCTTCAGGAAGCTCATCCTCACCAAACCACAGATTGTTGCAAGCAGTAATGTTCCCTACTATGTCGCCGAATCGATCCACGGTGACCTCATGATCAACATAAGCTTGTTCCAACACTTTTAACAGAGTATTCCTATGGGCTTCGGAACTTAGGAGTAGTGACAGGACGGATATCTTTGATGGGGTTTGCAGCAGCTGATCTACAATCTTGTAGTCACTTCTCTTGATTATCCTCAAGACCTCATCCAGATTGGAATCCTCTATAGATTGGCTTGGTCGGCTCACATCCTTAGTAACAATAGAAACATCGGTCAGAGTTGCTTTGTCAATGGGTGGGGTGGTAGGTGTAGCTGCTTTCTTTTGGAACAACGGTGGACGGACCCTTCCACTTCTCAGCGCTGCTGTAGTTCCTTCGGCAATGTTGCTCACCATGGCCAAGGATGCCAGAGGCACCTCTACTCCGTTCTCAATCATGGTAGCATTGTACTTGTAAGGGATAGCCTTTTCTGAAGTATAAGGTACTGGTCCGGGCAGCCTTATCACTAGAGGCTCAACATTCTCTTTCGAAGGCATGCTCTTAACAGGCGGATCATGAAAGACTGGCACAATCACACAGACATCGCTGACAGTCAAATAATTGTCGTTCATCAAGCTCTGGATGTCATTTTGAACAACGTAGCAACCCAAAGGATTACGGAAGCATTCTGGGCAACTGGCATGATCATGGTCAAACAAAGAGGCTTGGCATAGCTTGATGTGTAGTGGCACCAGAGGAGTTGCAACATTACGAACATCAAGTCTGGGAGCTCCCTCATATACCTCAATCATATTCACAGCAGCGTGATTCGGAAGAGGATTGTCGAGGACATGAGGGACGTTGTTCTCAAAGGTTAACTTTCCCTGATCAATGAGCTTCTTCACAATGTACTTCAAAGCGTAGCATCCTTCAACATCATGACCCAGAGCACCTTGATGGAAATCACACTTGAGGTCAGAACGGAACCTGGGAGGCAATGGATCAGGTGGAGGCTTGCCCTGTCTGGTTGTGCAGTGCCCTCTGAGAAGTAGAGTCGGGAGTAACTCGGCATATAACATTGGTATCGGAGGAAAGGTAGGTCTAGCTTATTGCTGCTGTTGCTGTTGAGCTGGTGGCTGTTGTTGCATTTGCTTAACGATGGCATTAACGGGTACCTGAGGTTGACCCGATGGCAAAGGATATTGATGATAGAATGGTGGAAAGAAGGGATGCTGAGAGTGTTGCGCATACGGGTACGACGGAGGTAACTGGGCAGCATTAATAGGGGCAACAGTAGCCATGGATTGACCGGCTCCGGCAGATACCATCCCTACTTCTGTTTCTTTCTTCTTATGATGACCGTTACCGTACCTCTTTGATGCATTTGCGGAGGATTCAACTTTCTCGAATACAATAATGCCTTCTCTGACAACTTCTTCTAGACGAGTCCCCATGGTGACCATCTTAGAGAAGTTATTTGGAGCAGCAATGATCATTCTTTCAACATAATCCTTTTTCAGAGTTTTCAGGAATGTCTGAGTCATCTCCTCTTCGTCAAGAGCGGGAGTGATGCGGGCAGCTGCCCCCCTCCATCTCTGTGCATACTCGCGGAAGCTTTCATCTTTCTTTTGGGAGAGGGATCTGAGAAATTCCCTGTTTGGTTTCAACCTGGTATTAAACCCATAGTGGTTTTTAAAAGCAGCAGCCAATTCATCAATGGTATGAACGTCATCTTTGCTCAAGCTGGTGTACCATTCTGCAGCGTCTTCCATTAAGCTATCTTGGAAGCAGTGAATCATGAGCGAATCATTGTCTGAGTAGTTACCCATCTTTCGGACATACTTGATAATGTGGTTCTGGGGACAAGTCAGCCCATTGTATCGGTCGAACTCTGGGACCTTGAACTTTTTGGGGATGTCCACCTTTGGTACCAAGCAAAGATCATGAGTCTTAACAGTATCACTACTTCCCCAATTAGCTTTGATTTCACGACGGAGTTCTTTAGCAAGTTCCTCCATCCTTTCTTCCATGGTTCCAGTTATGGGAGTGCTCCCACGGTGTGCACCGGCGTGGGTGCCTTGAGGTACAGTAATCATTACGGGCTCAGTGACAGTTGCCGTTGCTTGAGTCAAAGTAGTACCGATAGAGGCCAAGTTCGTCCCAGGAATCGGGCCACTGTTGGCAGTACCAGAAGTGCCTGCTGCAGTATTAGGAGTGAAAAACGATGGAAGTCCATAAGGAAACCCAGTTGGCATAGCGAAGCGAGCATCAGTAGATGCAGTTGGGATCACACTTGTAGTTACAGGGATAACTGTGGCTGATTGTTCCTGGGCAGCCAACAGAGCAGTCATGGTGTCGTTGGCCTTAGCCAATTCTTCCCTCAGAGAAGCTAACTCGGTACGGAGCTGAGCATTTTCTTCTTCCATAGCTACCTTATTCTTCTTTCTGTATGATCTAGTCTGATGGATTCTGTCAGGTTCGTAGACTTTTCGAACACGAGCCACCTTTCAAACTGTGGCAGAAGAACCAGGAGGCAGTGAGCACTCGGAAACCTTTTGTGACCGATGAATGATGCATATGATGCATGATATGTACAAATGCAGATGCAAAAACGACTATTTTTATCATCGAAGGGTTTTTAGACAAATTGGAAACTTTGTAAACATTATTAAACAAGCAAAGCAATACGAAGTTTTTACAAGGTGAATCCCTTCGAAGTGCTAAGCCAAGGGACAGACTTTGAAGTTTTAACAATACAGGCAAATAAAACTCTCAAGCATAGGAAGTGGTGGGATGGTCCTTGGACTCGGACTCTGAATCTGAACCGCAGTATCTAGCGTAGAAATCATGTCGTCCTCTAGCTCTCTTGGAGTCCCGCATAAGCAACTCATCTTTTTCTTCAAGTTCCCTTCGGACCTTAGCCAACTCCTTCTTCAACATCAGGTTTTCATGAGTTTTTTGCTCATCCTTACCATCCAAAGTCATGATTAGATTCTAAGCTTCATTGTATCGGGCTTTCCACATCTGCTTCTCACGACTCTCCATGGCTAGATGCTCCTGATACATCCCCTGAGTTGTGAGAGGTAAAGGTAAAGGTATAGATGGAGCAGATGCAGACACATATCTCATAGCAGGGTAGGGCATACCAATCTCTTCAGCTCGATCTATTACCCACTGAGTATAGGCCTCATGAGCAATACCGGATCTCACACCCAAATGTTTCACATTCTTCCTACAAACTTTGGACCAAGCGTCTATGAAAGCCTCCCTTTGTCCGGTGGGGGCTCTCGAATAGTAGAAGAATTCTGGAGATGTAGCAAGATTAATGGGCTTTGCCTTCGTTGGGAACCCAAACTGTCTCATAGCAAGTTCAGGATTGTAGTTGATTCCCCCACGGGTACCAAGAAGAGGTACATTGAGAAAATCCCCACAACCGGTAATAATTTCCTTAACCTAAGCGGCGGGAGTGAGCCAGACCACCTCATTAGGAGTGAGGGCCATAATCCGGTGTGAGTAAGACCAATTCTCCGAGTTGTCATGGAAAGAACTCGGAAGGTGAGAAATAAACCACCTATATAGGAGAGGTACGCAGCAAAAGATGTACCCACGACCTTTGAGAGTTCGATCATGGATAGCATGGTATGTGTCAGCTAGCAAAGTAGGAACCGGATTCTTGGAATGGAAGATCTCAATAGCATTCATATCCACAAAGTTGTCGAGATTCGGAAAGAGAATGAGCCCATAGATAAGTAATGCAAGAATAGCCTAGAGTGTGTCTTGACAAGTGGTTTTGAGATTAGCCCGCTCAAGTAGATACTTTGAAGTGAACCCTCGGATGTGAGACTTGGTAGTAAGATGATTGGAGACATCGGAAGTCTTGAGATAGAGGTCTTTAGCAATAACCAAAGGAGTAAGAGAAGTCCCGGGACCAGTGAAAGGCGTCTTCTCCGCTATAGGTGAATCTAACAAGTAGGAATAAGCCTCAAGAGTAGGGACTAACTGGAAATCCGGGAAAGTGAAGCAACGGAAACTCGGGTCATAGAATTGCACTAGAGTGTGCACTAGCTTCTCTTCAACATTGGTCCGGAGAATAGTAAGCAAACCACCATATCGGAGTCGGAAACCTGTTTGATTCTTAACCTTGAGTGCCAATTCTCTCAAACTAACCAAATCAACCTCCTTGAACTTGTAGGATTTAGTCTTCTTCATACCTGTAATGTTTACAAAGTTTTTAATTTGCCTAATCCTTCAATGAATGCATGAAAAAAAATTATGCATGTATGCATGATTGTTTTTCAATTATGGGGAAAACAAGGTGGGTTGAGACTCAAAATCATGGGGCCACGGGTGGACACGGTGTCCGGTAAAACTAAGGCTTAGGATAGTAGTAACCAAGGTTCTAATGAAGTTCCCAAACTGCAACCTCTCCTACGTATATCATGGTAGCACGAGACAACGTCCGTTCCATGTTTATTCGCAAGAAGGTCTAGTTTGAGTGTAGTATCGCATGACGACTAAAACTTGAGACAACACTCAATTTAGCCACCGCACCACGTCCTAAAAAGGCCAAGGATGGGTTTGGTAGCTACGGTTCATAGCATCGTCGAACAATTGAAAGCAAAGTGTCTAAGCATGACAACACACGCCGACAATATCACTTTCAAAATGCCTCAGCTATGTGAGATTGATCGCATAACCCAATACACGAGGCAACCCTCGGATCGAATTGTCGATTATATCTCTACCTATTCATAAGTTCACTCAGCCCGGGTGTAGGACTTTTGATATTCTCACCCCACACGTTACACGAAAATAAACAAATATTCACATATGTAAGCAATAAAATAAAGCGTGAACATAAACTACGGAAAACTAGGTGTGACCCGCTTAAAACATCCCCAGTGAAGTCGCCATTTCTGTTATCACGATTTTGGGGTATCAAGTCATTAATTAGGCTTGAACCTTTCAATCTTTGATATTCTCTATTTTTTCTTGGGAAGGGCAAAATTGAGAAAACCCTAAGAAATTCTAAGTTCGGGGGTCGTCTTCGTTACGGGAAGGTGTTAGGCACCCGCAACGACTATAGTACTCTATAGGAACCGTTTTCCTAATTTTATGTCTACGCTTTATTTTTAATGCTATTTATTAAAAAAGGAAGTTGTTTATGTTAAGAATGGGGGGGAGGAGTGTTTGGATTTTTATTTTATTGGACTTGGAGAGGTTTTGACCTCTTGCCTACATACCCTTTTAAGGGATCAAAATTCCATGTAGTTCTCTTTCAAAAAATGTTTTTGTGTGTTTCGATTGATTTTAAGTTTTTTGGAAATGGGTTTTTGAAGAAAGGAAAGAAGCTGTAAAGGCATGAGAAAAAATGGTGAGTGGTTGGTTCAATTATTAAACAAAAGAGTCTAAGTTGGAATTAAAGTTCATTTGAGTTTTTCTTAAGAAAATAAAGGGAAAATTCAATGGAGTTTTGACTCCAAGGTTTATTAGGAAAAAAATTTCAAGTGATGGAATTTGCTTATTAAAAAAGAATATTTTCCTAAGTATCGCGTTCCCTAAGCATACATCTAAAGCGGTAAATCATCATACAACGTGTGTGCGTGTCGGTGCTTGTGTCGGTGTACATCATTAGAGTCCATTGTACATTACATAGGCCCTAGTTTACATTCTATGGTCTTGCAAGAAATTAAAAGAGAAATAAAAGCTACCTAAACTTTACATGCCATCTTTAACATAGAAATGAATAGTAAGAGACCTAAACTATAAGAAATGGAGATGAAATGATAGAATGCTTATGAGGTGAATGGAACATGAAATAGAACGGTTGGTAGAATAAGGCATAAAATGATAGGAAACAAGTAAGGAAATATTGAATGGAATGGCAAAAAAGAGAGTAATAAAGTGGTAAAATATGCCCAAAACTTGTCATAATACCTAAACATGTACATGACCTATAATTCCCTCATCATAGCAATTTTAAAGGGTTTTATTTTAAACCATAATGTAAGAATAACAAGGACACATTCAAGCCAAGAATTATGACATATTTGTAGAGATATTTTGCACTTTATTTCTTGACAAAAACACACATTACTTGCAAAACAAAAAAAATGAAAATTCACATCCACAAACAGTAAAACACACATATGATCAGAGACATATTCATCATGAAATTGCATATCAATCATTCATATCATATGTCAAAATTTTATAAAGAAAACATAGCAAGAAATCCACAAGTTTAGACAAAAAAAGAACAAATCAACAAGAAAACAGCATATATTTTCTTTATCATTTTTTAACATGTAAAAATATCACAAAAAATATTAAAAATGCATCAAGAAGCACATGGAAATTTTTAGGAATTTTTTACAAGAAAATTTGGACAAGCAGAAGGTTCACATAGCAAGAACAGTGGTGTGCATAGCAAGAAAATAGCAAAACGCAGCAAAACCAAAAGGAAAAAGCCCAAGCCCAAACCTAAAAGATCCGGATGCACAGGAACCACAGGATTGATCCAGGATGAAAAACACTAGATCTAACGGCCGCAATGAAGGAGAAATGAACCAGAATTGAACCGGTCCAGTTGTTTATAAAAGGCATTGGGGACCGGTTCAATTCACTTTCTTCTCTTCCTTCTCTCTCTACACTAATCTAGTGAGAGAAGCTCTCACTTCTCTCTTCAAAATTCTGGAAAACAGAAGATGATCTTCATCTTCTCCGGCGAGCTTCGCCGCTTCGGCGTGGTGGTTTACCGGCCCAACAGGGCGGCGCCGCCGCACCGGAGATGCGAAACCTCTCCGTTTTCAAATTTTTTTACATATTTAGATATCCTTTTTTGTTTTAAACACGAATCTGAACTTATTTTTTTCAAAATCAAAGTGAAACCTCCTAGATCTACACATTGAGATTTGGATTCAAACTTTTTCAAACATTTTCGAAAATCATATCAAATCATCACATGCAACTGGTAAATGCGAGAAACGTAGAAAGAGTCACGAAATCGTTACCCCTGGTTTTAATCGGAGATTTCGAGCAAGATTCTTTGGAAACACTTGATTCTCGTTCTGTTTGATGATTTGATGCTTGGAACCGAAAATAAATCGGTGATACTTTTGCTGGTTTGATTTCTGCTTCTTTACCGGTTCGGTTTCTCCATTTCTTTCCTTCTTCTTCTCTTTCCTCTTCTTTGTGATCGGTGCTGGAGTTCCTCGCCTCCGGTGAGGAATTCGTACCTTGAATTGCAGAGGAATCAATTCAATGATGAAGATTCATCAATGAATCTCTGAGAATTGATGAATTTGTTGATGAATCTTGTTTTGGAAAAGTTAGGGTTCTTGCTTGTTCTTGATGATTTTCTAAATTTTGATCTAACTGAATGGAGAGAGAAAATGGAATTATGTTTGTGATGTGGCGTGTGATTGTGTGGCTCTGTGGCACTGTGTACTATTTATAAGCTGCCAAGTGTGTTCTTGGACCACTGAAATGGTGACACCTGTACTTGGACTGAAATTGGACTTCTTTGCAAAAAAGAAAAATTGAACGACTGGACTGTAATTTACAAAAAAGGACCTAAAAATGCAATTTAAAAAAGTATTGGACTAAAATGCAATTTTAGAAACTGTTCAGGGACTAAAATGCAATTAAAAATAAAATTGGACTAAAATTGGTAATTTGGAAAAAAACGTAAAGAGAAACCTAGAATAAAATCAACAAAATGACTAAAATGAACCAAATACAAAAATGAGGTATTTTAAAATACCTCTCTGTCGAAATTTTGACAGGAAAAGACCAAAATGCCCCTAGGGACTAAA
Organism: Medicago truncatula; assembly: GCF_003473485.1. NCBI lineage: Eukaryota > Viridiplantae > Streptophyta > Magnoliopsida > Fabales > Fabaceae > Medicago > Medicago truncatula. Next base: position 17,189,787 of record NC_053044.1, on the reverse strand, counting down.
ATGACTCAACCTGACTCAGATGCAATTTTGAAGTGATTTTAAACAGAGATTCAACAATGATTTGTACAGACAAGTTAAAAAGACTCAGAGACAGTTACAGGGACTAAAATGGGTTCCACTGCAGGAAATGACCAAAATACCCTTTTGTATGATTTTTTTGCAAATGCTTTGAAATAAAATGCAAGAAACACACTTTGGATGGTTTTATGTGCAAGAAAATCAAAGACAAAATCATGATTGAAAATAGTCCGAGACGGAGACAGTAAAATATGCAGGTGAAACAAAGTAAAGATTCAGAGTAAAACAACAGTAAAATGACAAATATTGGTGGTAGAAAAGAAATTTGAATGAGTATTTTTAGGTCCAAAATCAGGGTATAACATAATTCAACAAATCATAATTAACAACATATACATCTTAAACATCATAGCATCATTGATAATATAATATCAAGCAATCACTTCATTCAATCATCATCAACAACATAACATCTTTTGACTTGACAATGCGACAATGCAACCTAAACCTCTTATATGCATGTGGTACCAATTCAGGGCATGAGCCCCCAACAGTTTAGTATTAATATACTTTCTGGGCATAAGCCACCAACAATTATTTTGAGCTAAAGCTCCATCGTGGTGAGGACAAGGCTCCAGGGCATGAGCCCCCAACATATGTATGTTAATGCATAGACTCAATCATCTAAAACATCTTAATCAACATCTCATATACATCCAATAATTTGGAGTTCAACATCATCTTATTCATCTTATAATGACTCATGCAACTTGGTTAAATAACAAAAGCAGCATAATCAGATCACAACAACATTATACTTCATAACAACAATTCATTTCAGCAACATCTTAATCATTCAATAATATTTCGAGTAATGCATTTAATCATTAAATCACATTACAAACAACTTAACAGTTCAAACAGCCTTACAGATTTCAGTTAACATCTTAAATATGTCTTACTACTACCTAAAGTTCCATTCCTAATCAATTCAATCAACTCAGGTCACGACATTCTCAAATGCACTCAGTTCTGGAAGTGCTCGCGAGGCGAGAGCATCTGCTCGCCATGGCGAGTAAAAGCCAGAATTCCAACAATGGTTATTCCAGGTTCAATCTTGTTCTAAGTCATCATCTAATCTTTACTAAACATCTTAAGGCACTCAAAAGCATCTAAGGTTCAACTCAAAAGTCAAAATTACGAAATTCAACATGCTCTCTGGTCATGCTCGCTATGGCGAGTAAGGTTGCTCGCTAAGGCGAGTAAGGTTGCTCGCTAAGGCGAGTAAGGTTGCTCGCTAAGGCGTGCTACGACTTGTAACTCGCGAGGCGAGGGGAAAAGGCTCGCGTGGCGAGCGATGAACTTCATCACTCGCGAGGCGAGGATCATCGTTCGCCAGGGCGAGCGATGAACATAGGCTCGGGCAGAATTGCAGTTTTTACAAAAAATTCATCTAATCTCATGGTTTAAAGCCTAATTTTGATTCCTGAATTCATCCTATTCATAATCTAAGGTCAAGGGACGATTTTTGCACCAATTTAACAACCTAACATCATCGGATCATCAAATTCTCATATTAACCCTAATTTCAAAACTTTTCTAATTCAATCCTAACTTTGTTAATTGATCATCAGAATTATAAGAATTAATATTACTGAATCATTAGTCTCACCCTTACCTTAATGTGAAGAAATCGTAGCCTCTATGGTGATTCTTGCTCTTCTCTTGGTTTTTCCTCTTTTCTCCAAAAACAGTCGTATGTACAAAACGTTTTCTAAAACCTAGGTCTTTCCTTTTTATATCTCTTCCCAATATCTTATCTTATCTCACTTTCTCCCCCAAAACTCTCTAAAATCTCAAAACAACGCTTAACTAAATATTTTATTTTATTTTCAAATCTTATTTTATTTAACAACAAAATAAGTCTCATAATCCCATCACAAATCATAACTCATCAAAATCATCCAAATCATCGAAATCGTCATAAATCAAGAAAATTCACACATATATTGTATAAATATAATATAATCGTCTAAACTCGATTAAATAATTAATTAAATAAAAGTGGGCGTTACAACCACCATGAACACACAAGCTTCACCATCTAAAGATCTCTTCACTTGCTCCGCGGTCAAGAACTTCCTATCTAACTCTTCTACCGGCTTCGAAAAAGTCACGCTCTTAGTCAAACAATTAATGCTAACCCCAAAAGCTAACAACCAATCCATACCAAAAATTACATTCATATGCTTCAACGGAAGACAAACAAGATCCAACTCAAAATCAACATGAACCTTAACACAAAACACAACCAAAAGAGCCTCTGCAACCAAAGATACATTCCCTTGCCAGACTAACACAAACCACTAACCAATAAGAAAACAGCACAACAAAGCAAATGTCGAAGGTACTATGCTACCATTCGCACACAACAGGGAAATACAACAAGCATTAGTCTAGACACGACTGACCACGACTCTGATACCAACTTGTAACGCTCCTATTTCTATTAAAGCAATTAAACATGCGAATAATACATTTATTCAAGAAATAGAGGTTACGCCACTTTCAAAATTAAATTAAAAAAAAACAATAAACATGTATATAAACCTCAACAGTCGCGGTGGAATATAAACCAGAGTAAATCCAAGTATACATGTTATGAATCAATAAATCACGTCACATAAATGCATCTCAAAAATCCCAAAACAACGGGGAATTTCCAACAAAACAAAATCCAAAAATTACCTAATCTAGACCGACACAACAAGCCTAGATCAGAGCTGACTCAACACCGATACCGGAGAAAGCTCCCGATATCACCAAGCACAAACTCAACAACGTCTACCCATCCATATAGACAGGTAGGCGGTTAAAACCACTGGGGTAAGTATTACATTATCATAATCCAAATAACAGTTAACATGAATATTTCAATATAAACATCATGCATTTGATCAATAATAATCACACATTAATACTTACATCACATCCCAATATTTCACATCAATAATCATCAATCATATGAATAATTATCAATTCACAAATATTCGTTCACAATTACCAATCACATTTATCATGAATAATCATTAATCACATTTCATGAACAGTCACCAATCACATATATCAATAAGACTCATGCCATGATATGCACCTATAGACACATATATGCATGTGGTACCAAATCTCCAAAAAGGGTTGTCACCGAAATCCAGATCTCAAAAGATCTCTGCCATGCCAAAGCCCTATAACGAATAAAACATCATATCCAGATCTCAAAAGATCTCTGCCAGGCTGAAGCCCTAAAACTAGACCTCAAAAGATCTCTGCTAGGACGGAGCCCAATAATGATTAAAACATCATTTCATCTCGACTATGATGCATGAACATGTAACAAGACTCGATAATGCGACAACAATCACAATTTTCTCCACAATATATAGGACAACACCCAATTATATTGTTCATCTCCACATCCTTTGCATTATCAAGAAAACATGCCCATTCATAATTAAATCATAGTACTCATCATTACACATCAACATGATTATCAATAATCAACAATGTCATTCAACATCAACTATCACATATAGATTCACCAATTCAAACATTCCTTACATCTCAAGTAAGATAGCATACACTTCTCATGATAATTACCATAACCAAAATACAATCTTTCATTCATACAACTTCACTTAGTCATAGAAGAATGGTCACAACAATTCATAAGACAATACGACACAAAGATTCACTAGATCCCTTATTCACAAGGTTAATTCTTTCATAAAAACACCCTTAGATGATTAGGATAAAGTCCCTATACTTAGAAATAAGTTTGGAAACAATTGGATCAAAGAAAATTGCATTTTTAAGGTTTTTGAAAAGACAGCATCGTGGCACGTTGGCTTCCCATCGTGGCACGTGTAACACCCCATTTTCCCAACTTAAAAATTTCAAACAATAATCAGAGTAAAACATCACATAAACGGGATATCACACTTCTTAAAAATCATAAAACAAATAATGAACTAATTATCCTTCAATAAATCAATAAGTAAAGGAATAGAAGCATGCAATCAAAGACCCCATCCCGTTACGTATCAGAGCAACCTAAGACTCAGTGAGGAAGGGCACTCACGACAGCAAACACAGCAACCTATTCTTGATCACCTGCAAGTTACTCATACGAAGAGCAACATTTCCAAGCAGAAGGGGTGAGATTTCACAAAACAATAATATTAAGCATATAATTCAACAATTATATTTAACGACATAAAAACATCTTATTATTCAGCATAGATAATAATATATCATAAATCACTTCGTTAACGATTCATATAATTAATCACAACTTCACCTCTTATCATCATCGACTCAACAAATGCAACTATGCAACTTAGACCTCTTATATGCATGTGGTACCAATACAGGGCATCAAGCCCCCATCGCTATTTGAGTATTAATATACTTCCAGGGCATCAAGCCCCCATCTCTAATTGAGCTAAAGCTCCAACGCATTAAGTACAAAGCTCCAGGGCATCAAGCCCCCAACAATGAAATGCTAATGCATGGACTCGACCTCTTAAACATCTTAATTCGACAACCTCTTATATAATCCAATAATTTGGAACATCATTATCTTCATCAACTTAGACCGATTCATGCAGCTTAGTTAAATAACAACAGTGTAACAGCACGATTTTTAGCTAGATTTATTTTAATTACTTTTATTATGTGTTTGTGTGTGATTATTTGTTCTTGTGTGTATTTAATTGTCATTAGATGCATTTACATGGATTACCGTATTAAAAGGGTATTTTGGTCATTTGGCGGGTAAGGGTAAAATGGTAATTTTGGTGAGAATTATTTTTAATATTTAGTGAGAACCCTTATTTTACTAAGTTACTAGTGTAGTGATTAGTTTTTACCGTTTAGTGACTGTTGGTTATGTTTTACCGTCGTTAGTAATTACAGTTGAGTGTATAGAGACTTTCTAGAATTATGTTAAAATGGGTTAAGCCCATTAGGGTCTAGAATTGAGCCCATTAAGAGAGATGACATTAGGGTTGTCATAGAAAAAAAATATCTTTCATTCACTTCATAAAAATTTTCCTAGAGAGAGGTAGAGAGAGAAAGAGGTGAAGAGAAGAACAAGGATTTTGAAGGGAATAGCTTGAGGAATCAATTGGGGTAAGCTTAGGAGCTGAATTGAATCAAGAGTTGGGGTTAATCTTCTTCTAAGGTAAGGGGGTTAGTCTTTATCATAATCATCTTCACTTTGCAAATTCTCAAATGTTGTATGAATTGTGATTATGGATAATTGTTGCTAAATTCGTGCTCCAACTGTGATGATATGTTTGTATGCATGAATTGATGATAATTGTATGATTGTTGGTGAAATTACATGTTCAAATATGTAAAAATAATAAGTTGTGAAAATTGTGCTCAATTGATGAATTTTGCTAAGTTGTTGTTAATTGAGATTTTATTCTTGTTCAAGTGATGTTATGGATGTTAATTTATGTTATGATTGATGAATAATTGCTTGGGTATGCATATTCATGGATTGATGATGAAAATTTGAATTGTTTTGGTGTTTTGGTGAAAATGATGAGTTAGCTCAAATATCAAGTGTTTTCAAGTGTGATTGTGTCTTTATGAGTCTTTTTAGTCATATTGACCTATAAACATGTTCTGGAAACGCATTTTGGGATTGAGGGATCAAATTGGGGAATTTTGAGTGAAAAGGGTTCCAAACCCGTAACTTTTTCTGCAAACCTGTGAAGGTTCGCTTAAGCGACCTGGTAAGCGAACACTCATAGTTTTTCTGGGTCCAGTTCGCCTAAGCGAACTGTGAGCGAGCAAGTAAGCGAATATTTCTGGTTGCTACTGGAACTCGTTCGCTTAAGCGAACTGGTGAGCGACCAGTCAGCGACCAGAAAGCGAACAAAGTGAGTTGCTACTGTAACTTGTTCGCTTAAGCGAACCAGGTGGTCACTTAAGCGAACAGCTCCAGTTTCAGTCACTTTGATCTTTTGTTCCGGGTCTTTGGGGGCCAATCCAAGTTTTCTTAAATGATGTCCTAAGCATGTTTAACCACTGTTAACCCTCCAAAACCTACTGGAACAATGATTGCTCGCATATACTTGGAATTTTTTAATTGAATCTTAACTTGTGAAATTTTGAGAATTCCAAACTTTGTCGAAAACAAATTTTGTAAGCTAATAAGGCTTGCAAGTTGAACCTACAGCTCATATAGACTTAGGTGATGCTTGCAAGGGTGGTCAATATCTTAATCAAAGTATAAATGATATTTCGGGTGGGAAATGAAAGGTTGTGAAAATGGGATTTTCCTATGAACTTAAGTTGTGCTTGGGTTAATGTTGATGATCCGAAGACGACTTAATTTCATGTATACATTGTCGATTAAGATTGGTTAATGGTTTTCAACTTGTCATTGTCGTTTTGTTACAAGTTGGTACGGTGACTCGTTTTTATGGTTAAGTGAAATTGTGTGAATGATATTGTTGATTGTTGATAATCAAGTTATTATGTGATGATGAATACTATGATTTATTTGTGTGTGGGCATGTTTCCTTGGTAATGCAATGTTGTGGAGATAATCAATATAATCGGGTGTTGTCCTATATATTGAGGTTGAAATTATGGATTGTTGTCGCATTATCGAGTCCTTATACATGTCTATGCATCATAGTCGAGTTGTTGTAAAAGGGTTGAGCTCTTTTACTTCGGAGATTATGTAAGGCGGGGGTGAACCCTTACATACGATGTTGACTTGTCCATCGGAGGTGACGACCTTTTAGAGATTCGGTACCACATGCATTTATGTGTCAATAAGTGCATATCATAACATGAGTCTTATGTGATATATGTGATTGATGTTTGTGAATGAATATTTATGAATGGATAATTGTTCATATGATTGATGTATGTTGGTATGAGCTATCAAGTTGCAATGTAAGTATTTATGCATGACTAATATTATTCAAATACATGATATTATATGATTTAATTGTTATTTGAATTATGATAATGTAATACTTACTCCCAGTGGTTTTAACCGCCTACTTGCCTGTATGGGTGAGTAGACGCTGTGCAGGAGTAGTGCTCGGTGAGTCTTTGCTTGGGATATCGGGAGCTTTCTCCGATATCGGTGTTGAGTCGGCTCTGATCTAGGCTTGTTGTGTCGGTCTAGATTAGGTTATTTTATTTTCCTTTGGATTATTGTTTTGTTGGTGACTACCCGTATGTTTGGGTTTTTGAGATTCATCTTTGGGATGTGATTTATTTGTTCATGACATGTACATATTTTGATTACTCTGGTTTATATTCCGGTGTAACTGTTGAGGTTTATATACATGTCTATCGGTTTCGAATTTTGAATGTGGCGTAGCCTCTATTTCTTGAATAAATGTATTATTCGCATGTTTAATTGCTTAAATAGAAATAGGAGTGTTACAAACAGCAACATAGGCAGTATACAAAAACAGCATGACATAATAATATCAATTGCAAGTCAACATCATCTTAAATATTCAATTATACTTCAAGTAATGCACATAACATTATATCACAACATAATCAACATCAACACATCTTAAACAGTTTCACAGATTATAATTAACATCTTCATTAAGTCCCAATACTACCCCAAAGTTCAACTCTCAACAACTCGTGCAACAAAGGTCGCAAAACCTAACAAGACACTCAGTTTCTGGGTCACTCGCGAGGCGAGAGCCTCTGCTCGCCGTGGCGAGTTCAGGTCAGAATCCCACAAGTTTCATTCTACAATCTTTTCAGATTCAATCTCATCCTACATTCTTTCCTAATCATAATTAGACATGTTCAGGCACTCAAAAGCATCTAAGGATCAACTCAAAAGTCAAAATCACGAAATCTTGCATGCTCTCTAGTCAAGCTCGCTAGGCGAGTTCATCTGCTCGCTATTGCGAGCTGCGATGTGCAACTCGCGAGGCGGGGGAAGGTTGCTCGCGAGGCGAGCGATGAACTTCATCACTCGCCGTGGCGAGGATCATAGCTCGGGACAGAATTCATCAATCTAAGGTCTAGGGACAATTTCTACATCAATCTAACAGGTTTTCACCGTTTAATCATCAATTCTACCAATTTGACCTAGTTTTCGATTCCTCTTAAATTCATCCTACATCATGTTAAAACTAACCATTGAATCACAGACTTAATAGAATTGCAAATTTAGTCTCACCCTTACCTTATAACTCAAAATCGTAGCCTCTAGCCTCTAGGTCTTCTCCCTTTTTCCAAAAACTGATCATACGTACGTTATGTTTTTCTAATTAGGTCTTTCCTATTTATATCTCCTCCAACTATCTTATCTTATTTCTCTTTCTCCCCCAAAACTCTCTAAAATCTCAAAACAACCCCTAAACTCAATATTTATTTTATTTTCAAATCTTATTTTATTAAACAATAAAATAAGTCAGAACTCCTCATAAAATCATATAAAACCACCTCAATCATATAAACCTCTTAAATCACACATATATCATATAAATATAATATAAACTCATCTAAATAACTTCTAGACTCAATTAAATGACTAAATAATTAAATAATTCGAAACGGGCGTTACAACACGATTTTTTCCAACATCAGAAGGACTGAAATTCTGGTCAAAATCGTGGCACATTGGCCCCGAATCGTGGCACGATTGTGGTTTGACAGACAAAATCAAATTTTCAACTTCTACGTTTTCGCGCATAAAAATCAAACCGTTAATCCGTTTTCTATGCCGTTTTCACCTACATGCTCACTTAGCACTATCATAATGCCCAGAAAAATCCCAGTTTCAACAACCTCAAATTCATTTTACAAACCTCGCACAAACACTCATTTTCCAAAACGGTTAACAAATGAATTTTCAAACGAAACTCCCGTTTTCTCCCAAAATGACTCGACTATCATAACCACAACATAAAAACAGAAATTCCATCAAGTTTAACTCATCCAACCACATAGAAAACTCAGTCAACAACTTTGTATATCAAATTTCACTTTGGGTTCTTCACATGAACATCTAGCACAACTTCACTAATACAAACAACTTATTTCATAAAATGGAATGCTTATGATATCATTCAACAACAACAGCATATCTACTTCAACAACACTTCATTTAGACATAAATTCAACCATAATTCGACAACACAATATCTGAATCCAATAATTGAGAAAAACACATAAGTATCCATTTTCACCAAACCAACAACAACAACTTATTTCACAACAACAAAATTATGAATCATGCATACCCAAGCCATGAATTAGCATCCATAACATCACTTAACAACAACAACATCTATTGATCATGAAACATATCACAATTCATCAACAACCATGCATAATTCACCAATTGAGCATAATTTACAAAGTACCCATTTTCATACATCATGAACTTGCAATTTCATCATCAACAATTCATTTAACATCAAATTAACATATTCAAACATATCTCTACGACATAAGCACGAATTTCAAAGATTGGGTTCATGATAATCACTTATTCCCATAATCACTTAATCCCAACTTAGGCTTCAATTTAGCTCCTAAGTTCACTCCAATCCTTAATTCTTCAAGTTCTTCTCTCTAACCTTTGTTCTTCTCTTCTCCCACTTTCTCTCTCTACCTCTCTCTACAAAATATCTTATGAAATGAATGAAGTGATATTTTCCTAAGACAACTCCTTAGGTATGACCCTTAATGGACTTAACCTAGTTTCTAGTGGGCTTAACCCATTTCTATTCAAACCAAAAATATTTCTACACTCCAAACGATATTTAACTAATAACGGTAAAATGTCACTAACGGTCACTAAACGGTAAAATCTCAATTTACTCTAGTAACTTAATGAAATAACTATTCTCACTAATCACTAAAAGTAATTCCCACAAAAAAATTATAACTTTACCCGCTCTCACAAAATGACCAAAATACCCTTAAGTCTAAAATGACTAAAATACCCTTCTAACACGGAAACCCATGAAAATGCACCCAATGATGATTAATCACACACAAACACATATAAACACATAATAAAAGTAATTAAAATAAATCTAGCTAAAAATCGGGTTGTTACACTGGTTGCTTAAGCGAGCCGTAAGCGACCAGTAAGCGAGCAAATCTGGTACCACTGGAACTCGTTCGCTTAAGCGAACCAGGTGGTCGCTTAAGCAAAATGCCCTTTTTCCAGCACTTTTGATTTTTGGTTCCGAATCTTAGGGGGCCAATCCGAGCTTTGTAAAATGATTCTTTCAACTTGTTTAACATCTATTTGAACCCCTAAACCTATTGGAACATGTTTTGCTCATTCAAATTTGGAATTCTTCATTTTGGGTTGAAACTTGAAATTTTGGGAATTGTCGGATTTTGTCAAAACGAATTTTTGTGAACTAACTAAGGTTACAAGTTGAGTCTACGGTTCCTATAGACTTAGGGAAGGCCTGTAATGTTAGTTAAATGTCTTAATCATGTTAAACTTGGATTTCGGGTGGGAATGTGGAAAATGTGAACTTGGGTTTTCTCATACGAACTTGAGCTATTCTTTGAACTAATGTCTAATAGTTTGTAAGTGGCTTAAGTTCACGACTACATGATTGATTAAGATTATCTTGTGAGTTTTCAACCTTGAATAACTTATTTTATCTTGGAAATTATCAATGTTGACAGGTTGTCACTTGATACGGACTTTACCGGAAATGATTCCTTTTAGCCAATTATCTTACAATCTTTCGTGACTAGCCTTATGTGACTAAGTGAAGATGTATGATGAATTGTTAGATGTTGGATATGATATTGATCATAAGATGTTGTGTTTTCTCGTTACTTGCAATATGAGAAATAATTGGAATGGTGAAACTATATGACATAGTTAATGTTGAATGATATTGATGATTATGATGATATGTGATGATCACTCTTGTTGAATTATGACATAATTGATTGATTGGACGTAATGATATATTGATGATTATAATTGATTGTTGAATTATGCAATTGTTGTGGAGTTGTACAATGTAACTGGAAGTGTACTTTTACATTGTGTTGGTGTGTATGAATTGAGTAGTTGCATTATTCGGTCTTTGCTTATGTCCATGCATCATTGTCATATCGAGTCATATGTGAAATGTAAAAGGAGGTGTATTTTTACATAGTTGTGCGTAAGAGGAGGTGTACTCTTACATATGATGTGCGGTTGACATCATGGGTAACGGCCTAGACGTTGTTGTGCTTGGTACCACATGCATGTAGGTGTCGGAATTAGGCGCATTGCATTATTTGCATGAGTCGTAATTGTTATATGTGGATGATAATTGGAGAGACTTTGTGAATGATGATTTGTGAATGATAAATGTGATTGGTGAATAATTGATTGTGTTAATTGGGATTATTATGTGTAAGTGTATATTGAATTAACTGTCTATGTGAAGTACTCGAGGTTGATTTAATTCATTTATGCTCAATTCTATTTCAATGATTATGTTGATGTAATGCTTACCCTAGTGGTTTTGACCGCCTACCTGTCTGTATAGATGGGTAGACGTTGTCCATGATTAGTTGCTCGGTGAGTTCCTCGTGGTTGCTTGGATAGTGGGAGCTATCTCTGCTATCGTGTCTTAGAGTCTAGGATGGCTCTGATCTAGGTGTCTTTGTGTTTACCCTAGATTGTATGTTGGATTTTATCTATGTGGAGATTTGCCCATTGTTGGGACTTGGAGAATTTTATATTGATATATTTTTGATATCATGGCATGTATTGATTTGAAGTATATGGTTTATAATCCGCTGCGACTATTGAGATTTATATGCATGCATGTTATTTTGGATTTTGTTTGTTGACGTAGCGTCTATTTCTTGAATATATTTATTATCGCGTGTTTTATCGCTTTAATAGAAATAGGGCGTTACACAATGCACGTTAAATTTGATGACAAAGAGCCTGGAAGTGAAACTCCAGAGCAAGATGAAAGTTTTGCAGATATACAGGTCACTGAAGACATTTCAGAACCTGATCAGAAAGCTGAATCTGAAGATAGTCTAGAAGCTCAACCCACTCCAAAAGCTGAACGAACCTCAGAAGCACAAAATGAAAATGCTTTTGATGAAACTCAAGATGACTCTCAGCAAGTAATTCAATCCAAGAATACATTCAAGCATAAGTCTTCACATCTTGAGGATCTAATCATTGGAAACAAAGACAATCCTAGAAGAACAAGATCATACTTCAGACAAGAGGAGTCTATGATAGGATTATTATCACTGACTGAACCTGTCACAGTTGATGAAACACTTTCAGATGATGGATGGATATTAGCTATGTAAGAAGAGCTCAATCAGTTTCAAAGAAATGATGTGTGGGATCTGGTACCCAAACCTCAGCAGAAGAACATTATTGGAACAAAATGGGTATTCAGAAACAAGTTGAATGAACAAGGTGAAGTAATCATAAACAAAGCTAGACATATTGCACAAGGTTGCAGTCAACAAGAAGGCATTGACTACACTGAACATTTACTCAAGTTGCATGATTGGAAGCAATCAGGTTACTTTTATCCTTTGCAGTTAATCATGGCATAATATTATATCAAATGGATGTCAATAGTGCTTTTCTAAATGGAGTCATTGAAGAAGAAGTGTTTGTCAAGAAACCACCTGGTTTTGAGGATCTTAAGCATCCTGACCATGTTTATAAACTAAGGAAATCACCATATGGCTTGAAACAAGCTCCTAGAGCTTGGTATGATAGACTTAGTAATTTCTTGATTAAAAATGATTTTAAAAGAGGTCAAGTTGACACAACACTCTTCAGAAGGACTTTCAAGAAAGACATTCTTATTGTGGAGATATATGTTGATGATATAAGTTGACGGCCTGCTTTACGGGCAGAACACAGAATTCAGCAAAACTCTCCCAATTCCATATCTCTAACCCTAAAACTGATTCTAGTCATTGTACTATGAATAATCTAAGGTCTGAACACCGTTTCTACATCAATTCAACAGATTTCTACTATTAAATCAACCAATTACAACTTCTAACCCTAATTTCCCAAATTCCCAAAACTACAACCTACAACCTGTTAAATTCAATTTTCAGAATCATACACTTAGAATTAGTGAAGGTTAGTCCCACCCTTACCTTAGATTGATCGATGTAAGACTCTACCGCTTTCTCTCCTCTGACTCTTCTCTTCTCTTGGTTTCTCCCAAAAACTGCTTTCACGTATTCTTTTTTTTTTTTCTTTCTAAATTCTGACCCTTCCTTATATATATATATATATATATCCTTAACCTACTTTATCTTATTTCCACTTAGTCCACTAAACTCTTCTAATTTCCAAAACAGCCCCTCAACTTATATTATTCTATTTTTAAATCATATTCTATTAAGGCATAAGAGAATTGAAGATGCTGCTACACTTCAGAAGGTCCTGGAGTTAGCAAAGGATATTGAAGTTCCTGCTGAGCATCTACTGAAAGAATCAACTGTTGAAGCTGCTCAATTGGGGATTGAGCTTACTGAGGATCTTCAACAGCTGGTAGCATCTGGTGAAATGTTGAAAGCTACTGACGGAGTTCAAGAGGATGAAGCAGTTGATTCAGGAGCTGGTGCTCCATAAGCTGATAAAGGTAATCCTGATTCTTCACATCACTCTAATGTTATTGTAGTAGATTCTGATTCAACCTCCATATCCTCTCAACCATAAATAAAGGCCTTTCACCATCCACGAAACTCCACAAAAAGCCTACTCAAAACATTCCATATGAGCCAATGAACCCCGGTGTTGACGAAAGGATAGGTAGTATGTCTGAGATGAGAATCAAAGTCTGTGAAAGATTACCCCTAACCATCCTTTCCAACCACCATTGATTCAACCCCTCAACTTTATTCGTGCTGATGTGAATAATGAATCATCATCATCTCACCCCACTTCAACCAACCAAGAGTCTGAAACATCTATTTTAGAGACTCTGATCAGTCAGTGTTCTGGTGAACTTCCAGATATTGAGCCAAATCTGTAGAAAGCCTCTAAAGTAGTTTCTGATGAAGTTACTTTAGAAATCCCCCAACAATAAGCACCAAACTCACAAATGGCCCCAATTACCTCTGCCCTTGACTTGGTTTAGGTTTGGGTGGATGAATGTTGGTGAAGTTTGGAGAGAGTTATGGAGGAATGATGAAAGAGGTTATTTTGTTTGAACAAGGGAAGAAAAAAAATAATAAATTTTTTTTTTTTTTTTATGATGGGTTGGCACGGCCGTGCCACCACAGGCACGGGCCGTGCCAACTCTTTGGAAAAAGAGGGAAGATTTTTTTTTTTTTGGGTGGGTTTGGTTTCTAGTCAACGACTTCAAATTTCTTTCACTTTTTCGCATCATATTTGGACAAATACCTACAAAACAAATTAAAATAACACAAAACAAACAAAATAAAAGCAATAAAACTCATGGGTTGCCTCCCACGAAGCGCTCGTATAGAGTCATTATCTTGACGGTTAGAAAGTGGTTTATTTATCCTATACCCAATCTTTCAAAAAGGGACAATGACATCAAACTAACATTCTCTCCCAAATCACACATGGCTCTTTCTATAATCTCGGATCCTATGACGCATGGTATGGAAAAACTCCCTAGATCCTTACGTGGCAATTTGTCTTGAATGATTTCAATAAATCTCCTAAACTGCTTATCTAACTTGGACTCATCAAACCCGTTCGTTAATGGAATTTTAGGCTCATGAGGTGGTGAAACAAATGGCTTTTCATTCTCTCCTATGGCTTTCTCACTTTGAGGCTCATCACTCCCTATCTCTCCTTTATTGTTCTTAACTTTCACAACGGGGTCCTCTAATTGTTTACCATCCCTAAGAGTAATTGCACTTATATGGTCTTTGGGGTTGGTTTCGGTGTGGCCTAGAAGGACTTCGGAGGTTTGAGAGGAAGTAGCCACTTGAGATGTCTGAGTCTCTAGCATCTTACTGTGAGTAACTATGGAGTCTACTTTCGATGTAAGTTCGACAAGAGAGTCATTCAAAAATTCAGTTTGATTTTTAAGCTCTTGGAGTTGCTCAGATTGATTTATAAAATAATTTTCTAAAAAAAATTCCAAGCTGAATTTTTGAGGAACTCTTTGGTTGTTTGCATAACTGGATGGTGTTGTTTGTTGTCCAAAAAGATTTTGAGGGGTTTCAAACAAAAAAATTAGTTGTTTATAAACCCTTGATATATTGAGCATAGTTTACTTGCTCATGACCTCTAACAACACTACCTAGTTGGCAATCAATGCCAATATGGCAAATACACCACAAACTTCATAAGGAGGTGATACAGGGGCAGGTGTGACAGCACTAGTATTCATTTTATCAAATTTTTGTGTGAGTGCGTCAACCTTAGCAGTTAGATGATCAAGGGAAGAAATTTCATACATACCTGCCTCTTTTTTAGAGGGTGAAGAAGCAGTGATGACTCTCTCACTTGTCCACTGATAGTGGTTTTGTGCCATGTCCTCGATCAAAGCATATGTTGTTGTGTAAGTTTTATTCATCAAAGCTCCACCTGCAGCTGCATCAACATAAATTTTTGTGGTATACAAAAGACCATTATAAAAAGTTTGAATAATAAGCCACTTCTCTAAACCATGATGGGGACAAAGTCTAAGCATTTCTTTGAAACGCTCTCACGCATCGTAAAGAGATTCCCCATCTTTTTGAGTGAATTGTGTGATTTGATTCCTTAATTGAACAGTTTTATAATGAGGAAAGAATCGGGCAAGAAAAGCTTGCCTCATTTGGTGCCATGAAGTGATAGAACCGACTTCCAATGAATAAAACCAAGCACTAGCTCTATCCCTTAAGGAAAAAGGAAAGAGGTGCAGCCTTACGGCCTCTTGGCTTGCCTTCAAGGTTCCACTGCGTTTTAGAAAAGTTGAAATATGAAAATTCGGATCCTCAGTGGGTGATCCTAAAAATTGATTCTGCTACACTAAGTAAATAAGTGCAGGATTTATTTCAAAATTATTACCCTCAACCGTTGGGTACACAATAGCATCGTATGACTCATCTGAAGATCTGATTGCATACTCTTTGAGAGCACGTTTCTCAGCCATATCATTATTATTATGTGTTTTTCATCTTCTTTTATGTAAGAATTTATCGATCTCGGGAACGAATTCACCAAGACTTTTGTTTCTTTGCATAAAAGAATAAGAACCCAAGAAGTTAACCGTAAAAAATAAAGAAATAAAAAGAAGAAAGAAAAAGAAAAATATTTTTTTTTCTCAGTCTAACCGTGAAAAAGAAATTAATCAAATTACAATAACTTCCCGGCAGCGGTGCCAAAAACTTGATGGGATAAAACCGCAAGTGCACGGTTCTACCGGTGTAGTAATAAAAGAGTATCGTTTCGACATGGAGTTATGAATTCAATTAACTTTTAATAATGATTAGATGAAAGTTTCAAAGGTTAAAAAGTTTGAATTTTTAATTAAAAGAAAATAATTTAAAAAAGAAGATAAAAGCCTTGGGATTATTGGTTCATCCTAACGATATATCAATACTTCGCAGCGGAATATTTTTTTATCAATTAACAATAAACAACCTCAAAAGAAATCTGGCACAAAGGCCTCAACATAAATAATCTTTAGGGATTTATTCAACATCAATGAAAGCTCCAACAACATGTTCCAAAAATTGATAATAAGTAATGAAAAACATAACAACAATTTCCCATCCCGTTACGTATCAGAGCCCTAAGACACTTGAGCCACCACTTCTACTAAACTTCGCTACCTGCAAGTTACCATAAGAAGGCAACATTTCCAAGCAGAAGAGATGAGATTCACAATCGATAAATAATAGATATATAAATCAGTAACGACATTTAACAATATAAACAATAACAAATTGTTCAACATTAATATTCCATGTTTCTTCAACCACAACAAACACTGACCACTCAATCAACAACGACAACTACTACGACAATGCACGACACAACGACAAATGCCACTATGTAGCAACCCAACATTAATATTTCATGTTTTGTCATCAACAACAACTTCAACGATTCGACGACGACAACGTCAACCGACAATACAACTACGTAAGAGTACACGACCTCTTATAATACGACAACGTAAGAGTACACCACCTTTTATAAAACAACAACGCAAGAGTACAACACCTCTCACTATACAACAACATAAGAGTACACCACCTCTTATAAAACAACAACGTAAGAGTACACCATGTAACGCTCCTATTTCTATTAAAGCAATTAAACATGCGAATAATACATTTATTCAAGAAATAGAGATTACGTCTTATTCAAAATTCAAAAAAAAAACGATAGACATGTATGTAAACCTCAACAGTTACAGCGGAATACAAATCAGAGTGATCAAATATATACATGCCATGAGCAAATAAATCATATCCCAAAGATAAATCTCAAAACCCAAATATACGGGTAGTCATCAACAAAATAATAATTCAAAGGAAAAATATAACAACCTAATCTAGACCGACACGACAAGCCTAGATCAGAGCCGACACAACACCGATATCGGAGGAAGCTCCCGATATCCCACGCAAAGACTCACCGAGACTACTCCTGCACAACGTCTACTCACCCATACAGGCAAGTAGGCGGTTGAAACCACTAGGGGTAAGCATTACATTATCATAATCCAGATAATAATCAAATCAAATAATATCATGTACTTGAATAATATTAGTCATGCATAAATACTTATACCACAACTTGATAGTTCGTATCCACATATATCAATCACATGAATAATTATCCAATCATAAATATTCATTCACAACATCAATCATAGACAATCATTATCAACATTCATTCATCTCAAATCATCACCAATCACACAATTCACATAGGACTCATGCTATGATATGCACTTATGGACACATAAATGCATGCGGTACCAAATCTCAACAAGGTCGTCACCTTTCGATGCCACTTGCACATCAAATGTAAGGGCTCACACCTGCCTTACAATAATCTCGAAGTAAAAGAGTTCAACTCTTTTACAGCAACAACGACTATGATGCATGGGCATGTATAAGGACTCGATAATGCGACAACAATTCACAATCTCAACTCAATATATAGGACAACACCCAATTATATTGATTATCTCCACAACATTGCATTATCAAGAAAACATGCCCACACAAATAAATCATAGTATTCATCATCACACATCAAAATATTTACCAATAATCAACAATGTCATCCAACATCAATTACATGATTTTCAATAATCAACAAACATCACTCATCACGTTTGATTTTACCAATTCAAGAATTCTTATATTCCAAGCAATTAGCATACGTTTCTCACGATAGTCATCATACCTCAAACATATACATGCATGCTCAATTATTCACTCTAAGTACCTCATTAAACCCAAATTCAAGTTTGAAAAAGTTCCACGGCTCAAAGAAAAAGTTATGATAAGTTTTCACAAAAATTCACTTGACCCATGTGTAGTAATTTGATCATAACTCAAGTTCTAAAAATCATTTGGACGTCAAACCAAAGCCATTAGAAAGCTAACATAATTATCTAAAACTTTCATGTTTACACCAAAGACCAATTCGAAACAGAAATAGGTGAAAAAGACGCAAGAACGCGAAACAGGGGATGTTGGAACTGGCAATTTCGCTTCTTGAGAAGCTTCTGGCATGCTTCTGAAGTATGCTTCTGAAGTGTGCTTCTTTCTGAAGTGTGCTTCTGAAGTGTGCTTCTGGCCTGTTCGCTTACAGCTTTTCCAAAAAGTGCGTTTTTCACCATTTCGCGCGTAAAATGCAAACCGTTAATCGGATTTTGATGCCGTTTTCACCTACACGATCTTGACACTTGACTCTAACATAATCTATAAAAATTTCATGTTTCAACCATCCCAAAAGTCATTTTCCAAAACCTCACATAATCACTTATTGGCGAAAACGCTTAAACATCGACATTTCACACGAAAAACCCGTTTTCTCCCAAACGACTCAACTAACATAACCACAACATGAAAACAGAAATTCTCATAGGTTCAATTCATCCAACAATAACAAAATTTCAGTCAACAACCATATATATATCAAAAAGTTCATTTTGGTCCTTCACATGAACACTTAACTCAACTTCACCAATTTCACAAAACCACCAACAACAATTTATTTCTCATCATCAATCCACAATTAAGTATACCCAAATCATAATTCACTTACAATAGCATCAGTTAACAATAACCACATCTCTTTTCAATCAAAACATATCAAATTTCATCAATTAAGCATAATTTCATAACTTAACATTTATACATACTGTGAAACATGTAATTTCACCCATAAACATACCATAATCATCAATTCAAGCACAAGAAAATAGCATCACAACAAGAGCACGAATTTAACAACAATTGTTCACCAACCCATTTTCATACAACATGAGAAAATGCAAAGATTTTACATGATTATGATAATAACTAACCCCCTTACCTTTGAAGTTGATTATCTCTAACCCTTGCTTCAATTCAGCTCCTAGGTCACCCAAATTGATTCCCCAAGCTTTCCCTTCAACACTCTTGTTCTTCTCTTCACCTCTCTCTCTCTCTACCTCCCTCTCTCTCTAGGAAAATGTTTTGTGAAGTGAATGAAAGATATTTTCCTATGACAACCTTAATGTTATCTCCCTTAATGAGCTCAATTCCAATTCTAATGGGCTTAACTCATTCTAACATAATTCCAAAAAGTTTCTATACACTCAACGGTAATTACTAACAACGGTAAAATATAACGAACGGTCACTAACGGTAAAAACTAATCACTACACTAGCAACTTAGTAAAATAAGGGTTCTCACTAAATATTAAAATGATTCTCACCAAAATTACCATTTTACCCTTACCCGTCAAATGACTAAAATACCCTTCTAATACGGTAATCCACGTAAATGCACCCGACGACAATTAAATACACACAAGCACAATTAATCACACACAAACACAATTAAAAGTAATTAAAATAAATCTAGCTAAAAATCGGGCTGTTACACACCACCTCTTACAAAACACCTGAACATAAACAGTCACCAACAACAGCTTCAACTACGACTTCAACAACAACACGGACGATGATGACAACGACAACGACAACAACAATTGTGCATACATAATTATGACTTACTCCACAACTTGGTCAACTGTGACACGACGACTCTTAACAACGAAATTCATCAACGGAGTATATATTCACATAATAATTCATCAACATATACATTCATATAATATAAGTATTTCAAGTTATCCAACGACAATATTCATATTAATTCAGGTTCACTACAAAAAAAATATAGTTATATGCAACTTTCATCTCTACCCCAAAGACCAACTCAGAACTCATTAGACCCTTTATACAAAGTTATTTCTTTCATAAAAACATCTCTAGATGGTTAGGATAAAGTCCCTACACTTAGGAAGAAGTTTGGAAGCAATTGGAGTGAAGAAAATTGTATTTTTAAGGATTCTTTGGTGACAGAATCGTGGCACGTTGGTCTCCTATCGTGACACGATTTTTCCAGATTCGACAGACGACTTCTGATTTTCAACCTTCACGTTTTCGCACATAAAAATCAAACCGTTAACCCATTTTCGATGCCGTTTTCGCCTAAACACTCCTGACACTTGGCTCTATCATAATCTACAGAAAAATTCAAGTTTCAACCACCCAAAAATCGATCTCCAAAACCTCACACAATCACTTATTTGCAAAACGTTCAGACACCGACTTTTCAAGCGAAAATCCCAATTTTCATTTACCCAACCCCAAAACTGACTGGAACATTAGACTATGAATAATCTATAATCGGAACACCATATGTACACAAATTCTATGGATTTTCTATTCAATTAACAACTAATTGCAATTCTCAAAACCTAATTCCCAATTCCTCAAATTCCCAACCACAACATGTTAAACTCAATTTCAGAATTTACATACACTATAATTATTGAAAGTTAGCCTCACCCTTACCTTTGATTGATGAACAAAGCTCTACACGATCTTCTATTGGCTACTCTTGGCTCCCTCTTGGTTTTCTCTCAAAAAGCTGCTTCTACGTTAAAAAATGGTTCTCCCAATTCTAACTTTCCACTTTTCTTTTTCTAAACCTAATTCAACTTCTTCTATTTCCACTTAATTCCACACAACTCTCCTTATTTCTAAATCAGCCCCTTGAACTCCAAATATTCTAAATTCTCACTTATTCTATTAAATAGTAAAATAACTCATTTAATAAAATATAACACACCACATAATCAACATAATTATATAAAATCATATATAAAAAGACTTTAAATCAACCAATAATAATTAAATAAAATTGGGGCGTTACATTCATGATGACGTGTCAGACGCAGTGTGTCATAAAAGTGTTCATTTGAAGGTTTCTATCTGTGCGTGGCGTCTATTCCGCAATAAGTGGACAACAAAGGACAACTTAAGGAGACGTGGAATTATTCCCCTCGACTCTCTACTTTGCGTTTCAGGGTGCAGTCAAAATGAATTAGCAACACATTTAATTATTCATTGTCCTATTTTTGGTTCTCTTTGGCAACACGTGAAAAAATGGCTTGACGTGTATTCTGTGGATCCCGAACATGTTCTCAATCATTTTCATCAATTTAGATTTTCTACTAGAGGATATACTCCTCGCTATTCATTCCTTCATATGATTTGGCTTTGTTGTATTTGGGTCCTTTGGAATGAACGAAACCATCGGCTGTTCTCCAATAAAGTTAAATCAATTATGCAGCTTTTGGAAAAGGTAAAAATCACTTCACTTACCTAGTTAAAAGCTAAGAATGTTTACTTTTCTTTTGGTTATCATATGTGGCCGCACCAACCCGTTGTTTGTTTGGGGATAGGCTGACTGTTGGTTACCATTTTTTTGACTTATCTGTATTGGTTGTTGTAATTTTGTTCTGCTTCTTTTGCTACGTGCTAGAAAACAAAATTTATTGTTAATATATCTTATTTTGGCTTGTTAAAAAAAAAAATCAAATCTTAATGCAATAAAAAGAGATCTTAATGCAATTAAAAGAACACATGTGTTCGTCTTTTCACTGGTATATATAAAGAGAGAGAAGCAAGTTGAATTTTCTAATCTCATCCTATTTGTTTTTCAACCCCAAACACACGCGAAAAAAAAAAAACAATAAAAAATAAATCACTTTCTATCGCACACAACGAAACGAAACCCTAGCGAAGACCCTTCTTCATTCTCCCTTTAATTTCATTCCCATGTCTTGATTTCATCTCATCAATCAGGTCTGTTTCAATTTATCTGTTTCAGTTTTACCCCTTTTTCCGACGCGTTTACTTTTTTTTTTGGAAAATTCTGGATGTGATTGGTTCATATACGTTCAATTGTTGATTGATATTCCAGATCCAGTATTAATTTTGAGGAGTGTTGATTATTTATTTTTTTTGATTTTATTCATTGGGATTGTGAATGAAGGAAATGTCTTGGGTTTTCAATTTGCATAGTTTATTTATTTATTTTTTTAATTAAATTGAGCTAAAGTTTTAATTTTATTCGGTAGGTTTGAATAATCATTAATATGTTTTTTTATTTAATCCCCTTTTCGATAATCTAATCATGGGGTTTTACTAATTTATGCGAAAATGCATCCGAAAGTACTAACTTTGTTTTAAGGTTAAATAACTTAGCTTAACTTGGGTAATGATTTAGGGTACAATTACAATCATGTTATGTTATAAGGGCTTTATGCATGTGGTACAATCTTACTTCAGTCAAATTAAGTCCGTATTTGACTTGAATTTATTTTTGTGTTGTACTTTGGAAAAGCTTAGTTATATGATGTGTTTTCGAAAGAGCTTTATGATGTGTGTATTGTTTAATTATGATCTGGTACTTTTATGTTGGTTCTGATATTGTTGCCGGAATTTGTGTGACAGCAGTATTACTTGTGATGTCGGTTACTTGTAAAGTAATCTCTATGAAATCATTGAAAGAAGAAATTTGTGTAATTTTTTTATTTGCAGGTTTCATGTAGCTGGTGTATAGAGTTAATCGACAAATAATTGATGGATGATGATAGTAAAAATGGATAACATGTCTGCTCCCTCATCACGGGAGCGTGCGAAACACCTTTATGAAAAGGTATTCATTTCTCTCTCTTTTGGTCATTCACTAAGCTGAAAACATTAATATTAGAAAGTAGATAGATACTAGATAACCAATCAATGTCTTGTCGGTGTAAGTCTGTTACAGTCTGCTAAGCTAAATATAGTAGGAATCTGGTTGGTTGGTGTGATAGATAAATGAGTGCCCAGTGCCCTTTTTTATTTCCATAAGTTTTAAGTGAGATTATTGTCTGGTTTATAACATTTCAATTGTTTGTTACTTAGAACCTCGAATTGGAGAGTAAGCGCAGGAGGTCTGCTCAAGTGCGAGTCCCGTCAGATCCAAATGCTTGGCAACAAATGCGTGAGAATTATGAAGCAATAATTCTCGAGGATCATGCTTTCTCTGAGCAGCACAATATTGAATTTGCTCTTTGGCAGTTGCATTATAAGCGGATTGAGGAGTTTAGGGCATACTTCAATGCCGCTCTTTCTTCTGCAAAATCAAACCCGTCTCAGGGAGGGAAAGTCCATGCGCGACCTGATCGGATAACTAAAATAAGGCTGCAGTTTAAGACTTTCCTTTCAGAGGCAACAGGATTTTACCATGATCTTATCATGAAAATCAGAGCAAAGTATGGGCTTCCACTTGGTCACTTTGAGGATGCAGACAATCGGATTGTGATGGAGAAAGATGGAAAGAAATATGCTGATATGAAGATAGGTTTAGTATCTTGTCATCGTTGCCTGATATACTTGGGTGATCTTGCTCGTTATAAAGGAATGTATGGTGAAGGTGACTCAATAAACCGGGAGTTCACAGCAGCTTCTAGCTACTACTTACAAGCTGCATCTATTTTGCCTTCTAGTGGAAATCCCCATCATCAGGTTTTGCATTCTTGTGATATTTTAAATGTTGCTTAATATTTTAGTTGTGGTGTATAGTTGCCATAATCCATTTTTTTTACTTTTATGTTCTTATCAGCTTGCTTTATTGGCTTCATATTCTGGAGATGAGCTGGTGGTTATTTATCGCTATTTTCGTAGTCTGGCTGTGGATAATCCATTTACAACTGCAAGAGAAAACTTGATAGTTGCTTTTGAGAAGGTAATGCGACCATGTGTCTACTCTTGTGATGTTCCACTTTTTCGTCCAGAATGTTTGAAACTGTTATTGAGTAGTTTGTACTTCGTATTTCATTGTTTTCCTCATCTTATGGATATTTCTATCTCAATTTCTGCATGCGTACTAATTTATTATTATGAGTATGAGATGCATTCAATTTTACTGTTAGTTTCTTATAATTGTGTAGGCTATACATTTCAGATTATGTTTTTGCTTGTTTTAAAGCCCATATTTAAATATTATGCATTGATGAAAAGAGCAGCCCTTTGAAAGCCAGTCTGTTTATTTGGCATGGACCATATTGGAGCTTAATGAAATGGCCTTGAGTTGATTCTACGTTTTGTTTCATGTGTTGGTGTCTGGGTTGTCTTGATTTTTTTGTTTTTACTTTTCACCCTTTTGTCTAATTTGTTTATTGTCTCTTACCGTGATATTTAGCATTATGATATAATTCTGACTAGCTATTTTTACAATTCAATGATAGAATCGTCAAAGTTTCTCTCAGCTACCTGTTGATGCCAAAGTTCTCGCGGTCAAGGAATCTTCAGCAAGACCAACTGGCAAAGGAAGAGGAAAAGTCGAAGCAAAACTTTCAACAAAGGCAGCTAGCGTTGATGCTAGTCCTAGAATTGAAGGAGCATCCAGTATACGAGAAACTTCTAAATACTTCTGTACTCGCTTTGTCCGTCTAAATGGAATCTTGTTTACTCGTACAAGGTATATATTCTGAACATTTTCAGTTCGTATGTTATTAGGTGCGTCATTGCTAGTGATTAATCTGTTCTGACTGTCATTTTTTTTGGTTTTCTTATACTGTGATGATAGCCTCGAGACCTTCAATGAAGTTCTTGCTGTTGTTAGCGCTGGCCTGCGTAAACTTCTATCTTCAGGGCAAGATGAAGAACTGAATTTTGGCATTGATGCTGCTGATAATAGGCTTTTCATTGTCAGAATTGTCTGTATCATAGTATTTACAATTTATAATGTGAATAAGGAGTCTGAAGGTCAAACTTATGCCGAAATTGTACAGCGTGCTGTTCTTCTTCAGAATGCATTTGCTGCGGCATTTCAATTGATGGGTTACATAATAGAGAGATGTGCTGAGCTGCGTGATCCATCTTCTAGTTATCTTTTACCCGGCATTTTGGTTTTTGTTGAGTGGTTAGCTTGTTATCCAGATCTAGCCAAAGGTAATGACGTCGATGAGAATCAGGCTACTCTCAGATCAAAATTTTGGAACCATTATATATCCCTTTTGAATAGACTGCTTTTGGTTGGGCCTATGTTGGTTATTAACGAGGATGAGTCTTGCTTTAATAACATGAGCAGGTATGAAGAAGGGGAAACCGAAAACCGACTTGCTTTGTTTGAAGACTTTGAGTTAAGGGGGTTTATTCCACTGCTTCCTGCACAAACTATCTTGGATTTTTCTAGGAAGCATTCCCTTGGAAATGATGGTGAAAAAGAAAGAAAACCTAGGGTCAAAAGGATTTTAGCTGCAGGGAAGGCTTTAGCAAATGTTGTTAGCATTGATCAGAAAGTGATATATTTTGATTCAAAGGAGAAGAAATTTACAATTGGTATTAAGCCTCAAGCCTCAAAAGATTTTGTTCTTACTACCTCCTATTCAGGCATGCTCAATGCAGAAGACTTGCTGCAAGAAAATCCAGGAGACGAATCAATTGTCGAAGTTGTTCAATTAAACCAAGACCAGTATATGGAGGGAGATGAGGATGATGAAGTTATTGTTTTCAAGCCTGTTGTGTCTGAGACGCGAGCTGATGCGGTTGTCTCATCATGGGCTCCCCATGATGGTTTGGAGCCTGCTCTAAAAGCATTTGGAGGGGATTTAAAATTTCATGTCAATTCTACTTCCAACCCTCTCAATAATCTAAACCTTCAAACTTCGCCTGTTTCTGTTAGCAGTATGATGCCTCAAAACCTGCAACCACAGCAAACATCAAGGTGGATTGAGGAGGATATTTCTCTTAAGAACAATTTTAAAGGTCTTGCCTTATTTGAGAATAGGCATGTAATGAAAGATGGCCTACAAGAAGCTGTAGGCTTCCCAAACCACGCAGCACTCCCTATTCCAATTCAACAATCTGTCGCTGCTGACAGTAATGGTGTGTTTTACGGTCTCCCAAAAGCTTCAGAATCTGTGGTACAATCCAAAGTTGATGCTATTGCATCTTCTGGAGTAATTACTGATAATTTATCTGGGATGACAACATCAGCCTTGCAAGCTACTTTGAGAAAATCCCCAGTCTGTCGACCTGCTAGGCACCTTGGACCTCCTCCTGGCTTTAGTTCCTTTCCTTCTAAACAAGGTAGTGAATACTCTATTTCAGATTCAATAAGCGGGAATCCTATTATGGATGATTATGGTTGGTTGGATGGATATCATTTGGATTCATCATCTAATGATTTAGGCCCCACTGGGCCTCTGGCTTACTCTCAATCAAATTCTCATAAAGTCAGTAACAATGGATTTAGTGGGACGGTCAGCTTTCCCTTCCCTGGAAAACAATTTCCATCTGTGCCTCTTCAGGTTGAGAAACAGAATGGTTGGCATGAGTGTCAAACATACGAGCATTTAAAATCACACGCAGATCAGCAGCTGCAACCTCAACAGCAGCTCACGAATGGAAATCAGCAGTTTCCTCCTCATCCTGAGAAATTTCAAGGACAATCAATTTGGACAGGTCGTTACTTTGTGTGATGTCAGTATGAGAGTATAGATGGTATGTTGTGGCATGGATTAATTGCTTTTTGTTTGATGTCTTCCTTTCATTCTGTTTAATTTTTCGGATGGCTAACACAATTATGTATTTGAAGGATTATTGTGGATGGGCTGCATCATTTTGCTACTCATTCAAACTCCAGCTTTGCGGCCTTGTTATTGGATGTTGTTGGAGTTCCTTTGGTCTTGACTTGTTGCAGGATGTTGCTACTACAAAAGGTAAGTGCCAATTTATTCTTCATTTTGTTGGTATCTTTGACTTTGTAAGACTTAAAATTTGCAAATCAGACCTCTATATTCTGCTGTTGAATTTTAGTCTTGGTAAAACGGGCGACTTAGTGGCTTTGAAGATCCCACTGTGACCGAATCCGTAAAGAATCAGACCCTATGTGGATACATTGCAGACAGCTTTATCTTGTATTTTCAAGAGGCTGATTTGGTTTTGGTTTAAATATCTAATATTTCTGTTTGGGCCTGGTCTCTAGAAATAACTTTCAAACTGTGGTGGGAAGTTCAGAGAATTTTGTCTGCTGCTGCTTAATTTTTGAATAATTCTAACTTTTTTTCTTGCTAATTATTACAAGATTATGCTGAGGTCTCTCAAGCCCGGACGAAAGAAGATAAACAAGCATCTTTACAGTTCAAAGTTCTTAAGAAGTAAATGCCTTGTCTGGTTCCATTGGGGTGGATAGGTGGTGATAAATAAAAGACTAATCATTCAGTCATGTTGGAGCTTGTGTCTTTTAGGATTGGTGGTGTTACAATGGTTCGTTCATATCCAGGGGAGGTGTCATGATGATGCACCTATAAGAATCGTTGTTAACAACATCATTTGGTTGCAAATGATACTACATAATGCTTCAGACTATATAGTTGGGAAAGTTGCTAGGTAAGAAGTGGGTGTCAAGTTTGGATAATGGGATATATATATGATATATAAGCATTGTGGGGACTCACTTGAGTTAGTGAGTTAATGTGTTTAGTTGTTGCGTATTCGTTAAGGATCATAATGATCTGCTGTGTGTGTTTGATGAGTGCTATGGTTCATTTTCATGTTTTTATAAGTCGGGGTGTTGGCTCGAACTTGCAATTTGCAAATAAATTGGTGGGTATTGGATACATATCCATCTTGGTATGTATGAATATACAATGATATGTCATTTGGATGTAGCATTTTTATTACTTGTCGTGTTGGTATTTTTTATGTTATTCGGTTGTACTTCCAATATTATTGCTATGGTTATTATTAATTAGTGCTGATAATGGTTTTCATATTATTGTGGTTTTCAATGTTTGGATTGAGGTTTTTTGAAAATGTTTGGATTGAGGTGAACTATGGGAAAGGAAGATGTAAATTGGTTCTCTTTTTATGTAAACTTTTGGGTGGCATTTAACATGGGAAAGTGTAAAACTTTTCCACCATGGGTCAGTTTGATTTAACCATTTGATCAAATGGGGAACACAATGTTATCATGCTTTCAACACTATTATTTTTTTTCACCATACTCTTCCTTCTTTACTCTTCTTGCTCAACTCCATTTCCAGCATCCCCAAATAATAACTAGGGTTAATTAAGTTTTTAGTTCCTATAAATATTCACGGTTTTGTTTTTAGTCCCTACAAAATAAAATCATATTTTTTGGTTCCTGTAACATTTTCCTTAAGCAATTTTAGGGATAAAAAATGTTGATGGAAAAATTTTATAGGGATTAAAAATGTTGATGAAAAATTTTATAGGGACTAAAAAATATGATTTTATTTTGTAGGGACTAAAAATAAAACTGTGAATATTTATAGTAGGAACTATTTATTAAATTAACCCTAATAACTAAGTAAAACTGTGAATATTTATAGGACTAAAAATGTTTTTAAGGAAACTCATTTAACAGTTTTATGTCTAGTATTGAAAAAGTTGAACATTTTTAAGTTAATTGACTAAGTTATTAACTAAGTCGATGATATCCATGTTTCATCTAAAAATCAAAAGTTTTAACATGTATAGAGTGAAATAAACCCATTATGCAAAGCCAATTAGTTTCACATTGATGACTTTAATATTCACCGCCTATTGTTTCTATAAATAACTGGTTAAAAACCCGTGCTTCGCATGGGTTGAATAACGTGTGTTGTAAAAAATATGTTTCAAAGCATGGGTTGAATAACATGTGTTGTAAAAAATATGTTTCAAAGAAAAAATGAGCTATAATTATTGTTTTTGCGCGGTGTTCAAATTAGTATACATAATCCAGAAACTGCTTCGACTATTCGAATAAGTTTATCAATAAAAAAGCATAGATCAATATCAATATGTCAAAGTTCTAAACTCCAAATTACATATAGAATTAGTAAGATTAAAACTCAAAACAACAACAAACCCGAAAATTTAAAAAGTAACACAACTAATCAGAGGCAAATGTAATACAACCAAATTATGAAGATGTAGGCCACAACAATCCAGCATCTTTTACCCTTTCATAAAGCTCAAATTGAAGCTCATTTTCTATCTTGCTTTCATCATCCCACATCCCATCATATTGCACTTTCATCTCATAAATACTATCATATGCGTTGTCCATTTAAAAAAAACACAGTTAGGTAATATGAAATGAAAGTGATAGAAAATAATAAAGTAATGGCAAAGAGATACTTAGCAGTAAGTATTTGAGACATTTAGGTAGTTATGATCTTACCTTAAAGTTATGACAGCCCTTGATGAATCACACTACGACATTTAGGTATTGGAGCAGTAAGTATTTGTACAGTTCCTGAAATGTGTACATTGTTTGAAATAAAATATTTCATGGATTTTGATAACAACAATAAATGTCAAGAATTAGTATATTTGTCAAGAAAAAATAAATAGTGTGATTCATTCTTGAAATATTCATTCTTAATAAAAAGTGGTGACTATAGGTTGTTTGTGTTAACATGAATCATTTGTAAAATTAAATACTATAGCTATGAGCCTGTAACAGGACGAACTTCAAAATTCCAATCCCTAATATCTCTTTTCTATTGGAAAGAAGGCATATTTCGTTAGTAAAAAGAAGAGTAAAATGCACATAAAAGGTAGTGTGTAGCGTACGAGTACCAGTACCCGCGAAGTGCCCGGTACGGGTACGTTTTGCAAATTGGAGTACCCGTGCTTCAGAGCTAAACCCCTATTATCAAGCAGTCGAAGCCAAGATTTATGACAGTGTTCTATGTTCATATCCATAAAGAAGCCAAATCTGTCCAGAAGGGAATATTTAATATACATCAATAAATAGTTAATTCCTTTCAAAAAATTATTGAAGAAATGATCCCTCTAAAAGAGTAAAATAAACGTTCGCTTATATCATAGAATCATTTAGTTGTATCGAAAATAAAAGCATTCAAAATTCTCAAAATGAAATTTCATGAAAGCAAGAATAAGACTTACTCAACGCCTTCTCAAATCTTTGCAGGATTGCAATCCTTAAAATCAACCAGTTGAGCGAATAAGTAAAGAATATTTTGGCTCATCAAATGCATCGTATCCTATAGTATTTCCACAGGTCCAACCTATAGATATTTGGCAAGTGTACCAATAACTATCGAAGTAGTAATAAATATCGTTCCACAAGGACTGTATTAATTCCAATTATAACAAATACGTTATTATTTTAGGATATGTAAAAGTTATTTTGATTGCCCTAGGCAGATGATTTGAGTGTAACAAAAGTAAATGAAAGTTGTTTGAAAAAATGATCAGAGAAGAATGATTAAGCCGATGAATCCCCTACTGTTCTATATGAGTAGTTACCTCCCTTATTTACTAATTACTATTCATTCTTTACGACAAATTAACAAATTAATTTTGATAAATCTCTTGAATCAAAACCCTTTCCTAAGTTATAACCTTTTAATGTCTTAAACAGATTGAATAACCGCGGAAGCGATGTTCTAAACGTAAATTCATATGTCATGATTCTCAATTTCCTATCTTTAGGTTCCTATGTTGAATCAAACAGGATTACTAATTCAAGATTAAAAGCTAGGGTTAGTAGTCATTCAATTCCTAATATCAATTCATATAATTTCAAGAAGCTAGGGTTAATAGTCATACAAGCAATTATATGAAAGCAATAAACACAAGTGATTCTGAATAAAGACTGAATACTATTATTAAATAAGAGAGTATCAACTACTAAATCATATATTACAAAGGTTCATCATGGCTCAATCATACCAAGAGTTTAGCTACTCATGGTTTTACGATTATAAACATAAACAAGAGTAAACATACATAAATCCGGACCAACTATGAGTTGGTATGAGATTCAGGGCTTGTTCTTCGGTCTCCTGGTGTCTTCTATGCTCAAAATCGCACTTCCCAATCGATCCCTAATCCTTGGCCGCAGCTGGCCTTATATAGAAAGAATTTTAGGGTTCCAGAAAGCCCATCATCGTGCCACGATACGATCCAATCGTGGCACGATAGCTTCATTAATCCTACGTGGCAGTAGACAAAACCTAGCATCGTGGCACGTTGCATTTTGCTTCGTGCCACGAA
This sequence comes from Medicago truncatula, assembly GCF_003473485.1. Classification (NCBI taxonomy): domain Eukaryota; kingdom Viridiplantae; phylum Streptophyta; class Magnoliopsida; order Fabales; family Fabaceae; genus Medicago; species Medicago truncatula. Next base: position 17,158,149 of record NC_053044.1, on the reverse strand, counting down.
ATTTCCAGTGCAAAAACCTTTGTCCCACGTTCCTTATCGTGCCACGAACAAGCTTCATCGTGGCACGATGCTTCACTCTTAGGAACTTTTCATCTTTTTCTCAGTTTCTTCTCATTGAGCACTTGTTCCTATTTTGGTCTGATTTAACCATGATTTACAAGCAGTTATCTCTCTAAATGTCATAAAAATGACATAAACATAACTAAAAACTAGTGTTGATGCAACATCATCACAACCTCATATTCTTTTGACAACTATCTAAATACATGATAGGCTACTTTCACATACTTATGGCAACTTTATAGATCCTTAAACTCTGAATGCAATATAATGCTGCCTTAACATACACTTTTGCACCAAACATTTTGGCTAAAGCCATCATTAATATTGAGACTTGTCAATGACTCAAGACTGTCAAAGTATGGATGATCAAGTGCTGTTTTGGCATATATTCTCTCAGCATGATTGTGCTTGAGCATTTTCTGCAGGTAAGTGCATACAATTTCAACCACAGTTCGGCAGAAAGAAAATAAGAGACACACATCACTGAACATGGTGAAAGTTGTTGAGATATTGTATGATTGTGTGTTGATTTATGTTTCCTTTCTTAGATATTTCCTTCCTTAATCAATGGAAGTGATTGAAAGACTCATGCCTATATATGATTTGCCTATTTACCTCACATTCTGCACAGAGAACATGTTTTCAGTCTAAGTAAGTTGGTATCTAGAGCTAGGTTAGAAACCCTAGTTTTATTTTTTCTCTGGCCGTAACACCACTGTTTTTGTCTTGCTGCCACCATTGGTGCTCTTGCCGTCGTCTCCAACCGTGACACATGCACCGCCATCTAGATTGGAGACCTCCGATCTTCCGTTGTCCAAAAATTCTTGGGCGGAGTATCCTCCACGCGCCGTCTTCCACCAGTCCGATTTTGACGCCGTTTGTTCCAGTAGTCTCGGTTTTTTATCCTGGTTTCGTTGGGACCACTTCCAGTTTTTGGGTCTCACATTGGAGGTCTGTATCGGTTGTTTTCTATTTCAGCCGCGTTGGTTTTTTTCTCTTCTCTGTCAGTTCTCATCAAACCTTCAGGTTTGTTCACTGTTTCTGCAAGACAACTCACTATTTGGTGTTTTTGCATCCTTTTTTGCTTGAAATATCATGTCAGACGTCCAACCAAAGGAGGGTGATTCCGCTATGAAAAAGAGTGATTTCGTATGCGTTTCAAGGAGCAGCGATTATCACAACAGAAAAATTGAATGGTAAGAATTATTTGAATTGGTATTCTGCTGTTGAAATTTGGTTTTTGGGTCAACGTCTTTCTAACCATCTTACTTGTATCGCTGTTGTGGAATTCCATTGAACCTAAGTTGATGGCACATTTTCGTCCGTATAGGACCTGTTATGAGATTTGGCATATGGCTAAAAACCTTTATGCTAATGATTTATCAGAATATTTGACTCGAGCTCAGTCCATTATTGATGGCCTTAAACTTATGCTGGTGTGATGATGTTAAGAAGGTTTTAGAAAAGCTTGATAATATGTTCACGGTGTTTATCCTTCACGGTCTCCCTAAGGAGTATGCTACTGTTAAAGATCAGGCCTTAACAAATACCACAATCCCTACTGTTGAAGAAATTATTGATCGTCTCACCCGAGTTTCTTCACCATCTGATGATACCTAGACAACCTCTGAGTCTTCTGCTCTTATTTCTTATTCCAATGACCGTGGTAGTGGTGGTCGTGGACGTGGTCAAGGCCGTGGACATGGTCAAGGTCGGGGATGTGGTAAAGGGGGTAGAGGTAGCCGTTCTACTTAATGTAAGAGAGATGGACACACTCAAGACCGGTGCTACAACTTGCATGGTTATCCGAACAAAAGTGCTAATGTTGCTCAATCCTCTACAAACTCTGAGTCAAAGGCTGATCAGGAAACTACAATTTCTGCCAATGAGTATAAGGAGTATTTACAACTAAAGGCAGCACAACATGCATCCTCCTCGGCTACGGTTGCTCATACCGGTAATTCTACGGTTTGTCTTTCTCACTCTACACCTCTTGGATGGGTTTTGGATTCAGGTGCTTCAGATCATGTGACTGGTAATTCCTTAATTTTTTCTGAATTATCTACACCTAAATATCCACATTTTATCACCGTTGCGTATGGGTCAAAAGTTGAAGCTACGGTGTTGGGCAAGTTTCACCTACTCCTTCAATCTCTTTGAACTCAGTTTTATTGAATCCTAATTGTCCTTTCAATTTGATTTCTATAAGCAAGTTAACTCGTTCCTTAAACTGTGCCATAACCTTTACTTCTGATTCCCTTTTGATACAGGACCGGATTACGGGACAAACGATTGGAGCCGGAACTGAATCTCGTGGTCTTTACTACCTCCGTCCTCCTACTTCCGCTACATGTGTTGTAGTCGAATCTCCTCATCTCCTCCATCGTCGTCTGGGTCATCCAAGTCTATCAAAATTGAAGATGGTGTCTGGTCTTCCTCAGTTAGAGTCTTTACGGTGCGAGTCTTGTCAATTAGGAAAATATGTTAGAGTTTCTTTTTCTAACCGTATTAATAATAGAGTTATGGCTCCCTTTGATGTTGTTCATTTTGATGTTTGGGGTCCTAGTCGTTTTCCTTCTACCTTAGGTTACAAGTATTATGTTACTTTTATTGATGATTTCTCAAGATGTACTTGGGTATTTTTAATGAAAGATCATTCTGAGTTGTTTAATATTTTTAAGAATTTTTGTTCTGAAATTCTGACCCAGTTTGGTAAAACAATTCGCATCCTGCGCAGTGATAATGCAAAAGAATATATATTTTTTTTGATATTTTAATTCTTTTATGCACTCCAAAGGTATCATACATCAATCTAGTTGTCCTCATACACCTCAACAAAATGGTGCTGCTGAAAGAAAACATAGGCATATTGTTGACACTGCTCGCACTCTTTTGGTAAATGCCAATGTGCCTCTAAAGTTTTGGGGTGATGATGTTCTTACTGCAGGGTATTTAATAAATCGGATGCCATCCTCTGTTTTGAATAATCAAGTTCCTCATTCTTTGTTGTACCCTACATAACCGTTATATGTTGTTTCTCCTCGTGTCTTTGGTTGCACATGTTTTGTTCACGATTTATCTCCAGGTCGCGATAAAATGTCTCCTCGTGCTATCAAGTGTCTTCCTTGGTTACTCTCATGTTCAAAAGGGGTATCGTTGTTTCTCTCCTTCTACACACCGCTTCTACACATCGGCTAATGTTACTTTCTTTGAGGACATACCATACTTTGCCAACTCAGATGTTCCTCCCGTGGAGTTAGATCAGGTCTTGCCTATTCCTTATTTCGAGTCTGTTGAGTCCATTCCTTCTCCATCGTCTGACCCACCAGCAGTGGTAGATACATCATCTCCAACCAACTCTCCTCCACCTATTAACTGGTATGGCATCACTTATGAGAGAAGGGTTGAACCACATGCTTCAATTCCTATTCCAAGTGTTTCGTCCCCTACTCCGGAATGATCTGCGTCTCCATCTCCATCTCCTGATATGACCATTCCCATCCGTAAATGTAACCGTTCAACCCGTAATCCTTACCCTATTTATAATTTCTTGTCATATCATCGTTTATCTTCCGCCTATTGTGCTTTTGTTTCTACACTTTCATCAGTTTCTATTCCTAAGACTATTCAGGAAGCACTATCCCATCCAGGGTGGAGACATGCCATACTTGATGAAATGTCAGCTTTAAAATCTAATCATACTTGGGAAATTGTTCCACTCCCTTCTATCTTGTGGTTTATGTTGACAACATTGTGATTATAGGTGATGACAATGAGGGTATCAAATCGTTAAAACAACACTTATTTCAAAACTTCTAGACTAAGGACTTAGGTCTTCTTTGTAACACCCCGTTTTCCCAACATAAAAATTTCAACAATAATCAGAGTAAAACATCATGAAAAGGGATATCACACTTCTTAAAAATCTCAAAATAGATAAATAATAATTTATCCTTCATCAACAAAATAGCAGCGGAATTAAATTCAAACTTCATAAATTATCTTGGCACGCAGGCCTCATCAAACACATCATAAATTCAGTTCAATAACATTAATCATAAATTCAAAGTCAATACGTAAAGGAATAGAAGCATGCAATCAAAGACCCCATCCCGTTACGTATCAGAGCAACCTAAGACTCAGTGAGGCAAGGCCACTCACGACAGCACAACAACAACCTACTCTGGATAACCTGCAAGTTACTCATACGAAGAGCAACATTTCCAAGCAGAAGGGGTGAGATTTCACAAAACAATAATATTAAGCATATAATTCAATAATTATAATTAACAAAATAAAAACATCTTATTATTCAACATTAATAATAATATATCATAAATCATTTCATTCTTTAATAATCATAACTTAATCATTTTATCATCATCGACTCGGCAAATGCAACTATGCAACTTAGACCTCTTATATGCATATGGTACGAATACAGGGCATCAAACCCCCATCGCTATTTGAGTATTAATATACTTCCAGGGCATCAAGCCCCCATCGCTAATTTTGAGCTAAAGCTCCAACGTGGTGAGTACAAAGTTGCAGGGCATCAAGCCCCCAACAATGAATGCTAATGCATAGACTCGACCTCTTAAGCAACTTAATTCGACAACCTCTTATATTAATCCAATAATTTGGAACATCATCATCTTCAACAACTTAGACCGACTCATACAGCTTAGTTAAATAACAAACAACAACATAGGCAGTATACAACCCATCATGATATAATAATATCGAATGTAAATCAACAACTCAATTATCAAACTTAGGTCATGTAATTTATATACAATTATATAACATTATAAGCAACATTAATTCATAAGCATCAGTCTTACTGGAATATTAACAGCAAGGTAAACAACTTAGTTTCTAACCTCTAAGATCAACTCACATCAACTGGAACAACAAAGATCGCATTCAACCTAAAAAGGCATTCTGTAACACAAAAGATCGCGAGGCGAGAGCCTCTGCTCGCCATGGCGAGTTCGGTCAGATTCTCCAAATTTTCATTCTAAGTCTTTTCAGGTTCAATCTCATTCTACATTCTTTCCTAATCATTATTAGACATGTTCAGGCACTCCAAAGCATCTAAGGTTCAACTCAAAAGTCAAAAATACGAAATCTTGCATGCTCTCTGGTCTAGCTCGCTAGGCGAGTTCATCTGTTCGCTATGGCGAGTTGCGACGTGCAACTCGCGAGGCGAGGGAAAATGGTTCGCGAGGCAAGAGATGAACTTCATCACTCGCACGGCGAGGATCATCGTTCGCGATGGCGAGCGATGAATGTAGGCTCGAGCAGAAGTGCAGTTTTCACGAAAATTCAACTTTTCTCATGGTTTTAAGCCTAACATTGATTCCAGAATTCATCCTACACATTATCTAAGGTCTAGGAACAGTTTTTACATCAATCTAACAACTTTTCACCGTTTAATCATCAATTCTATCAATTTGACCTAATTTCCGATTCTTCTTAAACTCATCCTAATTCATGTTAAATGTAACCGTTGATTCATAGACTTAATAAAATTGCAAAGTTAGTCTCCCCCTTACCTTAAAGAATGAAATCGCAGCTTCTAGGTCTTCTCCCTCTTCTCTTGGCTTTTTCTCCCTTTTTCTCCAAAACTGATCGTACGTACAATGTTTTTCTAAACTAGGTTTCCCTATTTATACCTCATCCAATTATCTTATCTTATTTCTCTTTCTCCCTCAAAACTCTCTAAAATCTCAAAACAGCCCCTAAACTCAATATTTATTTTATTTTCAAATCTTATTTTATTAAACAATAAAATAAGTCACAACTCCTCATAAAATCATATAAAACCACCTCAATCATATAAATCACACATATATTATATAAATATAATATAAACTCATCTAAATAATTTCTAGACTCGATTAAATAATAAAATAATAAAATAATTCGAAACGGGCGAAGTTGCGACAGATGAAACACATCGTGCAAATTCGAAAGATGCGGTGGTAATCGCACTCGATACGCCACCGTTCCAACTCTTTCCGATATCTGATACGGACCAATAAATCTCGGAGTCAACTTCTTTGACTTCAAAGCACGTCCAACACCAGTGACATGAGTGACTCTCAAAAACACGTGGTCTCCTTCTTGAAACTCAAGATCTTTCCTACGCTTATCATGATATCTCTTTTGTCGACTCTGCGACGCTTTCATCTTTTCTTGAATCATCTTAACCTTCTTGGTAGTTTGCTGAACAATCTCTGGTCCTAAGACCACTCTTTCACCTGATTCAAACCAACACAACGGAGTTCTGCATCTCCGACCATACAAAGCCTCATAAGGTTCCATTCCAATACTAGAATGATAACTATTATTATACGTGAACTCTATCAATGGAAGATGACTATCCCAAGTTCCTCCTTGCTGAAGAACACATACCCTCAACAAATCTTCTAACGACTGAATCGTCCTCTCCGACTGACCATCTGTCTGCGGATGATACGCCGAACTCAACCTCAACTTAGAACCTAAAGCCTCTTGCAAACTCTTCCAAAATCTAGAAGTAAATCTTGGATCTCTATCTGACACAATGCTCGAAGGAACACCATGCAACTTCACAATATCATGAATGTAGATCTCCGCCAACTGAGAAACAGGAAAACCAATATTAATCGGAAGAAAATGAGCCGACTTCGTCAATCTATCAACAATCACCCAAATCACGTCATTCCCTTTAGGAGTATTCGGCAAACTCATCACAAAATCCATGGATATACTATCCCATTTCCACTCTGGCACATCTAAAGACACCATCATACCAGCAGGTTTCTGATGCTCAACCTTCGACTTCTGAAAAATCAAACAAGAATACACAAACTGTGCAACGTCGCGTTTCAATCTGGACCACCAAAACAACTTCTTTAGATCATGATACATCTTCGTAGCTCCCGGATGAATACTCAAGTTACTTCTATGGCTCTCTTCGAGAATCATTTTCTTCATCTCATCATCGTCGGGAATACAAATCCAACATCGAAACCTCAGCACACCTTGATCATCGATTTTAAAATCACTGTCTTCAGTCTGATCACTAGCAACCAACAAGTCCACAAACTTAACATCGACTTTCTGTGCCTCTTTAATACTTTTCAGAAATTCATTATCAATCTTCAGCATTCCTAGCTTCACACTTTCAGATGACATTTCACACACTAAACTTAAATCTCTGAACTGTTCAAGCAACTCGAACTCTTTTACCATCATAGCAGACATATGCAAGGTCTTCCTACTCAAAGCATCTGCAACAACATTAGCTTTACCCGGATGATAGCTCAACTCAAAATCATAATCCTTCAGCAATTCAAGCCATCTACGCTGCCTCATATTCAATTCCTTCTGATCGAACAGATACTTCAAACTCTTATGATCACTAAACACCTCAAATCTCGAACCGTACAAGTAATGTCTCCATATCTTTAATACAAAGACCACAACAGCTAACTCTAAATCATGCGTAGGATAATTCTTCTCATGAATTCTAAACTGTCTCGAAGCATAAGCTACTAGTTTTCCATCTTGCATAAGCACACCACCTAAACCCAGCTTAGACGCATCACAATATACCACAAAAGGTTCATCTGACTTCGGCAAAATCAAAACCGGAGCTGTCGTCAACCGCTTCTTCAATTCACTGAAACTGTTCTCACATTGAACATCCCATACAAAGGCTTTACCTTTACAAGTCAACTGCGTTAGCGGAAGTGCTAACTTGGAAAATCCTTCTATAAATCTTCTATAATAACCAGCCAATCCGAGAAAGCTTCTAATCTCAGTAACTGACTTAGGAGTCTCCCATTGCGATACCGCTTCAACTTTAGACGGATCTACTGCAATACCACTACCAGAAATAACATGTCCAAGAAAGCTCACTTCCTTCAACCAGAATTCGCACTTAGACAATTTCGCATAAAGCTTCTTCTCTTTCAACATTTGCAAAACCAACTTCAAATGCTCAGCATGTTCTGTTGGAACAAAATGTGTTTCATAATAAACCTTAATGAGTTTTGATGATAACAAGGTATTAAAAATTGTCAATTGGTTTTTGCTAATAATTGTTCAAGTGTACAGGACCATAGGCAAGTCAATCAATTTCAATAGGTCTTGGAAGAACAATGGAAAGCAAAGGAATCCGAAGCATCTGAAGAAAATTGCGTCTGAAGCTAAAGTGCTTCTGAAGCTGGAGTGCTTCTGAAGTAAATGACGTCATCAGAAGCAAGAAGCTCATCAGAAGCCCATCAGAAGCAAGGTTTCATCAGAAGCGAAATCATCACCAGAAGCTACAATTAATCAGTGAATTTAAACTGGAGATTCAAAGTAGCTGTTTCTCGTTTCAACCTCGTCTAACAAGAACGAAGATTTGAAAGGGAGGTATCAACGGTCATTTGAAGAGTGTAACACCCTCTTTGAATTATTTGATTTATTTAATTATTTAATTGAGTTTAAAATTTATTAAGAAGAGTTTAAAATATATTTATTTGATTATGTGATTTATTAAGTGGCTTATGTTGTTATTTAATAAATTAAGATTTGAAAATAGAAATAAGATTGAGTTGAGAGTTTGTTATGAGATTTTAGAGAGTTTTGGGGGAGAAAGAGAAATAAGATAAAATAGAAAAAGGGTTATAAATAGGAGAAACCTAGTTTAGAAAAAACATAACGTACGATCAATTTTGGAGAAAAGGGAGAAAAAGCCGAGAGGAGGGGGAAGACCTAGAAGTGCTGCGATTTTCATCTATAAGGTAAGGGTGGGACTAACATTCAATAATCTTAAGTCATTGATTCTGAAAATTGGATTTAACATGTTGTAGGTTTTCGTTTTTGAGAATTTGAGAATTAGGGTTAAAAGTGGTTAATTGATGATTTTCTAAAATAATGTTTTTGGTCAAGTTTTATATGATTTTGAGTCTCTTTTGATCTATATAAATGTTTAGACAAATTTTGGAATCAAATTTGGGCATTGGGAAAGTCAAAATTGGGATTTTTGGGTGAAAAATTGGTTTTTCCCGAGAGCTGCACAGTGACAGCATCTTCTGTTCCATGTTCTTGCGTCTTTTTCACACGTTTCCGTTTTGAACTGGGTTTTGGTGTAAAAATGAAAGTTGTAGATAATTTTGTTAGCTTTCCAATGGCTTTGGTTTGAAGTAAAAATGAGTTTTGGTTTAGGAGTTATGATGAAAATACTCCAAGGAGGTCTCAGTGAATTTTTATGAATTTCAGCACAACTTTGTCCGAATTTGAAATGAAAACTGGTATTGATTGGTACAGAATTGGTCTTAGGTGTAAACACGAAAGTTGTAGGTATAAATGTTAGCTTTCTATTGCCGTTGGTTTGACTTCAAAAGGATTTATAGAATTTAAGTTATGGTCAAATTACTGAACGTAGGTCACAGTGAATAATTGATTATGATTGATGAATTAGTATATGTATGTATATGTTGTGAATCTGATATTGTCCATGATCGATGAAGTGTTATATGTATATATGATGTTTTAAGATGTTGATTATGATTTGATGTTGTTATATTGGGATATAATTGTATATGCATCAATTAGATTATCTGTGAATAATTGAGACGTTGATTGACTTGCATTTGATATTATTATGTCATGTTGTTTTTGTATACTACTGTGTCGCTGTTGTTATTTAACTAAGCTGCATGAGTCGGTCTAAGTTGATTAAGATGATGAAGTTCCAAATTATTGGATTATATAAGAGGTTGTCGATTTAAGATGTTAAGAGGTCGAGTCCATGCATTAGCATTTCATTGTTGGGGGCTTGATGCCCTGGAGCCTTTGCTCAATTAAGTTGAGGGCTTGATGCCCTGGGAGCCTTTTTACGCTCAAATAAAGTTGAGGGCTTGATGCCCTGGAGCCTATTTACGCTCAAAGATTGGTACCACATGCATGATTAGAAGATTAAGTTGCATAGTCAAGAGGTTAAGTTGTCAAGTTGTCAAGTTATCAAGTTGTCGAGTTGTTAAGTTGTTAAATCATGAAATTGTTTAAAGCTGTGATTCTTTATATGAACTATTAAAGAAGTGAATTATGATATATTATTATCTATGATGATTACATGATGTTGTCTATGAGTTGTTAAATATGATTGATGATGCTTATGTTGTTAAATGTAATTGATGAATTATATGCTTAATATTATTGTTTGTGAAATCTCACCCCTTCTGTTTGCCCACCATGGGCAACTAACAGGTAACCAAGAATAGTTGATGTCGTGTGAGCTTTCCTTCTCGTGTGTCTTAGGTGCTCTGATACGTAACGGGATGGGAACTTTGTTATTGCTTTTCTATTCCTTACGTATTGTTTTTGAAGATTTATGACTATGTTTTTAGATTAGATTTTTATGCGACATTTATGAAGAGGCCTTCGTGCCAAAGACTGTTTTAGTTATTGAAATAAATTCCGCTGCGAAGTATTAAAGATCTTGTATTTGAATTTTAAAGGATAAATAGTTATTTATTCAGTTTATGATTTTAAGAAAAGAATGTGACATTCCGTTTATGTTGAAAAACTCTGATTATTTATGCGAAATTTTTATGTTGGGAAAACGGGGTGTTACAAAGAGCACTAAGTACTTGTCCTTCTTTAACAGAGTTGACAAAAGTACAGGTGTACAACCACTACCTCCATTACTCTGTTTTTGTCTACGCTACAAGACAAGAAAACAGCCATGCCTGCATAAATGTTCCTTCAAGATGGGAATAAATTTGAAGCTAATTCTTCAAAGGACTACACCCATATCAAGCAAAGAATTACTGGTGGATGATCAAAGGAACTCAACGACTCTTTAGACGTGCTAATCATCTCAACGTCTCTTTCACACCTCTATATAAAGGAGTAAAGACTTGAAGATTGTAGATAGAGATATACAAGTTAAAAAGCGCCAAAACTCTGTCAATTTGATTCTAAAAAGCACATTGAATTTCTGTACTGATTTGATATATCTTAGAAATTCACAAGTCTAGAGTCTTTATTACATAGTATTTGTGAATACCACTGATTGTATATCAAGTGTTCAAAGTCAAACATTTTTCTCTGTATTTTTGTTTGAATAGAAGCCTCTTGCTTAGTGCTTGAGCATTGGAAGACTCTTGCCTGCGTGCTTGAGCATTTTTGAGAAGTCTCATACTTAGAGAGTATTGAGCATTTGTAATCTTTGTGATTATAGTGAAATCTCCTTGGAAGTGCAAGGGGGACTGGACTACTTCCGATTTGTGGAAGGAACCAGGATAATTGCTTGTGTCTCGCTTTTCTTTTCTCTGCTTTGATCTTTTCCGCTGCATATCTGATTCTAGTTATTACATCAGAAGCATTCCCAAACTGCTTTTGAAGTATTATCAGAAGAAGTATTTTTAGAGAAAAAGAAAACACAATTCAACCCCCCTTCTTGTGTTTTTCTCACCTTCAATTGGTATCAGAGCTTGCTCTGTTATTATAGCACTTAACCGTGTGACAGATCAAGATCCAAGAAAAACATGTCTGATGGAGAGGAATCCACTACATCTATAAAATACAATAGTGTCAAACATGACTATGATACTGCTGAAAGGAAATCAGATTCTGGAAAAGCTCCAAAGTTCAATGGAGATCCAGAAGAGTTTTCATGGTGGAAAACCAATATGTACAGCTATATCATGGGATTGGATGAAGAACTATGGGACATTCTTGAAGATGGAGTTGATGATTTGGATTTGGATGAAGAAGGAGCTGCTATTGACAGAAAGATACACACTCCTGCTCAGAAGAAGCTTTACAAAAAGCATCACAAAATCAGAGGGATCATTGTTGCTTCTATACCTCGCACTGAATATATGAAGATGAGTGATAAATCCACTGCTAAGGCAATGTTTGCATCACTCTGTGCTAACTACGAAGGAAGCAAGAAGGTTAGAGAAGCAAAGGCTCTAATGCTAGTTCATCAGTATGAACTGTTCAAAATGAAGAATGATGAGAGTATAGAGGAAATGTACTCAAGATTTCAAACTTTAGTATCTGGACTGCAAATACTGAAGAAGAGCTATGTTACTTCTGATCATGTTAGCAAGATTCTGAGAAGCTTGCCTTCTAGATGGAGACCGAAAGTAACTGCCATTGAGGAAGCTAAGGATCTAAACACTTTGAGTGTTGAAGATCTTGTCAGTTCCCTCAAGGTACATGAAATGAGTCTAAATGAGCATGAGTCCTCTAAGAAAAGTAAATCTATTGCTTTACCATCTAAAGGAAAGTCTTCCAAATCTTCCAAAGCTTACAAGGCCAGTGAATCTGAAGAAGAATCACCAGATGGAGATTCTGATGAAGATCATTCTGTGAAGATGGCTATGCTGTCTAACAAACTTGAGTATCTGGCAAGGAAGCAGAAGAAGTTTTTGAGCAAGAGGGGTGGCTACAAGAACTCCAAGAAAGAAGATCAGAAGGGTTGCTTCAACTGTAAGAAGCCTGGACATTTCATTGTTGATTGGCCTGATCTTCAAAAGGAGAAATCTAAGAGCAGACCTAAGAAACCAAGTTTCAGCTCTAGCAAATTCAGAAAGCAAATCAAAAAGAGTTTGATGGCGACCTGGGAAGATCTGGATAGTGAATCTGGTTCTGATAAAGAAGAAGCAGATGATGATGCAAAAGCAGCCATGGGGTTAGTGGCAACAGTATCATCAGAAGCAGTATCAGAATCTGAATCAGATTCAGAAGATGAAAATGAGGTATATTCCAAAATTCCCAGACAAGAACTTGTTGATTCTCTAAAAGAACTCTTATCACTATTTGAACACAGAACCAATGAGTTGTCTGATTTAAAAGAAAAATATGTTGATTTAATGAAACAACAAGAAACAACTCTATTGGAACTGAAAGCTTCTGAAGAAGAACTCAAAGGGTTTAACTTCATATCAACCACATATGAAGACAGACTCAAGGTTCTTTGTCAGAAGCTACAAGAAAAATGTGATAAAGGTTCTGGCAATAAACATGAAATTGCCTTGGATGATTTTATAATGGCTGGCATAGACAGAAGCAAGGTAGCTTCTATGATCTACAACACATACAAAAACAATGGCAAAGGGATTGGATACTCTGAGGAGAAATCCAAAGAGTATAGTCTCAAGAGCTACTATGATTGTATTAAGGATGGATTGAAATCCACCTTTGTGCCTGAAGGTACTGTTGCTGTAACTGCTGTTCAGTCAGAACCTGAAGCTTCTGGTTCTAAGGCTAAGATAACATCAAAGCCAGAAAACCTCAAGTCTAAGGTAATGACAAAATCTGATCCAAAGACTACAAAGGTCAAAATTCTGAAAAGATCAGAACCTGTTCCTCAGAGTCTGATTAAATCAGAATCTATAACCCTAAAGCCAAAAGATCAGAAGAACAAAGTAGTTACTGCTTCTGAGAACACAATATCCAAAGGTGTTAAACCTAAAGTATCGAATGATCAGAAGCTACTCAGCACTCACCCCAAGGTACAAGGGAGGAAAAGTAAAACCTCCAGAACTAACCGAAAAGGACCCATGAAGATATGGGTACCTAAATCTGAATTGATTAAAACTGCAGGTGTGCCTAAGGGCAAGAGAGAAACAAAGGTCATGGTACCTAGATAGCGGGTGTTCAAGGCATATGACAGGAGAGAAAGCTTTGTTCCTTACCCTTACCATGAAAGATGGAGGAGAAGTGAAGTTTGGTGGCAACCAAACTGGAAAAATCATTGGTACAGGTACTATTGGTAATTCCTCCATCTCAATAAATAATGTGTGGCTTGTAGATGGTCTGAAGCATAACCTATTGAGAATTAGTCAATTTTGTGACAATGGGTATGATGTCATGTTCAGTAAGACCAACTGCACACTAGTCAACAAGGATGACAAATCCATTACATTTAAGGGAAAGAGAGTTGAGAATGTCTATAAGATTAATTTCTCTGATTTGGCTGATCAGAAGGTAGTTTGCCTTCTGTCAATGAATGATAAGAAGCGGGTTTGGCACAGAAGGTTGGGACATTCTAATTGGAGATTAATTTCTAAAATTAGCAAGTGACAACTTGTCAAAGAATTGCCTAACATTGATTATCATTCAGATGCACTCTGTGGTGCATGTCAGAAAGGGAAAATTGTTAAAAGTTCTTTCAAATCCAAAGACATTGTATCAACCTCCAGACCCTTAGAATTACTCCATATTGATCTTTTTGGGCCAGTTAACACTGCATCCCTATATGGAAGTAAATATGGATTAGTCATTGTTGATGATTACAGCAGATGGGTAAAATTCATTAAAAGTAAAGAATATGCATGTGAAGTGTTTAGCAGCTTCTGCACTCAAATACAATCTGAAAAAGAATTGAATATTTTGAAAGTCAGAAGTGATCATGGTGGAGAATTTGAAAACGAGCCATTTGAATCTTTTTGTGAAAAACATGGGATTCTTCATGAATTTTCTTCTCCTAGAACTCCACAACAAAATGGGGTTGTTGAGAGAAAGAACAGAACTTTACAAGAAATGGCTAGAACCATGATCTATGAAAACAATTTAGCTAAACATTTATGGGCAGAAGCAGTTAATACTTCATGTTATATTCAAAATAGGATCTATATCAGACCTATGTTGGAGAAAACTGCATATGAACTCTTTAAAGGAAGAAGACCCAATATCTCTTACTTTCATCAGTTTGGATGTACTTGTTACATTCTAAACACCAAAGACTATCTGAAGAAATTTGATGCCAAGGCTCAAAGAGGAATCTTTTTAGGTTACTCTGAAAGGTCAAAGGCGTACAGAGTGTATAATTCAGAAACACATTGTGTTGAAGAATCTATGCATGTTAAATTTGATGATAGAGATCCTGGAAGTAAAACTCCAGAGCAAAGTGAAAGTAATGCAGGTACAAATGATTATGAAGATGCATCAGAATCTGATCAACCTTCTGATACTGAAAAGAATTCAGAAGCTGAACCTAATCCAGAAGCTGAGTCTATTTCAGAAGCTAAACCTAGTCCAGTAGTACAGAATGAAAATGCTTCTGAGGACATTCAAGATAACACTCAGCATGTGGTCAACTGAAATTCAAGCTCAAATCTTCACATCCTAAGGAGCTAATCATTGGAAGCAAAGACAGTCCTAGAAGAACAAGATCTCATTACAGACAAGAAGAATCTTTGATAGGATTGCTTTCAATAATTGAGCCTGATGTAGTATTTTTGCAGCAAACAATTGTAAGTATTTATATCGTCTCCTCAGGGACTAGTGCGATATCGCGGACCGTTCGACACCAAATACCATTCTAAGTTAAAAAGATAATTGGTTGTTTGTTTTAGTAACTCAATTGCAAACGATAAAATTGAGATTAATAGGGCATGAAATGATGAGTCATTTATTGATTATTTTAATATGCTTTTTAGTTTAGTTTTATTTAGATTTTATATGATTTTATATTAGTATTATTTCCTTTTTAGGATAGTTTACTTTAAATTGCATTTTATTATATTTCAGGAAAGAATATTGGATGGATTGAATCTTGGAGCAAAAGAAAGGGACTTGGAGCCGATTAGATGCAAAAATACGAAGATTGAGAGACAAAAATATGTCTCCCACAAGTCAGAAGCTTGGCACGGCCCGTGCTAGCCTTGGCACGGTCGTGCCACCCTCCAGAGTGCCTTTTGCTGCTTTTGCTTTGATTTTAAGCTACTCTATTTTTAGCCCAAATGTAATAGCTTAGATTTTAAGTCGATCGAATGCTATAAATAGAGTAGCCATCCATCACAAATATTCATCTTTACTTGGAATTCAACAAGTGACAATTTCTTTTCTAATTAAAGTTCTTTTCTTTTCCTTTACTTTTCTTGTCATTTACTTTTATGCTTTCTCTCTTCTCCCCCATTTCTACGATGAACATGAGTGAGTAGACTTCTCCTTGTCTTGGGATTGTTGGATAAGTCTAAATGACATAATCCTAATCAAACCAAGCTCTAAGCCTTAATCTTATGTAACCCTAATTTCTTATCTGAATTCACCGTCTTAACATGGATCAACCATTATCAAACTGTGGAAACGAAAGTGGAGGGTTTGATAATTGTTTATCCATTATTCCAAATATCAATTAATAAAACGAAAGTGGAGCTTTGATATTCGAACAAGTGAATTCAGACAAGGATTGCAAAGTCAGCGAAATAGGCTTTGCAATCTTTGAGACATATAGTTTCGATCTTCAAGGGAACTAATAACAATCAAGTCAGCGAAATAGGCTTGGTTGTTAGAGGAACCAAAATCTAATAGTAATCAAGTCAGCGAAATAGGCTTGGTTGCTAGAGGAACATAAGAGAAACTGTCTTGAGAAATTAGGTCTAACATAACATTATAAGCTTATAGTTTTGGTTTGAGAAGGACTTGTCATTTAGAGGAAACCAACGATCCCAAGGCTCTTTTTATCATTATTATCTTTCAAACGCTTGAAAACCCCCAACTTACAATTCTCTTCTCTCTTCTAATCATCTCTAAAAAGTTAATTGAATTGAACTACTCCCTGTCGGAACGATACTCTTTTATACTACTTCGGTAAGACCGTGCACTTGCGGTTTTATCTCATCAAGTTTTTGGCGCCGCTGCCGGGGAGTAAACTAATTTGATTAACTCTTTCTTTGTGATTAGAACTCTCTTCTCTTCTTCTTTTCTTCTACTTCTTTCTTTTGTATTACCACTAACTTCTTGGGTTCTCGGTTTCTTATGCGAAGAAGTAAAAGTCTCGGAGAATTTATTCCTGAGATCGAAAGGTTTTTGCATAAGAAAAAGAGAGAGGCACAAAATAATACTGCTATGGCTGAACACACTCTCAAAGAGTATGCTACTCCTTCAACGGAAGAGCCACAAGCTATTATCGTGTACCCAACGGTTGCGGGTAATAACTTCGAAATCAAGCCTGCACTACTCAATTTGGTGCAGCAAAATCAGTTTTCTGGATCACCCACTGAGGATCCAAATCTCCATATTTCTTCCTTCCTAAGACTCAATGGCACCATAAAAGAGAACCAAGAAGCCGTAAGACTTCATCTCTTTCCCTTTTCCTTAAGGGATAGAGCTAGCGCTTGGTTCCATTCCCTAGAAGTCGGTTCCATTACTTCATGGGACGATATGAGGCGAGCATTCCTCGCCCGATTTTTCCCCCCATCTAAAACCGCTAAGCTTAGAGACCAAATCACGCGTTTCAATCAAAAAGATGGGGAATCTCTCTATGAGGCGTGGGAGCGTTTCAAGGAAATTCTTAGACTTTGTCCCCACCATGGCCTAGAGAAATGGCTTATAGTCCACACGTTTTATAATGGCTTGTCTTATACCACTAAGATGTCTGTTGATGCAGCTGCAGGTGGAGCTCTAATGAACAAAAACTACGCGGAGGCTTATGCTTTGATTGAAGACATGGCTCAGAATCACTACCAATGGACCAACGAGAGAGCCGTCACCACTCCTACTCCCTCTAAGAAAGAGGCAGGTATATACGAAGTCTCTGAATATAACCACCTTGCTGCTAAGGTTGAGGCATTAACCCAAAAATTTGAAAAAATTAATGTTAATGCAGTCGCACCTTCTTCTGCATCCCCTCCTTGTGAAATCTGTGGTATATCCGGTCATATCGGTGTTGATTGTCAGTTAGGTAGTGCTGCCAATATTGAGCAACTGAATTACGCTCAGTATAACCAAGGAACGAGGCCGAATCAAAATTTTTACAAAAATCCTCAAGGTTCCTATGGACAAGCAGCACCACCTGGCTACACAAACAACCAGAGAGTGGCTCAGAAATCTAGTCTGGAAATTCTGTTGGAAAACTGCATGATGAATCAAAATAAAAATCTTCAAGAATTGAAAAACCAAACAGGATTTCTGAACGACTCTCTCTCCAAACTCAATACCAAGGTTGATTCTATCGCCACACACACCAAAATGCTTAAGACCCAAATCTCCCAAGTGGCCCAACAAGTGGCCACCTCTTCTCAAACACCAGGAGTCTTTCCTGGTCAACCTGAAACAAACCCCAAAGCCCATGTCAACGCTATTTTTCTAGGGGGTAGTAAGCTAGAAGAGACTGTTACTAAAGCCAAAAGTGTCAAGAGGGAGAGTGTTAGGTGTCTAGGTAAGAATGGTGTGATAAAAAGTGAGAAACCGCTTGATAAGAACAAAGCCCTTACACCATTAAGGCTTACTAAGCTCAACTTGGAGGCTCAATTCACTAAATTCTTTAACATAATTCGAAAGATTTGCATTAAGATCCCCTATGCTGAAGCTTTGTCTCGTATGCCTCTATACGCCAAGTTTTTAAAAGAAATTTTTTCAAAGAAAAAGGCTATAGATCATAATGAAACAATAGCTTTGACAAGGGACAATAGTGCAATCATCAAGAAGTCACCTACAAAGCTTAGAGATCCAGGAAGTTTTGCCATCCCTTGTATGATAGGGAATGAAACCTTAAACCAAGCCTTGTGTGACTTAGGAGCTAGTGTTAGTCTGTTGCCCTTACCCCTCTTTACAAGGCTGGGGTTGGGCGAGCTAAAGCCTGCCGAAACAACATTGAAGTTAGCCGATCGTTCTGATATCCAACCTGTCGGATATGTCGAGGACATCCCCGTTAAAATAGAAGGGATAGACATCCCAACTGATTTCATGGTGCTTGACATAGATGAGGACAATGCGTGCCCTATAATCTTAGGACGACCCTTTCTCGCCACTGCGGGTGCTATAGTAGATGTTCAAAACGGTAGGATTATTTTTCAAGTGAGTGATGAGTTGATAGGATTTGAGTTGGAGAATTATATGAAAGGTCCCGCCCTCTATTCTTGTAATATGATTAAAGGTCATAATGTGAAAGAACACTTATTAGCGCCATCTACACAATATGACCTCTTTGATCCCTTCTAAGGATACTTTCTTATAACGTCAAGCTAATGACTATAAAGAAGCGCTTCGTGGGAGGCAACCCACGTATTTAACTGCTTTCGTTTTGTTTGTTTTTTGTTGTTTTTAAGTTATTTTATAGGTAATTGTCCGAAGATGATTCAAGAAAACGAGAAAAATTTTGAGGCCCCACGTCCAGAACCTTGGCACGGCCGTGCCAGACCATGTCCATCCAAAACCAGCATAAACTCCAGAATATTGGCACGGCCCGTGCTAAGGTTGGCACGGCCGTGCCCGACTACAAGTAAGGATAAACCTCCCCTTTCACGTTCTTCTTCCCTCATTCTCCACCACAAACTTCTCTCTCCATTTACACTTCTCTCCAAAACCTCGATAACCATAAAACTTCAAAACCTCCATATCTCCCCCAAAACCTCACCATTTCACAAAATTTCTTCACCCAATCAACCACAATCCCCATTTCAATCATAACCCATCAATCAAAAACAACTTTCCTCCATCCCTACCAAATATCATCAAATTACTAGCCCCCATTCGCCTACCTAAAAACACACAAATTCTTCACCAATTCACCCAACCCAACTCCTAACACTTACTCAAACCCCCAACCCCATCACCCAACCAACCTTTTTCACCAAAAACCCAACCTTCACCCAAAACACAAAAGGTCAACCAAGGTTAAGGATTAATGGCATCTAGGAAAGGTGGAGCAAGCTCTTCCGGAGGACCACAATCAAAGAAGAAAACGCAAGCCAAGAATCATGGCATAATCTTCAAGGACACCAAGCAAAGGGATAGGTATAAAATTCTTCTCTCTAAACCTTTGCATCCTTGTCGATATCCAGATCCTTATACTTTGAGTGTGCTAGGACTAAGGGATAATGTGTTTAGCTTACTAGGAAATTTAGGATGGGTTGATATGCTTAGACCTATGAAAGGTTTCGAAAATTTCACTTATGAATTCTTAAGTTCTATTGAATTTAAGAAGGATAAAGTGAATTTTGACAACCCCGACCATAGAGTCTCTTTCCGACTTTTGAATATGGATTATGAGATGTCTCTCGAAAATTTCTGTTTAGAGATGGACTTCGCAAATGCGGGGTTCATCCATGACTCTTGGAATCCAAATTTAAAGTCGGAAAACTATGACCCCGCTCTCTTTTGGAAACGCATTACCGGGTTAAGGCAATATAATCCTCGCAACAATAAGGCTAGTAACATTCACAACCCAGTACTTAGATACCTCCAGAGAGTCATGGCTTGTACCATTTGGGGTAGGAAAGAGGTAGGAACAACTAGGACGGATGAACTTTTTATGCTTTGGGCAATGCTTAGTAACAATCCCGTTAATACTTGTTTCTACCTACTTGATTACCTTTCCTCCATAGGAGCTAGACCTGATAATAGAGCTGAGATAGTAGTCGGTGGTATCATTAGCTTCATCGCTAGGAAGTTTGGAGTGGGTGAGGAAGATGGGATAAATCCAATTGAGGGCAACAATAGGCTTAATATTGAAACCCTTGTTGCTATGAACTTCATTAAGATTCACCCACCCATGACTTATGCACTTCAACTTTGCATACCTCTTTTATTTCTACTTCCTAACCCATCTCGGACTAACCCCGAGGTGGAGGAAAATTTGTTATATGTTGGTGATGGATTACATGTACATGAAGAGCATAATCAAGGTGACGAAGAAGGTGCCCACATGCACCATGAAGAGGAGCCCCATGACCATAACGACAACAATGAAAGTTGGGCATGGATGCAAACCGAGGTACAAAGGATAAGCACCGAGCAACAAAGGCAAGGTGTTGAATTATCCGGGCTAAGAAATGATGTCCTACGGGGCAACCGCATATCCGAAGAAAATAACCAAATGCTTCGGAACATGATGCAACACTTCAACCTCCAAGGCCCTCCCTATGGACCTCAATAAAAATGTGAGCTTTCCTCTTCCTCTTTTTCACCTTATCTCTTCACTCTTTATCTCACTCTTCTTCCTCTCCTTCTCTTTTATCTTGAATCATTGAGGACAATGCTTCTCCTAAGTGTGGGGGGAGCCTAATAAAGTGTCTTTAGTCGTAGTGTTTCCAAACTCCCTTGAACTTTATTCTTTTGTTTTGTTTTATTGTAAAAGGCATGGTTAAGTAGCTAATTTTTATTGAAAATATCATGACACAAAATTTTCATTGTTTCCTCTTATTTTGTTGATTCTTGTACATGAAAGCAAACTCTTGTGTTTTAAGTCTTCTTGATATACCCATATCTTGTTTTAAAGTGAATAAAATTCTCCAATGAGAAACACACAAAGTTGCTTCCCTTGAGTAAATGTATGAATAGGTATTTTAAGGAAACGCGTTTTAATCTTAGTGGTGCATTAACCTTTAAAGATTCTCAAAGTGCCAGTAGTATAAGTTAGTATAAGGGAGTTCATAAAAAGCCAAAAAGCCAAATAAATTCCAAGATCTCATCATTGAATCTAGATTGGGGAAGGAGGTAGGCCCTCCGACCTCCTACGTGAAGATGATTGTTATCTTAAGGAAAAACTTTAAAAAGCATCATTGAATCTAGATTGGGGAAGGGGGTAGGCCCTCCGACTTCCTACGTGAAGATGATGTTTTAAGGGATACCATTGAATCTAGATTGGGGAAGGGGGTAGGCCCTCCGACTTCCTACGTGAAGATGTTGTTCCTTAAATAAAGAACTTAAAATGTGCAAATGGCAAAGAACAAAGATTCTCAAATACTCCCATCTCTCTTATATGAATTATAGAAGGAATCTTTCTTGGTTGGTTTAGTGCTAGGATTAGACCATGTTTCCTCATAATGCCTATCTTATACCGGAGCAAGAAAAGGGTTGGACTTCACACACACACTCACTTAAAACTTGATCGTTGGGTTGAATAAAAATTACAAGAAATGCTTGAGTTTGTGATTAGTGTACATTTGGGATTTGAGCCCTTGAGGAGACATGTGCTTTAATTGAATTTTCATTTGATATAACTGTTTGTGCTACTATGTTTATGCCTTTTGCTTGAGGACAAGCAAAGATTCAAGTGTGGGGGAGTTTGATGAGTCATTTATTGACTATTTTAATATGCTTTTTAGTTTAGTTTTATTTAGATTTTATATGATTTTATATTAGTATTATTTCCTTTTTAGGATAGTTTACTTTAAATTGCATTTTATTATATTTCAGGAAAGAATATTGGATAGATTGAATCTTGGAGCAAAAGAAAGGGACTTGGAGCCGATTAGATGCAAAAATACGAAGATTGAGAGACAAAAATATGTCTCCCACAAGTCAGAAGCTTGGCACGGCCCGTGCTAGCCTTGGCACGGCCCGTGCTAGCCTTGGCACGGCCGTGCCACCCTCCAGAGTGCCTTTTGCTGCTTTTTCTTAGATTTTAAGCTACTCTATTTTTAGCCCAAATGTAATAGCTTAGATTTTAAGTCGATCGAATGCTATAAATAGAGTAGCCATCCATCACAAATATTCATCTTTACTTGGAATTCAACAAGTGACAATTGCTTTTCTAATTAAAGTTCTTTTCTTTTCCTTTATTTTCTTGTCATTACTTTTATGCTTTCTCTCTTCTCCCCCATGTCTACGATGAACATGATTGAGTAGACTTCTCCTTGTCTTGGGATTGTTGGATAAGTCTAAATGACATAATCCTAATCAAACCAAGCTCTAAGCCTTAATCTTATGTAACCCTAATTTCTTATCTGAATTCACCGTCTTAACATGGATCAACCATTATCAAACTGTGGAAACGAAAGTGGAGGGTTTGATAATTGTTTATCCATTATTCCAAATATCAATTCATAAAACGAAAGTGGAGCTTTGATATTCGAACAAGTGAATTCAGACAAGGATTGCAAAGTCAGCGAAATAGGCTTTGCAATCTTTGAGACATATAGTTTCGATCTTCAAGGGAACTAATAACAATCAAGTCAGCGAAATAGGCTTGGTTGTTAGAGGAACCAAAATCTAATAGTAATCAAGTCACCGAAATAGGCTTGGTTGCTAGAGGAACATAAGAGAAATTGTCTTGAGAAATTAGGTCTAACATAACATTATAAGCTTATAGTTTTGGTTTGAGAAGGACTTGTCATTTAGAGGAAACCAACGATCCCAAGGCTCTTTTTATCATTATTATCTTTCAAACGCTTGAAAACCCCCAACTTACAATTCTCTTCTCTCTTCTAATCATCTCTAAAAAGTTAATTGAATTGAACTACTCCCTGTCGGAACGATACTCTTTTATACTACTTCGGTAAGACCGTGCACTTGCGGTTTTATCTCATCATGAAACTTGTTAGGATTAGAGTTCCTTGATCAAGCGTCACACGTAACTTAATGATCATACATGGATTCTAGCTTTTCTTTGATATTATCACGTATCCCTCAACAATACTATTCGTGTCCAAACAATATTGTGAAATCAATTGTATCATTCAATCGTTGATGTCTCATACTATTGAATGATTCAAGAGTCGATCTTATCGTTCAATCAATGATTTCTCAATCTATTGAATGGTAAGAAAGCTTTAAGTTTGGATACAAAAGGTGATTATCAAAACATCGATTCCATGTCTAGAACCTATGTTTTGAGAGATGATTATTCTAAACCTAGATTCAAAAGTATTTCTCAATCACAATTAAATCAAACATAAGCATTAAAGTGCAAGAATAACATCAATATCAAATCAAATGCTAGAACCATATATTTATAGTTCAAAAGATTACATGTTAAGCTAAGATCAAGTACCTCTAATCCCAACAAAGGAGATTTAGCTACTCATTGTCATGGAAGCCTTGCAAGAATGAATTGAAGGAGAAAGATTCATTTACAACTTATGATTTCTCAACAAAGGATGAAGAATCCACTCTCTATCACTCTCACTCTATGAAGAACAAGCCCTAACTCTCTCTCTAGAAATATTGTAAAATGAAAACTATGAAAAACTAAGAAAAACTAAGTATATCAATGAGATGGTTGAGTGGGCTATTTATAGAATTCTGATTCTGCATCTACTCGCCTCGCGAGCTCCTTCATTCGCCATGGCGTGTTGAGGTTCCATCGCCATTGAGTTTGTGCCACGTCATCTGTGAGAGGCTAAACCGACCTAACTCGCCTCGCGAGTAAAATCATTCGCCGTGGCGAGTGGGCTCGCCTTCTACTCGCCATTACGAGTTGGTGGCGTGTAATCTCTGTTGGCTACTGCAATTGCTCGCCTTCTGTAACGCCCACTTTCGTTTAATCGTTGATTTAATTGAGTTTAGGCAATTATATTATAATTATATAGTATATGCATGATTTTGGTATGTTTTGATGACTTGATTGATGACGTGATAAGTTATGAGTTTTGGAGGATTTGATTATGATATGAGATTTATTTTATTGTTAAATAAAATAAAGATTTGAAAATAATATAAAATATTTAGTTGAGGGCTGTTTTGATATTTTAGATAGTTTTGGGGGTGAAATTGAGATAAGATAAGTAATTAGGAAGAGATATAAATAGAGAAGACCTAATTGTTAGAAAAACTGATTGTACGTGAAAACTTTTGGAAAAGGGAGAAAAAGCTTAGAGAGGAGCAAGAGACCAAGAGGGCTGCGATTTTCTTCATAACCAGGTAAGGGTGGGACTAATAACTCAGTAGCATTAACCTCTGTAATTCTGATGATTAGTTGACAAAGTTAGGATTGATTTAGAGAAGTTTTGGAATTAGGTCAAAACCCTAAAAATTGAGAATAAACGGTAAAACTTGTTTAGATTGATGTAAGAATTGTCCTGTAACCTTAGAATATGTTTAGGATGAATTCTGGAATCAAAACCAAGCTTAGAACCATGTGAAACGTCGGATTTTTGTGATTTTAGGAAACCTGGCCGTAGCGACATTCATCGCTCGCCACGACGAGCTATGATCCTCGCCTCGCGAGTGATGAAGATTCATCGCTCGCCACGCGAGCCTTTCCCCTTCGCCTCGCGAGTTGTCTGGTGCAACTCGCCATGGCGAGCAACCTTTCCTCGCCTCGCGAGCTTAGGCAGAGAGCATGTCATATTTCGTGTTTCGACCTTTTTAGTTGAACCTTGTATGCCTTTGAGTACCTGAACATACCTAGTATTGATTAGGAATGATTTTAGGACAGGATTGAACCCAGAACAACATCAGTTTGGGAGATTAGTGTTACTCGCCATGGCGAGTAAGGACTCTCGCCTCGCGAGTACAACCAGAATGTAGTTGCTTGAGTGTTTGTGCGATCTGTGTCGCATGTGTTGATCAGGAGTGAACCCCTAAGTGGTATTGAGACCTAGTGATGACGTTTAATGCAGCCTGTAGAGTTGTTTAAATTATATTGATATTAATTGAGCATGAACTAATGTATTGTATATTCATGCAAGATATGAAGGTTTGATAATAATGCAATTTATGTGCTATTGATATAATGATATCATCTTGATATGTGACTTGTTTATGCTGCTTCCGTTATTTAACTAAGTGCATATGTATATGATAAGGTTTAGCTCCAAATTATTGGATGCATGTTGATTACGATGATTACGTGTTTTGTTCATAAGTGTCCATGCATAGCATATCATTGAGCTTAGTCCTCACCACGAATATTAGGAGCTTTGTCCTCCGCACGTTTTATAGGAGCTTTGTCCTCCGCACGATTAAAGTATATTAATACTTATGATGACGATTGGTACCACATGCATATAAGGAGTCTAAGAGCATTGTCACATTGTCATGATTAAGATGCCTTGTTGATAATGATTGAATATGTGATTACGTGATAAGTGTTATTTGATATGTTATGTTATTCCTAATTATTGGATATACGATTACGTGATAACTGTTTAGCAATTATGCAAAGTTAGTAATGGAATGATTATGATGTTAATTTATGATTCTCAATTACATTGATTAATGTTATTGTATTATGAAATCTCACCCCTTCTGCTTGAAAATGTTGCCCTTCGTATGGGTAACTTGCAGGTGATCGTGCTTAGTGTGCAGTTGCCGTCGTGAGTGGCCTTGCCTTCACTGTGTCGTCTAGGTCGCTCTGATACGTAACGGGATGGGGTTATATGCTATATCATGCTTCATTCTCTTACGTGGATAATATGTTATTTTTATTATGTTATGGAATTTGAACTATTTTGATGGGGCCTACGTGCCAAATTGATTATGATTTTTGAATTAATATTCCGCTGCTATGTTAAAGATATTTGTGAAGGTTAAATTATTATTTAACTGTTTTTGGATTACGTTTCTATGTGATATCCCGTTTATGGCTTTTACTCTGATAAATGTTTAAGAAATTTGTATATTGGGAAAATGGGGTGTTACAATTGGTATCAGAGCAGGTCGGTCCGTCCGGTCAATTAGAGAGTCGTGTCGAGTCTTAGTAATATTTATATTACTATCTTATGTTGTTGTTGCTACTTTTGTAGAATATCAGAAATGGCTGGAAGGAACGATGCTGCGTTAGCTGCTGCTCTACAAGCTGTTGCCCAAGCTGTGGGACAACAACCTAACGTGAATGCTGGTGCAAATGCTGAAGCTAGGATGTTGGAGACGTTCATGAAGAAGAACCCTCCGACTTTCAAAGGACGTTATGACCCTGATGGAGCCCAGACGTGGCTTAAGGAGATTGAGAGGATTTTCCGGGTTATGCAGTGCACGGAGGATCAGAAAGTGCGATTTGGTACTCATCAGTTGGCCGAGGAAGCTGATGACTGGTGGGTTGCTCTTCTGCCTACCCTTGGGCAGGAGGGAGCTGTTGTGACTTGGGCTGTTTTCATGAGAGAGTTCCTGAGAAGATACTTTCCGGAAGATGTTCGCGGGAAGAAAGAGATCGAATTCCTTGAGCTGAAGCAAGGAAATATGTCCGTGACAGAGTATGCTGCCAAGTTCGTGGAGCTGTCTAAGTTCTATCCGCACTATACTGCTGAGAATGCTGAGTTCTCGAGATGCATCAAGTTCGAGAACGGTTTGAGGCCCGACATTAAGAGGGCGATTGGGTACCAACAGCTGAGAGTTTTTCAGGATTTGGTTAATAGCTGCAGGATCTACGAAGAGGATACGAAGGCTCACTACAAGGTAGTGAATGAAAGGAAGGGCAAGGGACAGCAGAGTCGTCCTAAGCCGTACAGTGCCCCCGCTGACAAAGGGAAACAGAAGATGGTCGATGTTAGGCGGCCTAAGAAGAAGGATGCTGCAGAGATTGTGTGTTTCAATTGTGGTGAGAAAGGCCACAAAAGCAACGTCTGCCCTGAGGAAATCAAGAAGTGTGTCCGGTGTGGCAAGAAAGGTCATGTTGTAGCTGATTGCAATCGTACAGACATTGTTTGCTTTAATTGCAACGGAGAGGGTCACATTAGTTCACAGTGTACTCAGCCTAAGAGGGCGCCGACTACTGGTAGGGTCTTTGCTTTGACTGGGACTCAGACAGAGAATGAGGATCGTTTGATCAGAGGTACTTGCTACATTAATAATACTCCTCTAGTTGCTATTATTGAAACTGGTGCTACGCATTGTTTTATTGCTTTTGATTGTGTTTCTGCTTTGGGTCTTGATTTGTCTGATATGAATGGAGAGATGGTTGTCGAAACTCCAGCTAAGGGTTCGGTGACTACTTCTCTCGTATGTTTGAAATGTCCTTTGTCTATGTTTGGTCGTGATTTTGAAATGGATTTAGTTTGTCTACCTTTGAGTGGTATGGATGTGATTTTGGGTATGAACTGGTTAGAGTACAACCACGTTCTTATTAATTGTTTTAGCAAGTCAGTACATTTCTCTTCCGTCGAAGAGGAAAGTGGTGCAGAGTTTTTATCTACTAAGCAGCTGAAGCAACTGGAACGCGACGGTATCTTGATGTTTTCGTTGAT
This sequence comes from Medicago truncatula, assembly GCF_003473485.1. Taxonomy (NCBI): domain Eukaryota; kingdom Viridiplantae; phylum Streptophyta; class Magnoliopsida; order Fabales; family Fabaceae; genus Medicago; species Medicago truncatula. The sequence continues at coordinate 17,130,238 of NC_053044.1, read as the reverse complement.
GGCTACTTTATCTATTGAGAATCAAGCAGTGATTGATAGGTTACCGGTGGTGTGTGAATTTCCTGAAGTTTTTCCAGATGAGATTCCTGATGTGCCTCCAGAGAGAGAAGTTGAGTTTTCTATTGATCTTGTTCCTGGAACGAAGCCGGTCTCGATGGCACCTTATCGTATGTCTGCTTCTGAGTTATCTGGGTTGAAGAAACAGTTGGAAGACTTGCTTGAGAAGAAGTTTGTTAGACCGAGTGTTTCACCTTGGGGAGCGCCGGTTTTGCTAGTAAAGAAGAAAGATGGTAGTATGCGGTTGTGTATTGATTATCGACAGTTGAACAAGGTAACTATCAAGAATAGGTATCCACTTCCGAGAATTGATGATTTGATGGATCAGCTAGTGGGTGCACGAGTTTTCAGCAAGATTGATTTGAGATCAGGTTATCACCAGATTAAAGTAAAGGATGAAGATATGTAGAAGACAGCTTTCAGAACGCGATATGGTCACTATGAATATAAAGTTATGCCTTTCGGTGTGACCAATGCACCTGGAGTGTTTATGGAGTATATGAATCGCATCTTCCATGCATTTTTGGATCGGTTTGTGGTTGTGTTTATCGACGATATTTTGATCTACTCCAAGACTGAAGAAGAACATGCTGAGCATCTGAAGATTGTCTTACAAGTGTTGAAAGAGAAGAAACTTTATGCTAAATTGTCTAAGTGTGAATTCTGGTTGAAAGAAGTGAGTTTTCTAGGCCATGTTATTTCTGGTGATGGAATTGCAGTGGATCCGTCTAAAGTCGAAGCTGTATCGCAATGGGATACTCCTAAGTCCGTTACTGAGATTAGAAGTTTCTTGGGTTTAGCTGGTTACTATAGAAGGTTTATTGAAGGATTTTCTAAGTTAGCTCTTCCGCTAACGCAGTTGACTTGTAAAGGTAAAACTTTTGTGTGGGACGTCCATTGTGAGAAAAGTTTCGGTGAATTGAAGAAGCGTTTGACGACTGCTCCAGTGTTAATTTTGCCGAAGTCGGATGAACCTTTTGTGGTATATTGTGATGCGTCCAAGTTGGGTTTAGGAGGTGTACTTATGCAGGAAGGTAAAGTGGTAGCTTATGCTTCAAGACAGTTGAGAGTTCATGAGAAGAATTATCCTACGCATGATCTTGAGTTGGCGGCCGTAGTCTTTGTATTGAAGATATGGAGACATTACTTGTATGGTTCGAGATTTGAAGTGTTTAGTGATCACAAGAGTTTGAAGTATTTGTTCGATCAGAAGGAATTGAATATGAGGCAGCGAAGATGGCTCGAATTGTTGAAGGATTATGACTTTGGTTTGAATTATCATCCAGGTAAAGCTAATGTTGTTGCAGATGCCTTGAGTAGGAAGACATTGCATATGTCCGCCATGATGGTCAGAGAGTTCGAATTGCTTGAACAGTTTAGAGATATGAGTTTGGTTTGCGAATGGTCACCTCAGAGTGTGAAACTGGGTATGCTGAAGATTGATAGTGAATTTCTGAAAGGTATCAAGGAAGCACAGAAAGTTGATGTAAAGTTTGTGGACTTGTTGGTTGCTAGAGATCAGACTGAAGACAGTGATTTTAAAATCGATGATCAAGGTGTGTTGAGATTCCGAGGAAGAATTTGTATCCCAGACAATGAAGAGATTAAGAAGATGATTCTTGAAGAGAGTCATAGAAGTAGCTTGAGTATTCATCCGGGAGCTACGAAGATGTATCATGATCTAAAGAAGATTTTCTGGTGGTCTGGTTTGAAACGAGATGTGGCACAGTTTGTGTATTCCTGTTTAGTTTGTCAGAAGTCGAAAGTTGAGCATCAGAAACCTGCTGGGATGATGGTACCTTTAGATGTGCCAGAATGGAAATGGGATAGTATATCGATGGATTTTGTGACGAGTTTGCCGAATACTCCGAGAGGGAGCGACGCAATTTGGGTTATTGTTGATAGGTTGACGAAGTCAGCTCATTTTCTACCTATTAATATTAGTTTCCCTGTTGCCCAGTTGGCAGAGATTTACATCAAAGAGATTGTGAAGCTGCATGGTGTTCCTTCGAGCATTGTATCAGATAGAGATCCAAGATTTACTTCTAGATTTTGGAAAAGTTTGCAAGAGGCTTTGGGTTCGAAGTTGAGATTGAGTTCGGCGTATCATCCACAGACAGATGGTCAGTCGGAGAGGACAATTCAGTCGCTAGAGGATTTGTTGAGAATTTGTGTTCTTGAGCAAGGAGGAACTTGGGATAGTCATCTTCCGTTGATCGAGTTCACTTATAATAATAGTTATCATTCTAGTATTGGGATGGCACCGTTCGAGGCTTTGTATGGTCGGAGATGCAGAACTCCGTTGTGTTGGTTTGAATCAGGAGAAAGAGTGGTCTTAGGACCAGAGATTGTTCAGCAAACTACTGAGAAAGTTCAGATGATCCAAGAGAAAATGAAGGCGTCGCAGAGTCGACAAAAGAGTTATCATGATAAGCGTAGAAAAGATCTTGAATTTCAGGAAGGAGACCACGTGTTTTTGAGAGTCACTCCTATGACTGGCGTAGGACGTGCTTTGAAGTCAAAGAAGTTGACCCCGAAGTTCATTGGTCCGTATCAGATATTGGAAAGAGTTGGAACGGTGGCTTACCGAGTGGGTTTACCGCCGCATCTTGCGAATTTGCACAACGTTTTCCATGTGTCGCAACTTCGAAAGTATGTTCCGGATCCATCTCATGTAATCCAAAGCGACGATGTGCAAATTAGAGACAACCTTACGGTAGAGACTTTACCGTTGGGGATTGATGATCGTAAAGTGAAGACGTTGAGAGGCAAGGAGATACCTCTCGTGAGAGTCGTTTGGTCGGGAGCGACTGGTGAAAGCTTGACGTGGGAGCTTGAGAGTAAGATGCTGGAGTCTTATCCAGAGTTGTTTGCTTGAGGTAAATTTTCGAGGACGAAAATCTTTTAAGTGGGGGAGAGTTGTAACGCCCACTTTCGTTTAATCGTTGATTTAATTGAGTTTAGGCAATTATATTATAATTATATAGTATATGCATAATTTTGGTATGTTTTGATGACTTGATTGATGACGTGATAAGTTATGAGTTTTGGAGGATTTGATTATGATATGAGATTTATTTTATTGTTAAATAAAATAAAGATTTGAAAATAATATAAAATATTTAGTTGAGGGCTGTTTTGATATTTTAGATAGTTTTGGGGGTGAAATTGAGATAAGATAAGTAATTAGGAAGAGATATAAATAGAGAAGACCTAATTGTTAGAAAAACTGATTGTACGTGAAAACTTTTGGAAAAGGGAGAAAAAGCTTAGAGAGGAGCAAGAGACCAAGAGGGCTGCGATTTTCTTCATAACCAGGTAAGGGTGGGACTAATAACTCAGTAGCATTAACCTCTGTAATTCTGATGATTAGTTGACAAAGTTAGGATTGATTTAGAGAAGTTTTGGAATTAGGTCAAAACCCTAAAAATTGAGAATAAACGGTAAAACTTGTTTAGATTGATGTAAGAATTGTCCTGTAACCTTAGAATATGTTTAGGATGAATTCTGGAATCAAAACCAAGCTTAGAACCATGTGAAACGTCGGATTTTTGTGATTTTAGGAAACCTGGCCGTAGCGACATTCATCGCTCGCCACGGCGAGCTATGATCCTCGCCTCGCGAGTGATGAAGATTCATCGCTCGCCACGCGAGCCTTTCCCCTTCGCCTCGCGAGTTGTCTGGTGCAACTCGCCATGGCGAGCAACCTTTCCTCGCCTCGCGAGCTTAGGCAGAGAGCATGTCATATTTCGTGTTTCGACCTTTTTAGTTGAACCTTGTATGCCTTTGAGTACCTGAACATACCTAGTATTGATTAGGAATGATTTTAGGACAGGATTGAACCCAGAACAACATCAGTTTGGGAGATTAGTGTTACTCGCCATGGCGAGTAAGGACTCTCGCCTCGCGAGTACAACCAGAATGTAGTTGCTTGAGTGTTTGTGCGATCTGTGTCGCATGTGTTGATCAGGAGTGAACCCCTAAGTGGTATTGAGACCTAGTGATGACGTTTAATGCAGCCTGTAGAGTTGTTTAAATTATATTGATATTAATTGAGCATGAACTAATGTATTGTATATTCATGCAAGATATGAAGGTTTGATAATAATGCAATTTATGTGCTATTGATATAATGATATCATCTTGATATGTGACTTGTTTATGCTGCTTCCGTTATTTAACTAAGGGCATATGTATATGATAAGGTTTAGCTCCAAATTATTGGATGCATGTTGATTACGATGATTACGTGTTTTGTTCATAAGTGTCCATGCATAGCATATCATTGAGCTTAGTCCTCACCACGAATATTAGGAGCTTTGTCCTCCGCACGTTTTATAGGAGCTTTGTCCTCCGCACGATTAAAGTATATTAATACTTATGATGACGATTGGTACCACATGCATATAAGGAGTCTAAGAGCATTGTCACATTGTCATGATTAAGATGCCTTGTTGATAATGATTGAATATGTGATTACGTGATAAGTGTTATTTGATATGTTATGTTATTCCTAATTATTGGATATACGATTACGTGATAACTGTTTAGCAATTATGCAAAGTTAGTAATGGAATGATTATGATGTTAATTTATGATTCTCAATTACATTGATTAATGTTATTGTATTATGAAATCTCACCCCTTCTGCTTGAAAATGTTGCCCTTCGTATGGGTAACTTGCAGGTGATCGTGCTTAGTGTGCAGTTGCCGTCGTGAGTGGCCTTGCCTTCACTGTGTCGTCTAGGTCGCTCTGATACGTAACGGGATGGGGTTATATGCTATATCATGCTTCATTCTCTTACGTGGATAATATGTTATTTTTATTATGTTATGGAATTTGAACTATTTTGATGGGGCCTACGTGCCAAATTGATTATGATTTTTGAATTAATATTCCGCTGCTATGTTAAAGATATTTGTGAAGGTTAAATTATTATTTAACTGTTTTTGGATTACGTTTCTATGTGATATCCCGTTTATGGCTTTTACTCTGATAAATGTTTAAGAAATTTGTATATTGGGAAAATGGGGTGTTACACCTTCTACTGGCCATGGCGAGTTGGGGGCGAGTAACCTTCATTTTTCAGCCTTTTTGTACTTTTCTTCATTTTTGCTCTTTGCTTGATGTCTTGAGTTCAAATCCTGCACAAATGGGTGAAGTAAGATAAATAAAGCGTAAAAGGGCAATAATCACTTATCTCTCGGCTTTTCCCTTAATAACTTGCATAATAAGTAATAAAAGTGCCTAAAATATATCACTTAAAATACAACTTTCTAGCACTTATGAAACTCTCCCCAGCTTAACTCTTTGTTTGTCCTCAAACAAAAGATGGAAAATCAAACAAGTTAATATAACAAGACACAAGTACAAAAGGTTTGAAAACATTTTCAGATGAATGATTCAAAGTGAATGCGCGGGCAAGTCTGAGTTTCCAACTAATCTAGAATTCTACCACAAATATGAAATGAGTCCTATGCACAAAGTTCATGTCAAATAGTTCAAGTCAATAAAACATTTATTCACGAACCACACCTAACACACTTTTTTTTTTTGTTTTTGTAAGTAGATATTCAATTGAAATCAAATGAGTGAGGGTTATGAACACACATCCGGCAATCAAGTTAACGTCCACATCAAGTTATATGTCCATCCAATTATCATTTCAAAAAGCATAAAAATATGGATCAAAAGGTCTTTGAGGGTTGTAACTTGGCTAGGCTACAAAAGAATTGACATTTGTGGGGCAATTGAATTCAAATGGCCAAGCATAAGGGAACATTCCTTCTATTTACATTCAAAAGACAAGTTCACTAAAATTCCCTAAACAAACCCTTGGTGTTTAAACATGATACTCCTTGATCTTGACAACTTATTCTATTTTTGGATTTTTCTTTCTTTTTCTTTTTCTTCTTTTCTTATTTTTATCATGTACACATTTTTCTTTTTCTTTTTCTTTTTGCATATACAAACAATGTTGTCTTGATCAAAATTTCTGATTACACCAATTTACTTGACAAATGATGACATCTACCTTTTTTCTCCCCAACTTGAATAAAACATACCCTATTTGAATGTTCCCTTAATCTATGGCAAAAAGGGACAAATAACAATGAAGGTTTAGGGTTCAATAATTAAAGCATATCAAGGTCCGATAGTGCAACAAAAATGAACTGGATTTTGAAAAATTTAAGGCGAATTCATCAAGCATTGTGCTTATGAATTGACAGTTCATGATTGAGGACCTTGATTCATTTGGCTCAAGTGGGTTAGCAAATACTCGCTCTTCTTACAAGGTAGGCTATTTGTGGTCAAGTATGTTTCTCTCATTAAACAAAATATGCCTTGATCCTTTCCATGTCTTTACACAATTTAAAACAAATATTAGATTTAACATAAAATGACCGAGTTAAAACAATGAATGCCGGTCTCCTTGCATATAGTACAAATATCTGAGGTTTCCTCACTTTTTAGCTAGTACTAAGTGGTTCGTAAACAAACACATTATCGCGGAGAACTAAATGAATTGAAATTTGTGCAAAGTACTCGTTTCCTATTCAAGTAAGAACCTAGAAAAATCGGAAACTTTGTACCTTGGCTATGCGCTTTGTCACACTATCTATCATTACCATTCATCTGAGATTCTGTTCAAGCTTTGGCTATCTTTCAAGCGCTTTGAAATCTGAAGCTTTGAGCATTTTTCTTTTTTTTCAACAAGAGTCATAAACTAAAGAAACTTCCACAATTTTCAAAACAAAGTACTTGATATAAACCAAAAGTGCTAATATAAAACAACACAATACAACTTTGAACAATGTGAACATCACAATACTAATTAAAGCAATTGTTTTAAACATAATATCCCACAATAAGTGAACAAAGTAATAATTAAACAAAGTTATGAGTCATAAGTGCCAAGATAAAACAACAGAAGCAAATATTTGTCAAAGTAGCTGGAATCGAAAGCAAATAAAGGAAATGAAAGAGAAGGAAAGAATCGACTGAAAGCTTATAAAATGTCACTCAATAAAGGTGAGCTTTCACGTCTCTTCTCTTCCTCCTCAACCCTGCATGTCATTATCATCTGAACTACCAGTTGCACTTGGGACTCTGTCTGGATCGTCTCTGTCAGAATCTCCCATCAATATATCGTCAGAAAGCGTCCCGAACGATGATCCACCCCCTCCGAAAGGATCTGGCCTGCTCTCAGGCCAAGAAACATGAGCCTGATAGGCCTCTGGTGTCATAAATTGTGACATCACCTCTGGTGGGTACCTTGCATGCTGCTGCATCAAATACTGGGATTGCTGGAAGTAGGTATTTGCTCGGTTAGTGGCATCCAACATGTTCCAAGTGTGAGTATGGCATTGGTATTGCCATTGAGCGAAGCTTGCAAAGTCAAGAGCAGCAGCGTGTGGGTCTAGATGTGGTGGAAAGTGGGGTTGTGGTTCAGATTGTGGTTGAGGTTGTTGTGGAGGTGCCCCAGAAGATGATGCTTGCTTGCCTTTATCCTTCTTGGTTTCACCCATAATGTATCGGGTGATGAAAGCATCATTGATCGGGTTCCGGATCTTCTCATGGACACTGGTGGGTAGGCGCATGCTGGTATCTTTAATGAGTCCCATGATTAAACCGGGAAAAAAGAGATGAGCTTCTCTTTCACCTCTTCCTTGCAGGGTGACCATTCGGAGTTCCCAAGCAATGGTCTGGGCAATATCTACCTTGATCCCCTTGAGGATGTAGTAGATTAAAGGACACACCTCGACAACATAATCAGACAGATGACTATTGGGCCTGACATTATAAAGAATGAATTTTTGGATAATTTTGGCCTCATTGGTCATGAATTCATTGGTCATGAATTTGTATTGGGCCCGATACTCTCTCCCTGCCTCACTGATGTCATAGTTATAGTCTCCCAACAAGAGAAATCGTTTGATTTCTTCATGGGGGCCCGGGAGGATAAAGTGGCCAAGGTTTTGCTTCTCATGAAAGTCATCAGGGGCATCTGGGTAGTCTAACTCAAAGGGGTTGCCAAGTTAGGTGTTTATTGCCTCACGGTCAAACCGGATAGTGCGACCCCTCACAAAAGTTTCAAAGGTGAATGGGTCAGTGTGTGGGTTTTCAGGTAGGGCATTGGCATAAAACTCACGCACCAACTCAGCATTAATATCTGTTATGGGTTGGAGGAGTCGTTCCCATCCTTGATCAAGTGAAAGTTTGGCAATTTCTTTATAGGGTCCCTCGGGGTTAAGGTTAAAGACCCTCTCACACCACATGGATTGGTCAAGCAGTTCAATATATCTATCTTGATGGTAGCGAGACCTAAATCTCTCCCTCTCAAAGGCTTGGTTTCTAGGTGGGGGTCGGGTTGCGGATGTTTCTCCTTTCTTTCTTTTACCGGTGTTTGTAGGTTTCTTGGGTGCCATACCTGCAAAACAACCAGGAAATACCATACACAAGACAAAATAGCCAATTACATATCAGTATGGAACTATAGGAAGCAATTTCAAGCTCAGAGACTTCATTTCAGAGAAAATGTTGCAGGTTCTGACGAAACTCGCCTCGCGAGCTATTGTACTCGCCATGGCGAGTAATGAGAAATTTCTGGGTTTTTCAAATGAACACTCGCTAGGCGAGTGATGGAGCTCGCCATGGCGAGTTGCCCAAAAATTGGCAAAAATCGACCCTTTTTCAAAAGTTGTTCCAGTTTCAAGATTTCTAACCCTATATATGACATTTTCGACCCTGGTAATGACATAGAGATGAACTAAATCATGCTTTTGAATTGAATTTCAAATTTGTTTCACAAAAACCCTAATTTTAATTTTATTTTTAATCTTTACAAAAGGGTTAACAAAAGTTGTGGTTTGGAACAAGAACCACCACGAATTTGTGCATGATTCTGTTTCATCTCAGTCAACAATGGGTATTAAACCTTTACACTATTCACTACCCTAGGGTTTGTTCATGCAAAATTTGAAATGAATGGAAACAAAGTGGATACAAACCTGAATCAGAAGTAATCTAAGTGCAGAAATGAGTATGCAATAAGCTTGACTTGGATTGACTTGATAAATTGAAAAAGGGTAGTGTTGATGCTTAGGGTTAATGTTTGTTTTTGAGAGAAATTTTTTGTGAATGGTTTGATGAGAGAGAAAGAAAAACGAAAATGATAGATTGAAGTTGGTAATGGGTGGTTAAGAGGAGTAATGAGGGAGTTATTGGTCCTGGACTCCGTAACTGTCAGGACTGATGTTACTTGCGTCGCGAGCGGAATTACTCGCAATGGCGAGTAAGTTGGTAGTCAACGCAGTCAACTGATGTTGACTCGCCATGGCGAGTTGTTTTACTCGCCTCGCGACTAATGACAGTTTAGACTTTGCTTTCTTTTGGCTTCTGATCTTTGGATGGTTTTGGTATGCACATGACTCCTACACCTAATATGCATTAAAACAGTAAATAACTTACAAAGTTGGGTTGCCTCCCAACAAGCGCTTGTTTAACGTCGTTAGCTCGACGCCTGATGAGATAAAACCGCAAGTGCACGGTCTTACCGAAGTAGTATAAAAGAGTATCGTTCCGACAGGGAGTAGTTCAATTCAATTAACTTTTTAGAGATGATTAGAAGAAAGAAGAGAATTATAAGTTGGGGGTTTTCAAGCGTTTGAAAGATAATAATAATAGAAAGAGCCTTGGGATCGTTGGTTTCCTCTAAATGACAAGTCCTTATTAAACCAAAACTATAAGCTTATAATGTTATGTTAGACCTAATTTCTCAAGACAGTTTCTCTTATGTTCCTCTAGCAACCAAGCCTATTTCGCTGACTTGATTACTATTAGATTTTGGTTCCTCTAACAACCAAGCCTATTTCGCTGACTTGATTGTTATTAGTTCCCTTGAAGATCGAAACTATATGTCTCAAAGATTGCAAAGCCTATTTCACTGACTTTGCAATCCTTGTCTGAATTCACTTGTTCGAATATCAAAGCTCCACTTTCGTTTTATGAATTATATTTGGAATAATGGATAAACAATTATCAAACCCTCCACTTTCGTTTCCACAGTTTGATAATGGTTGATCCATGTTAAGACGGTGAATTCAAATAAGAAATTAGGGTTACATAAGATTAAGGTTTAGAGCTTGGTTTGATTAGGATTATGTCATTTAGACTTATCCAACAATCCCAAGACAAGGAGAAGTCTACTCACTCATGTTCATCGTAGACATGGGGGAGAAGAGAGAAAGCATAAAAGTAATGACAAGAAAATAAAGGAAAAGAAAAGAACTTTAATTAGAAAAGCAATTGTCACTTATTGAATTCCAAGTAAAGATGAATATTTGTGATGGATGGCTACTCTATTCATAGCATTCGATCGACTTAAAATCTAAGCTATTACATTTGGGCTAAAAATAGAGTAGCTTAAAATCTAAGCAAAAGCAGCAAAAGTGACTTTGGAGGGTGGCACGGCCGTGCCAAGGCTAGCACGGGCCGTGCCAAGCTTCTGACTTGTGGGAGACATATTTTTGTCTCTCAATCTTCATATTTTTGCATCCAATCGGCTCCAAGTCCCTTTCTTTTGCTCCAAGATTCAATCCATCGAATATTCTTTCCTGAAATATAATAAAATGCAATTTAAAGTAAACTATCCTAAAAAGGAAATAATACTAATATAAAATCAAATAAAATCTAAATAAAACTAAACTAAAAAGCATATTAAAATAGTCAATAAATGACTCATCAAACTCCCCCACACTTGAATCTTTGCTTGTCCTCAAGCAAAAGGCATAGACATGGCAGCAACAAAAGGATTAATATATGACACTTTAAATAATAAGCTTATGTCTCCCTCGAGGTTTCATTTCAATGTACACTAATCACAACTTCAACCCGACAACAAATTTCAAGTGAGTGTGTGTGTGTAGTCCAACCCTTTTCTTGCTCCTGTATAAGATAGATATTATGAGGAACAGGTTCTAACCTTAACACTAAAATGACCGAGAAAAATCTTTTCTTCATTTCATATAAGAGAAGTGGGAGAGTTAAGATAGACTTGATGAATTTATACATTTGGGGGCTTGTAGATGCCTAGGGGCTATCATTTCACATTGGAAGTCCGTGAGGGGGTATCCTTTCCTCCAAGTTTCTATGATCACCCTAAGTAGTGCTACAACTTGTTTACTTCACTTAGGAAGTTCCTCTTTTTAGAGGGTTTAATTCAAGCACAATTTATTTGAGAAGTCATCACCACATTTAGGAAGTTAGTGAGAGGGTATCCTTTCCTCCACGTGTGGTGATATCCTTCCGCCCCATTTCGGTTTACACATTTCATCACATTAGAATTATTCCCACATAAACTTATACTACTTTTACTCTGAAGATTTTTAAGGGTCCAAGTTACCATTAAAGTTAGAACGTGTTCCTTAAAATACCTATTCATACACTTACTCAAGGATTGCAACCAGGTGTTTTTCTCATTGGAGAATTAATTTCACAATAAAACTTGATGTGGGTATAGCAAGAATACTTATAACACAAGAAATCACTTTCATGTACAAGAAACGACCATTGAAGAGACAACAAAAAATTTATGTCATAATAAAACAATAAAAACGAGCTGCTTAATCATGCCTTTCACAATAAAACATAACAAAAGAATAAAGTTCAAAGGAGTTTGGAAACACTACGACTAAAGACACTTTATTAGGCTCCCCCCACACTTAGGAGAAGCATTGTCCTCAATGATTCAAGATAGAAAAATAAAAGAGAAGGAGAGGAAGAAGAAGAAGAAGAAGAAAAAGAAGGAGGGGGAGAAAGAAGGGAAGAGAGGAAGAGGAAAGCTCACATTTCTATCATTGGGGTCCATATGGAGGACCTTGGAGGTGAAAGTGGTGCATCATGTTCCGAAGCATTTGGTTGTTTTCTTCGGATATGCGGTTGCCCCTTTGGACATCGTTCCTTATGCCCATTAGTTCAACACCTTGCCTTTGTTGCTCGGTGCTTATTCTTTCGACCTCGGTAGTCATCCATGCCCATGTTGCATTTTCATGTGTGTCACCTTCATCAGGGTCATGGTGCTCCTCATCATGGTGCAATTGTGCACCTTCCTCTTCTTGGTGCAAGTGTGAACCTGCTGCTTCTTCATGATGTTGGTCTATGTGCACCTGTGGGTCATCATGAACATACAACAAATTTTCTTCCACCTCGGTGTTAGTCCGAGATGGGTTAGGCAATAAAATCAAAGTGGGCATGTAACGCCCTCTCTAATTATTTGATTATTTTAAATGAGTTTAGAATATACTTATATGATTTGTGTGATTTATATGATTTATTTTGATGAGTGATATTTTGTTATGATATATGTTATATATTTATTAATATAATATATATGTTATTTGATTTAGAAATATATATGTTATTTGATTTAGATATATATATATATATATATATATATATATATGCTATTTGATTTAAAAATATAATATATGTTATTTGATTTAGGAATGTATATATGTCATTTGTTATAGAAATATATACACGATTTGTTGCAGAAATAAATGTGATTTGTTATAGAAATAAATGTTATTTATTGTAGAAATATGTATGATTTGTTGTAGAAATATATATAATCTGTTATAGAAATATGTATGATTTGTTATGGAAATATATATATATATATATATATATATGTTATAGAGATATAATTGTTATTTATTATTGTTATAGAAACATTATATATATATATATATATATATATATATATATATTGGGATAGAATATTAATATTTGGATTTAAGAGAAAAATAAGTAGGTTAAAGATTTATATAAATAGGAGAGACCTAGTTTAGAAAAACATAGCGTACGTACGACTGCTTTTGGAGAAAAGGGAGAAAAGCCAAGAGAAGAGGGAGAGACCTAGAGGGGCTGCAATTTCCTGATTATAAGGTAAGGGTGAGACTAACTTTGCAATTCTATTAAGTATGTGAATCAATGGTTAAGTTTAACATGAATTAGGATGAGTTTAAGAAGAATCGGAAATTAGGTCAAATTGATAGAATTGATGATTAAACGATGGAAACTTGTTAAAAAGATGTAGAAACTGTCCTTAGACCTTAGATAATGATTTAGATGAATTCTGGAATTGAAATTAGGCTTAGAACCTTGTTAGATGATGATTTTCGTGTAGAAAGTGCATCATGTCCGAGCCTAGATTCATCGCTCGCCACGGCGAGCTATGATCCTCGCCTCGCGAGTGATGATCTTCATCGCTCGCCACGCGAGCCTTCCCCTTCGCCTCGCGAGTGTTTTGGTATTGCTCGCCATTGCGAGCAACCTTACTCGCCATAGCGAGTTAAGGCAGAGAGCATGTTAGATTTTGTGTTTCGACCTTTTGAGTTGAACCTTAGATGCCTTTGAGTACCTTTAGGTGCCTACTATTGATTAGAGAATGATTTAGAACGAGATTGAACCTAGAACAACCTTAGTTGGAAAGTTGGCTTGTACTCGCCACGGCGAGCAGATGCTCTCGCCTCGCGAGCACTTCCAGAATTGAGTGTTTTTAGTGCATTGTGAGACTTGAGTTGCTTGGATTGGTTAGAAATGAACTTTAGGTACATAGTGTGACCTATTAAAGATAATGATTGTGAATTGTGAAGCTATATTGAAATGCTAAGTGTTTATAATGTGATTTATTGATTGATTGCATTACTTGAATTATTATTGAATGATCAGGAAATTGTTGAAAATGAATTGGTATTAAGCTGTTGATATAATCTGATTATGCTGCTATTGTTATTTAACTAAGTTACATGAGTTGTTGTTGATTATCATTTGATATTGTTATATCCTGAGATGTTTATGTGTCGCCTATGTTGCTGTTGTTGGTTATGTGAAATATTTATATGCCTTATGTGGAAGATGTTTGATGTTTAAGTTGTTGATGCTTCACATTAATATTGTTATGTTGTGAATTGCAATTGATATATTGATATCTCTCTATTGTTGTGTGATTTGACTGTGCTACTGCTGTTATTTAACTAAGTGCATGATGTCTATATATATATTATGAAATGATGACGTTTAGCTCCAAATTATTGGATGCATGATGATATGTTGATTACGATGATTACGGTGTTTTGTTGTTAAGAGTCCATGCATAGCATTTCATTGAGCTTTGTCCTCACCACGATTAGGAGCTTTGTCCTCCGCACGTTTTAGGAGCTTTGTCCTCCGCACGATAAAAGTATATTAATACTTATGATGACGATTGGTACCACATGCATATAAGTGTCTAAGTTGCATTGTCGCATATGTCGAGTCAAGGTCGTTGTTGATGAATTATCATCCATGAGTTGTTAAGTTGTCGATGAATTATCATTCATGAGTTTGTCGAGTTATGTTCTACCCATGTGTTGTTAAAGAAGTACCTACGAAGATTATACGATGTGAATTATATGATGTTGACTAAAATATTGCTATGTTGTTTAACATGTTGATTATGATACTGTTATGTTGCTACGTTGTTTAAGATATTGATTATGATATTGTTATGTTGCTATGTTGTTTAACATATTGATTATGATACTGTTATGTTGCTACGTTGTTTAAGATATTGATTATGATATTGTTATGTTGCTATGTTGTTTAACATGTTGATTATGATACTGTTACGTTGCTATGTTGTTTAAGATACTGATTATGATATTGTTAAGTTGTTATGATGTTGTGTATAATTGTTACTATTAAGTGATGAATATGTTGTTCTATATATGATTAATATTATTAAATGAATATTATGTTATGTTATTGATGATGATCGAATGTTGTGATTACTTGGTAATTGTTTATCAAAGATGCTATGATGTTTAAGATGATATTGTTTAAGATGTTTATGTTGAAGATTTATGATGTTGATTTTGGTGTTAGTATGTGTTGATTATATTTTCATAAGATGATGAATACGTTGTTGTTATATTAATACAAGAAGATGAATATGTTGTTGTTATATTATTATATTATGAAGAGATGATGTATATATAATTATTATTATTATTAAGTGAATATCATGTTATGTTGTTGTTATATTATTATATTATGACAAGATGATGTATATATAATGATTATTATTATTAAGTGAATATCATGTTACGTTGTTGTTATATTATTATAAGAAGATGTTTATGTTATGATGTAGATAATTATTACTATTAATAAGAGATGATTATATTGTGTTGTTTTAAAGTTATTAGTGATGATGATTACATGATGATATCTATGAGTTGTTAAGTGTACTTGATGATGTTTATGTTAAATTGATAAGTTGTTTTTTATTAATGAATTGATAATGAGATGTTTGATGAATAATTATTATTATGAATTAATGATGTTGTTATGTTGTATATGAATTAGGATTAAGATGTTGTTATGCTATATATGAACTATGACTATGATATGATGATCTATGTTTGTTACGATTTGGTTAATATGTGTTAAATGATAATTAGAAGTTGGTTGAGTTATTAAGAATTATTACATGAAGAATTATTATTACTAATAGATGAAGTTATTTGTGTTGTTAAATATAATTATTGAATTATATGCTTGATATTATTGTTTTGTGAAATCTCACCCCTTCTGCTTGAAAATGTTGCTCTTCGTATGAGTAACTTGCAGGTATTAATGATTAGTAGAAGTGGTGGCTCAAGCGTCTTTAGGTGCTCTGATACGTAACGGGATGGGAATTTGTTATTGCTTTCTATTCCTTACGTATTGTTTCTGAAGAGTTATGACTATGTTTTTAGAATAGATTTTTATGACATAATTGTAAAGAGGCTTTAGTGCCAAAGACTGTTTTGATTATTGAATAATTTCCGCTGCGAAGTATTAAAGACTTTTTAGTTATTGAATTTTAAAGGATAAATAGTTATTTATACAGTTTATGATTTTAAGAAAAGAATGTGACATTCCGTTTAGGTGAATTACTCTGATTAAATAAATGAAATTTTCACGTTGGGAAAACGGGGTGTTACAGGGCAGATTGAGCTTGAGTGTATAAACAAAGGGGATTCGGGGTTTTATGAAATTCATAGAGATAAGGGTTTCTATGTTGAGTCTATTGTTACCCTCAATCTTGTTTATCCCTTGGTCTTCACTCACGCCTAACCGTCCAGCTATGTATGTTATGATACCACCAACTACTATTTCTCCCCTACTACCGGACCTATTTCCTATAAGGGAAAGGTAGTCAAGCAAGTAAAACAAGTGTTAACGGGTTGGTTGTGCAGCATAGCCCAAAGCATGAAGAGTTCATCGTTCCTAGTGTTCCGTAGTTCTGTCCTTCCCCTAATAGTGCAAGCCATTACCCTTTGAAGGTACCTAAGTACGGGGTTGTGAATGTTACTAGCTTTGTTGGCACGTGTGTTAAATTGGTCAAGACCTGTAATTCGCTCTCAAAAGGTGGCGGGTTGATAGTTAACCGGTTTCAAATTTTGATCCCAAGAGTCGTGGATGAATCCCGCATTGGCGAAGCCCATCTCATCACAGAAGTGTTGAAGAGACATCTCGTAATCAATATTCATCAGCCGGAAAGAAACTCTATGATTAGGGTTATCGAAATTCAACCTATCTTTCGTAAAAACAATAGAACTTAAAAATTCATAGGTGAAATTCTCATACCCTCTCATAGGTTTCAACATATCAACCCATCCTAACCTTTCTAGCAGATTAAACACATTATCTTTGATTCCTAGCTTATTCAAGTCATGGTTATCAGGGTATCGGCAAGGATGTAAAGGTTTAGAGATTAGAATTTTATACCTATCCCTTTGCTTGTTGTCCTTGAAGGTGATGCCATGATTCTTAGCTTGCGTTTTCTTCTTTGGAGGAGGTCCCCCGGATGTGCTTGCAACTTCTTTACCACTTCTCTTTGAAGCCATTGCCTTGACCTTGCTTTTGGTGTGGTGGTGGTGATGGTTTGGGTGTGGGTTGTTTTGGTGGAAAAAGGTTGGTTTAGTGATGTGGTGAAGGTTTAAGTGAGTTTGAGGGGTTGGGTTATGGAGATTGGTGAAAAATTTCAGGTTTTTGGGTTAGGTTTATGGGGGTTACGAATTTGGGTGATGTTGTTTGGATGGGTGAGATTGGTTTTTGAATGGGGGGTTATGATTGGAATGGTGTTTGTGATTGATTGGGTGGAGAAATTTTGTGAATTGGTGAGATTTGAGGGGGGGTTGTGGAGGTTTGAGGTTGTTTGGTTATGGAGGTTTGAGAGAGAAGGTTGAAGGTAGAGAGATGTTTGTGTTTGAGAGTGAAGGAAGAAGAAGGCCAAAAGGTAAGGTTATACCTACCTGAGATCGGGCACGGCCGTGCCAAGCTTAGCACGGGCCGTACCAACATTCTGGAATATGGGCTGGTTTTGCTGTGTCAAGGTCTGGCACGGCCGTGCCAGTGGGAGCATGGGCCGTGCCAAGGTTCTGGAGGGCGAGGCTTCAAAATTTTCTGTTTTCTTGAATTCTTTTCGGACAATGACCTACAAAATAATTTAGAATAACAAAAACAAAACAAAAGCAGTTAAATGCGTGGGTTGCCTCCCACGAAGCGCTTCTTTATAGTCATTAGCTTGACGTTAAAAGAAAGTGTCCATTAGAAAGGATCAAAGATGTTGTATTGTGTAGATGACGCTAAAAAGCGTTCTTTCACACTATGTTCTTTGACCATATTGCAATAATAAAGGGCGGGACCTTCCTTAATGTTTTCAAACTCAAATCCTACCATGTCTTCACTCACTTGAAAAACTATCCTACCATTCTAAACGTCAACTATAGTACCCGCAGTAGCGAGGAAGGGTCTTCCTAGGATCATAGGGCAATCATGGTCTTCCTCGATGTCAACAACCACAAAGTCAGTTGGGATGTATATCCCTTCTATCCGAACGGGGATGTCTTCAACATATCCAGCTATTGGGATAACAGAACGGTCGGCTAACTTTAATATCATCTCAGTGGGTTTCAACTCTCCTATTCCCATCTTTTTAAAGAGGGATAGAGGCAACAAACTAACACTGGCTCCTAAATCACACAAGGCTTTGTCAACGGTCTCTTTCCCTATCACACAAGGGATGACAAAACTACCTGGATCTCTAAGCTTTTGGGGTTGCTTCTTGACGATTGCACTACTTTCCCTAGTTAAAGCTATTGTCTCTTTGTGATCTATAGCCTTTTTCTTTGAAAAAATTTCTTTTAAAAACTTGGCGTATAGAGGCATACGAGACAAAGCTTTAGCGAAGGGAATCTTAATGCAAATCTTTTTAAGTATGTTTAAGAATTTAGCGAATTGAGCCTCCAAGTTGAGCTTAGTAAGCCTTAATGGGTTAAGGGCCTTGTTCTTATCAAGTGGTTTCTTTATCGCACTCTCCTTACCTAGAAGCTTAATACTCTCTCCCTTGACACTTTTAGCTTTAGTAATGGTCTCTTCTAATTTACTGCCCCCAAGAGAAATAGCATTGACATGGGCTTTGGGGTTTGGTTCAGGTTGGCTAGGAAAGATTCCTGGTGTTTGAGAAGAGGTGGCCACTTGTTGGGCCACTTGGAGATTTGGGTCTCAAGCATTTTGGTGTGTGAGGCGATAAAATCAACCTTGGTATTGAGTTTGGAGAGAGAGTCGTTCAGAAATCCTGTTTGGTTTTTCAATTCTTGAAGATTTTTATTTTGATTAGCTATGCAATTTTCCAACAAAATCTCCAAACTTGATTTCTGAGCCACTCTCTGGTTGTTTGCATAGCCAGGTGGTGCTGCTTGTCCATAGGAACCTTGAGGATTTTTGTAAAATTTTTGATTTGGCCTCATTCCTTGGTTATATTGAGCGTAATTCAGTTGCTCAATATTGGCAGCACTACCTAACTGACAATCAACACCGATATGACCGGATATACCACAAATTTCACAAGGAGGGGATGCAGAAGAAGGTGTGACAGCATTAACATTAAGCTTTTCAAATTTTTGGGTTAATGCCTCAACCTTAGCAGCAAGGTGGTTATATTCAGAGACTTCGTGTATACCTGCCTCTTTCTTAGAGGGAGTAGGAGTGGTGACGGCTCTCTCGTTGGTCCATTGGTAGTGATTCTGAGCCATGTCTTCAATCAAAGCATAAGCCTCCGTATAGTTTTTGTTCATTAGAGCTCCACCTGCAGCTGCATCAACAGATATCTTAGTGGTATATGACAAGCCATTATAAAATGTGTGGACTATAAGCCACTTCTCTAGGCCATGGTGGGGACAAAGTCTAAGCATTTCCTTGAAACGCTCCCACGCCTCATAGAGAGATTCCCCATCTTTTTGATTGACACGCGTGATTTGGTCTCTAAGCTTAGCGGTTTTAGATGGGGGGAAAATCAGGCGAGGAATGCTCGCCTCATATCGTCCCATGAAGTAATGGAACCGACTTCTAGGGAATGGAACCAAGCACTAGCTCTATCCCTTAAGGAAAAGGGAAAGAGATGAAGTCTTACGGCTTCTTGGTTCTCTTTCATGGTGCCACTGAGTCTTAGGAAGGAAGAAATATGGAGATTTGGATCTTCAGTGGGTGATCCAGAAAACTGACTTTGCTGCACCAAATTGAGTAGTGCAGGCTTGATTTCGAAGTTATTACCCGCAACCGTTGGGTACACGATAATAGCTTGTGGCTCTTCCGTTGAGGGAGTAGCATACTCTTTGAGAGTGCGTTCAGCCATAGCAGTATTATTTTGTGCCTCTCTCTTTTTCTTATGCAAAAACCTTTCGATCTCAGGAATAAATTCTCCGAGACTTTTACTTCTTCGCATAAGAAACCGAGAACCCAAGAAGTTAGTGGTAATACAAAAGAAAGAAGTAGAAGAAAAGAGAAGAAGAGAAGAGAATTCTAATCACAAAGAAAGAGTTAATCAAATTAGTTTACTCCCCGGCAGCGGCGCCAAAAACTTGATGAGATAAAACCGCAAGTGCACGGTCTTACCGAAGTAGTATAAAAGAGTATCGTTCCGACAGGGAGTAGTTCAATTCAATTAACTTTTTAGAGATGATTAGAAGAGAGAAGAGAATTGTAAGTTGGGGGTTTTCAAGCGTTTGAAAGATAATAATGATAAAAAGAGGCTTGGGATCGTTGGTTTCCTCTAAATGACAAGTCCTTCTCAAACCAAAACTATAAGCTTATAATGTTATGTTAGACCTAATTTCTCAAGACAGTTTCTCTTATGTTCCTCTAGCAACCAAGCCTATTTCGCTGACTTGATTACTATTAGATTTTGGTTCCTCTAACAACCAAGCCTATTTCGCTGACTTGATTGTTATTAGTTCCCTTGAAGATCGAAACTATATGTCTCAAAGATTGCAAAGCCTATTTCGCTGACTTTGCAATCCTTGTCTGAATTCACTTGTTCGAATATCAAAGCTCCACTTTCGTTTTATGAATTGATAGTTGGAATAATGGATAAACAATTATCAAACCCTCCACTTTCGTTTCCACAGTTTGATAATGGTTGATCCATGTTAAGACGGTGAATTCAGATAAGAAATTAGGGTTACATAAGATTAAGGCTTAGAGCTTGGTTTGATTAGGATTATGTCATTTAGACTTATCCAACAATCCCAAGACAAGGAGAAGTCTACTCACTCATGTTCATCGTAGACATGGGGGAGAAGAGAGAAAGCATAAAAGTAATGACAAGAAAATAAAGGAAAAGAAAAGAACTTTAATTAGAAAAGAAATTGTCACTTATTGAATTCCAAGTAAAGATGAATATTTGTGATGGATGGCTACTCTATTTATAGCATTCGATCAACTTAAAATCTAAGCTATTACATTTGGGCTAAAAATAGAGTAGCTTAAAATCTAAGCAAAAGCCGCAAAAGTGACTCTGGAGGGTGGCACGGCCGTGCCAAGGCTAGCACGGGCCGTGCCAAGCTTCTGACTTGTGGGAGACATATTTTTGTCTCTCAATCTTCATATTTTTGCATCCAATCGGCTCAAAGTCCCTTTCTTTTGCTCCAAGATTCAATCCATCGAATATTCTTTCCTGAAATATAATAAAATGCAATTTAAAGTAAGCTATCCTAAAAAGGAAATAATACTAATATAAAATCAAATAAAATCTAAATAAAACTAAACTAAAAAGCATATTAAAATAGTCAATAAATGACTCATCAACGCCTTTTTCGTTAGGGTGGCCAAAATGAAACGGACAACACATCATCTTTTGTAATCCTGCACTTTGGGAGGAATTCCATGAACTTTAGGTACAGCTGATGTGGAGTCCATATCTTCCCCAACTTTGGTTTATTGAACAAGGCACATATCTCATCTATGATCCGATCAATCTCCACCTTGTTCACTTTCTTCCCCTTTCCTTCCATTGATTCTTCCTTGATTAGTATCCGTTCCTTTTTCTCTGTCACCTCCATCACTTCTTCATTTTCAACAGTTTCGGCCTCTTCAGTATATGGCCGTTCTTGAGGTAATTCTTCTTTGTGTGGCATTTCTATTTCTTTTGCATTTTCAATCTCACCACATCCGTCTAATGTTGCACCTTCCTCAGTTTGATCAACTCCTTCCTCACCAATCTCACTGACTTCCTCATTCTCAGTTGAAACATCTGTGCGCTTTTCATGAAGGATTCGATTGCTGAGTTGAATATCAATGTCTGAAAGTTGCAGCTGCATTTTCTCCATTTGGTGTCATACCCCAAATTTTGACCACTTTTTCTATTTTTATCAAATTTTATTCGTATTTTTAAAACCAGAATTTTCGTTATTTTAGACGAAATTTCGACAGAAAGGTATTTTAAAATACCTCATATTTGGTTCCGAATCGGGCCATTTTCTCTCAATTCTCATTTTTATTTAGTTTCCATCTTTTATTAACCTTAAATTCATTTTTAACCTTTATTTTATCTTATTTATTTTTAGTCCTTTTATTTTATTTTTACTGCCAAAATTTTGTCTGATAATATCCAAACACACAGCTCACACACAGCTCATTCACAGCCTGTCGTGTTCCCTATATCCAAACCAAGGTAATTTTTGTTGCTGCTTTAAGAAACTCCACATCTCAATCCAGCTATATATATATACAACACACCAAACCAGCCAAAAAGAACGACTTGGCTCCACACACACGAGAAGAAAAAACAATTTTCCAACTTGCAGAAACACAAAAAGAAAACAGTTTTCCAGCCAACACAAGCAGGCCGAAAATACACCAAAAGAACATAAATCAAAACATTAACAACATAACTCATCTTTCCAGTATTTTCCAGTCACAATAACCCCAAATCGGTTCCCATCAAAACCGATCCCAATCCAAACAATATCATCACACAAACCATCATAAATCATAACCCTAGCGCAACAGATCATCAAATCCAAACCAGATCTACCAAAAGGTAGTATATTTTTTCTCTTTAGATCTAGGTCAAACCGCTTAGTAAAAATAATTTTTGAGTTTAAAATCAGAAAGAGTGAGTGAAAAGAAGGAGAGAGGACGAAAAAAAATAAAAAAGGGAGAAGTTTTTAACTCCGTCGCGGTGGCGCCGCCGCGAAAACTCGCCGGCCACCGCGCTGGAATCACCTCCGACCACCATCTCTCCACCGGAGAAGATGAAGAAATTCTAGAGAGAAGGCAGAGCTTCTCTCTCTAGAAATAAGAGAAGAGAGAGAAAAACAATGAAAAATGACAATTTTTGTGACCCACAACCCTTATATACGTGTTCATTGGTTCAACCCATGGACCGACCCGTAGAAACCGACCCGGTTCAGTTTTCTTAAGCCCGATTCTCTTTTCTAATTCCTGCACCCCCTTTTATTTCTTGCTTACCCCCCAGCATCTCCTTTTTTTTTTTTTAATTTCTTTTTCATGCATTTTAATTTTCTCTCTATTAATCCAGAGTGCTCTGGTCCCCCGTATTTTTAATTTCTTTTTCATGCATTTTAATTTTCTCTCTATTAATCCAGAGTGCTCTGGTCCTATATTAATTGTTAATATTATTTCTTTTAATTTAAATTAATCCAGAGTGCTCTGGTCCTTCTTAATTAAATTAATCCAGAGTGCTCTGGTCCTTGTTAATTAAATTAATCCAGAGTGCTCTGGTCCTAAATTAATTGTTAATATTATATTTTTGTTCTCCAGAGTGTTTTGGTCCTATATACATATATATATTAAATGCTATTTATATTATTGAACTAACGCACTATTATTTTATTGATTTTTTAGTTTAATTTCATTATTAAAAAAAAGCAAAAAGCATTCAAATATCAAAAAAATTACAAAAAAAACATTTTCATAACAAACCTTGATTCTCAAATCAAGTGATCGTTATTTTTATTTTCTTTCTTAATCAAATTTCAAATCAATTCTAATTTTACTTCAAGTCTATTTCTTTCAATATAAAAAACACAAATCAATTCTCATTTGCCACTTGGCTTTTTTATTTCAAAACCTTTTTCAAAACTAATAAAAAACACTCAACAAATCAAACGTCAATTTCTACCCCGAACTACGAGGTTTTGATCCCTCACGGGTACGTAGGCAGAGGACCTTGTCCTTCCAAATCAATTAAAAAACAATTTTCTTTTTTTTCTTTTCAACTTTCAACTAAAAACAAATTTCTTTTTTCTTATCAACTAAAAACAATTTTCTTTTTTTTTCTTTTCAACTAAAATCAATTTTCTTTTTCGTTTTAACTCATCATCCAATTTTATTTTCATCTCTTCAAATAAGCAAAGCAATTTAGCACAAGATGAATTAGGTAAAAGGTTCCTACGGAGTACCGTAGACGCTTAGGGTGCTAACACCTTCCCTTCGCGTAACCAACCCCCGAATCCAAAGTCTTAAGGGTTTTTACTCATTTTTTCCCTCCCACGAATAAAAATTGAGAGTTCAAAGATTGACGATTCAAATCAATTAATGGTTTGATATCCGAAAATCACGAGCACAGAAATGGCGACTTCACTGGGGACTTAAATTCCATGCAGGTTAAACCCACTTTACTTTCTTTATTTTGTGCTTTATTATTTGTTGATGTTTTGTAAATATTTGCTTACATGTTTACCTTATTACATGAGGGGTGAGAAAATAAGTCCTACACCCGGGCTTGAGTAAAACATAAGATAGGACGGGGTACAATCATAGTGCCATACCAGGAGCGGTCCTGCGATATGTGTACACGTGATATAACTCCACTCGACGTAGGTCTTTCAAAAGTAATAATATGTCGTCATGAGCAGTCGTGATTGGCGTTGTTATTTTTGAAGTCCGCTAAATGTTGAGAACCATTAGATCACCCTTAACCCATCTTGGCTTTTTTTTTAGGACGTAGTGCGGTGGCTAAACCAAGAGCAGTCTTGACTTTGGTCGACACGCGATACTACACTCAAACTAGACTTACTTATGGATGTTATTGGACTAGGAGCAGTCCTATACACCGATATGTTCATAAGGGAAGTTGTAATTTGGGAACTTGGTAGAACCCGTGATACAGGTACATTTGAAACCATAGTCCTTACCAAATGACATTGTTACCTTTGACTCCAACATTGTGTACTTAACCTCATCATGTATTCTATGTACTTTAGCATAAGTATGCATACATGCATTCATTCATAAATGTTTTTTCATCCATTAAATTGTCGAAGGACTTAGACAAGCATTTTTGTAAATGTTATAGATGGATTCTAAGACGAGGAGTATTAAGAAGTACACTTTCAAGAAACCAGATTTGACAAGGCTAAGGGAGTTAGCATCTCATGTAACTAATCCAAGAAATTTTCGGGAACGTCATGGGAGATTACTTGACCTCCTCAAAGTGAAAGTTGAAAATGGAATTTTAGAGACTTTGGTGCAGTTTTACGACCCAATTTGTCATTGTTTCACGTTTCCCGACTACCAGTTGGTCCCCACTCTTGAAGAATATTCCTTTTGGATTGGCTTACCAGTGTTTGAGGGAAGACCTTTCCACGGCCTTGAACCCGACCCTAAAACTGCAACTATTGCAGAAGCCCTTCACCTCAAACCTTCTGACTTGGTCCGTCCTCACTTCACCATTAAAAACAACCTCCAAGGTTTAACCGCCAAATTCCTCTACCAAAAAGCCTCCGACTTTGCGAAAGCCAAAAAGACCAATGCCTTTGAATCTGTTTTCACCTTGCTCATATATGGCCTCTTCTTGTTTCCCAACATGGACAATTTTGTCGACCTCAACGCAATTAAGATTTTCCTAGCCAAGAATCCTGTTCCCATTTTACTTGCAAACACTTACCATTCTATCCACTATAGAAATATCCAAGAGGGTGGGCTGATTGTTTGTTGTGCACCCCTGCTATACAGATGGTATGCTTCACATTTACCTAAATCTGTCTTCTCCAAAGAGAACACCGGGAAAGTTTCTTGGTCTGAGAGGATCATGCCTCTCACTCCGGCTGACATTGTGTGGGTCCATGCAGGTACTAACACCGAAGGAATTATTGGCAGTTGTGGAGAGTTTGAAAATGTGCCTCTTATCGGTACGTATGGAGGAATTACTTACAACCCCACTCTTGCTATGCGTCAGTACGGATACCCTATGAAGGGGAGACCTGACAGTCTTTCTCTGTCCAAGGAGTTCTATCTTGAGAAAAATGATCATGCAAGTTTAAGAATGCGGTTTGTGCAAGCTTGGCACTCTGTTCGCAAGTTTGATGGAATCCAATTGGGAAGAAAACAGAGCTTTGCGCATGAATCATATACATAGTGGGTGATTGATAGAGCTACAGCTTTTGGTATGCCTTATACCTTGCCAAGACTCCTATCCTCGACCGTTCCAGAAATACCTTTACCTCTACTCCCACAGACCAAGGGGGAGTACCAAGAGCGTTTAGCCGAAGCGGGACGTGAGATACATAGGTGGAAAAGGGAGTATCAGAAGAAGGATCAGGAGTATGAGGCCGTAATGGGCCTGCTGGAGCAAGAAGCCTATGATAGCCGCCAGAAAGATGTGATAATCGCCAAGCTAAATGAAAGAATCAAGGAGAAGGATGCCGCCCTTGATCGAATTCCTGGGTGAAAGAAGAGGCGTATGGATCTCTTTGATGGGCCACATTCCGAGTTTGAGGATTAGTTCGCTTCAGAGGCTTGAGAGTCTTTTCAATTTGTTTTTGATTTTTTTTTAGTTATGGAGTCTATCCCTTGGCTCACTTTGTTTAAAGGGAATTATCTTGTTTTATTTTGAAAGTTTATCCCTTGGTTTTGTTGTTAGAAAGGGAATTATCTTGTAATGACTATGTCTGTTTTAATGTTTTGTTTAGGGTCATATGTTTATAAAATTGCTTCTATAGGTCCTTCGATAAAAAGATATATCAAAATTTGCATATTTTGGCATATAGCATATCATGCATCATATTGCATTCATAAAAAGTGTCAAAACCAAGTCTCATACTCTCCTCATTTCTGTCTCAGAGAAGCAAAGTGGCCCGGCATATTCAGTATAAACCTACCCGTGTTCACCGTACTCGAGCATACATCAAGAAGAAAATGGCAACTGCTGAACAAGAGAACAATGACCTTAGGGAGGAGGTTAGTAACCAGAGTGCTCTGGTCCCCCGTATTTTTAATTTCTTTTTCATGCATTTTAATTTTCTCTCTATTAATCCAGAGTGCTCTGGTCCTATATTAATTGTTAATATTATTTCTTTTAATTTAAATTAATCCAGAGTGCTCTGGTCCTTGTTAATTAAATTAATCCAGAGTGCTCTGGTCCTAAATTAATTGTTAATATTATATTTTTGTTCTCCAGAGTGTTTTGGTCCTATATACATATATATATTAAATGCTATTTATATTATTGAACTAACGCACTTTTATTTTATTGATTTTTTAGTTTAATTTCATTATTAAAAAAAAGCAAAAAGCATTCAAATATCAAAAAAATTACAAAAAAAACATTTTCATAACAAACCTTGATTCTCAAATCAAGTGATCGTTATTTTTATTTTCTTTCTTAATCAAATTTCAAATCAATTCTAATTTTACTTCAAGTCTATTTCTTTCAATATAAAAAACACAAATCAATTCTCATTTGCCACTTGGCTTTTTTATTTCAAAACCTTTTTCAAAACTAATAAAAAACACTCAACAAATCAAACGTCAATTTCTACCCCGAACTACGAGGTTTTGATCCCTCACGGGTACGTAGGCAGAGGACCTTGTCCTTCCAAATCAATTAAAAAACAATTTTCTTTTTTTTCTTTTCAACTTTCAACTAAAAACAAATTTCTTTTTTCTTATCAACTAAAAACAATTTTCTTTTTTTTTCTTTTCAACTAAAATCAATTTTCTTTTTCGTTTTAACTCATCATCCAATTTTATTTTCATCTCTTCAAATAAGCAAAGCAATTTAGCACAAGATGAATTAGGTAAAAGGTTCCTACGGAGTACCGTAGACGCTTAGGGTGCTAACACCTTCCCTTCGCGTAACCAACCCCCGAATCCAAAGTCTTAAGGGTTTTTACTCATTTTTTCCCTCCCACGAATAAAAATTGAGAGTTCAAAGATTGACGATTCAAATCAATTAATGGTTTGATATCCGAAAATCACGAGCACAGAAATGGCGACTTCACTGGGGACTTAAATTCCATGCAGGTTAAACCCACTTTACTTTCTTTATTTTGTGCTTTATTATTTGTTGATGTTTTGTAAATATTTGCTTACATGTTTACCTTATTACATGAGGGGTGAGAAAATAAGTCCTACACCCGGGCTTGAGTAAAACATAAGATAGGACGGGGTACAATCATAGTGCCATACCAGGAGCGGTCCTGCGATATGTGTACACGTGATATAACTCCACTCGACGTAGGTCTTTCAAAAGTAATAATATGTCGTCATGAGCAGTCGTGATTGGCGTTGTTATTTTTGAAGTCCGCTAAATGTTGAGAACCATTAGATCACCCTTAACCCATCTTGGCTTTTTTTTTAGGACGTAGTGCGGTGGCTAAACCAAGAGCAGTCTTGACTTTGGTCGACACGCGATACTACACTCAAACTAGACTTACTTATGGATGTTATTGGACTAGGAGCAGTCCTATACACCGATATGTTCATAAGGGAAGTTGTAATTTGGGAACTTGGTAGAACCCGTGATACAGGTACATTTGAAACCATAGTCCTTACCAAATGACATTGTTACCTTTGACTCCAACATTGTGTACTTAACCTCATCATGTATTCTATGTACTTTAGCATAAGTATGCATACATGCATTCATTCATAAATGTTTTTTCATCCATTAAATTGTCGAAGGACTTAGACAAGCATTTTTGTAAATGTTATAGATGGATTCTAAGACGAGGAGTATTAAGAAGTACACTTTCAAGAAACCAGATTTGACAAGGCTAAGGGAGTTAGCATCTCATGTAACTAATCCAAGAAATTTTCGGGAACGTCATGGGAGATTACTTGACCTCCTCAAAGTGAAAGTTGAAAATGGAATTTTAGAGACTTTGGTGCAGTTTTACGACCCAATTTGTCATTGTTTCACGTTTCCCGACTACCAGTTGGTCCCCACTCTTGAAGAATATTCCTTTTGGATTGGCTTACCAGTGTTTGAGGGAAGACCTTTCCACGGCCTTGAACCCGACCCTAAAACTGCAACTATTGCAGAAGCCCTTCACCTCAAACCTTCTGACTTGGTCCGTCCTCACTTCACCATTAAAAACAACCTCCAAGGTTTAACCGCCAAATTCCTCTACCAAAAAGCCTCCGACTTTGCGAAAGCCAAAAAGACCAATGCCTTTGAATCTGTTTTCACCTTGCTCATATATGGCCTCTTCTTGTTTCCCAACATGGACAATTTTGTCGACCTCAACGCAATTAAGATTTTCCTAGCCAAGAATCCTGTTCCCATTTTACTTGCAAACACTTACCATTCTATCCACTATAGAAATATCCAAGAGGGTGGGCTGATTGTTTGTTGTGCACCCCTGCTATACAGATGGTATGCTTCACATTTACCTAAATCTGTCTTCTCCAAAGAGAACACCGGGAAAGTTTCTTGGTCTGAGAGGATCATGCCTCTCACTCCGGCTGACATTGTGTGGGTCCATGCAGGTACTAACACCGAAGGAATTATTGGCAGTTGTGGAGAGTTTGAAAATGTGCCTCTTATCGGTACGTATGGAGGAATTACTTACAACCCCACTCTTGCTATGCGTCAGTACGGATACCCTATGAAGGGGAGACCTGACAGTCTTTCTCTGTCCAAGGAGTTCTATCTTGAGAAAAATGATCATGCAAGTTTAAGAATGCGGTTTGTGCAAGCTTGGCACTCTGTTCGCAAGTTTGATGGAATCCAATTGGGAAGAAAACAGAGCTTTGCGCATGAATCATATACATAGTGGGTGATTGATAGAGCTACAGCTTTTGGTATGCCTTATACCTTGCCAAGACTCCTATCCTCGACCGTTCCAGAAATACCTTTACCTCTACTCCCACAGACCAAGGGGGAGTACCAAGAGCGTTTAGCCGAAGCGGGACGTGAGATACATAGGTGGAAAAGGGAGTATCAGAAGAAGGATCAGGAGTATGAGGCCGTAATGGGCCTGCTGGAGCAAGAAGCCTATGATAGCCGCCAGAAAGATGTGATAATCGCCAAGCTAAATGAAAGAATCAAGGAGAAGGATGCCGCCCTTGATCGAATTCCTGGGTGAAAGAAGAGGCGTATGGATCTCTTTGATGGGCCACATTCCGAGTTTGAGGATTAGTTCGCTTCAGAGGCTTGAGAGTCTTTTCAATTTGTTTTTGATTTTTTTTTAGTTATGGAGTCTATCCCTTGGCTCACTTTGTTTAAAGGGAATTATCTTGTTTTATTTTGAAAGTTTATCCCTTGGTTTTGTTGTTAGAAAGGGAATTATCTTGTAATGACTATGTCTGTTTTAATGTTTTGTTTAGGGTCATATGTTTATAAAATTGCTTCTATAGGTCCTTCGATAAAAAGATATATCAAAATTTGCATATTTTGGCATATAGCATATCATGCATCATATTGCATTCATAAAAAGTGTCAAAACCAAGTCTCATACTCTCCTCATTTCTGTCTCAGAGAAGCAAAGTGGCCCGGCATATTCAGTATAAACCTACCCGTGTTCACCGTACTCGAGCATACATCAAGAAGAAAATGGCAACTGCTGAACAAGAGAACAATGACCTTAGGGAGGAGGTTAGTAACCAGAGTGCTCTGGTCCCCCGTATTTTTAATTTCTTTTTCATGCATTTTAATTTTCTCTCTATTAATCCAGAGTGCTCTGGTCCTATATTAATTGTTAATATTATTTCTTTTAATTTAAATTAATCCAGAGTGCTCTGGTCCTTGTTAATTAAATTAATCCAGAGTGCTCTGGTCCTAAATTAATTGTTAATATTATATTTTTGTTCTCCAGAGTGTTTTGGTCCTATATACATATATATATTAAATGCTATTTATATTATTGAACTAACGCACTTTTATTTTATTGATTTTTTAGTTTAATTTCATTATTAAAAAAAAGCAAAAAGCATTCAAATATCAAAAAAATTACAAAAAAAACATTTTCATAACAAACCTTGATTCTCAAATCAAGTGATCGTTATTTTTATTTTCTTTCTTAATCAAATTTCAAATCAATTCTAATTTTACTTCAAGTCTATTTCTTTCAATATAAAAAACACAAATCAATTCTCATTTGCCACTTGGCTTTTTTATTTCAAAACCTTTTTCAAAACTAATAAAAAACACTCAACAAATCAAACGTCAATTTCTACCCCGAACTACGAGGTTTTGATCCCTCACGGGTACGTAGGCAGAGGACCTTGTCCTTCCAAATCAATTAAAAAACAATTTTCTTTTTTTTCTTTTCAACTTTCAACTAAAAACAAATTTCTTTTTTCTTATCAACTAAAAACAATTTTCTTTTTTTTTCTTTTCAACTAAAATCAATTTTCTTTTTCGTTTTAACTCATCATCCAATTTTATTTTCATCTCTTCAAATAAGCAAAGCAATTTAGCACAAGATGAATTAGGTAAAAGGTTCCTACGGAGTACCGTAGACGCTTAGGGTGCTAACACCTTCCCTTCGCGTAACCAACCCCCGAATCCAAAGTCTTAAGGGTTTTTACTCATTTTTTCCCTCCCACGAATAAAAATTGAGAGTTCAAAGATTGACGATTCAAATCAATTAATGGTTTGATATCCGAAAATCACGAGCACAGAAATGGCGACTTCACTGGGGACTTAAATTCCATGCAGGTTAAACCCACTTTACTTTCTTTATTTTGTGCTTTATTATTTGTTGATGTTTTGTAAGTATTTGCTTACATGTTTACCTTATTACATGAGGGGTGAGAAAATAAGTCCTACACCCGGGCTTGAGTAAAACATAAGATAGGACGGGGTACAATCATAGTGCCATACCAGGAGCGGTCCTGCGATATGTGTACACGTGATATAACTCCACTCGACGTAGGTCTTTCAAAAGTAATAATATGTCGTCATGAGCAGTCGTGATTGGCGTTGTTATTTTTGAAGTCCGCTAAATGTTGAGAACCATTAGATCACCCTTAACCCATCTTGGCTTTTTTTTTAGGACGTAGTGCGGTGGCTAAACCAAGAGCAGTCTTGACTTTGGTCGACACGCGATACTACACTCAAACTAGACTTACTTATGGATGTTATTGGACTAGGAGCAGTCCTATACACCGATATGTTCATAAGGGAAGTTGTAATTTGGGAACTTGGTAGAACCCGTGATACAGGTACATTTGAAACCATAGTCCTTACCAAATGACATTGTTACCTTTGACTCCAACATTGTGTACTTAACCTCATCATGTATTCTATGTACTTTAGCATAAGTATGCATACATGCATTCATTCATAAATGTTTTTTCATCCATTAAATTGTCGAAGGACTTAGACAAGCATTTTTGTAAATGTTATAGATGGATTCTAAGACGAGGAGTATTAAGAAGTACACTTTCAAGAAACCAGATTTGACAAGGCTAAGGGAGTTAGCATCTCATGTAACTAATCCAAGAAATTTTCGGGAACGTCATGGGAGATTACTTGACCTCCTCAAAGTGAAAGTTGAAAATGGAATTTTAGAGACTTTGGTGCAGTTTTACGACCCAATTTGTCATTGTTTCACGTTTCCCGACTACCAGTTGGTCCCCACTCTTGAAGAATATTCCTTTTGGATTGGCTTACCAGTGTTTGAGGGAAGACCTTTCCACGGCCTTGAACCCGACCCTAAAACTGCAACTATTGCAGAAGCCCTTCACCTCAAACCTTTTGACTTGGTCCGTCCTCACTTCACCATTAAAAACAACCTCCAAGGTTTAACCGCCAAATTCCTCTACCAAAAAGCCTCCGACTTTGCGAAAGCCAAAAAGACCAATGCCTTTGAATCTGTTTTCACCTTGCTCATATATGGCCTCTTCTTGTTTCCCAACATGGACAATTTTGTCGACCTCAACGCAATTAAGATTTTCCTAGCCAAGAATCCTGTTCCCATTTTACTTGCAAACACTTACCATTCTATCCACTATAGAAATATCCAAGAGGGTGGGCTGATTGTTTGTTGTGCACCCCTGCTATACAGATGGTATGCTTCACATTTACCTAAATCTGTCTTCTCCAAAGAGAACACCGGGAAAGTTTCTTGGTCTGAGAGGATCATGCCTCTCACTCCGGCTGACATTGTGTGGGTCCATGCAGGTACTAACACCGAAGGAATTATTGGCAGTTGTGGAGAGTTTGAAAATGTGCCTCTTATCGGTACGTATGGAGGAATTACTTACAACCCCACTCTTGCTATGCGTCAGTACGGATACCCTATGAAGGGGAGACCTGACAGTCTTTCTCTGTCCAAGGAGTTCTATCTTGAGAAAAATGATCATGCAAGTTTAAGAATGCGGTTTGTGCAAGCTTGGCACTCTGTTCGCAAGTTTGATGGAATCCAATTGGGAAGAAAACAGAGCTTTGCGCATGAATCATATACATAGTGGGTGATTGATAGAGCTACAGCTTTTGGTATGCCTTATACCTTGCCAAGACTCCTATCCTCGACCGTTCCAGAAATACCTTTACCTCTACTCCCACAGACCAAGGGGGAGTACCAAGAGCGTTTAGCCGAAGCGGGACGTGAGATACATAGGTGGAAAAGGGAGTATCAGAAGAAGGATCAGGAGTATGAGGCCGTAATGGGCCTGCTGGAGCAAGAAGCCTATGATAGCCGCCAGAAAGATGTGATAATCGCCAAGCTAAATGAAAGAATCAAGGAGAAGGATGCCGCCCTTGATCGAATTCCTGGGTGAAAGAAGAGGCGTATGGATCTCTTTGATGGGCCACATTCCGAGTTTGAGGATTAGTTCGCTTCAGAGGCTTGAGAGTCTTTTCAATTTGTTTTTGATTTTTTTTTAGTTATGGAGTCTATCCCTTGGCTCACTTTGTTTAAAGGGAATTATCTTGTTTTATTTTGAAAGTTTATCCCTTGGTTTTGTTGTTAGAAAGGGAATTATCTTGTAATGACTATGTCTGTTTTAATGTTTTGTTTAGGGTCATATGTTTATAAAATTGCTTCTATAGGTCCTTCGATAAAAAGATATATCAAAATTTGCATATTTTGGCATATAGCATATCATGCATCATATTGCATTCATAAAAAGTGTCAAAACCAAGTCTCATACTCTCCTCATTTCTGTCTCAGAGAAGCAAAGTGGCCCGGCATATTCAGTATAAACCTACCCGTGTTCACCGTACTCGAGCATACATCAAGAAGAAAATGGCAACTGCTGAACAAGAGAACAATGACCTTAGGCACAAGCCTCTCAAGCGCAAAATGCTCAGACCACTCAGGCACATGTTGAAGCTTCTCAGTCTGCTGGTTCTCCTGCAATCCAGCCAATTCCTACTACTTCTGTTGATACTTCACAACCAATTCCTACTGGTTCCACCGCAGCTGTTGGTACTACACAACCTTGGGTGACTGAAGTTTTTTCTGGTAATATGTCAAACATGTACAATTCAGGCTTCCATCCCGTTGGACCTTCCGGTTTCTCTTTCCCTCCTCAGTACTGTATGCCGCCAGGCTACCCGTGGGGCATGCCGCTCGCAACTAATGAAGGTTTTCGTCATAATGCGCCGGAAATGCAGTTCCCTCTTGGCCAGCAACAAACACCATTCTACCAGACCGGCCAGCCTTTTCCTCAGGCTACTATGACTTATGCTGGACCCCTCGTGCATGCTGCTCAGCAAGAGAAGGAACAAGTTTACCATTCCAATAGTGTGGCTGGTGATGATAGAGTGGGTAACTTAGAAGAGAAATACGATGTGGTACATAAAGAGTTGAAGAGTATCCGGGGTAAGGAAGTGTTTAGCCATAATTTGAATGACCTCTGCTTGGTTGCGGATGTGGTTATACCTCCTAAGTTTAAAGTGCCAACCTTTGAGAAGTACACGGGGAATACTTGCCCTGAAATGCACTTAATCATGTATGTCAGGAGGATGACGGCTCATAGGAAGAATGAACCTCTACTCATCTACTGTTTTCAGGACAGTTTGGCTGGTCCCGCACTCACATGGTATATGAATTTGAAGGGTATCACTACTTTTGAAGAATTGGCTAATGCCTTCATCCAGCAGTATAAATATAACTCTTATCTGACCCCTAACCGGAAAGAGCTGCAAGCTATGACTCAGGGTGATAAGGAATCTTTCAATGAGTATGCTCAGCGCTTCATTCAGAAATCTGCTCAAATTCGTCCGCCTTTGGAAGAAAGAGAAGTGGCTGATCTGTTCTATGAGACTCTGAGCCCTTTCTACTCAGAGAAGATGCTTCTTTGTGCTTCACAGAAGTTTACCGACATGGTAGACGCGGGTGTTCGTATTGAAGAATGGGTCCGTAAGGGACGGGGGAGTAAAGATGGTGCCTCTTCAGGTGGTTATTCAGGAAGTTTGACAAGTGGGTCATCCAATGGTAATAGGAAGTTCGGAAATGGGTACCCAAAGAAGAATCCTCAAGAGGTCGGCATGGTGGCTCATGGCGGATCCCAACCTGTATACCCCAACTACCCCTATGTTGCTAATATTCCATCACCCATCCCAGCTCCACAAAACCCAAACTATCAACCACAAAGGCCTCAAGCCCACCGTCCATATTATCCACCACTATATCAATCACAACCTTATCAGCCGCAACCGTTTTACCAACAACCATACTATCCCCTTCCACCACAACAACAACAGCCTCGTCAGCCTTGTCCTCCACCACAACAACAACAGCCTCGTCAGCCTCGCCCTCCGAGAAATCAATTCCCTCCTATCCCTATGTTGTATGGAGACTTGTTACCCTCCCTACTCGCTAGGGGTCTTGTTCAGGTTAAACCACGTCCCCCGGTGCCGAACCCTTTACCTCATTGGTATCGCCCAGACCTTACTTGTGAATTCCATCAAGGGGCACCAGGGCACGACATTGAGCACTGCTACCCTCTCAAAGACGCAGTCCAAAGATTGATTCACAACAAGGACTTATCCTTCAATGACCCTGACCTTGTTGCTCCAAACAACCCTCTGCCACCCCATGGGCCGACCGTTAACATGATTGAGAATTATCAGGAAGATGGTCTCGTCACCAACGCTCAAGATGTCAGAACCCCGTTGGTTCCAATGCATGTGAAGATGTGTAACATAGGTATGTTTAGCCACGATCATATCAATTGTGAGGTGTGTTCTGCGGATCCCCACGGGTGCATTCAAGTTCAAAATGATGTACAAGGGTTAATGGATCAAGGAGAGCTGGTTGTCACAAGAGAAGATAAGAACATTTGTGTTGTAATTCCTATGTTTAAGGATAGGACGAAACCAATTGGTGTTGTTACTCCGATATTCAAAGACAATGCCAAGACAATTGTCGATCCTTTGGCAATTTGTGTGCCAAAACCCAAGCTGTTTTTCTCCCAGAAGGCTATTCCATATAGCTACGAATCTACAGACATAGAGGATGGTAAAGGGGTACTTTTGAGTCCTTCAACTTCGGTAGATAACATTGCTGAGAGTAGTCAAATTCTGAGAAGTGGACGTATTCTTCCGGCTGTTGTACAAGCAAAGAACAAAGCTCCGGCGATAGAATCAGTGCCAATACCAGATCCTAGCAAGGGTAAAAGTGTGTGTCAACCTAGTGGAACTGAAAACGATGAAATTTTGAAACTAATCAAGAAAAGTGATTATAAGATAGTGGATCAGTTATTGCAAACTCCATCCAAGATTTCTATCATGTCACTATTGACAAGTTCTGATGCTCATAGGGAGGCCTTGATGAAAGTGTTGAATCAGGCCTACGTAGACCATGATGTGACTTTGGATCAATTTGGGAGCATTGTTGGAAATGTGACGGCATGCAACAATCTGAGTTTCAGTGAGGAAGACCTCCCGGTGGAGGGGAAAAATCATAACATGGCCTTACATATCTCTGTTATGTGCAAAACAGATTCTCTTTCCAATGTCTTGATAGACACTGGTTCTTCCCTCAATGTGATGGCGAAGACAACCTGTGATAAATTGACGTATTCAGACGGATTTATTAGGCCCAGTTGCGTGTCGGTAAGGGCATTTGATGGATCCAGGAAGACGGTGTGGGGAGAAATAGATTTACCTATCACTATTGGGCCCCAAGAGTTTAAAGTTACATTCTAGATAATGGATATTCAAGCTTCCTACAGCTGTTTACTTGGTAGACCATGGATTCATGAAGCAGGGGCAGTAACATCCACTCTTCACCAAAAGCTAAAGTTTGTAAGTCTTGGAAAGCTTGTTACAGTGAGTGGGGAGTCAGCTCTTTTGGTTAGCCATTTGTCGTCCTTTTCCTTCATTGGTGGTGAAAGTTCGGATGGAACGTCATTCCAAGGGTTCTCGGTTGAAAGCGGTACTACAAAAGGTGAAACATGCATGGCCTCTCTAAGGGATGCTCAGAGAGTAATTCAAGAAGGAAAAGCGGAAGGCTGGGGGTAATTAGTACAGTTGCCCGAGAACAAGCGCAAAGAAGGTCTGGGTTTCTCTGGCAATAAGCAAGTGGTGTTCGACCCAACTAGGGGCACTTTTCACAGTGCCGGATTCATTAATACACCACCTGAGACTAATGCAATTTTGGAAGATCAATCAGAAGAGGTGGCACCTGACTTTGTGACTCCTGATGGAAACTGCTGCAACTGGATTGCTGTTGACATCCCTTCTGCGATACCTTTTTCTAAGTAATGTGTTTGTCTTTGTTTTTGTTTTTTAAGAAAACTCCTTTTATCCTGCCCTAGACGAAAGTGAAATCTTGCAGGTTTTGTTTTTACTTTAAGTTGTTTTCAGTATTAATAAAAAATTGTCGTTTCTGTCACGGCCGTTATTTTATTTTATTTTAGTGCTTTTCTGGAAAGATGGTAACACAAAAAACCAAAAACTTGTTTTTTTTCTTCTTTAAAAAAAAAAAAAAATCAATTTCAAAGGTCTGCATCCACTATTTTGCTAAAAATCAATCATGAATCATATGCAGACTGAACATAAGTGAGCCCGTTGAACGTAGTGACTCTATGCTTCCGCCCAACTTGGAGTTCCCTGTTTATGAGGCTTGGGTAGAGGAGGATGAAGAGATTCCTAATGAGCTCAGATGGATGTTAGAGCAAGAAAGAAAAGCCATTCAGCCTCATAAGGAAGAAATAGAGTCGATCAACCTAGGTACTGAGGAAGATAAGAAAGAGATTAAGATTGGAGCATCATTAGAGGCATCTGTCAAGAATAGGATAATTGAGCTTCTCAGAGAGTATGATGATATATTTGCGTGGTCCTATAAAGACATGCCAGGGTTAGACCCTGATGTTGTTGAACATCGTTTGCCTCTAAAGCCCGAGTGTCCTCCAGTCAAGCAGAAGTTAAGAAGATCTCATCCAGATATGGCTCTCAAGATCAAAGAGGAAGTGCGAAAACAAATTGACGCAGGTTTCTTGATTACCTCTGAATATCCTCAATGGTTGGCCAACATAGTGCCCGTTCCGAAGAAAGATGGTAAGGTCAGAATGTGTGTTGACTATCGGGATTTGAACAAAGCTAGTCCGAAGGATGATTTCCCTTTACCTCACATTGATGTATTGGTTGATAGTACTGCTAGATGCAAGGTGTTCTCCTTCATGGATGGATTTTCCGGGTATAACCAGATCAAGATGGCTCCGGAAGATAGAGAAAAGACGTCTTTCATCACGCCATGGGGCGCTTTCTGCTACTTAGTAATGCCATTTGGATTGATAAATGCTGGCGCCACTTACCAGAGAGGCATGACTAAAATATTCCATGATATGATACATAAAGAGATTGAAGTATATGTGGATGATATGATTGTCAAGTCAGGCACTGAAGAAGAACATGCTGAGTATTTGTTAAAGATGTTTCAACGGTTGAGAAAGTACAAACTCCGGTTGAATCCTAACAAATGTACCTTCGGTGTTAGATCTGGCAAGCTCTTGGGTTTTATCGTTAGTCAGAAAGGTATTGAAGTAGATCCCGACAAAGTCAAAGCTATCAGGGAAATGCCGGCTCCAAAGACAGAGAAACAAGTTAGAGGTTTTTTGGGAAGATTGAACTACATCTCCAGATTCATCTCCCATATGACTGCCACATGTGGACCGATATTCAAGTTACTCCGTAAAGATCAGGGGATCGTTTGGACGGAAGATTGCCAGAAAGCTTTTGATAGCATTAAAGGGTATTTGTTAGATCCTCCGATTCTTGTCCCTCCAGTTGAAGGAAGGCCTTTGATCATGTACTTGACTATGTTGGATGATTCTATGGGCTGCGTGCTTGGTCAACAAGACGAAACTGGAAAGAAAAAGCATGCCATTTACTACTTGAGTAAGAAGTTTACGGATTGTGAGTCCCGATATTCTATGCTTGAGAAAACTTGTTGCGCTTTGGCATGGGCCGCTAAGCGTCTCCGTCACTACATGGTTTACCACACTACTTGGTTGATATCCAAAATGGATCCGATCAAGTACCTTTTTGAGAAGCCCGCGTTAACAGGAAGAATTGCTCGTTGGCAGATGTTATTGTCTGAATATGATATTGTGTATCGCACTCAGAAAGCCATCAAGGGTAGTGTTCTTGCCGACCATTTGGCTCATCAACCAATTGAAGACTATCAGCCTATCAAGTTTGATTTCCCAGATGAAGAGATCATGTATTTAAAGATGAAAGATTGTGATGAACCGTTGTTTGGTGAAGGTCCTGATCCAGACTCTAAGTGGGGTTTGATTTTTGATGGAGCCGTCAATGTCTTTGGTAATGGAATAGGGGCAGTTATCCTTACTCCTAAAGGTACTCACATCCCTTTCACTGCAAGACTCCGGTTTGATTGCACGAACAATATTGCGGAATATGAAGCTTGCATCATGGGCATTGAAGAAGCCATTGACTTAAGGATTAAAAATATTGAAATATATGGAGATTCAGCTCTTGTGATTAACCAGATCAAAGGAAAATGGGAAACTCACCATGCTGGAATGATACCTTACAGAGACTATGCAAGACGTTTATTGACTTTCTTCAACAAGGTGGAGTTGCACCACATTCCTCGGGATGAGAATCGAATGGCAGATGCCCTAGCAACTTTATCTTCAATGATCAAGGTGAATCGAGGCAACGACGTGCCTCTAATCAGTGTCAAGTTCCTTGATAGGCCCGCTTATGTGTTTGTAGCCGAAGCAGTTTTCGATGATAAGCCGTGGTTTCATGATATTAAAGTGTTTCTTCAAACTCAAGAGTACCCTCCTGGGGCATCCCGTAAAGATAAGAGAACTCTAAGAAGACTGTCTGGCAATTTCTTCCTGAGTGGAGACGTCTTGTACAAAAGAAACTTTGATTCAGTTTTGCTCAGATGTGTGGACCGACGTGAAGCAGATTTATTAATGCATGAGATACACGAAGGCTCGTTCGGGACTCATTCTAGTGGATATTCAATGGCTAAGAAGGCATTGAGAGCAGGCTACTACTGGATAACGATGCATGCTGACTGTCATCATTATGCCAAGAAGTGCCACAAGTGCCAAATTTATGCTGATAAGATTCATGTTCCAGCGTCTATGCTCAATGTTATCTCTTCTCCATGGCCGTTCTCTATGTGGGGCATTGATATGATTGGTCGAATCGAACCGAAAGCTTCCAATGGACATCGTTTCATACTAGTGGCTATTGACTACTTCACCAAATGGGTCGAAGCGGCATCTTATGCTAATGTGACCAAACAAGTAGTAGTCCGATTTATCAAGAACGATATCATATGCCGTTATGGCGTTCCCAACAAGATCATCACGGATAATGGCACGAATTTGAACAATAAAATGATGAAGGAATTATGTGATGGGTTCAAGATCGAGCATCATAACTCTTCTCCTTATAGACCTCAGATGAATGGTGCGGTCGAAGCTGCAAACAAGAATATTAAGAAGATCGTGCAGAAGATGGTGGTTACCTATAAAGACTGGCATGAGATGTTGCCCTACGCTTTGTATGGTTATCGTACTTCAGTGCGTACTTCAACAGGGGCGACCCCTTTTTCTTTGGTATATGGGACGGAAGCGATACTTCCGGTAGAAGTTGAAATCCCGTCATTGAGGGTCTTGATAGAAGCTGAGCTGTCAGAGGCTGAATGGTGTCAAAATAGGTATGATCAGTTGAATTTGATTGAGGAAAAACGCATGGCTGCTTTATGTCATGGACAGCTATATCGGACAAGGATGAAACAAGCGTTCGATAAAAAGGTTCGTCCCCGTGAATTTAAAGAAGGTGACCTGGTGGTCAAGAATATCAAGTCTTTCCAACCAGACCCTAGGGGAAAGTGGACACCTAATTATGAAGGTCCCTATGTGGTGAAAAGAGCTTTTTCTGGTGGTGCTTTAATTCTTACAACTATGGATGGAGAGGAGTTACCTCGTCCTGTGAATTCTGATGCAGTCAAGAAATACTTTGTCTAGATATATATGTAAAAGAACAGCTCGGTAGGTCGAAAACCCGAAAGGGCGTCCTAAACAAAAAAAAGAGCGTCTCAATGGACTGAAAACCCGAAAGGGCGGTCCATGCAAAAGTTAGAGACATATAAAAAAAAGGGATTATCCTGATAGGTTGAAACCCACAAGGGCGATCTATGCAAAAGTTAAGGATTATGACAAAGTAACTGCATCAGATGAAACATCACTCACTCGGGGCACTTTAGCTGTCAGAAGTTCTCCGATATCAAAGCATTATGGGCAGTGGAATTCAAAGTTGTTAGAGAATGTAGCGGTTATTATGTTCAATGTACCTCCCCCATATTAATTACCATTGTCCAAATTTTGTAATCTGTGGTGCCATGCTTTAGCTGGTTACCATTTCTTTTAAATCAATTCGAGCCTGTGCCCCTTTATTTGAAATTCATATTTATTCTATGTGCAAGTTTTCTTCCATTCTTACTGTTACAACTTGAAGTAAAAACTTTGAAAATTCTTTTAAAATCTTTATGTTTTCTTTTGGAAAAAGAACAAAATGATGACAAATATATTATCTTTAATTCATGTATCATAGAAGCATGTGTCAACATTCGATTCAAAAGCATGTAGATTCATTTGTATGGACATAGTCATTGCTAAAAAAGGAATAAAAAAAAAAGAAGAAAAGTATACCAAAGGAAAAGCAATGACTATTCGAAGCATGAGCTTGCAAAAGTACCTCAGTTTCAGTTCTGGAATGGCGACTTCGGCTAGTGTTTTGATTTTTGAGCTAAATCGTATCAGTGTTAAGATCGTTGGGCTTTATCCCACCAGTGGTTTGTTTGAAGGGTTCTACCCCGACAATGTTTGACTCATCTCTAGTAATGGTATTCCCGTTGAGGATTTATGGGTGTTTGTGCTGTGATGTTGAGCCACTTCTTTTTGGACCTGCCCAACCTTGTCTCAACAGTCTTAACACTATACCGTCATTCGAGTCTCAGTCATATTCATTCATGCATACATAGCAGGTATATAAATGTCATTCATACATGGTTGCATTATTACCCAATGTCTTTTTTCTCTTGTGTCTCATAAAAGTATCATGCTCAATATGTCTGGTTCAAATTTTGCCACTAGTTAATTTCAAGGGGCAGGTCTCGCTAAATATTCGTCTTTCCCTAATTCACGGTAATAGGCATGACTTCTTTCCTTGTATATTCGTCTTTACCTAATTCACGGTAATAGGCATGACTTCTTTCCTTGTATATTCGTCTTTACCTAATTCACGGTAATAGGCATGATTTACTTTGTTGCATATTCGTCTTTACCTAATTCACGGTATTAGGCATGATCTTTTCCTTGCATATTCGTCTTTACCTAATTCACGGTAATAGGCATGATTTACTTTCTTGCATATTCGTCTTTACCTAATTCACGGTAATAGGCATGATTTACTTTGTTGCATATTCGTCTTTACCTAATTCACGGTAATAGGCATGACTTCTTTCCTTGTATATTCGTCTTTACCTAATTCACGGTAATAGGCATGATTTACTTTGTTGCATATTCGTTGTTGTACCCTGATTTTGGACCTAAAAATACTCGTTCAAATTTCTTTTCTAACACTGATACTTGTCAATTCGCTGTTGTTTTACTCTGAATCTTTGCTCTCTTTTCTTCTGCATATTTTACTATCTCTGTCTCAAAGTACGTTCAAGCTCGATTTTCTTGCATAAAATTATTCAAAATGTCTTTTCTTGCATTACAAGTCATTTAAGAACTCTCAGAAACATTGCATTACTTTTCTTGCGCTTTATTTCAAAAAAATCATACGAAAGGGTATTTTGGTCATTTTCTGCAGTGGAACCCATTTTAGTCCCTGTGTTTGCCTCTGAGTCTTTCCAACTGGTCTGTACAAATCATTGTTGAGTCTTTGTTTAAAAATCATTTCAAAAATTGCATTTGAGTCAGTTTGGGTCAGTTTAGTCCCTAGGGGCATTTTGGTCTTTTCCTGTCAAAATTTCGGCAGGGAGGTATTGTAAAATACCTCATGTCAGTAATTGGTTCGTTTTAGTCCTTTTGTTGATTTTATTTTTTGTTTCACTTTACGTTTTTCTCAAATTACCAATTTTAATC
This sequence comes from Medicago truncatula, assembly GCF_003473485.1. NCBI lineage: Eukaryota > Viridiplantae > Streptophyta > Magnoliopsida > Fabales > Fabaceae > Medicago > Medicago truncatula. Next base: position 17,087,022 of record NC_053044.1, on the reverse strand, counting down.
CAATTTTACTTTAATTTGCATTTTAGTCCAAAACTTTTTTTTAATTGCATTTAGATCTTTTTTAATTGCAGTCCGGTCCCCAAGTTTTATATTTTGCAGGAAGGTCCTTGAATCAAACACAGTGCAAGTCCAGGTGTCATCACCCCATTGGGTCTCAAGTACACATGTCAGCTATAAATACAACACAGTGTCAGAATTTCCAGAAGGGTTCCATTAATCACACGCCACCTCAACAAACAGAGAACACTTTCTCTCTCTTGGCAGTTACAGATCAAAACAGAAAAAATCACAAGAACAATCACATAAACCCTAGATTTCCAAATTCATCAAATTCATCTTTTTTTCCTGTGATTCTCAGAGATTCTGTACGAATCATCATCATCGAATCAAATCCTTCGCAATTCCAGTGCGAATTCATCACCATTGGCGATGAATTCAAGCACGATCACGAAGGATCCGAAAGCTTGAGAAGAAGAGAAAAAGAAGCAGAATCTGAACCGGTGAAGAAGAAGAAGGAACAGCACCGGTTTTTTTCCGGTCCAGCAACCAAATCAACAACACAGAAAACGAAGAATCAAGTGTTTCCGAAGAAATTCAACAAAATCTCCAAGCAAAATCTCAGGTAACACTAAAACCGAACCTTTCTTGCTTGAAAATATCAACAAACACGAATCAAATATAGATCTGCAAAGTTCCAAAGCTTTCATTCAACAAAAAAAACTAAAAAGAATCAAGAAAAATCTTTTTCAAAACCGTGAATAAAAGTGTAGATCTACAAAGATTTAAGCCTTGTACGAAAAAATCAGTGCCGGATTCGTGTTTAGAACGAAAAAGGATTTCCAAAAGTGTAAAAAAATTTGAAAACGGAGAAGGTTGTTCAACTTCCGGCGGCGGCGCCGCCACCCTTGGGGCGGCCGGCCACCACGCCGGAGGAACAAGTTTCCCCGGAGAAGATGAAGATCATCTTCATTTCCAGGAAATCGGCGAGGAAGAGAGGAGAGAGATGAGAGCTTCTCTCACTAGGTTTAGGTTAGAGAGAGAGAGAACAAAGAAAAATAAAAAAAAACCGGTGTAAGCATGTATATATAAGCCAGTGAACCGGACCGGTCCAAGACCGGTCCAATCCCCTTCATTCCTGGCCGTTGGATCTAGGGTTTCCCTCCCTGGATCAATCCAACGCTCCCTGTGAATCCGGATCCCTTGGTTTTGGTTCGGGCCTTTCTTTTTTCGTTTTTGCTATTTTCTTGCTATCTGCACCCTGCTTTTTTGCTAATTGAACCTCTGTGTGCTCAATTTTTTTTTCTAAAAATTCCTAAAAAATTGTTATATGTTTCTTGATACATTTGTGATTTTTTTTTTAAGGGTTTAAAAATGATAAAAATGTGTGTGATATTTTTCTTGATCAATTTGTGTTTTGGATATAAGTTTGTGCATTTTTTGTGGTATATTTCTCATAAAATGTTGGCATGTGATGTGGATGATTGGTGTGCAATTTCATGGTGAATGTGTTGCTGATCATATGTGTGTTTTGCTGATTGTGGATGTAGATTTTCATTTTATTCTTGTTTTGCAAGTAATGTGTGTTTTTATCAAGAAATAAAGTACAAAGTATCTTTAAAAATGTGTCATAATTCTTGGCTTGAATGTGTCCTATTTGTTCTCACATTATAGTTCAAAATCAAACCCCTTTAACATTGCTATGATGGGAGGATTATAGGTCATGTGCATGTCTAAGTGTTATAACCAATTTTAGGTATGTTTTGCCATTTTATTTCATTTCATTGCTCTTTTTTTTTTTCTTGCTATTCTATTCAATTTTGTTTACCTTTTTACCGTTTTTATGCCTTATGATACTAACCATTTCATTTCACATTTCATCCATCTCATAGTTTAGGCATTATTTTTTCTATTCATTTCTATATCAAATGGGTTTGTAATAATTTTAGGTAGATTAGTTTCCTTTTAATTCCTTGCAAGACCATAGCATGTATTTAGGACTCAATGTAAAGGACTATGGACACTATAAGTGATGTACACCGACACGAGCACCGACACATGCACACACCCCACATGGATATTCTAGATGCATGATTAGGGAATGTATGTTTAGATGTATGCTTAGGTTTTACAACGCTTAGACAAAAATCATTTTCCAAAAAAAATGTGAATAACCTCACTTGAAAACCTTTTTTCTAAAATGGGAGTCAAAACTCCTCATTTTCCTTTTGTTTTCTTAAGTAAAAAACCTAATAAATTTTAATCATACTTAGACTTTATTTTGCAAAATAACTACTTCCACCTCACATTTTCCAAATCTCATGCCCTTGAGGCCTCTCATTTCCATTCTTCAAAATTCCTTTTTCAAACTTAAAATCAACCAACAAAAAACAAAAATAATTTTCGAGAATGAACTACGTTTGGTTTTGATCCCTTAAAAGGGTACGTAGGCAATGAGTTAAAACTCCTCCAAGCCAAGTAAAATAAAATCTCAATCATCTTCTTTCCCCATTCTTCACTCAAATAAAACCTTTTTTTTATAAGTAGGCAATAAAAAAAATAAAGCGTAGAAATAAACTTAGGAGAACGGTTCTTATGGAATACCGTAATCGTTCCGGGTGCCTAACACCTTCCCGTAGCGAAAACGACCCCCGAACTTAGACTCTAAGGGTTTTTTCTCAATTTTGCCCTTCCCAAGAAAAAATAGAGAATATCAAAGATTGAAAGGTTCAAGCCTAATTAATGACTTGACACCCGAAAATCACGATAACAGAAATGGCGACTTCACTGGGGAAATTTTAAGCGGGTCACGCCTAGTTTTCCTTAGTTTATATTTACGCTTTGTTTTATTGCTTACATATGTGAATACTTGTTTATTTTCATTTGACGTGTGGGGTGAGAATATCAAAAGTCCTATACCCGGGCTGAGTGAACTTATGAATAGGTAGAGATATAATCGACAATTCGATCCGAGGGTTGCCTCGTGTATTGGGTTATTCGATCAATCTCACATAGCTGAGGCATTTTGGAAGTAATATTGTCGGCGTGTGTTGTCATGCTTAGGCACTTTGCTTTCAATTGTTCGACGATGCTATGGACCGTAGTTACCAAACCCATCCCTGGCCTTTTTTAGGACGTAGTGCGGTGGCTAAACCGAGTGTTGTCTCGAGTTTTAGTCGTCACGCGATACTACACTCAAGTTAGACCTTCTTGCGAATAAACATGGAACGGACGTTGTCCCGTGCTACCATGATATACGTAAGAGAGGTTGCAGTTTGGGAACTTGATTAGAACCTTGGTTACTATTATCCTAAGCCTTAGTTCACCGGGCACCGTGTCCGCCCGTGGCTCCTCGACTTTAATCTCAACCCTCCATGTTTTCTCTGTAATTGAAAAAACAATCATGCATACATGCATTCATGCATAAATTTTTCTCATACATTCATCGAAGGATTGGACAAATTAAAAACTTTGTAAACATTACAGGTATGAAGAAGACTAAATCCTACAAGTTCAAGGAGGTTGATTTGGTTAGTTTGAGAGAATTGGCACTCAAGGTTAAGAATCAAATAGGTTTCCGACTCCGATATGGTGGTATGCTTACTATTCTCCGGACCAATGTTGAAGAGAAACTAGTGCACACTCTAGTGCAATTCTATGACCCGAGTTTCCGTTGCTTCACTTTCCCGGATTTCCAGTTGGTCCCTACTCTTGAGGCTTATTCCCACTTGTTAGATTCACCTATAGCTGAGAAGACGCCTTTCACCGGTCCCGGGACTTCTCTTACTCCTTTGGTTATTGCTAAGGATCTCTATCTCAAGACTTCCGATGTCTCCAATCATCTTACTACCAAGTCTCACATCCGAGGGTTCACTTCAAAGTATCTACTTGAACAGGCTAATCTCAAAACTACTTGTCAGGACACACTCGAGGCTATTCTTGCATTGCTTATCTATGGGCTCATTCTCTTTCCGAATCTCGACAACTTTGTGGACATGAATGCTATTGAGATCTTCCATTCCAAGAATCCGGTTCCTACCTTGCTAGCTGACACATACCATGCTATCCATGACCGGACTCTCAAAGGTCGTGGGTATATCCTTTGCTACGTGCCTCTCCTATATAGGTGGTTTATTTCTCACCTTCCGAGCTCTTTCCATGACAACTCGGAAAATTGGTCCTACTCACAGCGGATTATGGCTCTCTCTCCTAACGAGGTGGTCTGGATCACTCCCGCCGCTCAGGTTAAGGAAATTATTACTGGTTGTGGAGATTTTCTCAATGTACCTCTTCTTGGTACCCGTGGGGGAATCAACTATAATCCTGAGCTTGTTATGAGACAGTTTGGGTTCCCAATGAAGGCAAAGCCCATCAATCTTGCTACATCTCCAGAGTTCTTCTACTATTCGAACGCTCCCACCGGGCAAAGGGAGGCTTTCATAGAGGCTTGGTCTAAGGTCCGTAGGAAGAGTGTGAAGCATTTGGGTGTGAGATCCGGTATTGCTCATGAGGCCTATACTCAGTGGGTAATAAACCGAGCTGAAGAGATTGGTATGCCTTACCCTGCTATGAGATATGTGTCTGCATCTGCTCCATCTATACCTTTACCTCTACCTCCCACAACTCAGGGAATGTATCAGGAGCATCTAGCTATGGAGAGTCGTGAGAAACAGATGTGGAAAGCCCGATACAATGAAGCTGAGAATCTAATCATGACTTTGGATGGTAAGGATGAGCAGAACACTCATGAGAACCTGATGTTGAAGAAGGAATTGGTTAAGGTCCGAAGGGAACTTGAAGAAAAAGATGAGTTACTTATGCGGGACTCCAAGAGAGCTAGAGGACGACGCAACTTCTATGATAGATACTGTGGTTCGGATTCGGAGTCTGGGTCTGAAGATCATCCCACTACTTCCTATGCTTGAGAGTTTTATTTGTTTATATTTCAAAGTCTTCCCTTGGCTTAGTATTTCGAAGGGATTCATCTTGTAAACACTTCGTTTTGCTTTGCTTGTTTAGATATTGTTTACAAAGCTCCTAATTTGTCTAAAAATCCTTCGATGTCCAAAAAAAAAAACTTTTTTTTGCATTTGTACATATCATGCATCATGTGCATCATTCATCAAGTCACAAAAGGTTTCCGAGTGCTCACTGCCTCCTGGTTCTTCTGCCTCAGATTGAAAGGTGGCTCGTGCTCGGAAAGTCTACGAACCTGACAGAATACATCGGACTAGACTCTATACAGAAAGAAGAATTCGGTAGCTATGGAAGAAGAAAATGCTCAGCTCCGTACCGAGTTAGCTACTCTGAGGGAAGAATTGGCTAAGGCCAATGATACCATGACTGCTCTGCTAGCCGCTCAGGAACAATCCGCCACAGCTACCCCTATAACTACAAGTGTGATCCCAACTGCATCTACTGACGCTCGCTTCGCTATGCCAACTGGGTTTCCGTATGGGCTTCCACCGTTTTTTACTCCTAGTACTGCAGCGGGCACTTATGGTACTGCTAACAATGGTCCGATTCCTGCAACAAACGCTGTCTCCATCAATGCTACTTTGCCTCAGACAACGGCAACTGTCACTGAGCCTCTTGTGCATGCCATACCTCAAGGTGTTAACATCAACACACATCACGGAAACATCCCCGTGATCAAAACCATGGAAGAAAGGATGGAGGAACTTGCTAAAGAACTCCGTCATGAAATCAAAGCTAACCGAGGGAACGGGGACTCTTTCAAGACTCATGATCTCTGCTTGGTACCAAAGGTGGATGTCCCTAAGAAGTTCAAGATCCCGGATTTCGACCGATACAATGGGCTGACTTGTCCCCATAACCACATCATCAAGTATGTCCGAAAGATGGGTAACTACAAAGACAATGATTCACTCATGATTCACTGCTTCCAAGATAGCTTAATGGAAGATGCTGCAGAGTGGTATACTAGCTTGAGCAAAAATGACGTCCATACCTTTGATGAATTAGCCGCTGCTTTCAAGAGCCACTATGGGTTTAATACCAGATTGAAGCCAAACAGGGAATTCCTCAGATCTCTCTCCCAAAAGAAGGAGGAAAGCTTCCGTGAATACGCACAGAGATGGAGGGGGGCAGCTGCCCGCATTACTCCCGCTCTTGATGAAGAAGAAATGACCCAGACATTCCTAAATACCTTGAAAAAGGATTATGTTGAGAGAATGATCATCGCTGCCCCGAATAACTTCTCGGAGATGGTCACCATGGGAACTCGTCTGGAAGAAGCCGTCAGAGAAGGAATCATTGTATTCGAGAAAGCTGTTCAAGAAGACGGACACCACAAGAAGAAAGAAACAGAGGTAGGGATGGTGTCTGCCAGAGCCGGTCAATCCATGGCTACTGTTGCTCCTATTAATGCTGCCCAAATGCCTCCGTCGTACCCATATGCGCCGTACTGTCAGCATCCTTTCTTTCCGCCATTCTATCATCAGTACCCTTTGCCACCAGGTCAACCTCAGGTACCCGTTAATGCAATTGCTCAACAGATGAAACAGCAGTTGCCGGTTCAACAACAACAACAACATCAACAAGCTAGACCTACTTTCCCTCCGATACCGATGTTGTATGCTGAGTTGCTTCCGACTTTACTCCATAGAGGGCATTGTACAACCAGACAGGGCAAGCCCCCACCTGATCCGTTGCCTCCAAGGTTCAGGTCCGATCTCAAATGTGATTTCCATCAAGGCGCCCTGGGTCATGATGTCGAGGGGTGCTATGCTTTGAAGTATATCGTGAAGAAGCTCATTGATCAAGGAAAGCTGACTTTGGTCCCGCATGTCCTCGACAATCCTCTTCCAAATCATGCCGCTGTAAATATGATCGAAGTATGTGAGGAAGCTCCTAGACTTGATGTCCGTAACGTCGCAACTCCTCTGGTGCCTCTACACATCAAGCTGTGCAAAGCTTCTCTGTTCGGCCATGATCATGCCAAGTGCCTAGGATGCCTTCGTAATCCTTTGGGTTGCTTTATTGTTCAAAATGACATCCAAAGCTTGATGAATGATAATTTTTTGACTGTTAGTGATGTCTGCGTGATTGTGCCAGTTTTTCACGATCCGCCTGTCAAGAGTATGCCTTTGAAGGAGAATGCTGAGCCTCTGGTGATAAGGTTGCCCGGACCGGTACCTTATACTTCAGATAGGGCTATCCCGTACAAATACAATGCTACCATAATCGAAAACGGAGTAGAAGTGCCTCTGGTGTCCTTGGCTGTGATGAACAACACCGCCGAAGGAACTTCAGCAGCCCTAAGAAGCGGAAGAGTCCGTCCACCGTTGTTTCAAAAGAAGGCAGCTACGCCTATCGTGCCACCCATTGACAAGACAACCCCGACTGATGTTTCTCCCGTTAACAGAGACGCGAGCCAACCAGGCCGGTCTATAGAGGATTCTAATCTGGACGAGATTGTGAAGTTGATCAAAAGAAGTGATTATAAGATTGTGGATCAGCTGCTGCAAACTCCGTCGAAGATATCCATTTTGTCTCTACTCCTGAGATCCGCTGCTCACAGAGATACCCTTTTGAAAGTATTGGAGCAGGCTTATGTGGATCATGAAGTCACTGTGGATCACTTTGGTAGCATAGTGGGGAACATTACCGCCTGCAGCAACCTGTGGTTCAGTGAAGATGAATTGCCCGAAGCAGGAAAGCATCATAATCTGGCCTTGCATATCTCTGTGAATTGCAAGTCCGACATGCTATCAAATGTGTTAGTAGACACTGGCTCATCTTTGAACGTGATGCCCAAGTCAACGCTGGATCAGCTGAGTTACCGGGGAACTCCTTTGAGGAGGAGCACTTTTCTGGTCAAAGCCTTTGATGGAACCCGCAAGAGCGTTCTCGGGGAGATAGACTTGCCAATAACTATTGGCCCCGAAACCTTTATAATCACGTTCCAGGTCATGGATATTAATGCCTCTTACAGCTGTCTCTTGGGAAGACCGTGGATACATGACGCTGGGGCGGTGACCTCTACTTTGCACCAGAAGTTGAAATTTGCAAAAAGCGGAAAGCTTGTTACAATTCCTGGAGAGGAAGCATACCTGGTTAGCCAGCTATCATCTTTCTCTTGCATAGAAGCAGGGTCTGCAGAGGGGACCGCTTTTCAAGGATTAACTGTCGAAGGTACGGAGCCTAAAAGGGATGGAACTGCCATGGCTTCTTTGAAGGATGCACAGAGAGCCGTCCAAGAGGGTCAAGCTGCCGGCTGGGGCAGGTTAATACAACTCCGTGAGAACAAGCATAAGGAAGGTCTTGGCTTTTCCCCAACTTCAGGAGTTTCCACCGGGGCATTCTATAGTGCTGGGTTTGTCAACGCAATCACAGAAGAAGCAACTGGATTTGGCCCGAGGCCTGTATTTGTTACACCAGGAGGCATTGCGAGAGATTGGGATGCCATTGACATTCCCTTAATCATGCATGTTTCCGAGTAATATACCTTGTTGCTTAAGTATCTTGTTTTTTCAAAATAACAATCCTCTCGCTCTGCCCAAAGCGAGAGTGATATTTTCTGTAAGGGCATGTTTGTTTCGGCATTGCCGTTGATTAATAAAAAAAATTGTCGTTTCTTTCACGACTGCTATTTTTAGTGCTTTTTTTCCTTGGAAATAATGGTAATGCCAGAAAAAACCAAAACATCTGTATTTTCTTATTAATTTCAAAAATCTGCATAAAAAAACCTCTTTCTAAAATCATCCAACCATTTTACGCAGATTGAACTATAATGAACCCGTTGGGCACAGTAACCCTGCATTCCCTCTGAATTTTGAATTCCCAGTGTATAAGGCCGAAGATGAGGAAGGTGATGACATACCATATGATATCACTCGGCTACTTGAGCAAGAAAAGAAAGCCATTCAGCCTCACCAGGAAGAGATTGAGCTTATCAACATAGGTACCGAGGAGAACAAGCGAGAAATCAAGATCGGTGCTGCTCTAGAGGAAGGGGTTAAAAAGAAGATCATCCAGCTCCTCCGGGAATATCCGGATATTTTTGCATGGTCGTATGAAGATATGCCAGGTCTAGATCCTAAGATTGTAGAGCATCGGATCCCCACAAAGCTTGAATGTCCTCCCGTTAGGCAGAAATTGAGAAGGACTCATCCAGATATGGCTCTCAAGATTAAGAGCGAGGTTCAAAAACAGATTGATGCGGGTTTCCTCATGACAGTTGAGTACCCTGAATGGGTTGCCAATATTGTACCTGTGCCAAAGAAGGATGGTAAAGTCCGGATGTGTGTTTACTTCAGAGACCTGAACAAAGCCAGTCCAAAAGACAACTTCCCATTACCTCATATTGATGTGCTTGTTGACAATACTGCTCAGTCCAAGGTGTTCTCCTTCATGGATGGTTTCTCCGGTTACAATCAGATCAAAATGTCCCCTGAAGATAGAGAAAAGACGTCTTTTATCACTCCGTGGGGTACTTTCTGCTACAAAGTGATGCCATTCGGCTTAGTGAACGCTGGTGCTACCTACCAAAGAGGGATGACTACTCTGTTTCATGACATGATTCACAAAGAAGTCGAGGTGTATGTGGACGACATGATTGTAAAGTCAACAGATGAGGAGCAACATGTTGAATATCTGACAAAGATGTTCGAAAGGTTGAGAAAGTACAAGCTTCGATTGAATCCTAATAAATGTACATTCGGCGTCAGATCCGGAAAGTTATTAGGCTTCATTGTCAGCCAAAAGGGCATTGAAGTCGATCCTGATAAAGTCCGGGCCATCCGAGAAATGCCAGCTCCACAGACCGAGAAGCAAGTCAGAGGTTTCCTCGGACGTTTGAATTACATCTCCCGATTCATATCTCATATGACCGCAACCTGCGGGCCGATCTTCAAGCTACTCAGAAAGAATCAGCCTATTGTATGGAATGATGAATGCCAAGAAGCTTTTGATAGCATCAAAAATTACCTACTGGAACCACCTATCCTTTTCCCACCCGTGGAAGGAAGGCCTCTGATTATGTATTTGACAGTATTTGATGAATCCATGGGATGCGTACTTGGTCAACAAGATGAGACTGGAAAGAAAGAACATGCTATCTACTATCTAAGCAAGAAGTTCACCGATTGTGAAACTCGGTATACAATGCTTGAGAAGACTTGTTGTGCTCTGGCCTGGGCCGCTAAGCGCCTGCGTCATTATTTGGTGAATCATACAACTTGGTTGATATCCAGAATGGATCCGATAAAGTATATCTTTGAGAAAGCTGCTGTTACCGGGAAGATTGCACGCTGGCAGATGCTTTTGTCTGAATATGATATTGTGTTCAAAACTCAAAAGGCAATCAAAGGTAGCATTCTTGCCGATCATCTTGCTTACCAACCTCTTGATGATTATCAACCAATTGAGTTCGATTTCCCCGATGAAGAGATCATGTATTTGAAATCAAAAGACTGCGAAGAACCGTTGATTGATGAAGGTCCAGATCCCAATAGCAAGTGGGGTTTAGTCTTTGATGGTGCTGTCAATGCTTATGGTAAAGGAATTGGGGCAATCATTGTATCCCCGCAGGGGCATCACATTCCTTTTACCGCCCGGATTCTGTTCGAATGTACAAACAATATGGCTGAGTATGAAGCATGTATCTTTGGGATCGAGGAAGCAATTGACATGAGAATCAAACACCTCGACATCTATGGAGATTCTGCACTCGTCATCAACCAGATAAAGGGTGAATGGGAGACCCACCATGCTAAGTTGATTCCTTATCGTGATTATGCGAGACGTTTGCTGACATATTTTACAAAGGTTGAGCTGCACCATATTCCTCGTGATGAGAACCAAATGGCTGATGCTCTTGCTACTCTATCCTCCATGTTTCGAGTAAACCATTGGAATGATGTGCCAATAATCAAAGTGCAACGCCTTGAAAGACCTTCACATGTGTTCGCTATTGGGGATGTGATCGATCAGGCTGGTGAAAATGTGGTTGACAATAAACCCTGGTACTACGACATCAAACAGTTCTTGCTGAGCCGTGAGTATCCGCCAGGTGCTTCCAACCAAGATAAGAAGACCTTGAGAAGATTGGCCAGTAGATTCCTGTTAGATGGAGATATTCTGTACAAGAGAAATTATGACATGGTATTGTTAAGATGTGTTGATGAACACGAAGCGGAGCAGTTAATGCATGATGTACATGACGGTACCTTCGGGACCCATGCTACAGGGCATACTATGTCAAGAAAGTTGTTACGAGCAGGTTACTACTGGATGACCATGGAGCATGATTGCTACCAGCACGCCAGAAAGTGCCACAAATGTCAAATCTATGCTGATAAGATTCATGTGCCTCCGCACGCTCTCAATGCTATCTCCTCCCCATGGCCATTTTCAATGTGGGGCATCGACATGATTGGAAGAATTGAACCGAAGGCTTCAAATGGTCATCGTTTCATCTTAGTGGCAATTGACTACTTCACCAAGTGGGTTGAAGCAGCATCTTATACCAATGTGACCAAGCAAGTGGTAGCTAAGTTCATCAGGAACAACATCATCTGTCGATATGGTGTTCCCAGCAAGATTATTACCAACAATGGTACCAACCTGAATAACAATGTGGTGCAAGCTCTTTGTGAAGAATTCAAAATTGAGCATCATAACTCTTCTCCCTATAGACCTTAGATGAATGGTGCTGTTGAGGCCGCCAACAAGAATATCAAGAGGATTGTCCAGAAGATGGTAACCACTTACAAGGACTGGCATGAGATGTTACCCTATGCTTTGCATGGCTACCGTACTACCGTGCGCAGTTCAACCGGGGCAACCCCTTTCTCTCTTGTATATGGTATGGAAGCAGTTCTTCCTTTGGAAGTGGAGATCCCATCTCTCCGTGTGATCATGGAAGCAGAGTTATCCGAGGCTGAATGGTGCCAAAGCCGGTATGATCAGTTGAATCTGGTGGAGGAAAAGCGTATGGATGCCATGGCTCGTGGACAGTCATATCAAGCAAGAATGAAGACTGCCTTTGACAAGAAAGTCCATCCTCGAGAATTCAAGATAGGGGAACTTGTATTGAAAAGGAGGATAAGCCAGCAACCCGATCCAAAGGGCAAGTGGACGCCTAACTATGAAGGTCCTTATGTTGTCAAGAAGGCCTTCTCCGGTGGTGCTTTAATCCTTACACACATGGATGGTGTAGAACTTCCAAATCCAGTGAATGCCGATATAGTCAAGAAATACTTTGCCTAGAAATATGAAAAGAACAGCGTGGTAGGTCGAAAACCCGAAAGGGCGGCCTAGGCAAAAATGCGCTTCCCGGTGGATCGAAAACCCGAAAGGGCGGTCCAGGCAAAAATAAGGGACAAAAAGTATATATATAAAAGCTCGCTGAGATTGAACGCAACTCAGGCAAGAATGAGCGTCTCGATGAGCCGAAAACCCGGAAGGGCGGTTCATGCAAAAATGAGATTGAAACAAAAGGCAAGTAACTATATCTGGCCAACCACCGTCCCCCTTGGGGCATCTGCAGCTGTTAATGACCATCTTCATCAAAAGCTCCTATGCTTGCGAATTCAAAGTTTCTAGGAAATGTAATGATTGCTGTGTTCAATGTACCACCAACCAATAAAATTACCATTTTCCAAGCTTTGTAAATCCGTGGAGTCACGCCTTCGGCTGACCACCACTCTTATACGTCAATTTGAGCCTGTGCTTTTGTTTGAAACTCTACTTTCTTTTTACTTTCAAAGTTATGTTCAAAAACATTTTCCTTCTATTTTTTAATAATGACAAATGCTTGAAACAAACATCTTGAAAATTGAAAAGTTTTTTTGAAAGCAAACCTGAGCAACAGGGTACATTCAAACGAAACATGCATGAGCGAGTGTGTGTTGGTGTCTATTTCAATATATGTTACAAACAGGTTCTCCTCCAGGATAGTCTGTGGTCAATGGCAAGAATGAAAAAACAGAATGAAAACGCATGCAAATGAATAGGCTCGCTAAGTTGAAAACCCGGAAGGGCGGCTTAGGCAAAAATAAGCACCCCGCTGGATTGACAACCCGAAAGGGCAGTTCAGGAAAAAATGGGGCAATGAAAAGAATTTATTTCCCCGGTGGATCGAAAACCCAAAAGGGCGATCCAGGAAAAAATGGGATGCAAAAAAAAAAAAAAAAGTGAATGAAAATTGAAAAAATAACATGCAAGAAGCATTGACCACAGATGCGACATCCACGATACATCCGGCACTGAAATGCCCAGCAATGACGGCACTATCCCCAGTAGAGTCTTCCGAGATTCTATCCCCAGCAAGTTGCATAACTACCTGCCCTCAGCCATGGTTCCGATACGTCTCCCAACGACGTCATCTCCAAAGAGGATTTCCAGGAATGTGTAATATAGCACGAGCCACTGCGTGCCCAATACTCTAGTGTCTTGTTTGTCTCTGCTGAATTGTGCCTACAAATCGCCAATAGTCATGCATTACAAACATTCATACATGCATAATCATGCATATTACGTGCCCATGCATTTAATGAAACTGTCATATCATTCATGCATGTTGCATTTCCAATGTCAACATCAGTCTCAATTCAATACTCATGTCAGGTTCTCTGTCAAAACCTTGTGAGCCAATAATATTGGTCAATTTCTACCTTTCAAATCAAATCGACGTCAAGTCAATCTCAATCTATATCTTGTCAAAATAAGAAAAGAAATCCCCAGTGAATATGTTTCTGTTTGGTCAAGTAACCAGTTCGCCTCCAAGAATGACTTGCACCCGTTTACTTTTCAATGTTATCGGTCGAGTTACCAGTTCGAATCCAAGAACAGCTCGTACCTGTCTATGTTTCTATGATTTTGGTCAAGTGGCTAGTTCAAGTCCAAGAACAGCTTGTACCCGTCTATCTGTTTCTGTTCGGTCAAGTGGCTAGCTCAATCCAAGAGCAGCTTGCGCCTGTCTATTTGTCTTTGTCTCCGGTGGAGTAACCAGTTCGCATCCAAGAACAAGCTCGCACCTGTCTATTTGCCTTTGCTTTCAGTCGAGTGACCAGTTCGAATCAAGAACAACTCGTACCTGTCTACCTTCTCTATGTCCCCGGTCGAGTGACCAGTTCGAATCCAAGAACAACTCGCACCTGTTTGTCCGCTTTTATTCCCGGTCAAGTGCCCAGCTCAATCCAAGAGCAGCTTGTACCCGTCAATTTGCTTCTAGTTTCCTGTCTACCCTGTTATCTGTTATCTTGTCAATGTCTATCAGTCCCGCAATGGATATGACATCTTTTGTTAGTTCCAGCTCTCGTTTGTCTCGCATTCATAATCCAAATGTTGCATGGCATTCATGATATTTGAAAATGAACGAGCGTATTTTTACGTCCAAACACAGTGCAAATGTTAATATTTAAGTATCTTCGTCCCGTCAAGCCAAAGACTCCGTCTCTTGACCCTCCGGACAAAGAAACTTAAATAGGGGCAGCTGTTGTACCCTGATTTTGGACCTAAAAATACTCGTTCAAATTTCTTTTCTAACACTGATACTTGTCAATTCGCTGTTGTTTTACTCTGAATCTTTGCTCTCTTTTCATCTGCATATTTTACTATCTCTGTCTCAAAGTACGTTCAAGCTCGATTTTCTTCCATAAAATTATTCAAAATGTCTTTTCTTGCATTACAAGTCATTTAAGAAGTCTCAGAAACATCGCATTACTTTTCTTGCGCTTTATTTCAAAAAAATCATACGAAAGTGTATTTTGGTCATTTCCTGCAGTGGAACCCATTTTAGTCCCTGTGTTTGCCTCTGAGTCTTTCCAACTGGTCTGTACAAATCATTGTTGAGTCTTTGTTTAAAAATCATTTCAAAAATTGCATTTGAGTCAGTTTGGGTCAGTTTAGTCCCTAGGGGCATTTTGGTCTTTTCCTGTCAAAATTTCGGCAGGGAGGTATTGTAAAATACCTCATGTCAGTAATTGGTTCGTTTTAGTCCTTTTGTTGATTTTATTTTTTGTTTCACTTTACGTTTTTCTCAAATTACCAATTTTAATCCAATTTTATTTTAATTTGCATTTTAGTCCAAAACTTTTTTTTAATTGCATTTAGATCTTTTTTAATTGCAGTCCGGTCCGCAAGTTTTATATTTTGCAGGAAGGTCCTTGAATCAAACACAGTGCAAGTCCAGGTGTCATCACCCCATTGGGTCTCAAGTACACATGTCAGCTATAAATACAACACAGTGTCAGAATTTCCAGAAGGGTTCCATTAATCACACGCCACCTCAACAAACAGAGAACACTTTCTCTCTCTTGGCAGTTACAGATCAAAACAGAAAAAATCACAAGAACAATCACATAAACCCTAGATTTCCAAATTCATCAAATTCATCTTTTTTTCCTGTGATTCTCAGAGATTCTATACGAATCATCATCATCGAATCAAATCCTTCGCAATTCCAGTGCGAATTCATCACCATTGGCGACGAATTCAAGCACGATCACGAAGGATTCGAAAGCTTGAGAAGAAGAGAAAAAGAAGCAGAATCTGAACCGGTGAAGAAGAAGAAGGAACAGCACCGGTTTATTTCCGGTCCAGCAACCAAATCAACAACACAGAAAACGAAGAATCAAGTGTTTCCGAAGAAATTCAACAAAATCTCCAAGCAAAATCTCAGGTAACACTAAAACCGAACCTTTCTTGCTTGAAAATATCAACAAACACGAATCAAATATAGATCTGCAAAGTTCCAAAGCTTTCATTCAACAAAAAAAACTAAAAAGAATCAAGAAAAATCTTTTTCAAAACCGTGAATAAAAGTGTAGATCTACAAAGATTTAAGCCTTGTACGAAAAAATCAGTGCCGGATTCGTGTTTAGAACGAAAAAGGATTTCCAAAAGTGTAAAAAAATTTGAAAACGGAGAAGGTTGTTCAACTTCCGGCGGCGGCGCCGCCACCCTTGGGGCGGCCGGCCACCACGCCGGAGGAACAAGTTTCCCCGGAGAAGATGAAGATCATCTTCATTTCCAGGAATCCGGCGAGGAAGAGAGGAGAGAGATGAGAGCTTCTCTCACTAGGTTTAGGTTAGAGAGAGAGAGAACAAAGAAAAATAAAAAAAACCGGTGTAAGCATGTATATATAAGCCAGTGAACCGGACCGGTCCAAGACCGGTCCAATCCCCTTCATTCCTGGCCGTTGGATCTAGGGTTTCCCTCCCTGGATCAATCCAACGCTCCCTGTGAATCCGGATCCCTTGGTTTTGGTTCGGGCCTTTCTTTTTTCGTTTTTGCTATTTTCTTGCTATCTGCACCCTGCTTTTTTGCTAATTGAACCTCGGTGTGCTCAATTTTTTTTTCTAAAAATTCCTAAAAAATTGTTATATGTTTCTTGATACATTTGTGATTTTTTTTTTTTTAAGGGTTTAAAAATGATAAAAATGTGTGTGATATTTTTCTTGATCAATTTGTGTTTTGGATATAAGTTTGTGCATTTTTTGTGGTATATTTCTCATAAAATGTTGGCATGTGATGTGGATGATTGGTGTGCAATTTCATGGTGAATGTGTTACTGATCATATGTGTGTTTTGCTGATTGTGGATGTAGATTTTCATTTCTTTCTTGTTTTGCAAGTAATGTGTGTTTTTATCAAGAAATAAAGTACAAAGTATCTTTAAAAATGTGTCATAATTCTTGGCTTGAATGTGTCCTATTTGTTCTCACATTATAGTTCAAAATCAAACCCCTTTAACATTGCTATGATGGGAGGATTATAGGTCATGTGCATGTCTAAGTGTTATAACCAATTTTAGGTATGTTTTGCCATTTTATTTCATTTCATTGCTCTTTTTTTTTTTCTTGCTATTCTATTCAATTTTGTTTACCTTTTTACCGTTTTTATGCCTGATGATACTAACCATTTCATTTCACATTTCATCCATCTCATAGTTTAGGCATTATTTTTTCTATTCATTTCTATATCAAATGGGTTTGTAATAATTTTAGGTAGATTAGTTTCCTTTTAATTCCTTGCAAGACCATAGCATGTATTTAGGACTCAATGTAAAGGACTATGGACACTATAAGTCATGTACGCCGACACGAGCACCGACACATGCACACACCCCACATGGATATTCTAGATGCATGATTAGGGAATGTATGTTTAGATGTATGCTTAGGTTTTACAACGCTTAGACAAAAATCCTTTTCCAAAAAAAATGTGAATAACCTCACTTGAAAACCTTTTTTCTAAAATAGGAGTCAAAACTCCTCATTTTCCTTTTGTTTTCTTAAGTAAAAAACCTAATAAATTTTGGCTTAATTGCACTTTTCCCCCCTATCTTTTGCCAATTGTGCGATTTTGCACCCCCTCTTTTTTTTTGAGCGATTTTGCACCCCATCTTTTTGCCCCCTTTCTGATTTTTCACCCCAT
This sequence comes from Medicago truncatula, assembly GCF_003473485.1. Taxonomy (NCBI): domain Eukaryota; kingdom Viridiplantae; phylum Streptophyta; class Magnoliopsida; order Fabales; family Fabaceae; genus Medicago; species Medicago truncatula. Next base: position 17,069,620 of record NC_053044.1, on the reverse strand, counting down.
CTTTGTGTTCAATTGCACTTTTGCCCCTTATCTTTTTGTTAATTGTGCGATTTTGCACCCTCACTTATATTTTTTGAGCGATTTTGCACCCTATCTTTTGCCCCTTTTCCCCTCTTTTAATGATGATTTTGAACAAAACACAGTTGGCAAAAGATAGGGTGCAAAATCGCTCAAAAAAAAAGAGGGGGTGCAAAATCGCACAATTAACAAAAGATAGGGGGGAAAAGTGCAATTAAGCCATAAATTTTAATCATACTTAGACTTTATTTTGCAAAATAACTACTTCCACCTCACATTTTCCAAATCTCATGCCCTTGAGGCCTCTCATTTCCATTCATCAAAATTCCTTTTTCAAACTTAAAATCAACCAACAAAAAACAAAAATAATTTTCGAGAATGAACTACGTTTGGTTTTGATCCCTTAAAAGGGTACGTAGGCAATGAGTTAAAACTCCTCCAAGCCAAGTAAAATAAAATCTCAATCATCTTCTTTCCCCATTCTTCACTCAAATAAAACCTTTTTTTATAAGTAGGCAATAAAAAAAATAAAGCGTAGAAATAAACTTAGGAGAACGGTTCTTATGGAATACCATAATCGTTCCGGGTGCCTAACACTTTCCCGTAGCGAAAACGACCCCCGAACTTAGACTCTAAGGGTTTTTTCTCAATTTTGCCCTTCCCAAGAAAAAATAGAGAATATCAAAGATTGAAAGGTTCAAGCCTAATTAATGACTTGACACCCGAAAATCGCGATAACATTCGTCTTTACCTAATTCACGGTAATAGGCATGACTTCTTTCCTTGTATATTCGTCTTTACCTAATTCACGGTAATAGGCATGATTTACTTTGTTGCATATTCGTCTTTACCTAATTCACGGTATTAGGCATGATCTTTTCCTTGCATATTCGTCTTTACCTAATTCACGGTAATAGGCATGATTTACTTTCTTGCATATTCGTCTTTACCTAATTCACGGTAATAGGCATGATTTACTTTGTTGCATATTCGTCTTTACCTAATTCACGGTAATAGGCATGACTTCTTTCCTTGTATATTCGTCTTTACCTAATTCACGGTAATAGGCTTGATTTACTTTGTTGCATATTCGTCTTTACCTAATTCACGGTAATAGGCATGATTTACTTTCTTGCATATTCGTCTTTACCTAATTCACGGTATTAGGCATGATTTCTTTTGCATATTCGTCTTTACCTAATTCACGGTATTAAGCATGATTTCTTTTGCATATTCGTCTTTACCTAATTCACGGTAATAGGCATGATTTCTTTTGTGTATTCGTCTTTACCTAATTCACGGTAATAGGCATGATTATTTCCTCCAGGGTCGTCTTTACCAATTCTAAAGGTAATAGACATATGTTTATCTTTCTTGTGATGTCATCTTTACCAATTCTAAAGGTAATAGACATATGTTTATCTTTCTTGTGATGTCATCTTTATCAATTCTAGAGGTAATGGACATGTGTTTACTTTCTTGTAATGTCGTCTTTACCAATTTAAAGGTAATATGCAGTTTTTTCTTTCTCCCCAGTGATACTGGTCATTTTGGTCCTCAGTCATTCTATTTTTGTCGGTGTTGCATTCATAATTGCATCGCATGCATTCATATCATTATGCTCATGAGCGTTGCATTCTTAGCATTCCAACCGGTCAAAATTGGTGTACTTAATATTTAAGTCTCTTCGACCTGTTGATTTAAAAGTTTCTTTTTAAATCTCCGTGACGAAGAAACTTAAATAGGGGCATCTGTCATACCCCAAATTTTGACCACTTTTTCTATTTTTATCAAATTTTATTCGTATTTTTAAAACCAGAATTTTCGTTATTTTAGACGAAATTTCGACAGAAAGGTATTTTAAAATACCTCATATTTGGTTCCGAATCGGGCCATTTTCTCTCAATTCTCATTTTTATTTAGTTTCCATCTTTTATTAACCTTAAATTCATTTTTAACCTTTATTTTATCTTATTTATTTTTAGTCCTTTTATTTTATTTTTAATGCCAAAATTTTGTCTGATAATATCCAAACACACAGCTCACACACAGCTCATTCACAGCCTGTCGTGTTCCCTATATCCAAACCAAGGTAATTTTTGTTGCTGCTTTAAGAAACTCCACATCTCAATCCAGCTATATATATACAACACACCAAACCAGCCAAAAAGAACGACTTGGCCCCACACACACGAGAAGAAAAAACAATTTTCCAACTTGCAAAAACACAAAAAGAAAACAGTTTTCCAGCCAACACAAGCAGGCCGAAAATACACCAAAAGAACATAAATCAAAACATTAACAACATAACTCATCTTTCCAGTATTTTCCAGTCACAATAACCCCAAATCGGTTCCCATCAAAACCGATCCCAATCCAAACAATATCATCACACAAACCATCATAAATCATAACCCTAGCGCAACAGATCATCAAATCCAAACCAGATCTACCAAAAGGTAGTATATTTTTTCTCTTTAGATCTAGGTCAAACCGCTTAGTAAAAATAATTTTTGAGTTTAAAATCAGAAAGAGTGAGTGAAAAGAAGGAGAGAGGACGAAAAAAAATAAAAAAGGGAGAAGTTTTTAACTCCGGCGCGGTGGCGCCGCCGCGAAAACTCGCCGGCCACCGCGCCGGAATCACCTCCGACCACCATCTCTCCACCGGAGAAGATGAAGAAATTCTAGAGAGAAGGCAGAGCTTCTCTCTCTAGAAATAAGAGAAGAGAGAGAAAAACAATGAAAAATGACAATTTTTGTGACCCACAACCCTTATATACGTGTTCACTGGTTCAACCCATGGACCGACCCATAGAAACCGACCCGGTTCAGTTTTCTTAAGCCCAATTCTCTTTTCTAATTCCTGCACCCCCTTTTATTTCTTGCTTACCCCCCAGCATCTCCTTTTTTTTTTTTAATTTCTTTTTCATGCATTTTAATTTTCTCTCTATTCATCCAGAGTGCTCTGGTCCCCCGCATTTTTAATTTCTTTTTCATGCATTTTAATTTTCTCTCTATTAATCCAGAGTGCTCTGGTCCTATATTAATTGTTAATATTATTTCTTTTAATTTAAATTAATCCAGAGTGCTCTGGTCCTTCTTAATTAAATTAATCCAGAGTGCTCTGGTCCTTGTTAATTAAATTAATCCAGAGTGCTCTGGTCCTAAATTAATTTTTAATATTATATTTTTGTTCTCCAGAGTGTTCTGGTCCTATATACATATATATATTAAATGCTATTTATATTATTGAACTAACGCACTTTTATTTTATTGCTTTTTTAGTTTAATTTCATTATTAAAAAACAGCAAAAAGCATTCAAATATCAAAAAAATTACAAAAAAATATTTTCATAACAAACCTTGATTCTCAAATCAAGTGATCGTTATTTTTATTTTCTTTCTTAATCAAATTTCAAATCAATTCTAATTTTACTTCAAGTCTATTTCTTTCAATATAAAAAACACAAATCAATTCTCATTTGCCACTTGGCTTTTTTATTTCAAAACCTTTTTCAAAACTAATAAAAAACACTCAACAAATCAAACGTCAATTTCTACCCCGAACTACGAGGTTTTGATCCCTCACGGGTACGTAGGCAGAGGACCTTGTCCTTCCAAATCAATTAAAAAACAATTTTCTTTTTTTTCTTTTCAACTAAAAACAAATTTCTTTTTTCTTATCAACTAAAAACAATTTTCTTTTTTTTTCTTTTCAACTAAAATCAATTTTCTTTTTCGTTTTAACTCATCATCCAATTTTATTTTCATCTCTTCAAATAAGCAAAGCAATTTAGCACAAGATGAATTAGGTAAAAGGTTCCTACGGAGTACCGTAGACGCTTAGGGTGCTAACACCTTCCCTTCGCGTAACCAACCCCCGAATCCAAAGTCTTAAGGGTTTTTACTCATTTTTTCCCTCCCACGAATAAAAATTGAGAGTTCAAAGATTGACGATTCAAATCAATTAATGGTTTGATATCCGAAAATCACGAGCACATTTGGCATGATAAATTGTTCAATCTTTGGTTAGTATCTTGCATGTTTATCATGGATTGCTACATGAACAGATTCAGAATATTTTCCATCTTTGATATTCGTTCGTCTTCAGGAGGATATTGTTGATACTGTTGATATGATTCATACTCAACTTGATTGTAGAGGTTGAAACCATCATGATCAACCATGATTTCATTTATGTAGAGAATCTGAAACGGATATAACTAAGAAGAAATTTTTCTTTGTATGCAAAGAGGGGTTAGTACCAATAACTATACAAAAGAAAATATATTTACAGAGTATATACTGATGCTTAAAATGAAAAAATAGTTGCAATGTCTACAATATCTTAACGCCAGTCCCTGGAAGCGGCGCAATTTTGTTGTAGTATTTTTGCATCAAACAATTGTAAGTATTTATATCGTCTCCTCAGGGACTAGTGCGATATCGCGGACCGTTCGACACCAAATACCATTCTAAGTTAAAAAGATAATTGGTTGTTTGTTTTAGTAACTCAATTGCAAACGATAAAATTGAGATTAATAGGGCGTGAAACTTGTTAGGATTAGAGTTCCTTGATCAAGCGTCACACGTAACTTAATGATCATACATGGATTCTAGCTTTTCTTTGATATTATCACGTATCCCTCAACAATACTATTCGTGTCCAAACAATATTGTGAAATCAATTGTATCATTCAATCGTCGATGTCTCAAACTATTGAATGATTCAAGAGTCGATCTTATCGTTCAATCAATGATTTCTCAATCTATTGAATGATAAGAAAGCTTTAAGTTTGGATACAAAAGGTGATTATCAAAACATCGATTCCATGTCTAGAACCTATGTTTTGAGATATGATTATTCTAAACCTAGATTCAAAAGTATTTCTCAATCACAATTAAATCAAACATAAGCATTAAAGTGCAAGAATAACATCAATATCAAATCAAATGCTAGAACCATATATTTATAGATCAAAAGATTACATGTTAAGCTAAGATCAAGTACCTCTAATCCCAACAAAGGAGATTTAGCTACTCATTGTCATGGAAGCCTTGCAAGAATGAATTGAAGGAGAAAGATTCATTTACAACTTGTGATTTCTCAACAAAGGATGAAGAATCCACTCTCTATCACTCTCACTCTATGAAGAACAAGCCCTATCTCTCTCTCTAGAAATATTGTAAAATGAAAACTATGAAAAACTAAGAAAAACTAAGTATATCAATGAGATGGTTGAGTGGGCTATTTATAGAATTCTGATTCTGCATCTACTCGCCTCGCGAGCTCCTTCATTCGCCATGGCGATTTGAGGTTCCTTCGCCATTGGGTTTGTGCCACGTCAGCTGTGAGAGGCTAAACCGACCTAACTCGCCTCGCGAGTAAAATCATTCGCCATGGCGAGTGGGCTCGCCTTCTACTCGCCATTGCGAGTTGGTGGCGTGTAATCTCTGTTGGCTACTGGAATTGCTCGCCTTCTACTGGCCATGGCGAGTTGGGGGCGAGTAACCTTCATTTTTCAGCCTTTATTCAGTGTATGCTTGTGTGCAAGATTTCAATCAGATCCTAGAGAATCTCATTTAATTGCTGTTAAGAGAATCTTCAGGTATGTGAAAGGATCAACTAATCTTGGACTCCTGTATAGGAAATCCCTAGATTATAAGTTGGTTGGTTTCTGTGATGCTGATTATGCTGGTGACAGGATTGAAAGAAAATCAACCAGTGGAAATTGTCAATTCCTGGGAGAGAATCTGATATCCTGGGCAAGCAAAAGACAAGCAACTATTGCTATGTCTACAGCAGAAGCAGAATACATTTCAGCTGGAAGTTGTTGTACGCAACTACTTTGGATGAAACATTAGTTGGAGGATTATCAGATTAATGCTAACAGTATTCCCATCTTTTGTGATAATACTGCTGCTATTTGTTTGTCAAAGAATCCAATTCTACACTCTAGAGCCAAACATATTGAGATCAAACATCACTTTATCAGAGACTATGTTCAAAAAGGAATTTTAGATATACAATTCATTGATACTGAGCATCAATGGGCTGATATATTTACAAAGCCTTTATCTGTTGAAAGATTTGATTTTATAAAGAAAAATTTGAACATGCACTTTGTGTCTGATTAAGATTTGCTTGTCTCTGAGTAAGAAGTTTAGTTCTAAAGACTATTCAGAAGCATTGATCCATCAGAAGCTCTTAACTGATGTTCTGAGGAAAATGTCCTTCTGAAGATGACGTCAGCACTAAAACTTCAGAAGTTGTATTCTTTACTTCTGAATAGTAGGGTTAGTGGGATCGTTGGCAGTTACTTTTTAGTAACACCTGTCCCATTAACCAAGTTTATTAGTCTAAAAAGTTTCTGACGTGGTCTATTTGTATTGGAGTATAACAAAAAAGGGCAATGATGTTTTATATGCTTTTAAACATACTAACACGCGCCCCCAATTTGTCTTTAATGCTATGTTTGTTTGTCTCTTTTGAATTGCAAACGTTTTTACTAAAAACACTTAAACAAACACACACTACTCACTTCACAACTCACACTTTCTTTTTCGTCTTCAACCTTCTCTGCAAAGAAATCCTAAAACCCTAGAAACCCATTTCTTCTTCAATCAATCAAATGGCTTCATCTAGTTCTGCTCCTGGATCATCATCGAACAAGCAACAACAAGAAGCTCCTGCTTATGAAATTAAGGGAAGAACCATGTCCTTGGAGGAATGGGACTTAAAAATTCAGTCTGAATGTCCAGTAGATTTCATCTCTTTGGCTGCTCACAACTGTGACATTGGAAAATACTACGACGCTCAAGGCTTGGGAAGCTACTTCAACCTTCTAAATGGTCCAACTTATGAGGCACTAGTACGACACTTTTGGGTCAGGGCCAGCATTCATGATAGAGAAGCTTCAAAAGTTGAAGAAGCTGAGAAAATACTTCTCAATCCTGAACTGGAAGGAAAATCCATAAAGGAAATGGGATTGGAACCATTCTCTCAGATAGAGATTAGGTCAAGTATTATGGGGGTTCCAGTATGCATTACTGAGGATGTTATTGCTTTCGTTCTCAGAAGGCCAGTTGGAGGGGAATATAAAGCTGGCATTACAAAAGTCAAGGATAGCCCTTGCAATGATGTTGTAAATCAAACTCTCTACAACAAAGTTAAAAACTTTACTTATTTTGCTATGTCACCTCACACCAAAGTGATGCTGAAGATTCAGAACGAAAATCTGCTACCAAAAGGAGGTGGTAGTGATCAGCCTTCACTGGAGCACAAGATCCTCCTTCATTACTTCATCACTGGTGTAGAAGCAAATGTGCCCAGATACATTTTCAGGCACATGGTTCAACAGCTCAGAGAGAGCCAGCAGAAGAATAGGTGTTGGGTGCCCTATGGGAGGCTTCTCTTTGAAATCTTTCACCAAGGAGGTATTCTCAAACTTCTAAAGGAGGTGGACTTCTTCACTGATGAACAGTTGGGAACTGTTAGAGGGAAAATCATCAATGGAGAAACTCTGAGGTCCATGCGTCTGATTGATGTAAAGGATCTTAAGAAGCTGAGCATAGATTTGACAGAATCTGATGTTAAATCAGCCCTGATGACTGATTTTCCTCCTATCTGCAAGCAAGACCTTCTAGAGGTTCAGATGAACTTCATCAGAGAGCACTTTGAGAGGACTAAGGTCAAAATCAGCTTAAAGGAAGTGCCTGAGGAGATGTGTGGAGGAGTTCTTCCTGTTGCCAAGAGCAGGAAGACAAAAAGCAAAGCCCTGTCAAAAGAAGAATACTTGGTAGAAGAAACTCAAAGAAAACCTTCCAAGAGGTCTAAGAAATCTGTTCAGATTGAGGTTGCAGCACCAAAACCCAAAAAGGCTAAAAATGTCAAGACAGAAGGTTCAACAGTTTCTGCTTCTGAGAAAGTTATTCAGAAGAAGAGAAACAGAGAGCCAGATGTTCAAGTTGCTGCTGAGGAAGCTGCTCCTCGTGAAGATGCTACCAGAAGGGAAGCTGCTCTTGATGCAATCAGAATCAAAAGAGCAAAGGGAGAGAGAAGCATTCAGGAGCGTATCAAGGAAGCTGCTGAACAGCTAAGAAAAGAAGAAGCTGATCCTAGTTTGAAGAAGGCTCAGAAGCCTGTTTCCTTGGAATCACCTTGCTTCAGACTCACTCCTGAGCAAGAAGAAAGGACCAGAGAAATTACTGCAAATGAGTTAGCCAAAAGAAGGCAAATGGCTGAAATCTACAAGAAGAACAGAGATGAACAGCTTAAAGCAGCAGGGTATGAGCTAGATGCTAAACAAGCTGCAGTAATTGCTTCTTTGGCTGCTGAGATTGCAGAGGATACTGTTAAGGAAGGAGCAGCTCTGTTAAGACAAGCACTGAAAGGTAAGAATGCTTCAGAAGCAGCACCTTCAGAACCAACTTCAGAAGCTGATGGATCAGATGCTCAGCCTTCAGGTATTCCTTCAAATCCAAAGGCTAAAGTCAATATTCAGATTCCTGAGCTTCCATCTTCACCCTCATCATCCTCTACTGACTCAGATAATGTTCCTCTGAGTCAGCACCTCAACAAATTCCTTACAGGTTTCAAACCCACTAAATCAACAGTTTTTGATACCATAGATTATGAGCAGACACAAATCAATTTCTCTGAACAGAGGATAAAAATCTGTGAAAAGTTGAATTTTCCTGCTGATCATTTCTTTCAACCACCCATAATCGAACCTGTTAGTGTACAATATCCAGAAACCAACCCACAAAATAACCAAACTCCACAAAAATCCTCTGAAGTAGCTCCAGAAGCAACTACTTCAGAAGACCCCCTACAACATGAAACCTCAACACTCCAAAACTTAGAAAAACATTTAGGAGGAGAAATGCAACCAACCCCCACAAAGGCCTCTAAAACAGTCCCTGAAAAGACTGTTTTGGAAAACCAAGAAACAAATTCTCAAACTGAAACTCAAACCGTCCCTGAGCAAATTGTTCCTGAACCTACTGTTCCTGAACAAGTTGCTTCTGACCAAGAGCAAAGTGTTCCTGAACAACCTGTTCCTGAAAACATTGTTTCTGACCACCAACAAACTGCCTCTGACCTACCCCAACCTAACTTAGAACAACAACCAGAAAATCTTAACCTTTCACCAACTCACCATCAACCTATTCTTGAGCAACAAACTGCTTCTGACCAACCTTCTTCATCTCATACAACCATTCCAGAACATATACCCATCCCAGATACCATCCTTGAATCTGAATATATTGATGAAGAGCTTCAAAGGATGAGTGAGGAAATTCAAGAACTTGTTCTTCTCAGAAAAGTTCCTTCACCTTCAATTCACTACATTGATCAATGGATGAATCTAAAAGCTGGGTTGAAGAGTGAATTTAATGAGTTGCTGGAACTACTTTGTGCAAAATGCATCACAACTCATGATGATATGCTGAAGAAGAAGTTGGAAGAACTTCACTCTGCTGAAGAGGAGAAAGAGCAAGAATTTGTGCTATTATTAGCCAATACTCCTTTCTTTCCAGAAAGTGATTATATTTCAAGAGCTGACAGAATTCGTCAAGGGTTAAAAAGAAGACTGAGAGCTAAGGATCAAAAGGTGAATACTTTGGAAGAAGTGGTAAACAAGCAAGCAGAAGAACTCAAGAATCAGTCTGAGCAGATCAAGTACTTGATGGAACAAGTATCTAAACTAGCCAAACCATAGTTGCACACCAAATTTTGCTTGTTTAGATTTTATTTTAAGTATTAAATTGCTCTGACTATGTATTTTAACTTGCTTATCATGTATCTTTCATTGCTTCTGAAACAATTGCTGATAATTACTTATGCTAATTACAAGTTTTTTTTGAATCTGATTATAATTACTGTATTTTAATTTTGCTCTGATACGTATGTTAATTACAGTTTTTCTCATTGGTTTACACAAACTCTTTCTTTTGTTTTATTTACTTTTTGTTGATGACAAAAGGGGGAGTAGTTGTATAGTATTTTTAGGCTCTGAGCCCCACTAAATTAACTTGATTAAGTTAACTTTTTGCTCTGAACCATTTCTCTACACTTTGTATTTTTTTTAATACTTCTGAAATTTCATTATCTTGTGCGCATTTATTGAAATTTAATTAACGAGTATAGAACTCAGGGGGAGCTTACAAACCTCACCTTAAAGATCTATTAGACTCAGGGGGAGCTTACAAACCTCTATCCCAGAAGTCAACTTGTTAATTAGATCAACAACAATTGAACATTTTAAATACTATTGTTTGTCATCATCAAAAAGGGGGAGATTGTTGGAACAAAATGTGTTTCATAATAAACCTTAATGAGTTTTGATGATAACAAGGTATTAAAAATTGTCAATTGGTTTTTGCTAATAATTGTTCAAGTGTACAGGACCATAGGCAAGTCAATCAATTTCAATAGGTCTTGGAAGAACAATGGAAAGCAAAGGAATCCGAAGCATCTGAAGAAAATTACGTCTGAAGCTAAAGTGCTTCTGAAGCTGGAGTGCTTCTGAAGTAAATGACGTCATCAGAAGCAAGAAGCTCATTAGAAGCCCATCCGAAGCAAGGTTTCATCAGAAGCGAAATCATCACCAGAAGCTACAATTAATCAGTGAATTTAAACTGGAGATTCAAAGTAGCTGTTTCTCGTTTTAACCTCGTCTAACAAGAACGAAGATTTGAAAGGGAGGTATCAACGATCATTTGAAGAGCACTGAGTACTTGTCCTTCTTTAACAGAGTTGACAAAAGTACAGGTGTACAACCACTACCTCCATTACTCTGTTTTTGTCTACGCTACAAGACAAGAAAACAGCCATGCCTGCAGAAATGTTCCTTCAAGATGGGAATGAATTTAAAGCTAATTCTTCAAAGGACTACACCCATATCAAGCAAAGAATTACTAGTGGATGATCAAAGGAACTCAACGACTCTTTAGACGTGCTAATCATCTCAACGTCTCTTTCACACCTCTATATAAAGGAGTAAAGACTTGAAGATTGTAGATAGAGATATACAAGTTAAAAAACGCGAAAACTCTGTCAATTTGATTCTAAAAAGCACATTGAATTTCTGTACTGATTTGATATATCTTAGAAATTCACAAGTCTAGAGTCTTTATTACATTGTATTTGTGAACACCACTGATTGTATATCAAGTGTTCAAAGTCAAACATTTTTCTCTGTATTGTTGTTTGAATAGAAGCCTCTTGCTTAGTGCTTGAGCATTGGAAGACTCTTTCCTGCGTGCTTGAGCATTTTTGAGAAGTCTCATACTTAGAGAGTATTGAGCATTTGTAATCTTTGTGATTATAGTGAAATATCCTTGGAAGTGCAAGGGGGACTGGACTACTTCCGATTTGTGGAAGGAACCAGGATAATTGCTTGTGTCTCGCTTTTCTTTTCTCTGCTTTGATCTTTTCCGCCGCATATCTGATTCTGGTTATTACATCAGAAGCATTCCCAAACTGCTTCTGAAGTATCATCAGAAGAAGTATTTTTAGAGAAAAAGAAAACACAATTCAACCCCCCCTTCTTGTGTTTTTCTCACCTTCATGTTCTTCTTCAGACTTGGAGTAAATCAAAATATCATCGATAAAAACAACCACGAACCGATCCAAAAATGCATGAAAGATGCGATTCATGTACTCCATAAATACTCCAGGTGCATTTGTAACACCGAAAGGCATAACTTTGTACTCATAGTGACCATACCGCGTTCTAAAAGCTGTCTTCTGCATATCTTCATGTTTTACTTTAATCTGGTGATAACCTGATCTCAAATCTATCTTGCTAAAAACTTTTGCACCCACTAACTGATCCATCAAATCATCAATCCTCGGAAGTGGATACCTATTCTTTATTGTCACCTTGTTCAACTGTCGATAGTCAATACACAATCTCATACTACCATCTTTCTTATTCACTAGCAAAACCGGCGCTCCACAAGGTGAAACACTTGGTCTAACAAACTTTTTCTCGAGCAAATCCTCTAATTGTTTCTTCAACTCGGTCAACTCAGAAGCTGACATACGATAAGGTGTCATAGATACAGGCTTCGTTCCAGGAACAAGATCAATCGAAAACTCAACTTCCCTCTCTGGAGGCACATCAGGAATTTCATCAGGAAAAACTTCTGGAAAATCACATACCACCTGTAGTTTATCAATCACCGCTTGATTCTCAATAGATAAGGAAGCCATCAAAGAAAACATCAAAATGCCATCACGTTCCAACTGCTTCAACTGCTTAGTAGACAAAAACTCTGCGCCACTTTCCTCTTCAGCAGAAGAGAAATACACCGACTTACTATAACAATTAATGTGAACATGGTTGTATTCCAACCAGTTCATACCAAGAATCACATCCATACCACTCAAAGGTAAACAAACCAAATCCATCTCAAAATCACGATCAAACATAGACAAAGGACATCTCAAACACACAAGAGAAGTAGTCACCGAACCCTTAACTGGAGTTTCGACAACCATTTCTCCATTCATATCAGACATGACAAGACCCAACTTAGTAGCACAATCATAAGCAATAAAACAATGCGTAGCACCAGTATCAATAATAGCAACTAAAGGTGTATTATTAATATAGCAAGTACCTCTGATCAAGCAATCCTCGTTCTCTGTCTGTGTACCAGTCAAAGCAAACACTCTACCAGTAGTCGGCGCCTTCTTAGGCTTTCTTGCACTGTGAACCAATGTGACCCTCTTCATTGCAGTTAAAGCATACAATATCATCATGTTTGCACTCAGCTAGAGCATGACCCTTCTTTCCACAGCGAAAACATCTCTTGGTATCCCTAGGACAAGCATTACTCTTGTGGCCCTTCTCACCACAAGAAAAACAAACAATCTCAGTAGGAGTATCCTTCTTCTTAGGTCGTCTATCTTCGACCATCCTCTGTTTTCCCTTATCAGCAGGGGCACTGTAAGGCTTAGGGCGACTCTGTTGACCCTTAGCTTTCCGCTCATTCACAATCTTGTAATGAGTCTTGGTATCCTTCTCATAGATCCTGCAACTACTCACCAGCTCGGAGAAAACTCGGATCTTTTGGTAACCAATTGCCCTCTTAATCTCAGCACGTAACCCGTTCTCAAATTTGATGCACTTTGAAAACTCAGGAGTCTCTGGAGTGTAGTGCGGATAAAACTTTTCCAATTCCACAAACTTGGCAGCATACTTAGTCACAGACATGTTTCCTTGCTTCAGCTAAAGGAATTCAATCTCTTTCTTCCCGCGAACATCTTCCAGAAAGTATTTGCTTAGGAACTCCCTCCTAAACACAGTCCAAGCAACCACATCACCATCTTGCTCTAAGGTAGGTAGAAGACTCAGCCACCAATCATCAGCTTCCTCAGCTAGCATATGCATACCAAAATGCACCTTCTGAACCTCTGAACACTGCATCACGAGGAACACTCTCTCAATCTCCTTGAGCCACGTCTGGGCTCCATCGGGGTCATATCTTCCCTTAAAAGTAAGAGGATGATTCCTCAGAAAAGTCTCTAGCATCCTCGTCTCAGCATTCGCACCAGCATTTGCATTAGGCTGTTGTCCCACAGCTTAAGCTACGACTTGTAGTGCAGCAGCTAACGCAGCATCATCTCTTCTGGCCATCTCTTAGTTTCTACACATCAAGTAACAACAACATAAGATAGTAATATAACTATTACTAAAACTCGACACGACTCTTCTAATTGGCCGGACAGACGGACCGACCTGCTCTGGTACCAGTTGTAACACCCCGTTTTCCCAACATAAAAATTTCAACAATAATCAGAGTAAAACATCATGAAACGGGATATCACACTTCTTAAAAATCTCAAAGGATTCGAATGTAGTGATTCGAATTATTAAGTACATCAAAGGATCACCTGGAAAGGGGCTTGTTTTTACTAATAGAGGCAACAGTAATATCATTGGATATTCAGACTCTGATTGAGCAGGAGATACTAGTGATAGATGATCTACATCAGGTTATTGTGTTTTCATTGGTGGAAATTTGATCACATGGAATAGCAAAAAGCAAACTGTTGTTGGTCGTTCAAGTACGGAGGTTGAGTATCGAGCCATGGCTCATGCCACATGTGAGCTGTTGTGGTTGAAGCATTTACTTCAAGAACTTCATTTTTGTGAAATTGGTCCAATGGAACTTGTGTGTGATAACCAGTCAGTTTTACACCTTTTATCCAATCCAGTCTTTCATGAGAGGACAAAGCATATAGAAGTTGATTGTCACGTTCTTATAGAGAAGATTATCACCGGAATCATTAGAACCTCCTTTGTCAATTCCAAGGATCAACTTGCTGATATCTTTACTGAATCTCTACGAAGTCCTCAGATAACTTACATATGTGACAAGATGGATGCCTATGATGTATATGCACCACCTTGAGGGGGAGTGTTGAGATAGTGTATGATTGTGTGTTGATTTATGTTTCTTTTCTTAGATATTTCCTTCCTTAATCAATGGAAGCGATTGAGAGACTCATGCCTATATATGATTGCCTATTCACCTCACATTTTGTACTAAGAACATGTTTTCAGTCTAAGTAAGTAAAGTGAAGGTGGCATGTTGTAAATTTATTTGAGGTATTTTGGTATATACACAATCCAATCATAATTTTCTATCACTACATGAAAGTAACCTCAGTTCAGATAACCACCGAGACTAAAATATACTACAATGTACCAATAGTGATTATCATCTTGAGAACTGACATTGATTAAGCAAGGAAAAGTAACATTGAGGTACAAAGAATTAGCAGAACACTCTTGTCACATAAGTCATAACCATATATCAAATGATTAAAATTCAAGTTTTATTATAATGGCAACGGTTTTAATGCCAAGGGTTGGGAAAAAGTGGAAAAACGACTTTATAAAACCCACTAATGTGCAATGTTATTATATTACCCATAAAACAGTTGATCTTCTTCAAAAGGGTATAGTGTTTCAGTTAATATTTCTTACGAAACACATTATCCAGACAAAAGTCCAATCTGTGAGAAATGAGAATTAACATATATCTATGAACAAAACAGCCACTGCTCCTGAAAAAACGTCAGGAAATGGTCTTCAAAGAAAAGAAAACAACCCTAACAGAAGTCATTCTACCTGCAAGTCTTCCATCACATTGGGGTAAGCATCCTTTAGGTCAAAAACAGCAAGGCCCTCTGGATACCTACGTATAAGTTGAAGAAGAGCTCGCTTTTCTCCTTATGGCCATACTTTGCCTATAGACAAAAAAAAAAACAACAGATGAAGAAGTTATTTGCTAAAGGAGTATTTAAATATAAAATTGTTAAGATATATGAACCCGTAAAGGTTACCTTGTAAGAGTACTGTTTCCTGTCGTACTCTACTTTTGGGTTTTTCCTCAGACTCTCAAAAACATCTTTGTTAGCCCTCAGATCAACATAGCATGCTTCATTTATTTGGTTTTGTGTAAAAGCTTGTCGTGTCTATCAGCAAATCAAAACACCAAATCAATATGGTTTTGACGAATCAATTCCTAATTGTGGACTTTCATTGGTAAGCTATCTTAAGTAACATGGCTCTTCAAAATAAGAATTCAACTCCGTTTAAGAGAACAAACATAACATCCATCAAACCCCAAAATATCTTGGAAGATGACTGCAAGTAAAGCATACCTATGCATCTTGTAGATTGTTATGAAAAAAAAATACTCTTAATCAATGTTTACGGAATACAATTTTGAAACTACGTATACCACATCATTCTACATAAGTGATATGTAAACAAACATGTGGCAGGATTGGGATTTGAACAAATTGACCCTTTATGTCATCTATTTAAGTCATAACCTGACCTTGTAGGCTTAATTTGCAAACAATAAAAAAGCGTTTTTGCTTCTTAAATTAAGTTCTCAATATGTTTGATTGGGCGGTCAAAAACACCACAGTGCGTAAAAGCAATTTCAGCATGTTGAAGCTTCAACAAAATCACAGCTCCAAAATGATTCCACCTAACTCACTGTCCAGCCAAACATATTAGTTTCAATTTGCAATTGGTGACTTTGAACTATAATGGCTCAATTAACCTCAAACTTAACAACTAGGCTTTTCAATTTGTAGAAAAGAGACGTTGTCACATTGCCAGCACATTAAAATAGAGTCGTTTGAAGCTTTGATCAATCACCAATGATCTTTTTCCTGATATGATTATTGTCCTCTGAAGAATCAATTTCAAATTCATTCCATGTATGTAGGAACATTGGTGTAGGCAGAGCAGTTATCCTTGTCTTGTAGCAGAGACACAATCTGAGTAGTGGAGATAGTGGTTGTACACTTCGTACAATTGTACTTTGTCAACGCTCTTCAAAGAATAAGCATCCAATGCTTTCAAATTCTTTCAAAATAGTTGTTGCTTCACTCTTCCAGTCTTCTGCAATGCTTAGACGAGATTAAATTCATTGAACAGCCTTTGAAGCTTTAAGTCTTGTGTCTCCTGATGAACTAGAGCTTCTGGTGATCCTCAACTTCTGATGAGATGCTTCTGATGAACTTGCTTCTGATGACGTCATCAGCTCAGGAGCACTTTTATCTTCAGGAGAACTTTTATTCAAATGCTTCAAGCTTCCTTTTTGTTGATTCCATTACTCTCTTTTGTTCTTCCAGAACCTATTTAAGATGTCAAATTTTTGTCTATGGTCTTGTACACTTGAACAAATATTAGCATATCCAATTGACAATTTTAATACCTTGTTATCATCAAAACTCTCAAAGGGTAATGTTAAACACATTTTGTTCCACCAAACACATGCAACAATTAAAAGTAAAGAGGATAAGAAAGAGAGATAACACTAATATTTTTATAGTAGTTCGCTCTTTCTCGTCCTCGCTAGAGTCACGTCTACTCTTCTTGGTGAAAAACGCCTCCACGAAGGTCATCCGATAATAGTAACAATGTTGAATACAAATGTGATTACAAGAGTTCCTTGAAACTAAACTAGTTCTTCAACCCCTATGCCCCCAAAATTCAAATAACCTTTGAATTTGGTGCTCCTTGAATCTTCGAATCCTTGATTACCCGTGCACCCCCTTGAACTCTTCACTCAAGTCTTCGATGCTACGTCCGGTAAACAAATCCCCTTCGATTGCAAGAATGGTTAGTGTAACGCCCTATTTAATTATTTAATTGTTTTATTGGGGTTCGAGTCTATTTATATGATTTATGTGATTTAAATGGTTATGTGGTGTGTTGTTGTTTTATTAAGTGGCTTTATTTTATTATCTAATAGAATAAGATTTGAAAATAAAATAATATTAAGTTGAGAGTCTGTTTTGGAATTTAGAAGAGTTTAGTGAATTAAGTGGAAAGAAGATAAAGTAGGTTGAGGAAATAAATAGGAAAAACTAGGGTCAGATGGTTTTTCACGTGAAACCTGTTTTTGGAGAAAAAGGGAGAAAACCAAGAGAAGAGGAGAATCAAAGAAGAGAACCTTTCAATCGATCAATCTAAGGTAAGGGTGGGACTAACCTTCAATAATTCTAAGGGTTTAATTCTGAAAACTGAATTTAACAAGTTGTAGGTTGTAGTTTTGGGAAGGATTTTAAAAACTAGGGTCAGTTGGCAGGTTATTACCACAGGTTTATAGAAGGATTTTCTAAGTTAGCACTTCCGTTAACTCAATTGACTTGTAAAGGTAAAGCTTTTGTGTGGGATGTTCAGTGTGAGAACAGTTTTAATGAATTAAAGAAGCGGTTGACGACGGCTCCGGTTTTGATTTTACCAAAGTCCGAGGAACCTTCTGTTGTGTATTGTGATACGTCCAAGTTGGCTTTGGTGGTGTGCTTATGCAGGATAACAAGGTAGTGGCTTATGCATCGAGACAGTTGAGAATTCATGAACGAAATTATCCTACTCATGATCTTGAGTTAGCTGCAGTGGTCTTTGTGCTTAAGATTTGGAGACATTATTTGTATGGCTCTAGATTTGAAGTGTTCAGTGATCATAAAAGTCTGAAGTATTTGTTTGATCAGAAGGAATTAAATTTGAGACAACGAAGGTGGCTTGAATTGTTGAAAGATTATGGTTTTGGGTTGAATTATCATCCTAGTAAAGCTAACGTTGTTGCAGATGCTTTAAGTAGGAAAACTCTACATATGTCCGCTATGATGATCAAAGAGTTGGAGCTGCTCGAACAGTTTAAAGACCTGAGTTTAGTTTGTGAGTTGTCACCATAGAGTGTGAAGTTAGGAATGCAGAAGATTGATAGTGAATTTCTTAATGTATTAAAGAAGCGCAGAAAGTCGATGTAAAGTTTGTAGATTTATTTGTTGGGGGAATCAGACTGAAGATAGTGACTTTAAGGTCGATGATCAGGGAGTGTTGCGGTTTCGAGGCAGAATTTGTATTCCTGACTATGATGAGATGAAGAAGATGATTCTTGAAGAGAGTCACAGAAGTAGCTTGAGTATTCATCTGGGAGCTACGAAGATGTATCATGATTTGAAGAAGTTGTTTTGGTGGTCTGGGTTGAAACATGATGTGACACAGTTTGTGTATTCATGTTTGATTTGTTAGAAGTCAAAAGTTGAGTATCAGAAACCTGTTGGGTTGATGACACCTTTAGATGTGCCAGAGTGGAAATGAGATAGTATATCCATGGAATTTGTGACGAGTTTGCCGAATACTCCGAATGGGAATGACGCTATTTGGGTGATTGTAGATAGATTAACGAAGTCGGCTCATTTCATTCCGATTAACATCAGTTTTCCTGTATCTCAGTTGGCAGAGATTTACATCCGCGATATTGTGAAGCTACATGGTGTTCCGTCAAACATTTTATCAGATAGAGATCCGAGGTTTACTTCTAGATTTTGGAAAAGTTTGCAAGAGGATTTAGGTTCTAAGTTGAGGTTGAGTTCGGCGTATCACCCGCGGACAGATGGTCAGTCGGAGAGAACGATTCAGTCGCCGGGGGACTTGTTGAGAGTTTGTGTACTTGAGCAAGGAGGAACTTGGGATAGTCATCTTCCGTTGATAGAGTTCACGTACAATAATAGTTATCATTCTAGTATTGGAATGGCACCATTTGAAGCTCTGTATGGTCGGAGGTGCAGAACTTCGTTGTGTTGGTTCGAGTCAGGTGAGAGTGTAGTTTTGGGACCAGATATCGTTCAACAAACTACTGAGAAGGTTAAGTTGATCCAAGAAAAGATGAAAGCATCGCAGAGTCGACAAAAGAGTTATCATGATAAGCGTAGGAAAGACCTTGAGTTTCAGGAAGGAGATCATGTATCTTTGAGAGTCACTCATGTGACTGGTGTTGGACGTGCATTGAAGTCAAAGAAGTTGACTCTAAGGTTAATTGGTCTGTATCAGATATCAGAAAGAATTGGAACGGTGGCGTATCGAGTGGGTTTACCACCGCATCTTTCGAATTTGCATGATGTGTTTCATGTGTCGCAACTTCGGAAGTATGTTTCGGATCCATCTCATGTCATCCCAAGAGATGATGTGCAAGTTAGAGATAACCTTACGGTCGAGACCTTACCAGTGAGAATTGAAGGTTGTGAGGTGAAGAAGTTGAGAGGCAAGGAGATACCTCTTGTAAAAGTCGTTTGGGAAGGAGCAACTGGTGAAAGTTTAACGTGGGAGTTGGAAAGTAAGATGCTGGAGTCTTATCCAGAGTTGTTTGCATGAGGTACATTTTCGAGGACGAAAATTCTATAAGTTGGAGAGAGTTGTAATGCCCTATTTAATTATTTAATTATTTTATTGGGTTTAGAGTCTATTTATATGATTTATGTGATATAAATTGTTATGTGGTGTGTTGTTGTTTTAATAAGTGGCTTTATTTGATTATCTAATAGAATAAGATTTGAAAATAAAATAATATTAAGTTGAGGGTTTGTTTTGGAATTTAGAAGAGTTTAGTGGATTAAGTGGAAATATGATAAATGATGAGTCATTTATTATCTATTTTAATATGTTATTTAGTTTCGTTTTATTTAGATTTAAGTTTATTTTATGTTAATATTATTTCCTTTTTGAGCAATTTTACTACAATTGCATATTGTTATATTTCAGGAACGAATATTTGATGGATTGAGTCTTGGAGAAAAAGAAAGGGGTTTTGGAGCTGATTCGGTACGAAAATACGAAGATTCGGAGACAAAAATATATCTCCCTAAAGTCAGAAACTTGGCACGGCCCGTGCTAGGCTTGGCACGGCCGTGCCACCCTCCAGAACTACTTTTGCTGCTTTTGCTTAGATTTTAAGCTACTCTGTTTTAGTTTACTTGTGGAACATTCTAGTGATTGCTTAGATTTTAAGTCGAATGTAAACTATAAATAGAGTAGCTAGCCATCACAAATATTCATCTTTTGTTCTGTGAAATAATAAGTGACAATTGTTTCTTTGAATAAAAGTTCACCTTTACTTTCTTGTTATTTACTTTTATGCTTTCTCTCTTCTTCTCCATGTCTACAATGAACGTTAGTGAGTAGACTTCTCTTGTCTTGGGATTGTTGGATAAGTCTAAATGACATAATCCTAAATCAAACTAAACCTTAAACCTTAATCTTATGTAACCCTAGTTTCTCTTCTAAATTCACCGTTTTAACATGGATTAAATATTATCAAACTGTGGAAACGAAAGTGGAGGGTTTGATAATCGTTAATCCATTATTCCAAATGTTAATTCATAAACGAAAGTGGAGCTTTAATATTCGATCAAGTGAATTTAGACAAGGATTGCGAAACATGAAAATAGTCTAGTGAACCTTGAGACTTATAGAGTTTCGAACTTCAAGGATTCTAATAGTAATCAACCATGAAAATAGGCGTGCTTGCTCGAGGAACACACTCACTGAGACTGATAGGTGATGTGATAGGCTTAAGAGAAACTCGTCTTTAGAAACTAGGTCTAACATAAGGTTATAAGTTTAATAGTTTGGTTTGTGAAGGACTTGTCAATTAGATGAACCAATAATCCCAAGACACCTCTTTTATTTTTATTGTTATTTTCTTTTAAACAAAAATACAACTTTCAATCTTTTAAACTTTAATTCTAATCGTTGTTAAAAGATAATTGAATTCATAACTCGTTGTCGGAACGATACTTTTATTACTACTTCGGTAAGAACGTGCACTTGCGGTTTTATCCCATCAATAAAGTAGGTTGAGGAAATAAATAGGAAAAACTAGGGTCAGATAGTTTATCCCATCATTTAATTTCTTTTTCTTATCCTTTTTTTTTAATTTTTTTTTTATTTTTCTACCTTCAGCTATAATATATTTACCTCTCTCTCTCTCCATCCTTTTCTCTTTATTTTTTATTTCTATTTTTAACCGTTCTGATTTCAGGCATGACTTAAAACTATTATCAATGGACTCCTTCCCCTGTTGTGATGTATATAATTGTTATTATTAAGTGATGAATATGTTGTACTATATATGATTAATTATTATTAAGTGAATATTATGTTATGTTGTTGTTATATTTTATAAGATGATGAATATGTTGTTGTTATATTTTTATAAGATGATGAATACGTTGTTGTTATATTAATATAAGAAGATGAATATGTTGTTGTTATATTATTATATTATGACGAGATGATGTATATGTTGTTGTTATATTATTATAAGATGATTAATATGTGTTGTTCATATCATTATAAGATGATGATTTATGTTGTATTGTATATGATTATGTTGGGTCGTATATGATTATTATTATAGTGAGATGTTGATTACATTGTGTTGTTTTAAAGTTATTAGTGATGATGATTACATGATGATATCTATGAGTTGTTAAGTGTACTTGATGATGTTTATGTTAAGTTGATAAGTTATCTTTTATTCATGAATTGATAATGAGATGTTTGATGAATAAGTATTATTATGAATTGATGATGTTACGTATAGTTGCTAAGTTGTCTTCTATTATGAGTTGCTAATGAGATGCTTGGTGGAGAAATATTATTACGAATTAATGATGTTG